>NC_000075.6:59801269-60420436 GCF_000001635.26 Mus musculus
GGAACTAAGTTGCTTCTTCTGGAAAAACAGCAAGTTTTCTTAAATGATCTTTCCAGCCCGAATAACTTTTTACTGATTTCATGTGACATGTTTTTCTAGGGTCTTCTATTTTGACATAATGCTTTCTAGGGGTCTTCTATTTTGACATAATGCTTTTCCCCACTCTCATGATCATTATGGTGTGTGTGTGTGTTTATTTTTACTATTATTATATTTTCTTTATATATCTACTATAACACCAACTGGTTTATATTATATAAATCTAGGCTTCACTTCTCAACCATATACTATCCTGATTTTTTTTTTTTGTGTGTGTGTGTTTAATTCAAGACCCTACTTTTGAGTGCTATTAAAATCAAACTTGCTATCCACATATTTTATAAATACTGCTGGCTTTCTAACTTGTCTCTTTTGACATCCTAAGCTGGTTATTGTTAAGGGAAGATTAAAAAGTACTATTAATATTTGGTAGGTATGTTTACTTTATCTTTACTCAGAAGAGAGGTTTAATGGGTCAGATTATATTTAAATATTCTGTTTTACTTTGCATTTACACAGGGCCCTACTTAAATTAATGGGTGGCTTACATTGTTTTTAACAAGTAAATGTGATATATATTTTCTTCCACCTCTTGTCTTAAGCAGGATTGCTTCACAGTGGAGGGAGAAGATTTGAGGCATGACTTTGAACGCTTACAGTTGGCCATGGAAATGGTAGGATTTCTTCCCAAGACACGAAGACAGTGAGTTTTAAATTTTTTCATTTACTGTAGTTTTATTATCTACAGTAGTATACAAAACATGATGCGTCTGTAAGAGATCTCCATCTTAGTTCTTTTAAAAACATTTTGTATTCTTTGACAGTTTTATACATGTATACATCTTTATTATTTCATCTTTAGCTTCCTTTTCCTCCTTCTATAACCCAACAAATAGAATTAGTATTGCTTGCATAGGCATGGAGCCTACCTGCAGTCACATCTATGAAGAAAGATGACTTCCTCTCCCTCAGTAGCCACCAAATTCCAATAACTCCTCTGCTAGCAATGGAGCCTTGCGAATACTTCCCTTAGCCATGCTGAGATTATTCACTAGCTTGACTTTGCTCAGGTTTTTGCAGGTTACCATGGAGTCTCTGAGTTGGTAAGTTCAGTGACCACGTAATGTTCAGAAGATACCATCTTGCAGCACAGCTCTCCATTGTTTGGCTCTTGACCCTGTCTTCTATAGTATATTCTGAGCATTGTGGGATTTATATACAAGTCTCTTTAGGGCAGTCCTCAATAGTTACTTATTCTTAACACTTTGACCATTTATGAGTCTCTGCATTGACTGCCCACTGCCAGAAGAATCTTCTTTGACTATAGTTGACAGCAGCACTAATCTATGGGTATAACATATATTTAGAAGGCAGTTTGACAGAAAGTCTTTAGCAAAATAATGGTAGTGGGTCCCTCTACTGGGGCTATGACTGCTTAATTTCCTGGGCCCTTGGCTATGGTTACAGTATTAGCCATGCATTTCCCCCCCCTGTGGAGCAGGCCTCAGCTCCATCAAAAAAAATAGTTGGCTATCTTCACAGCAGTCATTCCATATTCTTTGGTTCTTTTGAACAGTTTTATAAATGGCATCACTATTGCCTTAGTCATATTAAGGCTGGTGAGATAGCTCAGTGGGTAAGAGTACCCGACTGCTCTTCCGAAGGTCCAAAGTTCAAATCCCAGCAACCACATGGTGGCTCACAACCATCTGTAATGAGATCTGACTCCCTTTTCTGGGGTGTCCGAAGACAGCTACAGTGTACTTACATATAGTAAAAATAAATAAAAAATTCTTTAAAAAAAAAAAGGGTTTGAGTGTCCTCCTGCTCCCCTTTTCACTATATAATCTTTGAGAAACTGATGGAAGCTAAAATACTTTATTAAGATGTATGTTCATAAACATTTGCATATAAATTGAGGACTTCATGAAGCTTCTTGAAGCTGTATATAGACATAACTTAAAAACTACTATTTTTACTATATTACTATATTACAGTGTTTTACTTTCTATATCTGATCTTTAGTGTTATACATTTCTATATGTAATATTACATGCATATTTTCATGTTTTCTCTTATTTTAAAATTTCTTCATATGTAACTGTAGCCCCATGATAATAAAGTGCTTTCCTCCCATACACAAAACCATAGACTCAATCCCTGGCAGCAGCACCCTCAAAAATCAGGCAATAAAACAAAACAGAAAAAACAACAAAGTTTTTATACATGGTAATATAAGCAGAATGATAATGTAAAAACTTTTGATAGGGCTGGAGAGATGACTCCTTGGATTGAAGTGCTTGCTATGGAAACGTGAGAGATGGAGTTCAGATCCTTAGACACTTTTATATCTAGCCAATTTTAGAACAGTTTCTGAAGTGTGTGTGAGATTCATGTTACATGTAATTTGTTTAATATTTAACATACAGTTTAAATAATAAAGTTTAAAATTACTAATCTTTTGTGAAGATTAAATACTTCATACTTTGTATGGGTGAATTTGTTTTGGATTTTGGAGTAAAATGAGCTTTGAGAATACACACTGCAAACTTTAATCTGTGCTTTTATTTTCATAGGATTTTCTCTCTGCTCTCAGCAATACTACATTTGGGTAATATCTCATATAAAAAGAAGACCTATCGGGATGACTCTATTGATATCTGTAATCCTGAAGTACTACCCATTGTCTCAGAATTATTAGAAGTGAGTCATTTGATTTCGGTTCTTATTTTAGATACTGGGTAATGTCTTACTTTTATTTTATATATCCTTTAACTTGTAAGTGGGTTTATTTACTTAAAATTTAACTTATTTGATACTATTTTAAAGTAATGTTTCCAGAAGTTGGAATCTCTCTGGATCCCTGCCTTACTTGCCAGGATCCTGAGGACTGTGTTTTCTTCCTTGCCTTCACTTGCTCCCAATACATATAATCTCTCAGTTATTTGATTAGAATGAGTATTTCCACTCTAGATTGTATAATGTCCTGGGCACATGCCAGTGTTGGTCTTTCAATTTGAGATTTTTCAAATTGTGGTTAGATGATTTGATTTGAAGATGGGTATCTTGGTGAGTAGAGAGAATAGGTAGAACTACCAATTTTTTTTCTTAAGCGGCTTGAGGAGGACTTAAAGGTCAGGTCCCATGCTTCTTTGTACATCAGGCTCTTTTCCACCGTTCTTCTCAGAGTTATGGTGTGTTGTAATTTCCAGATAACTCTTCATCTTTCCAGATTTACCCCCATCAAATTAGTATTTTTCTTTTAGGGCTGTCTCACCTGACAGATGAAGTGAATATATGGGTGTATTTTAACTGTTTATCTACAACAAATTTTCATGCGTAATCATTTGTACCTGTATAAAAATAATGATTTCATACTCATATCTGTAAATTCATTTTTCAAACTAGTGTTCAATTTTTTCCTCTTACATGTGTATAAACTCCCACTACCTCAGACAGAAATCTACCATTTCACCCTCTATTACTCATATACTTCTCACTAACAGGATTCATTTTATAACAGTATTGAATAACACCAGTTTCCTTGTGAGAAATGGTTTTAGATTAGAAACCAGTTTTTACAGGTGCTCCTTTGGCTTTAGTTGTGGATTGCATTTGTCTTAAGTGTTATTTCGCTCTTCATCTTTTCTTCCTCTTTCTTCCGTTGAGATGATATCATATATTTGTTATATAGCTAGAGTATCTCATCATGCCCTGTACTCCTTCTGGAATCCCTTTCTGCCTTAAGTAATTTTTAAAAATTTGTATACAGTAGGGCCCACTTTTTGTGCCGAATGTTTTTTTACAAATATATAAAGTCATGCATCCACTATTATAGTCTTAGACAGAATCTTTTCACTGCTCTAAAACTCCTCTTCACATTAATTTGTATTTTTCACATGTAATATAATTGTAGTTATATAGATATTAGTATTTTTGGAATGACTTACTTTACTTGGTAGAGTGCATTTAAGATGCATTCTTTTAGCCTAGGTAGTAGTGGTGGCCGCAGCAGCAGAACATGCACTCCATTAATCCCAGCACTTGGGAGGCAGAGGCAGGTGGATCTCTGTGAGTTCAGTGCCAGCCTTCTCTACATAGTAAGTTTGAGAACAGCCAGGACTATATAAAGAGACCTTGTCACAAAAACAAACAAACAAAAACACCATTCTTTTACCTCTGGGTAATATTTATAGTGTGTGTGTATACTATAATTGTTAATCCACTTATGAATTGAAGAACTGTCTTACTTGTTTCTGGTTTGGAGCAGTCAGGATTAGCTTGATGTGTTTTTTGGTTTTTTATTAATTAATTTATTTTTTTACACTCCCTATTTTATTCCCACCTACCCACCCTCCAAATGTTCCACATCATACCTCCTCCCTACCCCCTACCCCACCTTACCTCTAAACTTCCTGGGGCCTCCAGTCTCTTGAGGGTTAGGTGCATCACCTCTGAATGAACACAGACCCAGAAGTTGTCTACTGTATATGTGTTGGGGGCCTCCTATCAGCTGGTATATGCTGCCTGTTTGGTGGTCCAGTGTTTGAGAGATCCAACACTGGGGGTCCAGATTTATTGAGACTTCTGTTCCTCCTACAGGGTCGCCCTTCTCCTCAGCTTCTTTCAGCCTTCCCTATTTCAACAACAGAGGTCAGCTGCTTCTGTCCATTGGTTGGGTGCAAATATCTGCATTTTTTTTTTAAGTATAGTCTAGAGTTTATTTAGGGCATGGGGAGGGGAGTTGAGAGAGTAGTAGAGGCAGAGAAAGGCAGACAAAAGGAGAGAGTAGATAAGTGGAGGCTGGCCATGACCACGTGGAGAGAGGGCGGGGGGGGGGAAGGGAATGGAGATAGAGGGGGCACAAGGCGGAGGGGGAGAGGCAAGAGTGTAAGAGGGTAAGAGAGCTGCATCTGACTCAGCTGCTTGCTGGGTCTTCTGGAGTGTGGTCATGCTAGGTTGTGAGTGCTTTGTAGCCTCAGTGAGGCCTTGGGACCTCCCCTTGAGCTTCTTTTCCTGAGGCTCCTCTCCATTTCCATCCCTGTAATTCTTCCAGACAAGAACAATTAGGGATCAGAGTTGAGACTGTAGGATGGCAACCCCATCCTTCACTTGATGTCCTGTCTTCCTGTTGGAGGTAGAGTCTATAAGTTCCCTCTCCCTACTGCCTGGCTTTTCATCTAAGGTCCCTCCCTTTGAGTCCTGGGAGTCTTTCACCTCTCAGGTCTCTAGTGCATTCTGGAGGGTCCTCCAAACTCCTTCCTGTGTTTGCCTGTTTACATTCTTTCTGCTGGCCCTCAGGGCTTCAGTCCTTTTTTCTCCTCACCCAATACCAGATCAGGTTTCCCTCTCTCCCCCATTTATCCCCTACCCCATCCACTTTCCCTCCCTGGTCCCTCCCTCCCTCCCTTCCTCTCCCCCCACTTGTGATTGCTTTCTTTTCTCTCCCAAGTGGGACTGAGTTGTCTTCATTTGGACACTTCAGCTTGTTGAGCTTTTTGAGTTCTGTGGAATGTATCTTGGGTAGTCTGTATTTTTATTTTTTATTTAGCTAAAATCCACTTATTAGTGAGTACATACCACGCATGTCCCTTTGGGTCTGAGTTACCTCACTCAGGATGATATTTTCTAGTTCCATCCATTTGCCTGCAAAACTCAGGATGTCCTCATTCTTAATAGCTGAGTAGTACTCCATTGTGTAAATGAACCACATTTTCTGTATCCATTCTTCTTTCGTGGGACATCTAGGTTGTTTCCAGCTTCTGGCTATCATGAATAAGGCTACTATGAATATAGTGGAAGACTTGCCCCTGTGGCATGGTGGGACATCTTTTGGGTATATTCCCAAGAGTGGTGTAGCTGGGTCTTCAGGTAGATCTACTTCCAATTCTCTGAGGAACCTCCAGATTGACTTCCAGAGTGGTTGTACCAGTTTGCAATCCCACCAGCAATGGAGGAGTGTTCCTCTTTCTCCACATCCTCTCCAACATGTGTTGTCACCTGAGGTTTTGATCTTAGACATTTGGATTGGTGTAAGGTGGAATCTCAGAGTCGTTTTGATTTGCATTTCTCTGATCACTAAGGACTTTGGATATTTCTTTAGGTGCTTCTCCACCATGCGATATTCCTCAGTTATGAATTCTTGGTTAAGTTCTATACCCCATTTTTTGATTGGGTTGTTTGATTTTTTTGGTGATTAACTTCTTGAGTTCTTTATATATTTTGGATATTAGCCTCTGTCAGATGTGGGGTTAGTGAAGATTTTTTTCCCAATCTGTAGGTTGCTGATTTGTCTTATCGACTATGTCCTTTGCCTTACAGAAGCTTTCCAGTTTCATGAAGTCCCATTTATCAATTCTTGATCCTAGAGCATGAGCCATTGGAGTTCTATTTATGAAATTTCCCCCCCCCCCCCCCCCCGTGCCAAGGAGTTCAAGGCTCCTTCCCACTGTCTTTTCTATTAGATTCAGTGTATCTGGTTTTATGTTGAGGTCCTTGATCCAGCTGCTAAAGTGCTTGTTATACAAGCATGATTACCTGAGTTTGGATACACATACTCAAGGAAAAGCTGGTTTTGTCATGAATCTAGGGTAAAGCTAGCACTGGGCAGGTAAATGTGGGAGAGGATGGCAGGAAAGCCAAATATCCTGAGCTTACTGGACAATCAGGATAGCCAGCCAGTCAGTGAGCTCTGGTTCCATAAGAGAGACCTTGCCCGAAAAAATAAGGTAGAATGTGGTAGAGTGGCCATGTCTTAAATCACAGTGCTCAGGAAGAAGAGGCAGATGGATCTTTTGTGAGTTCTAGGTCAACCTGGTCTACATAGTTCCAGGTCAGCCAGGGCTATATAGAGATATCCTGTCTCAGAAAACAAAAAAGCAAAACAAAATAAAATCTGATGGGCAGAAATAAGCCTAATATTGATTCCTGTCTTATTAATTAATTAATTAATATTGATTCCTGTCTTCTATAGCACCTGTATACATATACACATCCACTCACACACCCTGCACACATACACAGCAAATATTTTGTACTGAAAATTATTTTATGATGGGCAGAAATAAGCCTAATATTGATTCCTGTCTTATTAATTAATTAATTAATATTGATTCCTGTCTTCTATAGCACCTGTATACATATACACATTCACTCACACACCCTGCACACATACACAGCAAATATTTTGTACTGAAAATTATTTTATGTGTATAAGTATTTTGCTTGTATGTACATATGTGTGCCACATGTGTGCTTGATTGACCAAGAAGTTTACAAGAAGATGTCAAAATATTTGGAACTGGAATTATGATGGTTGTGAGCCATTACATGGGCAATCAGAACTGAAACCTTATCCTCTGCAAGAACAAGTTTTTAACCACTGATCACCAGTCCCCCTTTTTATTCATTTTTTAAATAATTCAGTCAGGTGTTGATGGTACATGCTTGGAACCCCAGCACTCAGGAGTTTAAACCAGTCTAGGCTACAAAGTGAGCCCCTGTCATAAATAAACAGGATAGTATTGACTTCTGTGGTAAGAGTAAAAACAAAGAGTCATCTCTATCTCAAAGTATAATATTCATATTTAAAAATATATTTCTGGAACATATGTACTCGGAGTATTCCTCAAATTTAAGGAGTGCTCCTATCCTTTAGTCTTTCTATTCATTAGATTGTGAAGTCTAGAAAAGCATGTGTGTAGTTACATACATACATACATACATACATACATACATACATACAAACATATGTGTATGTGATAGCTGTCTGTGATTCTGGTGAGAACTCATGACCTTTTACAGGCTAGACAAGCTCTCTAGAGTTAAATACTCACTTGGAAGCATGCATTGAAAAGATACCATTTGTTACCCTTTTATCTATTTTAGGTAGAGGAATTATGGATTAGTGATATGCTTAAATTCTACTTTAGTCATTATTAGGATTGCCTATGTATTTTCTTTGCATTTCTTTATATTGATTGCATATTTCTAACTTTCATTAAAGTTTTTTTTTTTTTTACTTAGCTTTTCAATATAAGTCGTTTTCTCTCATAAATCTTACATGTTGAATATATTATTCTGCTTTCTAGGTTAAAGAAGAGATGCTATTTGAAGCATTAGTTACAAGGAAGACGGTGACAGTGGGAGAAAAGCTTATTTTACCATATAAACTGGCAGAGGTATGATTTTCTTGTGCACAAAGTATTTTGAATATTCTAGAATAGAGTTTCTAGGGGGTTTTCCTTTCCCCTTTTTAAAAGTGAAGCTGACATTAGGTAAAATGTATTAATTAAAATATTTTCTAGGAAAACTGAATTTCCCATACATTTGAAAGCTTAAAATTTTGCGTGGCTTTATATTTACTTACATATTAAAATGTAATAAGACAAAACAAAAATTGTCACATTGAAGTGACAAGCCAGCAGCAAGAAAAGAGTCCAAGAGAAGGCTTAAAAATCAGAGACCCACTCATTTGCATACTTAAGAGTCCAATAAAAACACAAATTTGAAGACCATAGAAGACCTGGTACAGGCCCTGTGTATGCTGCTTCCGTCTCTGAGTTTCATGTGTGCTTTGCTCATACTGATTTAGAGAACCTTCTTTTCTTCATTCCCATTGGCTCTTACAGTATTTCTGCCTCCTTTTCCACGGGGAGGGATTTGATGAAGACATCTCATTTAGGGCTCAGTGTTCCAAGGTCTCTCACTTTGTGTCTGGCTGTGGGTCTCTGTATTTATTTCCATCTGCTGCAGAAGGAAACACTGATGATGGCTGATTTTTTGGGTTTTTTTGTTTGTTTGTTTGTTTGTTTGTTTTAAGACCAGTATATTTGGTTTACCCTAGGTTCCTGGGATTTCTAGTTCTTGTTCATTCATGCAGGGTTAGGTATGGATTCCATGTTGTGGAGTAGGTGTTAAGTCAAATCAAATATTGGTTAACCCCACAAGCTTTGTGCCAACAATGCCCTACCATATCTTGCAGGCAGGATACAAGTGTAGATCCATGGGTTTGTGGCCAGCTTGGTGTTTACAGTTCTCCTTTGGTAATTTGCAGAGTACCTTTCTGTAGCAGAGACTTGGTGTGGTTTTAAATAGTAAGCTTTCATTTTTTTTCCTCAAGGTTCTTTGATAAAAAATAGTTATTAATTTATGCGTATCGTTGTTTCGTCTGCATTTATGTCTTAGTAACGTATGTATGCAGTGCCTATGGAATACAGAGTTAGAGACGTGTGAGCTGCCTTGTAGGTGCTGGGAACTGAATCCAGGTCCACTAGAAGAGGAGTCAGTGCTCTTAACCGCTGAGCAGTCTTTCCAGTCCCTCTTAAGGATTTTAATTTTTGTTTATCTTTCCATCCTATTGAACTGTGGATCTGGTATATATTAGATAAGTATTCTACCACAGAACTAAATCCCCAGCCTCTCTTAATTATTCTATTTCATTTTAATATTGTAGGGCAAACAGATGATAGATAGAATTATAATTGAGAGCAATATTTCACCCCAGCGGTTATTTCTTCTTCCTTATTATTTTTCCTTAGTCATTTTCTGCTCAGCATACTTTGTCTTATTTCCTTTTTTTTTTTTTTTTAACTGCTGGCCAGTCTTTTAAAGTTTATTTAACATCCTTTTTGTTTCTTACTAAATTCTTTGTTTTTCTTTTTTCTTTTTTCCTAAAAATACAAAAAACAAAGGAACAAACAAAAAAACCTCACCAAAATCCATGGTGGGAACAAAGCTATTCGTGGCAGCTAAGAATCAGTGCATATCACAAGAAAGGATTAGGGCAAGATATAATCCCCAAGACACACTCCAGTGACCCACTTCCCCCCTCCAGGCACCTTTTATAGTTCTCCCACTTCTCATAAATCCATCAGTGGAATTAATTATTGATTCCATTAGAGTTCTTATAATATTATCTCTGCAGATGCCCCTGTGGACACATACAGACATGTAAATTTCTAACATCTCAGTCATCTTAAGTCCAGTCAGGCTAGTAGTGAACATTAACTGTCACAGGAGGGAAATATGCACAGCATGTCTGTAGGGAATTGGATATTTGAGGGCCATGCTAGTCACTGAAGATAAGACCAGAAGCTACGATAGAAGATGCTTTTTGTGCAGAGTGGTGACATGCTAATCAAAGGAAAAACAAATGTCATTTGAAATGACCAGTAAGACTGAGTAATGACTTAAATAATGGGAGACATGGTAGAAATGGATATGGTAGGCCAGACTGCATAGCATATGGAATGACTAGAGAGTATAGCATGAGGTAGAAGTTACAGGGCTATAAGTATAGACTAATTTGGTAGTTTGGTGTGTGTGGATTTTTTTTTAATTTTAAGATTTATTTGTTTATATATATGAGTGCTCTATTGTATACTGTCATGACTACATGACAGAAGAAGGCATCAGATCCCATTATACATGGTTGTGAGCTACCGTGTGATAGCTGGGAATTGAACTCAGGACCTCTGGAAGAGCCAGCCAGTGCTCTTAACCTCTGAGCCATCTCTTTAGCCTCTGTTACTGTATCTTATTGAAATTATTACCATTCTACTTTGCACTTATGATTCTCTTTGTGTTTTGTAGGCTGTGACAGTGAGAAACTCCATGGCTAAGTCTTTATATAGTGCTCTGTTTGACTGGATAGTGTTTCGTATTAATCATGCACTTCTGAATAGTAAAGATTTGGAACAAGATACTAAGGTAAAGATCTGTTGTATTATATTTTACCTGAAGACTATTTAATAAACTGGTGAGTACTTGAACTTTTAAGGGATAGAATTATGTAGTTGTATCAACTTAGTTATTTATTTTTCTATTCAGGTTAACCATTTTGTGTGTCTTTGCACATATTTACATGCTATGAACATTATACACAGAGTTGTATATTAAAAGTAGAAATAGAAACAAAATCAGATTTTGTATTGTTTTAGTGTTTGCTTTCCATATAAAAACTCTTCAAATAGATTTCTGTAAAAATACATTTTAACATAAGATTTCTTGGACTATATCATTATATATTTTAATAATTGTGTAATACTAGCTGGGCATGATGGTTCACACCATTAATCCCAGTACTTGGGAGACAGAGGCAGGTGGATGTCTGGGTTTGAGGACAGCCAGCAGGTCGACTGACAGAGAGAGTTCCAGGACAGTGAGGGTTACACAGAGAAATCCTGTCTGGAGTGTGTGTGTGTGTGTGTGTGTGTGTGTGTGTGTGTAATTGTAACAGTTAGTGTGATTTTTACCTTAGATGGGCTAATGAGAGAAACTATCCTTCTGTCTCATTTGTTGCCCTGCTTTTTGGGAATGAAAGTCAAACACTTGTTATGTTTTTCTTAATCTTGTTTCTCCTCTGTATTATTTATTTATATCTCGGTTGAATTTTATCTTTCTACTTTTTTCTTTCTTAGGAGCTATTGTGAACATTTTGGAGATTTAGTTTGATGCATACTGTTTTCTCTCTTAAGTACTTTTAAAATATTTACTCATGCTGTAAGTTTCTGTTCATCCATTCTGTCATTCTTTTATCATCTTTCACTTACACATTTACTTATAAGAAGGTTTCTTCCAGCCCAAGTTTATAAAATATTTAGTATTATGCTTTTAGAATTTTTTTAAATTGGAACTTTTGTTTTGTTTTTGTTACTTTTTGAAATAGGGTCTGTCTACATAGCCTTGGATGTCCTGGAGCTCACTATGTATGCCTGACTGGTCTCAAACTAACAGATCTACCTGTTTTTGCCTGTTGTGTTCTGGGAGTAAAGGCATGTGTCCCATGCCCTGCCTTTTGTTTGTTTGCATTTTTAAGGCAAGATATTGCAGCTTAGGTATGACTTGACCATTCTCCTGCTTCTTCCTCGTGAGTGATGGAATTATAGGTATATGCTACCACACCGTCTCTGGATTTTATTTTAATGTGATGGGTTACATACATATAGTTTTAATAATTTCAGGTCCATTTTAATTTTTAATAGCCATTAGTGTCCAGTTTGCTTAATCTGCTTAAAATGTTATTTTTATTGTTTACTCCTACTGACTCAAGGAAAAATTTTTTATATTTTTGAAAAGATTTATTTATTTATCTTATGTCTGTGAATACAAGGTCACTGTCTTCAGACAAATCAGAGGAGGACACTGGAAATCATTACAGATGTTGTGAGCCACCATGTGGTTGCTGGGAACTGAACTTAAGGCCTCTAGAAGAGCAGTTGGTGCTCTTAACCTCTAAGTTATTTTTTCAGCCCCTATTCTTATTTTTTTTTATAGTTCAAGTAGTTCCATAGTTATAAAATTAAATCTCAGTCTTATTATTCAGTGAACTTACTTGTGAAGGACATTATTTCCTTCTATATATCTAGATTTTTCAGTAGCCCCAACTAAGTAAATCTCTCTTGATACATTTTCAAAATGTCCTGCATGTTCATCATAATAGTTTGCTTACTGTGTCTGTTAGTACCAGTGGGGTGTGGGGAGTTAATTCCCTTTCAGAGCTAATGGTGGTTTTCAACGTTACTCATTTTTTGACCCAGCATCCCTATAATGCTCATGCTGGCTTTGACTCACATTCCTCTTGCCTCTGATTCTAGAGTGTTTTGTTTTTCCTTTCTTTACATTGATTGATTATTTGATTGTTTGTATCTGTCTGGAGGTCAGAGGACAACTGGGAGTCAGTTCTCTCTTTCCATGAGGTGGATTCTGCAGCTAGAATTTAGGTTGTCAGGTTTGGAGTCACGTGTCTTTACCTGCTGAGCTATCTTGTATACCTAATTTAATGCTGATTGCAAAATTAATCGTTATTGATACCAAATTAAGAATTGCATAGTTTTCTTGTTATAACTAAAAATAATTTTATCTTGCTGATCTTTGACTTATGTAACCTTTTGATTTTCTCATAACCTGTTGTTTCTGTTCTATCATAGGACTTAAGAATGTTTCAGTTTATTTGGGATTTCTTGACTCTCTCAATTTAAGATAATAGCTCATTCACCCTTTCCAAAGTAGTGCAGAAATTACATATATTCAAATTTGTCTTATTAAAGAAATCCTTACAATGGAAACAAAGCTTACTTCAAGTTAATTTGCCTTTTAACCTTAAGACCCTAAATTATGAGTTCTTAGATAATTAAGAATATCAACTACACTGCTATTGATGAGTTAAGGTGATGCCTCCCTCATCCCCTTTACTACTAAAAATCTAATCTCTTTAATCAGTTCTTGATAACTAATTGTTATTTTAAAATTTGAGAAAAGCTGTTAAACACTGATGTAAATTATCATATGATAACCACTGTAACAGGAAAATAAAATTTGCTCTGATTGCCATTTTACATGTTTAACCATCTGTCACAAGTCAGTTTTCCTAAAAATCCACTCAGTTTTAAGTCCAGTGATTAATAAATATCCTTATATTTAATGTAAATGAGTAAATACCTAATAAAAAATTGGAAAAAAAACAAAAAAAGAAACAAAAAACAAAATATTTCTAATAAATTATATAGGTATCATTGCAGTTAATATTTCTAAATTTAAGAATTATTTTTTAGTTATACATGCATGCGTTTGTGCGTGCGCGTGCGTGTATGTGTGCGCATGCATGTGTGTATTCAATACCACAAATGCCAGAGGTATCAGATTCCCTGAAGCTGTAGTCACTATGATTTTTCTATTACCTGATGTGGGTTCAGGGAGAAGAATGTGGGTCCTTTGCAAAAGCAGTATGTTTTCTTAATCACTGAGCCATCTCTCTAACCCCAAAATTAGAATGAAGTATATTTTCCTATTACAGTAGTTTTACCTGGTGATTTACATCAGTGATTATTTGAATACTGGACAGAACCAGAACTGTTACAGAAAGGAGTATTTTACTACTTGTAATATAAGTAAATTTGAGACTTGTTTTTAAATTAAATTTCTCTTGTCTTACAGACTTTGTCCATTGGTGTTCTTGATATTTTTGGGTTTGAAGATTATGAAAACAATAGTTTTGAACAGTTCTGTATTAATTTTGCTAATGAACGTTTACAGCACTACTTTAATCAGCATATCTTTAAGTTGGAGCAAGTGAGTATCTAAATATATAGTTACCCTCCTGCTTAAACTTTTGAATCAATTTCATAACTGTTTTCTAGCCTGCATTTTGATTCAGACAGTGCATGGTCATATCACTATAAGGAAATGACAAATCAGAGCAGAGCTTTTCAGCTATATTATACAGATTTTTTTTAATAGTTGCCAGATGTATCTGTTAATTTGTGTTTGTTTACATGTATCTTTGGATGAATCATGCATCTTTTTTAATGCACCCTTTTTAAGGGTGTTGTATATCTGTTGCTATCGAGTGTGGTCACTTACTATCTTTAGTATTTATTTAACTGCTTTGGTCTCCACTTCTTATCTGAGATCAAAGACTCTTGAGGAGCAGAGTGTGGATGCAAAGGTGTATTCTGGGGTTGGAGGTAATAGTTCAGCAATTTAGAACATTTGTTTTTCTCGCTGATGACCAGGGTTTAGTTCCTAGCATCCATCTGTAACTTCAGTTCCAAGGGGTCTAACACCCTCTTCTAACTTCTCATAAATACTTGCTGGCAAAACATTCATACACCTAAAATAAATCTAAAAAGTAAAAATAAACAAACCAAGTAAACCACAATGGCATTTCTTATGAGAATCTTAAGATTGATGACAATTTAGTTTTTATTACAATTATTATGAGAAGAGGACCCAAAAGATGTGAGGTTTTCCTCCAAATTTAGTTGGAAATCAGTTTTTGACCCAGTTTATAAGCCAGAACTTCAGTTTATTTAGTAATGACATAGGCAACTATACTAAGATTTATCACAGTCAACTTAAATGCTAACTAATGGAAAGTGAATGCAAACCCCAAAATAGTTAGTAGGTCTACTGAATAATTTAAAAGAAACTTCTACCAGCTAGCTTCTACAAAGTATAATAATATATATATAAATTCTATAGTAAAGTTTATTGCTCTATATGCTGACTTAAAAATTAAAATTTATTATTATTTGTGTGTGTGTGTGTGTGTGTGTATGTGTGCATGTACTTGTATGGGTGTGTATGTATGTATAGACATGTGCTGTGGCACACGGGTGAAGGGAGGTCAGAGGAAAACCTCGTGGATTCATGGATTCAGTTCTCCTCCTCTACCTATGTGTGTTGTAAGGATTGACCTCAGATCATTAAGAGTGTGGCAAGATCCTTTTACTGAACCACCTTCTGACTGGTTTTGTTGTTTTTTGGTTTTTTTGTAAAGGGTAGTTGTGTAAAATGTTTTAGGGCTGGCTACTTTGATGAATGCTTAAAGTATTCAATATAATTGAAGTTCTAGACATAATTAATTCTTATGTGTGTGATTGTAATTGTGTGCATAGTGATATGAGTGTATGGAAGTCAGAGGACAATGTGGAGATTCTCTGGGTCGAACTTAGGTCAGTTGAAGTAGTCTTGGTGATTGATTCAGAATCATGTTGAATAAAAGACAAACTGAAAGGTGTCTGATATTTGAAAATGCTCATGTTAGCATTTTTAATGTTGCCCATTTCTTTCCTTTACATGCTCTGAATTACCCTTACCATCACTGATTTATTAGTAAATATAATGACAATTGAGTTACATATGTCAGGCATTGTGGTAAGCTCCGAAAACAAAAAGTTTGGAGCTTTGGAATCTTACTGAGGAGTTTGTACCTAACAATTTTTGTTTTGATGGCAGATTGGTGGTGTGAGACTACCATTGTCTTTGAGGATAGTCTTCCTCACCCCACTCTGCTCCACATCCTAATAAAAACCCAAACAAAAAAACTAAAAAGAGTGAACTTCAAGGCATTGGTTTTCTTTCTTTCTTTCTTTCTTTCTTTCTTTCTTTCTTTCTTTCTTTCTTTCTTCCTTTCTTCCTTTCTTCCTTTCTTCCTTTCTTCCTTTCTTCCTTTCTTCCTTTCTTCCTTTCTTCCTTTCTTCCTTTCTTCCTTTCTTCCTTTCTTCCTTTCTTCCTTTCTTCCTTTCTTCCTTTCTTCCTTTCTTCCTTTCTTCCTTTCTTCCTTTCTTCCTTTCTTCCTTTCTTCCTTTCTTCCTTTCTTCCTTTCTTCCTTTCTTCCTTTCTTCCTTCCTTCCTTCCTTCCTTCCTTCCTTTCTTTCTTTCTTTCTCTTTCTTTCTTTCTTTCTTTCTTTCTTTCTTTCTTTCTTTCTTTCTTTCTTTCTTATGTATTGGTCAATGTTTTATTGTTATCTTTAACTCCTCTTTTGTCAACATGGATAGATACGTATTGTCTCAGGCATCATTTGTTCTGGTTTACTTTCAGATAAGTGAAAACCTAGGTCTGTAAGGACAAACCTGTGTAAGGAGCCCAGAAGTTGAAGGTTGCTTTCTTTCTAAAAACATTTCCCTATTTTGGTAAAAGGTTTCTGAGCCAGTGATAAGGGTTCAAAGAGCAAAGTAGAAACCCATGGTCACTGTTAACTTCCAGCTTAGTGCACTCAGAGGGCATGGTACCCATTAGGAATAAAATAAGCGAGAAAGAGCTGCAGCATCCTAGAAACTGCGTTCCTATGCTTCCTGCATACTCAAATAATATTTATACCTTCTCAATTTTCAGATGGGATTAAAGACTAGAGAGTTACAGTCTTACAATTAAACTTATGCTGTTTAGGATTTAAAAAGATTTCCTAGGTGTAAAAAGATGTTTTTAAAATGGTAATACAGGTTAAAATAATAAATGATATAGATAAAATTTTAAACTCATTAAGATAGAATAGATGGTAAAATACCTTATCTAAGTTGCCAAATACAAACAGACTGGACATTTAAATGTAACTTATACCTAATCATTTTCATAATTGTTCGTACTGTATGTTTATTATTATAAGAAAAAGAGCCTTTTCAATTAGACAAAAAAATTGTTCAGGTTTGGTCTTTTGCTATGCTAAATATTGGTTGCTCCCAGAGACCACACATAGACCCAGGTGATGCTATGTGACATTGCCCCCCAAGTTTCCTGATTGGTAAATAAAGATGGCAGCAGCCAGTAGCTGGTCAGAAGAGACACAATGTGGGGTTTAGGGTTGGAGAAAACCATGAGGGAAAAAGAGAAAAAGGTGGAGCGAAGAGAAGCCTCCATTGGGCTGAGAATCTTAAAATAATGGCCATGTGAGTCAGCTAGTTGGAGCTACGAGCAGCCCAGACAAAACATGGTAAATTATATAATAAAAATTATTTGATAGGAAATAGACATAATAGCATAGAGGATAAATATCTATCCAGTTCTGTGCTGATTGAGGCTCATTATAAATACAAAGGTCAAATGTATCTTTTACTCACAAACCAAGTGGTCAAAGGGAGGATAAAAATCCTGGATTGAGATTAAATATTTTTACAACAGTGTGGTCTCAGCTTGTCATGGTCTATATCTCTTGAGCTGCCTCATCTAACCTGCTCTTTTCAGGGCAAGGAGCTTGATGCAGCTTTAAGGTCAGATTCAGTCTCCCCCTTTTCACAGTAAAATGCAATCCTTGTGCTTGTTTGGGAGTGCCAAGGGTGCAATGGAGTAACTGAGGGCTCAGGAATGTCCCTGATTTACCACTGATTGGGTTCAGATACTTTTAAGCCTGTTCAGGGGTTAATTCACCATAGATACCTGCCATATCCTTTATAATTCTGTAGGATTTATTCTCTTGGGTACTAGGTGAGTTCCTTCAGTTACTCCAAAAGTATTAGATATTACCCTAAAAGGCTTGCTTGAAGGAATGGATACTTCCAAAAACAAACAACAACAAAAAAACCTCAGTTCTCTTTCAAGGGACTTCATGTCTGGAGTCTAACCAACAATATTCACTATGGAACATGTCACCTCTTCCCCAAAACCCCTGTTCATTCGTTCGTTCGTTTGTTCATTCTCTCTCTCTCTCTCTCTCTCTCTCTCTCTCTCTCTGTATGTGTGTGTAGCAGTAGTAAGTTCTTCAGAGTAAACATGGGAGACAGAAGACAGTAGGATATTTTCCTTAAAAGTAAAGCTCATTATTTAGGCCTGTGTATTAGTTATATTCCTATCATAATTCTTATTATAGAACAACTGTTAAAAATTGAAGGAAAAATAGTGAAATTGCTTTTTAAAGTAGGTGAATATAAAAGACTATTCTACTAAATTTGACAGAAATGGAATTTTATAATGTTTAAATAGACTTAAAATACACACGGACAATAGCATATGCATAAAGTTGTGACATCTCTGTATTAACTGTAAGTTATAGAAAATTTTATTTGTGTTATTTGATAAGTTAAAGATGCATGTTATAATTTCTAGAATATCCACAAAGTAGTAAGTAAATATAAAATATTTGCCAGAAAAATGTAGATTCTAAGTAAAGCAAAAACAACCAAAGCAATCCAAACAGTAACAAAGTAAGTATAGAAGAACTGCCCAAGACTGATGCATATGGCACTTATGTGTAATCCAGCATTTTGGGAAGACCTGGGCAACAAAATGAGAAGGAATGCTGAGAAAAGAGGATAATTGAGAGAAAGAAGAAATAGTAAGGTACCAGTGAGCATTCACTTTATATGAGTTGATTGCTTTAGTATCTAACAATCATTAGATTGATGAATAGCAAACAGTTTATCAGAGGCAGTCCAAACATTATACCCAAAGCTAAAAGTAAAAAGGCATATAAGGTTTATCGAACATTAGCAGAAACTATTTGTAGCTTTATTACTAAGTATAAAAGGAAATAGCTCATAATGCTAAGAACAGTTTTTTAAAGTAAATGCACAGTCCCAAATTTATAGGTACCAGATAAAATATCTTCAAAATGCATGAAGCAAAATTTAATAAAAGTATAATGAGGAATATAGCTTATAAATGGGGTATTTTTAACTTATTATCTTGAATAACTTAACTAACATTTTATGGGTATCCATTGCTCTCTGCCTTGCATATCAATATGGACAGTTACCTTGGACTTAACTGGTTATTGAGACCCGCTAAATAATATGTAGCATATTGAACCCTATCTGAAGAATACATAGTTACAAAAGTAATGCTTGTGTTAGTTTGGAAGCAAGGGTCAGCTTCCCAAATATTAACACATATTTTAATACTATAATAAAATTACAAGTCAGGTGGTGGTGACACACTCCTTTAATCCTGGCACTTGGGAAGCAGAAGCCAGTGGATTTCTTGAGTTTGAGGCCAGCCTGGTTTACAGAACAAGCTCCAGCACAGCCAATGTTAAACAGAGAAACCCTGTATTCAAAAACAAGAACAAAAACAAACCAAAAAGAAAAAAGAAAAAAACATTTTCATTTAAGGCTGGGGATATATTATCTATCCCCAGGTTAACATGTGTGAGATTCCCAAAGTTCAGCATACACTGCTGCCAAACAATTCCCTCCAGAAAACCAAAACTAAGTAAATATGCTTAATAGTTTAAAAGGTGAATGAGGCCGGGTGTGGTGGTGCACACCTTTGATCCCAGCACTTGGGAGTCAGAGGCAGGCGGATTTCTGAGTTCGAGGCCAAGCCTGGTCTACAGATTGAGTTCCAGGACAGCCAGGGCTACACAGCGAAACCCAGTCTCGAAGAAAAAAAAAAGGTGAATGAACTAGAAACTAGCCACAGTTAACCAGCATGCTGTGGGGGTGTAGCTGACGTTAATAGTTAAGTTTAAACCTATTAGAAAATTTTCATGTTAAGAATATGTGATTGTTCCTAAAACCTTGGAAAATGGTCAGCAAAATAAGTCTGGGAAATAATTCCATTCTTAATTATCTCAGATGAAAGAAAAATACCTTAATATAAACCTAACCAAGGAAGTGAAAGACTTGTACAGCGAGGTCTTGAGAATACTGTACAAAGGAACTGGAAGCACCCACAATTGGAATGATTTTTCATGATCATGAATTAGAAGGATTACTGTTGTAAAGAAAACCATACTGTTAGAAGTGGGATGTAAATTCATTGTAGTCACCAACATTCACTCTTCGCAGAAATAAGTGATTTAAAATTCACACAGCAGTGTAAAAGTCTCCAAGTAGCCATAATGGTCCTCAACATAAAGAATGATGAAGGAGATACCACTATACCTGATTTCAAGTTATAGTAGAGTCATAATAACAAAAACCATGTACAGAAACAGACATGCCGATCAGAATCATAGGTCAGATGGTTTAGATAAAACCACATGTAGACGCACCTTACTTAAAACTTTGTCATATGTTATTATTTTCTGTAAGATAAGTTGATATTTTGTTTTTTCTAGGAGGAATATAGAACTGAAGGTATCAGTTGGCATAACATAGATTATATTGATAATACTTGTTGCATAAATCTTATTAGCAAAAAACCAACAGGACTGCTCCATCTTTTGGATGAAGAAAGCAAGTGAGTATAGTGCTTTTCAGTTTCATATTTGACCATTATGCTTTTTGAGTGCTTCACCTTTATTTGTGACAGAGCTTCACTGTGTAACTCTGACCAGGTTGGAATTAGGGCTGCTGCAGTCCCAGAGTAGCCTCAGACTCATAGCAGTCCTTAGCCTTAGGCTCCCCAGTGTTAGCTGTATAAGTATGTACCACCAACCAGCTTATATCTAAGTAAGCGTAAGTGTTCTGATAATGTTTTGAATAAAGACTTGTGGTTTTTCTGTATTTGTCTGGAAAAAAATACATTTTTGTGTAATAGATTGTACTTTACTCTTGAACAATTTTTTTTCAGATTTCTCTTAGAAAATTTGATGTTAAATCTTTTGATGCTCATTTCTTTATTCTTGAGAACTTCATAATCTATGCAATGAAATATGATTACATCTACCCTTTTTCCCCCCCTCCAACTCCTTCCATATTACCTCTAACATTCCAAATTTCATATCCTGTCCTCTTTACCCACTTTTTTTGTTGGCATGGAAGACCTACTGCCTCTGCCTCCCAGATACTGGAATTAAAGGAGTGTACACTTAGCTCTTGTTTTGTTTTGATTATCCACTAAGTCTATGTAATTTTGCCCAAATATGCATGGATGTAGAGCCATCCACTGGATAATGGGAAACTTAACACTGGTCACATCCTGATGCACATTTAAAAAAAAAAAAGATTTTTCCCCCCATTTCTCCCTCTTTTCTGTCCTGTAGACAGGGTCTTGTTACGTAACCTGGTCTGCTCTTGAAGTTGAGATCTTCCTTCCCTGCCTCTGAGTGGTGACATTACAAAGATGTAATAATTCACGTAGCCTTTAAATTGAGTTTTATTTATTTATCTACATTTTATTTGAGGGTGAAGTATGTATGTGTGCTATTCTGTTTATATGGAGGTCAGAGGCCGATATGCAGGAAGAGTTTCTCTCATCACATGGATCCTCCAGATCAAATTGAAGTGTTCAGGCTTGGAAGCAGATGCCTTACCCATTAAACTATCTTATTTGTTAGTCTTTGAATTAACTTTTATACAGGAGAAATATGGGGTGGGGAGGAGGTATGGGATGTGGAGCAGTCGGAGGGTGTATGGGAGGGATGGGGAATGATATGGAGTGTAAAAAAATAAAATTTTTAAAAAATGAAAAAAAAATGAATAAAAATTTCAGATACACTTTTTTTTTTAAACATCAAAGTTTCTAAGAGAAATCTGGTAGAATTTCTCATAATCCCGCAACTCATATTTTATATCTTTGTAAAACCTTCATTATGTGGATGACACTAAAAACTTCATTTTGTGCAAAATTTCCTGTTTGGGCCTGCTTATCCTTGGCTGTAGTACCTGGACACCAGTCATGGGTAATCAATTCTTGGGGAAACAGTTTTGTAGAAGGCTCTGTTTGAATAATCTCTTCTATATGTGTGAGCCTTCAGTGTCCTGGAAGTTAGCCAGTTCCTGCAATGCCTTTTATCACCATGGAATCCACTTGGTGCCAAATAGTTCTTTGCTTTAACTTGAAATGTGATCTTTTTTTGCCTGAATTACAAGTTTATCAAATCTGTCTGTTCTGATTTTTTTTTTTTTTTTGGTGCTAATTCTCACTGTGAGTATGAGAAAAAAATAGGCAACAGTATCCATCAGCAACCTGAATTCATGTTTTGTAATGTCCTCCCAGATAAGTTAGTCTGTGGTCTTTAAGCTCAGCTTTATGAAAAGTTTCTGGGGATGAACAAAAAATAGAAGAGTTATTTTTCTAGAATGTAAGAAAAATTATCAAACCCAGTTTCCAGTAGAGGTCCCCATTTCCATGGGAAACTTTATTCTACATTCTGACTTTGTGAGTCCCACTAAAATCCCCAAGTAAGCCATGTTTCAGCATTCTAACACAGTAATTGATATAGATAGGAAAGTTATTCCTTATTCATGTGTGAGAAAATAAGAAACAAAAAATGAGTATCTACTTTAAGGATTGAGGAATCAGAGATTATTTCCTTTTTGAAAGATAATTGACCCCAAAGAACATATGATTTTGGTTTTTATTTTCCTTTGAGCTGTACAGTATTTCTGCACAGTGTAACTTTTAATACCAAGTGACTTGGGCTTATTTCTCGGCCTAACTGTAAAATGTGACTCCACATCTATAAAATAGGAACCTCAGTTCTTTAGCTTGTTACAAGAGTCTGATTTTTCTTGGGTACGGTGGCACATACCTTTAATCCCAGCACTCAGGAGAGTGGATCCCTGGGAGTTCATAGCCAACCTGGTCTACATTTTAAGTTCCAGGCCAGCCAAGGCTACATAGTAAGCCTCACTCCCATCCCTCTCTTCTCCCACCCCTGCCAAAAAAGGGAAAGAATCTGATTAGATGCTGTAGGTAAAAACTTTTCATTAATTGTATAGTATATTAATATTATGCCTTATAAAAGACTGTATCTTTCACATTATTTGTTCAATTCAGCTTTCCACAGGCTACAAACCAAACATTACTTGACAAGTTTAAACATCAACATGAAGAGAATTCTTACATTGAATTTCCTGCTGTGATGGAGCCTGCTTTTATCATAAAACATTATGCTGGAAAAGTAAAATATGGAGTAAAGGTCAGTAAGTTTCTTATTGAATATGGCTTTAGAGCAGAGGTATGTATTTTAAAATATAGAACACTTTTTATTCTTTGACAGTTCTATGCATGTAAACATTGTTTTCTGATCATAACTACACTCCCAATTCTTCCCCCAGATGTATCATTACTATTTCTGGCATGTTACCCTTTCTTATAGTTTTTGGAGGCTCTGGATTAGTTGCCTTTGAAGACATTTTGTAAGGTTAGAACTAGAATCAAGATCTACTTTTCAGTATATTACCATTTAGATAATGTTTCTGCTGGTTTCCTTCTATAGATAAACCTATTAGGTTGTTTTAGTGAACTTTTAAAACCTAGAACAGATAGTGTCTGTGTGTCTCAAACTCATTGTTCATCCTCATAATTCATTTGTTTTTCTTTAATGATACTCATAAGGGTCTTTTAGAAGCTTCTGTTCTGAGCACCAATAGGTAGTTGTGAGCTTTCATTCTTACTAGGTATAGTAAGTAACTCTTGCATGAGATGGCTAACTCTTAAATCTTGGGAAGCTTAAACTTGCCACTTATGATACTTAGTTTCCTTGTAATGCAGTAATAAAATGATATAAATCAATGACTCATTGAGTTTTGTTTTGTTTTTCTGTTTTTGAGACAGTTTCATGTACTTAGGCTCAAATTCTCTGTGTAGCAGAGGATGTCCTTGAACTCCTAATTTTGCCTCTTATCCTAAGAGGCTAGGATTATTGAGCTGTGTCACTGTGTCCAGCTTTGGTAGACATCCTAATTAATTATTTAAGCATTTACTGATTCATCTTTTAAAGAATTATTTATTAACCAGCGTATGTCAGTTTCCTGTCCAGTATTTGCTATTATATAGTGATAAGATAGACAGACAGATTTGTAAGTATATGTATCATATACATAGCATATATCATATTTATTTCTAGTGATGTTGTATAAATTTTTCTGTGAGTTAAAGTATTGAAGTAATTACCTCTTTGTAAATTTACAAGGATTTCTCTAAAACTCTTAAGAGTTGAACTAAAGTAAAGGTTATACTGGTGAGTTGAGATAGTGAGTTATAGGCTATAAAATGAGAAAGGAGTTACATATGTTGAAATAGTGTATAAAAGGTCACTGAGATGAGACTTTTAAGGACAAGTGAGATATTTTTGTGAATTCCAAGAGCAGACATTAGGTTAAATCTTGAAGGGCTTCTAGGCCACATTAAAGGAGCTTAGGTGTTTTGTTTTTAATGAAATTCAGGAGTCCCTGTACAACGCATACTGTTAGTAACAGTCCTGTGTCAGCCTTATTAGCAACCTCCCTGCTGGAGTATAGTTTTTTTTGTTGTTGAAATTATTATAGGAACTGTGAAACTATTAAAGCAGATTTGTGTTTTCAAGGACAGCAGAGAGGGTGAGACTGGATTCTTAGAATTTATTAATTCTCCCTCTTTATCTCCTTCCCCTTTTAAATTGAGGTGAAATATTAAATTGAACCATAAGAGTAGCAGTAGAAATGGGGAAAACCTTATATAAGGTATAGTGTTGAGATCTCCATATACTTTATAGAAGTTGTAAATGAATATTTTTTTCTTTCTTTCTTTTTTTTTGGTTTTGGTTTTGGTTTTTTGAGACAGGGTTTCTCTGTGTAGTCCTGGCTGTCCTGGAACTCACTCTGTAGACCAGGCTGGCCTCGAAATCAGAAATCCACCTGCCTCTGCCTCCCACCACTGCCCGGGGTAAATGAATATTTTATGGTGGGAAGTAATTGAATCTCTTTGAGATGTCATATCTGAGATGGAATACACAGGTGAGAAGCAGATTTTAGATATAATTTATAAAGTTAAACAAAGCAGAAATCTTGATCCTGTTGTTAAATGATTTTGTAGTTACTTTTCCAGTGTGGTAGTAAAACAACATGATCAAGGCACTTTGTAGAAGAAAAAGTTTATTTAGCTTACCATTCCAGAAGGGTAAGAGAGTCCATCATGGTAGGGAAGCAGCAGGCATGGTGGCTGAAGGTGAAACTGAGTTGCTCATGTTTTTAACTGCAAGCACAAAGCAGAGAGTTGGAACAAGAAATGGTGTGAGTCTTTAAACTCACAACCTGATTACTGCTGGCTTGCTTCAGCAAGACCATACCTGGTGAACCTACCCAGACAGCATCACCAAGTGGGAGCCAAATATGCCCAAGATTTGCAGGGACATTTATCATATAGTATACACACACCTGTTTCTCTGATGTTTAAGTATGTTATTGAGTAGATTGAAACTAAAAAAGGTGATTAAAAGGTGAAATTATATACTCACTAAAGAAGCTAGAGCTATTCCTGGAGATAAAAAGGGATATTTCACAATAAGAAAAGTGTCTAGTTGATAAAACGTTAATCAAAAGTTATTTATAGCTGGGCGTGGTGACGCACCCTTTAATCCCAGCACTTAGGAGGCAGAGGCAGGCGGATTTCTGAGTTCGAGGCCAGCCTAGTCTACAAAGTGAGTTCTAGGACAGCCAGCGCTATACAGAGAAACCCTGTCTCAAAAAACAAAAACAAAAAAAGTTATTTATACCCAGTAATTTTGATTCAGATGTTTAAACTTGTCAGGTAATGTTTGGTTTGTAGCCTGTGGAAAGCTGAATTGAACAAATTATGTGAAAGATACAGTCTTTTATAAGGTACTTGGCCCAGGTAGCTCAGAATAGAATTCAGTTCTATAATCTCTATTCACCCCCACCATTCAAACCTACTATCTTCTTGATTTTAATAGTCCTTTTCAGAAATAACATTGGTACTTTTTTCATAGGATTTTCGGGAAAAAAATACAGATCATATGCGTCCAGACATTGTGGCTCTTCTGAGAAGTAGCAGGAATGCTTTTGTTTCTGGGATGACTGGCATTGATCCTGTAGCTGTTTTCCGATGGGCAGTTCTTCGAGCATTTTTCAGAGCTGTGGTTGCTTTCAGGGAAGCTGGGAAAAGACATATTCAGAGAAAAAGTGGTAAGCCATTCTTGCTAGTATTCTTCCATGATAATACTTTTTATTTTTTCCTGTTTACTTACCATAATCTGTAATTATGTTTCATAGCTGATAAATCACATACCTTTAAGTGATTAAATGTATGTTTCTGTATGTATGCAGGCCTATGTTGCTATATTTTTATTAATAGATATTGATAGGAATAATGAGCGTCTTAGGGTTACTGTTGTGTGAAGAAACACCATGATGAAGGCTGGTTATAAAGGGGAGCATTTAATTGGGGTCATGTTTACAGTTTTGGAGCATTAGTCCATGGCCATTATGGTGTAGGCAAGCATGGTGCCTAGAGCAATATTTAAGTGCTCACATCTGATCTGAAAGGTGCAGGCAGACAGTGAAACTGAGAGTTTTTCAAACCTCAAAAGCCCAGCTCCAGTGACACCTCTTCCAAGAGGTCATACCTACTAATTCTTCTCAAACAATCTCACCTACTATAGACCAAGTATTCAAATATATGAGCATACAGGGGCTACTCTCATTAAAATCATCACAGTGAATGTAAGGCATATAGTAGTTATGAACAAAAATGCAAGCTGATAATCATATGATGATTCAGAATTTGATTTTAATGTTTTCTCCATTTTTCCATCTCTATGTTTTTTTCTACAAATTCAATCATGATTTAATATAAAAAAGCAAATTAGGAAACAAACAGGGTCAGGCAGTATAATATGGTAGACTTTTCTGCTCCAGTCACCTTTTCTATTGACCAGTTTTGTAAGTAAGAACATTTTTTCTTTCCTAGTAAAGAATTATTTGTTTAGTAAGGTTTTTGTTTTGTTTTTCTTAACCTGTTAACTTGGTTTATTGAGTTTTTAGTTTGAATTTTATAAATGATTTTTTTTTTCTGGGTCCTTCCTTTTTCTTTAAGCCTGAGACACTCCATTTTATATTGTACATGAAGTCAAGTTCATAGGCACATGTGGCCATTTGGAATGTATATAGTTAAAATCTTCTAACTTATATGTAGTTGAGACATGCCTTTCAGTAGGATTATACGAGTGCTTCCTTGTTCTTCTGTGTTTCCAAACTAACTTGTATGTTGTAGGAGTAAACAAACTTTCAAAGTCAGCTTTTAAATTTCAGTTCTGATTTTTCACCTGGGATGTTGTCAGTCACTCTTCAACTTCCAGGCCAGTTTAGTCTACATAGTGAGTTCCAGGACAGCCAGGGGTATTTAGAGGGACTCTGTCTTAAAGACAAAACAAAACAACCCAAAGACAAAATCAAAAAATAGTCCTAGGAATCCTAAGTTTACTTGATTATTAGTAGACTCTCCCACTGTCTTAGTTAGTGTTCTAGTGCTGTGAAGAGACACCATGACCACAACAACTCTTATAAATAAAAGAAACCCTTTAATTGGGGTTGGCTTTAGAGGTTTAGTTCATTGTTGTTATGGCTGGAATCGTGGTAGTAAGCAGGCAGACATAGTGCTGGGAAGGTAGCTGAGAGTTCTACATCCAGATGGGCAGGGACAGAGAAACACTGGGTGGGCCTACCTTGAGCATTTGAAACTGCGAAGCCCCGCCACCGCCCCACACACATACTTCCTCTAACAAAGCCACATGTGCTCCTACAACCCTGTCAAGTAGCCCTATTCCCTAATGACCAAGCATTCAAACATACACACCTATGGGGACTATTCCTGTCCAAACTAACCACACCCTCTTTGGAAATATGAAAGGGAGTTCTTGTGGTTGAAATGGTAAGATGGTAGTAATGGCCTGAAGAGGTAACTCAGTAGTTAAGTGCACTTGCTGCTTTTCTAGAGGACCCGATTTCATTTCCCAGCATCCATGTTAGGTGGCTCACAACCACTGGCAACTCCAGCTCTAGGGGGAAATCAAATGTCCTCTTCTGGAAGAGTTGCACTCAAGTGTGCGCATATACACAGAAATACATATACATATACATAAATACAGTTTTAAAAAGGGATAGTAGAAACATTAGGGAAGAAATAAAGAGCACCATTATACTTAACTACAAAATATAGAATAAACATAACTTTTACATTTTCTAGCACTCTAATTTGAGAGACAGCTGCTTAAAGCAACAACTCTAATTCTATGTGGATGGTCATACTGCTTAAAAGATATTACTTGTTTAATAGTAACCGTGTAAAGAACGTGATATGGGCAACTTTCGAAGCAATTGAAATGGTTTTTTAACTTAGACTAGATATAAATTACTATGTTAATTCTAATTTTCACATCAACTGCTAACTTTTAAAAACATTTGATATAAGAGGGCAGTGATGGCGGGCGTGGTGGTGCATGCCTTTAATCTCAGCACTTGGAAGGCAGAGGCAGGTAGATTTCTGAATTCGAGGCCAGTCTGGTCTACAGAGTGAGTTCCAGGACAGCCAGGGCTACACAGAGAAGACCTGTCTCAAAAAATCCCCCCCCCCCAAAAAAAAAGGGTAGTGATGAAAGGAAAGAAAACTAAAAATGTCTTAATATGTAGAAAGCAAATAAAACATCCTTCCAAGGAGTTCAAGAAAGAAATCACAAGAAAAGGTAGAAGATAATATTGAGCTGGAGATAAGAAGGAACAAACACAGTCTGTACTAATCCCTGCTTGGTCAGTTTATGTCCTTTCATTTTGTTTTTGGGCCAGAGGAATGTGGAAGTTTTGCCTGAAAATGATTATTGGTTACATAAGTCAGGATATAGGTGTTTTATGCACTACTAGGAGAAAACCAAGCAGTATGTCACAGTGTATGAAAGATAGCTCAAAAAGGGCTTATAGAAAGGTTTATAGCTTTCAAAACACCTGCATTATAAATTAAAATGTCAAGCAATTAACCCAGTATTCTACTGTTTCTAAGGAGGCTTAGATAAAAGGATAAACACAACCTAAGCAGGGCATTGTAAACTAGACTGGATATAAATGAGTACGGAGTAAAAAACAAGCAAACCCAGAAAAATATAGCAAACAATATAACAGTATTATTGATTGAGTGGATTATTAGTTCACACAGTATCCTCTTTCTCTACTCCCCAAACTTGTCCACTCTACCTGAATGTCCATGTGCAGGCTAGTCTGATACCTAGCCATTGGGGGTAAATTACAGTAATAATGAAGATTGAGTATTTTCTATTAAAGTGTCTTGTGACAATGAAGTGACATTAAGCTGACTTTTTATAAATATTCAAATATTTCTAATTATTAATTTTCATCTTTGCTAAATGATCCATTTAAAAAGAAGTTGCTTTTTTACTATCAGCTAGTTAAAATGATTGCAATGGATTTTTTAAGTCTGCAATTTTTATGTACTACCTGATTAATTATAAGATGATATTTTCTCTGCTAAATGATTTTTTAACATAACATTTTAGTTTTTATCAATTTGATAAAATTTTTGAAGCATATTTCCTCTTTTTAAAAAGGATGCTACATTTATGTACTATCTGATGATTAATAAGATTGTGTTTTTCGATGATAAATGTAGGTAATATATTCTAAATTCAGAAATCTAGGTTATATAATTTCAATAAGATAAAAAAATACTCTGTAGGAGTTTTGGAATTAGTGTTTCTTTGAGCTTTAAAATGACTATCTTGAGAACTATTTATAACATATGACATTGAGCCCCATTCCTAAGTGTACAGTAAATTGTACTTATAGAGATCAGTTACTATGCATCACTTCATTGCTCCTAGATTATATAGTTGTCATTCTTTTTTTTTTTTTTTTTTTTTTTAAAGATTTATTTATTTATTATATGTAAGTACACTGTAGCTGTCTTCAGACACTCCAGAAGAGGGCATCAGATCTCATTACGGGTGGTTGTGAGCCACCATGTGGTTGCTGGGATTTGAACTTCGGACCTTCGGAAGAGCAGTCGGGTGCTCTTACCCACTGAGCCATCTCACCAGCCCATATAGTTGTCATTCTTAGAAGCAAAATTGTTAAATGTAACCATTCCTCCATAAGTCTTTTTTTAATTTTCTTTAATAAATTTTTAATTCTTTATATCATACTGTGTATTATAAAGACATTTTCAACCCCTCCCCCCCCCACACACACACACATACACACACACTATTTTTCCTGCGGAACTCTTAAGGTAATCTCTTGAACTCAAGAATTCATCTTTTCTGAAATATGGAAACTCTGTCTTCTATCTTAAATCAATTTCTTGCTGATATTTATGTTATTGTAATTGCCCCTCCCCCATGCCTTACTGCTCAAATGACTCACTTGGTTAGCATTCATCTGAGTGCTTTGGTCTTTATTCTTGTCTCTTCTTTTTCCTGCTTGTAATTCACTTTATCTCCTTTTCCAGTAGTGAGGTATGGGTTCTTCAGCAATTTTTCAGATTTATAAATGCATAGTGCTGCTCAGGCTCCCTCTCTGTGGTGTGCTACTACTTATTCTTAGCACACACTCGGCAGACATTGACAAAACACATGTGCCTGATTGTCAGATTTGTAAAAGACAGGGTACCCTTTCTCATAATTTTTTGGGTATAATTTCTCTCAGATTCTATCAATGTTGCCAACTATATGCTAAAAATATTTCAGAAAGAAATAATTTTCCAAGAACAACCATATGATACTAATTGTTTGAAATGTTCCTTATACTTTAATCTAGAAATTTTAATATGGCATTAACTCAGAATACTTTGATTAATAAAATAGACATTTGGCATATTTGAAAAGAATATTTTTTCTTATTATTTGTTAGTTGGGGAGAGTTATTCACATGGTTTAATATTTTAAAATATATCAAGATAGTTGGCATCATTGTCTTTGATTTTTCTTGTTGGTTTGGGCTTACATAATGTCTTTTTCTTTTTTCCATTTTTTATTTTGTTTTGCTTCTTAAGGACATGATGATACAACACCATGTGCGATTTTGAAAAGTATGGATAGTTTTAGCTTTCTCCAACACCCAGTCCACCAGAGGAGCTTAGAGATTCTGCAGAGGTGCAAGGAAGAGAAGTACAGTAAGGCTTTAAGTCCTCTTAACCCTGTATTGTCACATCTATTTGGAAATGGAAATCAAGAGTATTCATGAGGGATGCATGGAGATTGCATAGGAACATGCCTTTCACAATTCTTTATGCAGACTGTATTGCTTTCTCTTGAAATTGCTGAACCTGTTCTTTGATGTGGGTGATTTTGACTGTCCCATTTGCTATGCACCACATTGTTAATTATTTAGGCTACCATTGAATTGGTTTCCAAATTCATCTTGGAAGTATCTGATTAATTACATAAAAATAAGCAGTAATTTTATTCTTGCTTTTGGAAACTTTTAGTGAAATGTAATTAAAGTAAAATACGAGAACAATTTGGTAAGTTTTATATATATAGAAACTCATGAAATTAACACAGTGATTATGATATTCAACACTCCCCAAAGCTTCCTCATATCTGGCTAAATTTTGTACTTGATTATGTTTGATTTCTACATCAGCAATGTTACAATTTTGAATCTCTAGAGGATTCATTTAAGTTGAATATAAACCTTGACTCAGACTTTCTATGTCTAAGAGAAATACCAGAATTTCAGCATAAAAAATATCATTCAGAATACATATCTGTTTATTGTTTAAAATTGATATAAAAGATGCACTTGGTCTCCATTTCTTCCTTGGCTTTATGTTAGTCTGCATGAAATAGGTCCTTTGGTCTGCTGTGTGGTTACAATAATTGGGTGTACTCCTATTGTGATAAAAAATGAGTTTTTTAGAAAATTAAGTCATTTGTTTATAGTGGGTCAAATTTACTCAAGATCTGCATTGTACATTTAATAAATTGCAATACATTTAGGTCACTACTTTTATTAGAGTTTTCTAACTGAAACTCCATAATATTTGACTTAATAAAACAACAATTTAAGTGGAATTTGCTTAAAAATAAATGCAGTGTGTTCTTTTTCACTCTAATGGTATAAGAAAATGTGTAATGTATGTATATTTCCTTGTCGGAAGAATAAAGGTAAGTCATTTTTAAAAGCTGTCTTTAGAGTTTATCCTTAGTTATTAAAATTATTTCTAAAGATACACAGTCCTCATTCTGATTATTCATTTTGATATTCTTAATCTTTCAAAACAGTCTACAAATCATTTGAGAACAGCTTAAAAGAGCTTAAATCTAAAGTAGTTATATGTAGTTCAGTTGCTTTATTTGTTTCTTCATGATTGAGCTTGGTAACTGCAGACTGGACCATATTGTAGTTTATGGGTCTGGTTACAGCATACGCTGCATGAGGAAGTTAAACTGGCAATTCCCTGTATATTGATGCCTTCATTTATTTTATATATGTATTCCATTTTCCACTGCAGATATATTCAGGTGCTGCTTTTTGTTTTGTTTTGTTTTGTTTTGTTTTTGTTTGTTTTCTTATTTTATTTTTAATTTATTTTTTACACTCCATATTCCATACCTTATCTCCCATCCACCGACTGCTCCACATCCCACACCTCCATCCCACCACACTCTGTTTCCATGTGAATGTCCCTCCCCACCCCCACCTAACCTCTAAACTCTCTAGGGCCTCTAGACCCTTGAGAGTTAGATGCATCATTTCTGAATGAACACAGACCCAGAAGTTCTCTATTGTATGTGTGTTGGGGGCCTCATATCAGCTGGTGTATGCTGTCTGTTTGGTGGTCCAGTGTTTGAAAGATATCAGAGTTCCAGATTAAGACTGCTGGTCCTTCTACAGAATCACCCTCTTCTCCTCAGCTTCTTTCAGCCTTCCCTAATTCAACCACAGGGGTCAGCTGCTTCTGTCAATTGGTTGGGTGCAAATAACTGCATTTGACTCTTTCAGCTGCTTGTTGGGTCTTCTGGAGTGCAGTCATGATAGATTTTGGGAGTTCTCCATAGCCTCAGTAGTAGTGTTAGGCCTTGGGACCTCCCCTTGAGCTCAATCCCACTTTGGGCCTGTCACTGGACCTTCTTTTCCTCAGACTCCTCTCCATTTCCATCCCTGTAATTCTTCCAGACAAGAACAATTAGGGATCAGAGTTGAGACTGTGGGATGGCAACCCTATCCCTGACTTGATGTCCTGTCTTCCTGCTGGAGGTGGGCTCTATAAGTTCCCTCTCCCTATTGTCTGGCATTTCATCTAAGTCATTTTGAGTCCTGGGAGTTTTTCGCCTCCCAGGTCTCTGATGCATTCTGGAGGGTCCTCCAAACTCCTTCCTGTGTTTGCCTGTTTACATTCTTTCTGCTGGCCCTCAGGGCTTCAGTCCTTTTTTCTCCTCACCCAATACCAGATCAGGTTTCCCCTCTCCCCCATTTATCCCGTACCCCATCCACTTTCCCTCCCTGGTCCCTCCCTCCCTCCCTTCCTCTCCCCCCACTTGTGATTGCTTTCTTTTCTCTCCCAAGTGGGACTGAGTTGTCTTCATTTGGACACTTCAGCTTGTTGAGCTTTTTGAGTTCTGTGGAATGTATCTTGGGTAGTCTGTATTTTTATTTTTTATTTAGCTAAAATCCACTTATTAGTGAGTACATACCACGCATGTCCCTTTGGGTCTGAGTTACCTCACTCAGGATGATATTTTCTAGTTCCATCCATTTGCCTGCAAAACTCAGGATGTCCTCATTCTTAATAGCTGAGTAGTACTCCATTGTGTAAATGAACCACATTTTCTGTATCCATTCTTCTTTCGTGGGACATCTAGGTTGTTTCCAGCTTCTGGCTATCATGAATAAGGCTATTATGAATATAGTGGAAGACTTGCCCCTGTGGCATGGTGGGACATCTTTTGGGTATATTCCCAAGAGTGGTGTAGCTGGGTCTTCAGGTAGATCTACTTCCAATTCTCTGAGGAACCTCCAGATTGACTTCCAGAGTGGTTGTACCAGTTTGCAATCCCACCAGCAATGGAGGAGTGTTCCTCTTTCTCCACATCCTCCCCAACATGTGTTGTCACCTGAGGTTTTGATCTTAGACATTTGGATTGGTGTAAGGTGGAATCTCAGAGTCGTTTTGATTTGCATTTCTCTGATCACTAAGGACTTTGGATATTTCTTTAAGTGCTTCTCCACCATGCGATATTCCTCAGTTGTGAATTCTTGGTTAAGTTCTATACCCCATTTTTTGATTGGGTTGTTTGATTTTTTTGGTGATTAACTTCTTGAGTTCTTTATCTATTTTGGATATTAGCCTCTGTCAGATGTGGGGTTAGTGAAGATTTTTTTCCCAATCTGTAGGTTGCTGATTTGTCTTATCGACTATGTCCTTTGCCTTACAGAAGCTTTCCAGTTTCATGAAGTCCCATTTATCAATTCTTGATCTTAGAGCATGAGCCATTGGAGTTCTATTTATGAAATTTCCCCTCCATGCCAAGGAGTTCAAGGCTCTTTCCCACTATCTCTTCTATTAGATTCAGTGTATCTGGTTTTATGTTGAGGTCCTTGATCCACTATGACTTGAGCTTTGTACAAGGTGACAAATATGGGTCTATTTTCATTCTTCTACATACAGACAGTCAGTTAGACCAGCAATATTTATTGAAGATGCTTTTTTTTTTCCATTGTATATTTTTGGCGTCTTTGTCAAAGATCAAGTGACCATAAACGTATGGTTTTATTTCTGGGTCTTCTATTCAATTGATCAACATGTCTGTCTCTGTACCAATACCATGCAGTTTTTTATCACTGTTGCTCTGTAATAAAGCTTGAGGTTAAGGATGTGATTCCTCTAGCTGTTTTTATTGTTAAGAGTTGTTTTTGTTATTCTGGGATTTTTGCCTTTCCAGATGAATTTGAGAATTTCTCTTTCCGTGTCCTTGAAGAATTATGTTAGGCTTTTGATGGGGACTGCATTGAATTTATAGATTGCCTTTGGTAGGATGGCCGTTTTTACTTTGTTAATTCTGCCAATCCATGAGCATGGGAGATCTCTCCATTTTCTCGATTTCTTTCTTGAGAGAATTGAAGTTATTGTCATACAGGTCTTTTCACTTGTTTGGTTAGAGTTACCCAAGATACTTTATATTATTTGTGGCTATTGTGAAGGGAGTTGTTTCCCAAATTTTTCACTCAGCCTGTTCATTATTTGTATAAAGGAAAGTTACTGATTTATTTGAGTTAATTTTTCTTATTTATTTATTTATTTATTTATTTATTTATTTATTTATTTATTGAGACAGGGTTTCTTTGTGTAGTACTGGCTGTCTTGGAACTCACTTTGTAGACCAGGCTGGCCTTGAACTCAGAAACCCACCTGCCTCTGCCTCCTACGTGCTGGGATTAAAGGCATACATCATCACTGTCCGGCAGTTGAGTTAATTTTCCACTTTGCTGAAGTTGTTCATCAGCATTTTGCTGTATATAAGACTCAATATCAAAGACAGATACTATCTCAGAGTAAAAGGATGGAAAAAGGTCTCCCAAGCAAATGGTCCCAGGAAACAAGCAGGAGTTGCCATCCTAATATCCAATAAAATAGACTTTCAACCACAAGTTATCAAGCATGATGAAGAAGGACACTTCATATTCATCAAGGAGAAAATACACCAAGAGAAAGTCTCAGTTCTGAACATCTATGCCCCAAATGCATGAGCACCCAAATTCATAAAAGAAACTTTACTAAAGTTCAAAACACACATTGAACCCCACACAATATTAGTGGGATATTTCAACCCCCCCCCTCTCACCAATCGATAGCCATGAAAACAGAAACTAAACAAAGACACAGTGAAACTAAGAGAAGTTATGAACCAAATCGATTCAGTAGATATCTACAGAACATTTCACCCTAAAACAAATGAATGCACCTTCTTGTCAATACCTCTTGGAACCTTCTCCAAAATCGACCATATAATTGGTCACAAAACAACCCTCAACAGATACAAAAGGATGGAAATAATACCATGCATCGTATCAGATCACCATGGCCCAAGACTGGTCTTCAATAACAGCCAAAACTACAGAAAGCCCACATATACTTGGAAACTGAAAAACTCTTTACTCAATGATAAATTGGTCAGGGAAGAAATAAAGAATTTAAAAGACTTCCTGGAATTTAATGAAAAGGCTGACGCATCATACCCAAACTTATGGGACACAATGAAAGCAGTGCTTAGAGAAAACTTCATACCAAGTGCCCTGGTAAAGAAACTGGAGAGATCTTACACTAACAACTTAACAGTACACCTGAGAGCTCTAGAAGAAAAAGAAGCAAACTCACCCAAAAGGAGTATAAGGCAGGAAATAGTCAAACTCAGGGCTGAAATCAACCAAATAGAATCAAAGAAAACAATACAAAGAATCTGCAAACCCAAAAGCTGGTTCTTTGAGAGAATCAACAAGATAGATAAGCCCCTATCCAAACTAACTAAAGGGTCAAGAGGCAGTATCCAAATTAATAAAATCAGAAATGAAAAGGGAGACATAACAACAGAAATGGAGGAAATTAAAAAAAAAATCATCAGATTCCACTATAAAAACCTATACTCAACAAAATGGGAAAACTCTAGATGAAATGGATGGTTTTCTAGACAGATGCCACAAACTAAAGTTAAATTAAGAGCATGTAAACTATCTAAACAGGCCCATATCACACAAGGAAATAGAAGAAGTCATTAGAAACCTCCCAACCAAAAAGAGCACAGGGCCAGATGGATTTAGTGCAGAATTCTACCAAACTGTCAAAGAAGATTGGATACCAATTTTCCTCAAACTATTCCATAAAATAGAAACAGAAGGAACACTACCTAACTTGTTCTATGAAGCCACGATTACTCTGATACCTAAACCACACAAGGACCCAACCAAAAAAAGAGAACTTCAGACCATTCTTGCTTATGAATATCGATGCAAGAATACTCAATAAAATTCTTGCAAACTGAATCTAAGAACACATCAAAACCACCATTCACCATAATCAAGTAGGTTTCATCCCAGGGGTGCAAGGTTGGTTTAATATATGAAAATCCATTAATATAATCTAGTATAAAAACAAACTAAAAAAAAAATCACATGATCATCTCCTTAGATGCAGAAAAAGCATTTGACAAAATACAACACACCTTCATGCAAAAATATTGGAGAGATCAGGAATTCAAGGGCCATACCTAAACACAATAAAATCTATTTACTGCAAACTAATAGCCAATATCAAATTAAATGAAGATATACTTGAAGCAATCCCACTGAAATTGGGACAAGACAAGGATGCCCACTCTCCCCATATCTCTTCAATATAGTCCTTGAAATGTTAGCGAGAACAATAAGAGAACAAAAAGAGATCAAGGGGATACAAATTGGTAAAGAAGAAATAAAGGTATCACTATTTGCAGATGATATAATAGTATACATAAGTAACCTCAAAAATTCTACCAGAGAACTTCTCCGGCTGATAAACACCTACAGCATATAGACCCTTAAAAAGGAAAAGGAAGCACATGATGTTGAGAGCTAAATATCAGTGATATAGAATGCAAATAACAGGGGCTGGTGAGATGGCTCAGTGGGTAAGAGCACCCGACTGCTCTTCCGAAGGTCCAGAGTTCAAATCCCAGCAACCACATGGTGGCTCACAACCATCCGCAACAAGATCTGACTCCCTCTTCTGGAGTGTCTGAGGACAGCTACAGCTACAGTGTACTTACATATATTAATAAAATAAATCTTTAAAAAAAAAGAATGCAAATAACAATCTGTAATATGTTTGTTTATACCTTTGCTTTAAATAAGGCACCATACTATAAGATAAACATGAAGCATTAACAACACGTACTTTAAGGTTAGGAAACAAGAAGAGGCTGGAGTTCCAGAACCACCTTTGTATATTCACTATTAATATTCCAAGTTCATATGACCAGCCCAACTATTTTAAAAAATTCTACCACCATGACAAACAGAGTCAAACTTCTAACTTAGGGGGACAGTGGAGATCCAAAACATGTTAACAATCAAGTTAACTCACTTTGTTAACTTTGTATAAAAGAAAAAGATTGCCAAATTCTGAACCTGTTTCTTTTAAGACTTGGCAACTAAGTGCCCCCAGTTTCTAAAGTTTTGTATGAAAAATCTTAGAGTTTCTTCAAATACTTAGAATTAAGGTAAAGATATTCCATATACCCACCTTGATACAACAACAGAGATAGAAAAGGAACTGAAAGTGAGGACTTATTTAATCTATTAAAATGGTAAAAAGCTAAAAAAAGATGGTTTAGAATTAAAACGTGAACTCAGTAATCTTGTAGGGTACCTAATACATATACAGAATTTATTTTTAACCCTGAATACTTGGAAAATGAAGTTTATAAATGCCTGTGAGGCAGCCAGTCCTCTCCCATATTTTACAAGAATGGGTCTGTGTGACAAAAGAACTTGGCAGGTGTGTCAATCTAATATTAGAAAAGATTACCATTCCCATCTTTGGAATGCCTTTAATTGGTAGCTTTTACATCTCTGTTAGAGAAGCCACTGTTTATGTTGTGAGTAGCTCCATTCAGTGTTTCAACAGAGTCTTCAGTCAATAGGTAATAAGGAAATGGGTTTCCTTAGCAACTTGACTGGATGACCTGAGAGTGAATCTTCCTTCATTCTAGTCCCAGGAGGATTGCAATCTTGTTTGGCAGCTTGAGTACAATCTAATTAGAGACCCTGACTTAGAATGACCTGATAAGCACCTCCTAATTCTCTGTCTTTTGGATAGTGGTATATATGAGCCTGGTAGCAGACTTAAAATCTCATCTTCCTGTGGAGAGTGGCCCAGTGGTAGGCCTCTTGTATAGCATACCCAAAGCCCTGGATTTAATACACGGTATTGCAAAAAGGGAGGGAAATGAAAGGAAGGGAACAGAGGAGGAAAGGAAATCTGTGAACCAAATAAGAAGTACAAAAATAGATTCATGTAAACATAGTATGGTGTTGAGATAGTTTAGTGGAATGAAGGATTAGCTCAACAAACTAATGGCATTGAACACCTTGTTATTTTTCTGTTAAAGGAGAACTCTCTTGCCATGAAAAGTTACCTTGAAATGAGTCATGCTGATTTAAGGATTAAAGCCATTAAATTTGTAAGAAAATTTAAGAAAAAAAAAACAGGCAAAGATTTTTTTTAGGATTTATAATCAACTAAAAGTAGAAGAAAGTGATGTTAGAGTTCCCTAAATTGAAAACTTAATGCTTTTCAAATAATATTAAGAGAATAATGGTTGGCTGTAAGTATCTGCATCTGTCTCAGTCACCTGCTGGTAGAGACTGTCAAAGGACAGCCATCCTAAACTTCTGTTTGCAAACACAACACAGCATCAGTAATAGTGTTAGGGTTTGATGACTGCCTGTGGAATGGATCCCAAGTTGGACTGGTCACTGAATGGCCTTTCCTTCAGTCTCTGCTCCATTTTTGTCCCTGCATTTCTTTTAGATAGGAACAATTCTAGGTCAGAAATTTTGAAGGTGGGTTGGTGAGCCTATGCCTCCATTGGGGGCTCTGTCTGTTGGTCTCTTCAGATTCCCTCTTCCCACTGCTGGAAATTTCAGTTAAGGTCACCCCCATTGTATCCTGGGAGCTCTCACATCCCAGGTCTCTGAGACTTTCTAGAGATTCTCCCCTGATTCTTAGAGGCTGTATATTTCCATTCATTCTCCTGCCTACTGGGCTTCTCTCCTGTTTCTCCCCCATACCAGATTCTGCCCCCTTCCCCCACTTCACCCAGTTCCATCCCTCCCTCTGCCTCCTGTAGTTATTTTGTTCCCCTAAGTGTGATTGAAGCATCCTCACTTGGGCCTTCCTTCTTGTTAAACTTCTTAGAGTTTGTGGGTTGTATCATGGGTATTCTATACTTTTGATTAATATCCACTTATCAGTGAGTATATACCATGTCCTTTTGGGTCTGGGTTACCTCATTCAGGATAATAACCCCTATGGAAGTGTTGGGGGAAGGATTGAAGGAGCTGAAGTGAAGGGGATGGCAACCCCATAGGAAGACCAACAGTGTCTACTAACCTAGACCCCTGGGAGCTCCCAGAGACTAAAGGAATGACCATCTAGAGACTGCCCCACCTGGGGATCCATCCCATATACAGTTACCAAACCCAGACACTATTGTGGATGCTAACAAGTGCTTGCTGACAGGAGCCTGATATAGCTGTCTCCTGAGATGCTCTGCCAGTACCTGACACATACAGAAGTGGATGCTTATAGCCATCCATGGAACTGAGCACAGGGTCCCCAATGAAGGAGCCAAAGAAAGGACCCAAAGAGTTGAAGGGGTTGGTAGCCTCATAGGAGGAACAATAATACAAACTAACCATTCCTCACCCCTGCCCCCCCCCCCCCCCCAAGCTCTCAGGGACTAAACCACCAACCAAAGAGTACACATGGTGGGACTCATGGCTCCAGATGCATATGTAGTAGAGGATGGCCTAGTTGGACATTAGTGGGAGGAGAGGCCCTTGGTCCTGTGAAGGCTCTATGCCCCAGTGTAGGGGAATGCCAGGCCCAGGAAGTGGGAGTGGGTCAGTTGGTGAGCAGGGGGAGGGACTAAGAGAGGGGACTTGGGCGGGGGGACCAGGAAAGGGGATATCATTTCAAATGTAAATAGAGAAAATATCCAATTAAAAGGGGGAAAAACACTTAGAAAACAAAACAAACAAAAACAAACAAAGAGCATACATAGGCTGGCATGGGCTGGTGTGAGACTCTTGGAACATATGTAGCAGCGAACTGCCTTGTCAGGTCTCAGTTGGAAAGGATGTGCCTAATCCTGTAGAGACTTGTAGCCCTAGGATAGAGGATGCCTGGGAAGGGGGTGCAGAGAGGAGGGTGCCCTCTCAGAGGCAAATGGGAGGGGGAATGGGATAAAGAATTCCAGGAAAGGGGACCAGGAACCAAGGAACATTAGTTTCTTGAAAATATATTTTATAGTCATGAGCTGGGTATCATTTCACTGATTTGACCCTGTTTTCTTTTAGTGATGTTTTATAATTCTCAATGTAGACATCTTTACTTATTCCATTAAGTTTATATTATTTTGATTTTATGAATGGAATTACTAGTCTTTGATCATTTGTATAGAAATAGAGTTGATTACTCCATATCAATTTAATTTCTTTTATTTTTACTGAATGTATTAGCTATAAAAGGTTTTGTAGATTCTCTTTAGGACTGTCTCTGTGTGATTGGGCCATTTTTCATAAAGTCTTCTGTAAAGATGCTTGATTTATTTTTCCCAATGGATCTTAAATGTTTATATGCATATATACATTATGAAATTGATGACCTTATATTTACTGAGTCTGTAAGAAAAATCGGTTTTAAAATATTATTTTTAATATTTCAAATATCCATAAGGAAAAAACATTCTTTGGTTTTCAGTCTTTATTTGTAAGATAAATAGATCTCTAAAGTATATGCTACATCTCAGCAGTGTATTTGTTGCCAAAAGGTGATACAAAGGGGTCATGTTCATTATGTTTTGGTGTCAAAATAGATGAATTTTATATATATTTAGCTTTTGGCCTGCTTACTTTTATATTTCCTAGTGGTAATGCTTAAATGAAGTAAATAAGAATTTTCTGTTGAATTTCCTTTTTGGCTTCACTTAATCAAGTGCTGGTGATAGTTACAGAACTTTTCTTAGTATCTGACATTTATCAAATGTTTAAAACTTAGTTTATTAATTCTATAGAATTTTTTTCTTTAGTATTTTGAAAGTGCACTAATTTGTTTCCATTATCTATGTTTTTTTTTGTTTGTTTGTTTTTTGTTGTTGTTGTTAGGTATAACCCGAAAAAACCCAAGAACACCCCTTTCTGATCTTCAAGGCATGAACACTCTAAATGAAAAAAATCAACAGTAAGTTTGGTATATGTTTACAAGGCAAGATGAAATAAATAACTATCTCATATTTTTAGATATTAGTATATAGCCTGGTAGCCTGTGATTTTTCTGCCTCAGGCTGAGTGCTAGGATTATAGATATGTGCAACCCACTCAGATTTATGTTTTTGTATATTTGTGAGAATGTGTTGTGTGTATGTTTGTGTGGGTAAGGGTGAATGTATCATGGCACATGTGTGATGCTCAGAAGACAGCCTTGGATGTCAGGTCTGTGTTTTACCTTTTTTGTGGTGACTGGATCTCTTTTTTGTTCACTACTGTATACATCAGGCTATTTGGCTTACAGGTTTCTGGAGGTTGTTCTGTCTTTGCCTTGTGTCTTAGCATATGGGTACTGGGTTTATAGATATGTTATGGCATCTAACTTTTCCATTAGTTGTGGGGTTCTTTCTCAGATTCTTGGACTTATGCACCAAGTACAGAATGCACTGAGTTGCCTCTCCTGTTCACAGATTTTGTTTTAAAATTTTATTTATTTACTTTGTCTTTGTTGGGATTGGAAAATGTGCATAGGATGTGTTTGAAAATTCGAGGAAAATGTGGAGGACCAATTTCTTTCCTTCACCCATTGAGAACCCAGATATCACACTAACATTATCAATCTTGACAGCAAGTACCTTATTCTTTGGGCTGTCTTGCTATTCCCACCCTGGGATTTCTATTCTGTTTGCTTCTTGGTTTGTGTGAGACAGTGTATCATATTGTATAGTCTGTCTTAGAGCTTGCTATGTAAGCGGAGATGATCTTGAATTTCTGATCCTCCAACTCTGAAGTGTTGGGAATGTAGACCTGAATTACCCAACACGAGGCTTTGATAGTTTTTCATGTCTTTGACTTGTGTATTTGCCAAGACATCTTTTTAGAGATAGTTTCTTTTGACTTGTTTTTTCCCTCTGAGTAGGCCATGCTTTCTGAGTATGTTGTATGTGTGTGAATATGATTTCTAATTTGTAATGTTTGTATTGGTATGCAGTGAGCATTTGAACATAATGTAGTAACTATATATCAGATCAGTCTTCCTTTGCACATGTCATCTGCTCTTCGATTTGGTTTGTCTTTTTCTTCTTCTGTTGTTTGCTTGTTCTTTCTTTTTCTTTTTGTAAACCAGAACATTTATTTTATTACTGATTGAAATCCTCAAGATGAACTGGATGCTGCAACAGCTGCTCTCTTGGGTTTTGGTCTTGTGCCCTCGTGGAATACATGTCTGAATCTGCGGTAGACAATCTTTAGGTGCCTCATCCGACCAGTCCCGGTAGTGTTTCATCTCTTAGCCTTGGCACTCCAGTTATAGTTTCTCTTGTGCTTGGCAGGGGAACCATACTTGCCACTGGTTGACTTCTGAAGGTGGTAGGCCTTGGAGCCACAGCGACAGCACAGTGTGTGCAACGCTCACCAAAGGATGACGTTCCTTTTGTCATCTTGCTTCTACTGGTGAGGCCAAAGAGACTGGAAGAGCTTGTTTTTTCAACTGTAGACTCTTTTCTGTGCCCAAGATCAGCTAAAGGAATACCATCAAGAACTTCTCAGCTCTTTCATGTTTCTTTTCCTTAGACACATAGTTATTTTCTAATTTTATATACATATGTGAGTTATTGTTAATATCTGATCTTCAAAATAGAAAAGGAGAATGTTGAAGGCTGGTGGTAGAAATGGTGATTACCTTTTAAGTCCACTGAAGGCATTCAAGCTTGCAGCATTGTAGAACATACAACAGCGTTCACTATGCAGTTGTTTTCTTCTTGCATGATTAAAGCATTTATTGCCACATAAATCTCTGATATATGGAGGAGAAAGTTCTTTTGGCCCATGTTGGCTATGAGCTGGTTGAAAACTATTCCAAGAAAAGATGCACATAACTCTCTCCTACCTCTTGTGATGTAAAGGTTAAATAACTGCTAAATGTCCAGACTTAGTTTTGGTTTAGCAGAGAAACCTTTCTCTGGAAGTTACAAGCTATTATGGTTGACTGTAGCCTTGGAAATACTACATAGGGAATTCTAAAAATAAAAAAATTCCCCAATTTAAAATTATGTGCAATTCTTCATTTTCTGAATGTTGACTCTTATCATTGTTCTATTTTTTTGAATATTTTTTTCAGGTTTTTTTTTTGGTTTTTCGAGACAGGGTTTCTCTGTATAGCCCTGGCTGTCCTGGAACTCACTCTGTAGACCAGGCTGGCCTCGAACTCAGAAATCCACCTGTCTCTGCCTCCCAAGTGCTGGGATTAAATTTTTCAGTTTTTCATGACAGGGTTTTCTCTGTTGCTTTGGCTGTCCTAGAACTTGCTCTACAGACCAGACAGGCCTTGAACTTACAGAGATCCACCTGCATCTGTTTTCCACATGCTGAGATTAAAGGTAGGGGCCACCTATGCACTGTTCTATTTTATTATTAATATTGACTATTTCTTACCATGGCTCATTTAGAAATGAAACTTACCATAAGTATTTGTCTCAGTATTCATTGCTTTGAGGAGACACCATGACTATGGCAACTCTTATTAAAGAAACATTTTAACTGTAAGCTTGCTTACAGTTTCAGAAGTTTAGTCCATTTTCATCATTGCGGAGCCATGGTGGTAAGCAGTAGACATGGTGCTGGAGACATAGCGTTGAGTTCTACATGTGGATCTGTAGGCACAAGGAAGAGAGGAAGCTTCTGAGCCGGGTTTGGGTTTGAAACCGCTAAGCCTACTCCCAGTGACATACTTCCTCCTAATCCCTGTCAAGTATTGTCACTCCCCAGTGATCAAGCATTCAAATATTTGCATCTATGGGGGCCATTCTTATTTAAACAGCTATAGTATTTATATATAAGAAGTGAATACAGACTGTGGTGAACTTGGAAGATATATTCCTTGTGAAAAAAGGGAGAGTCCTCTATAGTTTTATTAGAATATGTTCAGCCAGTGAAGTTGTCTCAAGTGAGGAGACATATCTGGTGCTTCTTCCCTGTCATGAGATGGGAATATTATCCCACTCCATAACTTTTTTTCCCAACCCAACACCAAGGGTTGGATTTAGAACCTTGTTCATGTCAGGCCAGCACTCTACACTGAGCAATATTCCCAGTTCCAGCCCTCTTTTTGCTGTGTTTGTTTTTGGTAAGATCACACTAAATTGCCCTAGCTGATTTTCAACTCACTCACATCATAGCCCAGGTAGACCTTAAACTTGTGATCCTCCTGCCTTAGCCTCTTAAGTAAGCAAAATATAGGCCTTTGTTGTAAGGTCTTGGCATCACGGTGATACTTTTTTTTTTTTTTTTTTTTTTTTGGTTTTCCGAGACAGGGTTTCTCTATGTAGCCCTGGCTGTCCTGTAGACCAGGCTGGCCTCGAACTCAGAAATCCGTCTGCCTCTGCCTCCCGAGTGCTGGGATTAAAGGCATGCGCCACCACGCCCAGTTATCACTGTGATAATTAATGAGCTGGTAGTCTTGCATTTGCTTTTAACTTCTTAAATTGTTGCTTTGTTAAGGCTTCTTCACTTTATGCTGTTGATCAAATTTTCATTTTTTCTTTCTTGCCATTTTCTTTTATTTTGTTTGAAACAGATCTTGCTGTGTAGTCCAGACTAACCTGGAATTCAGGCAATAGTTTCACCTAAGCTTCCAAATGCTAGGATTTATAGACGTGTACAATTATATCTGGCTTTTGATTAAAATTTTATGGTTAAATTTTTACATGTTTCCTTTTTTAAAATTGCTAGAAATATATCATTCCACATGGTTTTGGCCATGTACTTTATCGTTTGTTTCTTTTTAAGGTGTATCTTTCTGGTTCCCGAGCCTTTTCTGTGGTAATTCCACTTTTCCATGTGCTGGACAGTCTTTACTAAAGCATTTGGGCTCCTTTGATGTCCTCTTTTATCTGATTTTCTGTTTCTTTTTGGTTTTCTTTATCTCTCTCATTTCTTCACCTCTAAGGCTGCTGGCACTGGATTAAAAAGATCTTGGAGTGATCTGTAATTGTCTCTCATGCAATATACATTTGCTGGAGCATCAAGCCATGCCAGCTTTAACCTCAAATGAGAGTTGGGAATTGTTATCACCACTCACTTCTTCCATCATCACTTCAGTTGAAGCTGTCATCCCATTTTGCATGGATTATTCTAACTTAACCAGGTTTTGTCCTCAGCCTCCAAAGCTATATTTTCTACAGTAGTCAGATGACTGTTTTATAAGATGAATCATGTTAATGTTTTACTTAAAATCCCCATGTTTTCTCTCATCCATTCCAGTAAAAGCCAAAATCCTTAGGCTACCTAAAAAGGCACAATATATCATGGCCTCTTTTTCAGTGTTTCTCAGACTCAACAGCAGCATGTCCATCTTAGGAATTTTGTGTTTGTTCTCTCTTAACCAGATAACTGCTTAATCTTTTTTATTTTTTTCTAATTTCCATTTAATTAATATTTTTGTGGCTGTCTTTTTATACTAATACTAAGGCTGACTTTGCGCTCCTCAATGTAACCTTGCCTGTAATTCATGAACCTCCTGCCTCACTTTCTCAGTTTTGGAATTACAGGCCTGTAATTGTAATTGACCTCCTTATTTAAGGTGAACCTTTTCTATGAGACCTTCCCTAACTACTATATTTTAAAAGCTTATTGTATTTTCTTTTGTTTAGTTTTTCTCCTTCATCTGGTTACTTGACCCTGAGCGTGGTTTCCTATATGCTTATTAGTCTCCTTATACTTATTATAAATCTCATGATGGTAAGAATTTTAGTTTGGCTTTTTAATGTTGTATGTGCAGTGATAGAAGAATAATTGACATGTGTTTTAAGCTAATGAACGAATATATTCTACATGTTCAAATGTTACTAGTGTACTTTATTTTCAAGAGTTTCAAGTTTTCCTTCTCAGTATTTATAGGACTCTTTCCTTTCTCTTAAGAATATTACTTGTACCCTCTTACCTAGATAGTTTTCTTCCTAGGTTTTTTGCTGTTTGTTTTTGTTTTAATTCTGTTTTTTGACACAGGGTCTTTGTAGCTTTCTGTGTGCTGGAACTCACTATGTATAATAGCCTGGCCCTAACTCCCAGAGATCCCTCTGTCCATTGCTCCAGAGGGCTGGAACCACAATGCCTGGCCTCCTTCAAGTTTTTTGTTTTGAACTGGTCAACTATTCATGTTTACGATTGACTTGTTGTCCCCAACATTGAGAGTAACTGGGTCCAGTAGGACCCAGGCACACAGGAATTTTGCCCGACCAGAGGCACAGGTTCCTTCTGGTCTGGTCTGTTGCCCTGAGCAGACCTTTCGTGGGAACTCTGCAGCCAGTCCCACAATACCCAGAGGAAGCTCCATTCTCAGGGGCTCTAACACACCCAGGATCATAGGATCACAGGATCACAGGAGCTTGACCAAACCAGGATCTCAGAGTCCCAGAGGCAGCTTGACTCCCAGGAGCTCTGACATACCCAGCATCTCAGGATCACAGGATCCCAGAATCACAGAACCACAGAGAGAGCTGGATTCTGATGAAGTTCAGACATAACCAGGATCACAGGAAGGACAGGCTCCAGTCAGATATACCAAAGTTACATAGCATTAGAGATAACCAGATAGTGGGAGGCAAGCGTAAGAACATAAGTAACAAACCAAGGTTACTTGGCATCGTCAGAACCCAATTCTCCCACCATAGGAAGTCCTGGATACACTATCACTCTGGAAAAGCAAGATCTAAAGGATCTAAAAAATCACTTCTCATGATGATGATAGAGGATTTTAAGAAGGACATAAATAACTCCCTTAAAGAAATACAGGAGAACACAGGTAAAAAGGTACAAGCCCTTAAAGAGGAAACACAAAAATCCCTTAAAGAATTACAGGAAAACAAAGAGGTAAAGGAAATGAACAATCTTGAATGCAAAATCTAAAAATGGAAATAGAAACAATTAAGAAATCACTAAAGGAGACAACCTTGGAGTTAGAAAACCTGGGAAAAAGATCAGGAGTCATAGATGCAAGCAAGCATCACCAACAGAATACAAGAAAATTCAAAAAACAATAAGTTCCTATACCAAAACATTCAGGAAATCGAGGACACAATGAGAAGACCATACCTAAGGATAATAGGTATAGAAGAGAGTGAAGATTCCCAACTTAAAGGGCCAGTAAATATCTTCAACAAAATTAAAGAAGAAATCTTCCCTAACCTGAAGAAGAGATGCCCATGAACATACAAGAAGCCTACAGAGCTCCAAATAGACTGGACCAGAAAAGAAATTCCTCCCGTCATATAATATTCAAAACACCGAATGCACTAAACAAAGAAAGAATATTAAAAGCAGTAAGGGAAAAAGGTCAAGTAACATGTAAAGGCAGACCTATCAGAATTACACCAGGCTTCTCACCAGAGACTATGAAAGCCAGAAGATTCTGGGAAGATCTCATATAGACCCTAAGAGAACACAAATGCCAGCCCAGGCTACTATACCCAACAAAACTCTTAATTGCCATAGATGGAGAAAACATGATATTCAATGACAAAACCAAATTTATACAATATTTTTCCATAAATCCAGCCCTTCAAATGATAATAGATAGAAAATACCAACACAAGGAGAGAAACTATATCCTAGAAAAAGCAAGAAAGTAATCTTGCTTTTTAGCAAGAAGATAGCTACACAAACATAATTCCACCTCTAACAACAAAAATAACAAGAAGTGACAATCACTTTTTCTTAATATCTCTTAATATCAATGGACTCAATTCTCCCCGCAAAAAGACATAGACTGGATATTAAACAGGACCCGGCATTTTGCTGCATACAGGAAACACACTTCAATGACAAAGACAGATACTACCTCAGAGTAAATGGTTGGAAAACATTTTTCCAAGCAAATGGTCCCTAGATACAAGCTGGAGAAGCCATTCTAATATCAAATAATATCAACTTTTAACCAAAAGTTATCAAAAAAGATAAGGAAGAACACTTCATACTCATTCACCAAAGGACAAATCTACCAAGGTGAACTCTGAATTCTGAACATCTATGCTCCAAATGCAAGGGCACCCAAATTCATTTTTAAAAAAAAAACAACTTTACTAAAGCTCAAAATACACATTGAACTCCACATAACTATAGTAGGAGACTTCAGCTTTCCACTCTCAGCAATGGACAGATCATGGAAACAGAAACTAAACAGGGACACAGTGAAACTAACAGAAGTTATGAACCAAATGGATCTAACAGATACTTATAGAATATTTCATCCTAAAGCAAAAGAATGTACCTTCTCAGCACCTCATGGTACCTTCTCCATAATTAGCAATATAATTGGTCACAAAACACCTCGACAGATACAGGAAGATTGAAATGATCCTATTCATCCTATCAGATCACCATGGACTAAGGCTGGTCTTCAATACCAACAAAACCAAGGAAAAGCACACATATATATGGAATCTGAACAATGACAACTTGGTCAAGGAAGAAATACAGAAATTAAAGAATTTTTAGAATTTAATGAAAATGAAGGCACATCATACCAATACTTATGGGACACAATGAAAGCAGTGGTAAGAGGAAAACTCATAGCTCTAAGTGCCTTCAAAAAGAAACTGGAGAAAGCTTACATTAGCAGCTTGATAGCACACCTGAAAGCTCTAAAACAAAAAGAAGCTAATACACCCAAGATGAGTAGACAGCAGGAAATAAACTGAGGGCTAATATCAACCAAATAGAAACAAAAAGAACTATACAAAGAATCAACCAAACCAGGAGCTGGTTCTTTGAGAAAATCAACAAGATATATAAGCCCTTAGCCAGACTAACCAGAGGGCACAGAGACAGTATCCAAATTAAGAAAATCAGAAATGAAAAGGGAGACATAACAATGTAAACCATAGAAATTTAAAAAAATCATCAGATCCTACAACAAAATCTTATACTCAACAAGATTGGAAAATCTGGATGCAATGGACAATTTTCTAGACAGATACCAAGTGCCAAAGTTAAAACAGGATCAGATAAACCATCTAAACAGTCCCATAACCTCCTAAAGAAATAGAAGTAGTCATTAATAGTCTCCCAACCAAAAAAAAAAAAAAAAAAAAAAGCCCAGGACCAGATGGATTTAGTGGAGAATTCTATCAGACCTTCAAAGAAAACCTAATACCAGTACTCTTTAAACTGTTCTACAAAAAAAGAAACAGAAGGAACACTACCCAATTCATTCTATGAAGCCACAATTACTGTGCGTATTTTCCCTTGGAGATGGAATGGTTTTTGTCTAATCAGAAGCTTGTCACAATTTCCTTTCATAGAGAACTTCATAAGAGATTTTTTCTACTTCTATCATGTTTAATGTTTTGAATAGATTTTAAAAACTTGTTGAGTACATATTACTTTTAGCTTCAGAAGATATCATGTATATTTAAGAGGCATTTAACTACAATAAATTACTTTGATGACTTAAAAATGTTAATAATGAGTTGTATATTTTAAAATAAATATATGTATATATATATATGTATTTATGTGTGTATGTGTATATATATGTATCCTATAGGGTTGCAGACCCCTTTAGCTCCTTGGGTATTTTCTCTAGCTCCTACATTAGGGGCCCTGTGTTACATCCAATAGATGACTGTGAGCATCCACTTCTGTATTTGCCAGGTACTGGCATAGCCTTGAGAGCCATGTCAGGGTCCTTATCCACACTTTGGTTTTCCTTCTTGAGTTTCATGTGTTTTGCAAATTGTATCTTGGATATTCTAAGTTTCCAGGCTAATAGCCGATTATCAGTGAGTGCATATCATGTGTGTTCTTTTGTGATTGGGTTACCTAACTCACGATGATATTTTCCAGATGCATCCATTTGCCTAAGAATTTCATGATTTCATTGTTTTAAATTGCTGAGTAGTACTCCATTGTGTAAATGTACCACATTTTCTGTATCCATTCCTCAGTTGAGTGACATATGGGTTCTTTCCAGCTTCTGGCTATTATAAATAAGGCTGCTATGAACATAGTGGAGCATGTGTCCTTATTACAAGTTGGAACATCTTCTGGGTATATGCCCAGGAGAGGAATTGATGGATCTTCTGGTAGTACTATGTCTAATTTTCTGAGGAACTGCCAGACTGATTTCCAGAGTGGTTGTACCAGCTTGCAATCCCACCAACAATAGAGGAGTATCCCTCTTTCTCCACATCCTCACCAGCATCTGTTGTCACTTGAATTTTTGATCTTAGCCATTCTGACAGGTGTGAGGTGGAATCTCAGTGTTGTTTTGATTTGCATTTCCCTGATGATTAAGGATGTTGAACATTTTTTTCAGGTGCTTCTCAGCCATTCGGTATTCCTCAGTTGAGAATTCTTTGTTTAGGTCTGCACCCCATTTTTTAAATAGGGTTATTTGATTTTCTGGAGTCCATCTTCTTGAGTTCTTTACATATATTTGATACTAGTCCCCTATCTGATTTAGGATTGGTAAAGATCCTTTCCCAATCTGTTGGTGGCCGTTTTGTCTTATTGACAGTATCTTTTGCCTTACAGAAGCTTTGCAATTTTATGAGGTTCCATTTGTCGATTCTTGATCTTACAGCACAAGCCATTGCTGTTCTGTTCAGGAATTTTTCTCCTGTGCCCATATCTTCGAGGCTTTCCCCCACTTTCTCCACTATAAATTTCAGTGTCTCTGGTTTTAATGTGGAGTTCTTTGATCCACTTAGACTTGAGCTTTGTAGAAGGAGATAAGAATGGATCAATTTGCATTCTTCTACATGATAACCACCAGTTGTTGCCAGCACCATTTGTTGAAAATGCTGTCTTTTTTCCACTGGATGGTTTTAGCTCCCTTGTCAAAGATCAAATGACCATAGGTGTGTGGGTTCATTTCTGGGTCTTCAATTCTATTCCATTGATCTACCTGTCTGTCACTGTACCAGTACCATGCAGTTTTTATCACAATTGCTCTGTAGTACAGCTTTAGGTCAGGCATGGTGATTCCACCAGAGGTTCTTTTATCATTGAGAAGAGTTTTTGCTATCCTAGGTTTTTTGTTATTCCAGATGAATTTGCAAATTACCTTTTCAAATTCGTTGAAGAATTGAGTTGGAATTTTGATGGGGATTGCATTGAATCTGTAGATTGCTTTCTGCAAGATAGCCATTTTTACTATATTGATCCTGCCAATCCATGAGTACCTCCAAAAAGAAAGTAGACAGAGCATACACTAGCAGCCTGATAGCATACCTAAAAGCTCTAGTACAAAAGGAAGCAAATTCATCCAAGAGGAGTAGATGGCAGAAAATGATCAAACTCAGGGTTGAAATCAACCAAGTGGAAACAAAAAGAACTAGTCAAAGAATCAACCACAACAGGAGCTGGTTCTTTGAGAAAATCAACAAGATAGATAAACCCTTATCCAGACTAACTAGAGGGCACAGGGACAGTATCCTAATTAACAAAATCAGAAATGAAAAGGGAGACATAACAACAGAACCTGAGGAAATCCAAAACATCCTCAGATCCTAAAACAAAAGGCTATTCTCAACAAAACTGGAAAACCTGGATGTAATGGACAAATTTCTAGACAGATACCAGGTACCAAAGTTAAATCAGCATCTGATTAATGACCTAAACTGTTCCATATCCCCTAAAGAAATAGAAGCAGTCATTAATAGTCTCCCAACCAAAAAAGCCCAGGGCCAGATGGGTTTAGTGCAGAGTTCTATCAGACCTTCAAAGAAAACCTAATTCTAATTCTTCTCAATCTATTCCGCAAAATAGAAACAGAAGATACTCTACCCAATTCATTCTGTGAAGCCACAATTACTTTGATACCTAAACCACATAAAGACCCAACAAAGACAGAGAACTTATTACCAATTCCCCTTATGAATATCGATGCAAAAATACTCAATAAAATTCTCGCTAACCAAATTCAAGAACACATCAAAAGAATCATCCATCATGATCAAGTAGGCTTCATTCCAGCAATGCAGGAATGGTTTAATATACGGAAATCCATCAACGTAATCCACTATATAAACAAATTCAGACAAAAACCACATGATCATCTCATTAGATGCTGAGAAAGCATTTGACATCCATTCTTGATAAAAGTCTTGGAAAGATCAGGTATTCAAGGCCCACATTTAAACATAATAAAAGCAAAATACAGCAAACCAGTAGCCAACACCAAACTAAATGGAGAGAGCTGGAAGCAATCCCACTAAAATCAGGGACTAGAGAAGGCTGCCCACTTTCTCCCTACCTCTTCTATACAGTACTCGAAGTCCTAGCCAGAGTAATTAGACAACAAAAGGAGGTCAAGGAGATACAAATTGGAAAGGAAGAAGTCAAAATATCACTATTCGCAGATGATATGAGAGTATATATAAGTGATCCTAAAAATCCCACCAGAGAACCCGTAAACCTGATAAACAGCTTCAGTGAAGTAACTGGATATAAAATTAACTCACACAAATCAGTGGCCTTTCTTTACACAAAGGATAAACAGGCTGAGAAAGGAATTAGGGAAACAACACCCTTCACAATAGTAACAAATAATATAAAATACCTTGGGTGTGACTCTAAGGAAGTGAAAGATCTGTATGATAAGAACTTGAAGTCTCTGAAGAAAGAAATCAAAGAAGAACTCAGAAGATGCAAATATTAGTTGTATTTTTTAATGTGGAGATTTAAATGTACTATCTTTACCTGGAAAGCCTTTCATTAAATCTTATGCTATAATTACTGGTAATTTGTTCATCCTCTGCCTCTAGTGCTGATAATAGCACTAAGTCTGTAGTAACAGCTCAATATGTTTGATTGATGTATCAGGAGCATGTGTGTTTATGAATAAGATGTTTCAAAAAGAAATGGATATTCCGTAGATTCATGTATCCTATTAGTATTATAGATCCCAATGGGAGTTTTTGAAAGTTCTGGAAAAAAAGAAAGCCATAGAGTCTATTATATACTAAAGCACACAGATTACATATAACAGTATGTTAACGATATCATCTATATGATGTATTCATTTACCTATACATTTGTATACGAATGTGTCTGAATCCACTAAAACTTTTTTCTGAGTGACAGGGAAGTTCCACTTGATTGGTAGTCATTGTAATAAAACTATTTTATGCTTGTTAGCATCTTTTAGTGTTCCATTTCAATAATATACTAACTTAAGCAAATTATACTAATTTTTTTCAGTGACACATTTGATATTGCCTGGAATGTCAGAACTGGCATTCGCCAAAGCAGACTACCAGCTAGCAATACTTCCTTGCTTGATAAAGATGGGATATTCGCTCATTCAGCAAGCAGCAAACTCCTGGAAAGAGCTCATGGAATTCTCACGTCAGTATTGGTTATTAATAGACTTTTAAAAGGACCATTTTACTAAATTTTCTGACTGAACAAATAATGAGAGATTAAGTATTATTTTCATGGGTATAATTTTGATGGAAAAAGTAAAAAATGTACTTCGTTTTTAAAACTATGAGTCTAATGCATTATATCTATTATTACTTTGTTTTATTTTTCAGTTTCCCTATTCACTAGTAAAACTCAGAATTGGTTAAATGTGTTAATTTCAGAGAATGTTTATTATTATTTCTTCTAGAGAAATAAAAAACTCAGCTCTTTTAGGATTTCCTGTCCTTTTTACAATTACTATTCTTCAGATCTAGCACTTGGACAGGAAAATCCGATGCACATGGTGAGTGGTAGCATGTGTAGTGTCATCTCATGCTCACCTTTCACTACCTGATGGAAGAACTAGTTTGGACATGGAAATAACTAGGCATGATGTTCCATTAAACTCCAATAGATTTTAGTTGATAGAATTAACGTATTTTAGGCATTTTCTAAGCATTTATTTTAATGTGTCATAAACTAGATTTATACCTGAATTGGTGTCCTGAATCTCTATGGAAGTAATTGCTTAGTAGTAATTTACATAAGTCTTGCTCTACTCTGGCAATGTGTCTTAACTCACTTAATTCTTTCAACAATGCTAAGAAACGTGTTGTCTCACTTTCCTCACTTTATAGTCTATCATAGTAAACCCAAGGGTTAGAGGAATTCTCCTTTGGTATGGGAACCTATTCATGGCAGGCCTTTATAACCTCTCAGCCAGTGTTCTAACCATTGAGCTGCATTTGCTCCTTTTCTGAACTCTTAATAAAAAAAGTTCATTTTTGTTTATGAGAAGGAAAAATGAATAGAAAAAATTTAATTTCTAAAATGAAAGATGTTTTGTTGAAATGTATATTTTTAACTATTAATGAAATTTAGGCACATCTTAAAAATCTTAAAATGGTAGAAATAAATCTTGGTAGGTGTTGGAAAGTAGAATCCTAACTACATATAAGAAATCGAAATTTCGGGTTCAAAAGTACAGTCCCACATCACTAATCTTCAGGTACAACTCTGCTTACTCCCAAGGTGCAATGCTGGTACTCCCTCCATGTCTTGTCTTCTCTTACTTTTTTCTCAGTAATATCTGCTTGATTAAGTCAGATAAGGTTTTGTGTAGAGAGCCCACATTCTCCAAAGGAGGGGTTTTGGTGTCCTGAGAAGGCTCTTTTATCACTCATTTATAATGTAGATTTTTAATTTTTCTTCTTCTAATGAATGTTTGTCTTTATAGGAGAAACAAAAATTTCCGGTCAAAACCTGTTCTTCCAAAGGTGAGTACTATGGAAAAACTTCTTTTTTTTTTCTTTCTTTTTTTTTTTTTGGTTTTTCGAGACAGGGTTTCTCTGTGTAGCCCTGGCTGTCCTGGAACTCACTCTGTAGACCAGGCTGGCCTCGAACTCAGAAATACGCCTGCCTCTGCCTCCCAAGTGCCGGGATTAAAGGTGTGTACCACCACACCCGGCTTGGAAAAACTTTTTTTATTTGCTTGTTGAGTAAGTATTTTTTTAATATTTGTGTCACCAATGTTTATAAATCAAGGATAAGAAAAACCTTATTTACTTCCAAAATAGAGACTATATGTACTTTGTTGACTACATTTTATTCATTTATTTTTAAAAGATTTCTTTATTATTATATCTAAGTACACTGTAGCTGTCTTCAGACACCCAGAAGAGATCATCAGATCTCTTAAGGATGGTTGTGAGCCACCATGTGGTTGCTGGGATTTGAACTCAGGACCTTTGGGAGAGCAGTCAGTACTCTTAACTGCTAAGCCATCTCTCCAACCAGTTGATTCCATTTTAAAAGTAACAAAGTCTTTTAGGAAATGGACAAGCCTAATAGTTCAGGTAGATAATTACTTGTGACAAATACCATCCTTTAGTTTCTATAAAAGCTCTGAATATGCAAGTTCTGTTTTATAATTGGTACTTTAATTTTTCTTGAGCCAGCTTAAAGTGAAAATCTGAATTCTGAGAACATTTCTAATTAGTCATTATATAACTCTCATTTATTACAGATATTACACAGTATTACTATAAAGAGTTAAATAGTCTGTTGTAAATACTTAGGTCTGCTGTTGTAGTATAAACACAACTTTAGATAATATGAAACTGAACAAGTATGTCCATATGCTGATAAAACTTTTCTTATGAAAATTACAGTTATGAAGTAGTAACAAAAATAATTTTATGGGTGAGGTCACTAGAACATGAGGAACTGAATTAAAGGGTCATAGCATTAGGAAGGTTGAGAGGCATTCCTCTAGACCATGGGGAGAGGCTTTAAGCAGGTATTTAAGGGATCCATTTTTTATTGCATTTCCTTTCCAAAATAAGAGATATAGAAGAAGTAGAAGTCTAGCAATTCAATAGAGAGATTCATGAGAAACAAGATCAAGGAGAAGAAATGACAAAGACTGAAAATGGCCCGAGGGACTTAAGGGACACCATCAAATGGACGAATCTGCATATTATTAATGTATCTGAAGACAGAAAGAAAGGGACAGAAAATTATTTCAAGAAATAATGGCAGGAAAGTTCCCAAGTCTAGGGAAGTAAATAAGAATCCAGAGCCAAGGCAGTAAATAATATAAATCTAGAGAGACCTATACAAGACATATTATAATCAAAGTAGTAAGATAAAAACGCTGTATCTTTTTGTATATATGTCCCATAACCCCCTTACTTAACAATCCTGCCTTTCAAAATGGAACCAAATTGTTTCAGACAAAAGCTGAGAGAGTTTAGAACATGATACATGTCCTTTGTTAGAAATACTATAAGCAGTTCTTCAAGCTGCATACAAATGGTGCTAATTAGTAATATGAAAACATAAAAGTATAAAACTGAATGGTAGGGACCAAAAACCATTTGGTACCTAGGTGATAACACACTGAAGGCTATGTATTTTGTAGCTAGGCACTTCTTATCAAATGGGGAAAAGATAGGGTTATGATACATGTCTTAGGGTGTTACTGCTGTGAACAGATACCAATGCAACTCTTAAAAGGACAACATTTAATTGGGGCTAGCTTACAGGTTCAGGGGTTCAGTCCAGTATCATCAAGGTGGAAGCATGGAGGCATCCAGGCAGGCATGGTGGTAGAGGAGCTGAGAGTTTTACATCTTCATTTGAAGGCAGCTAGGAGAAGACTGGCTTCCAGGCAGCTAGGATGAGGGTCTTAAGCCCACGCCCACAGTGACACACCCACTCCAACAAGGCCACACCTCCTAATAGTGCCACTCCCTAGGGCAAGCATATACAAACCATCATAACACAGATGCCTATTTATGCCACTTCTAGTAAGTTAATGTCAAAAGTCTGTGCCAGAGAAATTAGGCAATCTTCTTTATAAAAAAACCCCAAAAGTTACTTAACTTGTAATGGAAGCAGTGAAATAGTCTCTGTTAACTTGTGACATGTTATTAAAGCGATCTCTAAAGATCCTCTAAATAACTGTTAGAAATAATTTCTGAATTCAGTAAAGTTTGAGAACAGATATAATGTAAAAAAGTCATGCTTTAATAGACTACCTCTACTATCTGAAGAAATTATAAAAGCAATTCTGTTTATAATAGCACCATAAAATAGAATACTTAATAGTAAAATTAATCATGGAAGTGAAAGATCTGTCTATAGAAAATTGTAAAATATTGATGAGACGAATTAAATACAACACGAAGAATGGAAAGTGAGCTTTATAATTTATGGCTTAGAAAAAAATACGAAGATAATCTCTAGCACCTATTGGGACTGACAGATTTTTATATGGGATGCAGTCCCTATAATTTTCATGTCATTTTACACAGAAGTGGGAAAAAATAGTTTTAACATAAATACACAAAGTTCCTCAATAGTGAAAGCAATGTTGAATAAAAAGAATGAAGCTTGAGATGTCATGCTGTCTGTTGCTACTTAAAGAGCCTTAGTAATCAAATGAACTAAAAAGCTGTAGTAATCAAAATTGGGTTAAATACCATTTTAAAACAATGACAGACTTGAAAGGTGAGTCATTGAGTAAAAGTACTTGTTGCATAACCCCAAGGCCCTGAGTTTAAATCCCAAGAAATCACATATGATTGTTATAATAAGTAGCATGCATCTATATATATTTCTAATGTTTATATAGCAAGATGGGAATTAGAGACAAGAATTCCCAGAAGCTCATGATCTGTCTGGCATATGTAGTAGCAGAATAAGGAACTGTTTCAAACAAGGTGAATGTTGAAGGGTATGCCAGAACCCAGATCTCAAAAGTAAACACCTTTGCTAAAATTAAATGGCTTTGCCTTTTATACTTCATGTAGATGGTGTCTCATCCCATTGATGAGTGGTGAGCTTCACACATGATTAATCAACACAGAGGAAAAGCGGTAGAGCCTATCAGTCTAAGCACTTCGATGAAAAAACATTTTTCACAATTGGAAAGAATTAAAGCTGTCTGATGATATTTTTTATGTATTACACATACACTTATATAATGTTTTTCCCTTGTCTTTAGCATTTGCTGGAGGTAAATTCTTTGAAGCATCTGACAAGACTGACCCTTCAGGATCGAATTACCAAATCTCTTCTTCATTTGCACAAGAAGAAGAAACCTCCCAGTATCAGCGCTCAGTTTCAGGTTATTACCTATTCTACTGATGCCAAATAAAATCTGTTTCTTTTTTTTCTTGATTGTTGAAGAATCAAAGTGAATTATAAGATCATTGATGTGATATGTTTCATATGCGTAAGAAGCCATAGTATTGAGTGCTTTTATGAGAAAGGGAGTTAGATTGTATTTCCAAGAATCAAAGGTTTTTCTTTAATAAAATAGAAAGTGGAGTTAGAAAGGTTTAACCCAAAGGAAGTAGACAGAAGAAAAAACATAAATAGAATTCTGTGAAGCTATGAACAGAAGAGGGGCTGGAGAGATGGCTTAGCAGTGCTTGCAGAGGATTCAAGTTGGGTTCTTAGCACCCACATAAGGTGACTCACAACCTTAGTCCACCTCCCGAGGATAAGGTTCTTTGGGCCTTTATGGGCAACGGTGCTATATAGTACATAGATACATACAGACACACAGAGACACATATACAGACACACGCATACACACACACATATAAATAAAATAAATCTTGAAAAAAGTTTTACAAGGAAAACAAAACCTAAAGACTGTTGGAGTAAGTAAACAAAAAGCTTTGGTTCTTTAGCAAAAACTGTTATGCCACTAGCCAGAATAACTGGAATATATATACAAAACCAGCTATAGAAGAGAGAGCATCACTGCATCCTCTACAGACATTAAATTAAGGTTGTGCTTCTTTTCTGGATGACTTTAAAAGCTTGTCAGAATGGAAGAATATCAGGGTAGAGCATGGTCACATAAGCTGTAATATGAGCACTCTGAAGGCTGACATAGGAACATCAAAAGTTAAGGTCAGCCTGAGCTACATAGCTTGTTACAGGTAGGTCAACCTTGAACAAATATAAAGGTCCTACCTAAAAACAGAGATAGGAGCAAGGAACAAAATTACCCAAAATGTGCATTTGAATAAAGTTACTTAATGAATGTGAAAAGCAGTGAATAATTAGTCTCTCTTTAGAGTGTTCTGAAATGCATCTGCAATAATAACTATTGCCCGAGTATCTATTTTTAAGATTAAGATTAAACTGTATTAGTTATCCTCAGCAATTCTTGATTTAACCTGAATGGGAATACACACAATTTCCTTTTCAGAAACAAATTTTTCTATGTATGTATAGAAGGTTTTTTTTTGCATATTTTGCCACAGTTGTTTATAAGTCACTTGTTGTCAACTCTTGAGTAAAAGAGCATTCTAATGACACAACTTTTATTGCAGGCCTCCTTAAGCAAGCTGATGGAGACACTTGGTCAAGCAGAACCATATTTTGTAAAATGTATTCGCTCAAATGCTGAAAAGGTAAAAGTACTGTATACATGACAGCATATCACTCAGCTTACTTCAAAATGAAGTCTGAATTTCCTTCAAGATAGAGAAGAACTGTGCATACTTTTTGTACAGAAAATAATACTCCATAAAAATTATCTATAGCTAGCCTTTATATTTCCACACTTATGCATCTATAAGTTATTTGTGGATTTGACTCAGTATATACTAGAATTTGAGAGGCAAGTATTACTACCCCTTGAAATTCCATGAGAAAAAAAATTTATTTCCTGAAAATTTTATATGCTCTTAAAAACTAATTAGCCTCCTCTGTTGTATATAGTCTATGTCTCTTGCTTAGAAATTTTACCTGCTGGGCGGTGGTGGCACATGCCTTTAATCCCAGCACTCGGGAGGCAGAGGCAGGCGTATTTCTGAGTTCGAGGCCATCCTGGTCTACAGAGTGAGTTCCAGGACAGCCAGGGCTATACAGAAAAACCCTGTCTCAAAAGAGAAAAAAAAAAAAAAAAGAAAAAAAGAAAGAAATTTTTACCTATACCTTTTCTATTGCAGTACCTTTAATTAGCAATTAAAGGAAAAATAGCTTGTATCTAAAAAGCTTAAATACAGTAGATATTAAGTTCATCTTTCTTGATTATTTATTTGCATGCATATGTACACATTGCCACAGTACACATGTGGCGGTCAGAGGACAACTTGTAGGAATTATCAGCTATATTTTACTTTATTTTAATAATCAGTCTGCATTTCTGCTGTTTAAAGCTTTGTGTTGGGGCTGGTTAGATGGCCCAGTGAGTAAAGGCTCTTGAGTCGAGCTTTATCACCTTTGTGTTCTTAGAACCCACATGAGAAGGAGACTGATTCTCATAAGTTGTCCTCTGACTTCCCCATGTGTGTTATGGTATACATATACTCGCACATACACACACTCACAGACACACACGCACACACTGTAGTTGAGTTGTTTCATTATTCCATGGCTTACATATTTCATCTGTGTAATGATCTACTGTAATTATAATATTAAATTCATAGTCCTTTCTTGAGTATTAATAGCTTACAGCTATGAAGTGCTTACTTCCTGCTTGTATTGAATAGAAGTTTAAGTTTCAATTATTGAGACCTCGCTGTTCAAAAGTTGAGTTAATAAAATGTATCAGGTCTTAGGATAAGTTCTGAATATATGTGACATATATTTAGACATATAACACATACATATTTGCTGTTTTTAACAAAATCTCAATCATTCAATTTTACCAATGAAGACTCAGAATGCAGATGTTGTGGTGAAAGCCTGCTAGCTCAGAGAGGCAGAGAAAACACCCAGCCCAGAAGGGGGAGTGTCCTTTTCAGCCCCTATCCCAGAAGGAAAAGGAAGTTGTTCTTCTCCACAATGTCTCAGAACCCCCACAAACTGAATGTCCTTCCCTTCTACTTCCTGTGCATCTCTCTATCCATCCTCTTGACTTCCTCTTAATCACTATGTTTTTTCTATTTTCACTCCTGTCAGTTGCCTGTTTGCTTCACCTCTTGTCCTAAGGTTGACTTTATTTAATCCTGATAACAATAAACAGAAAGCTCTTGGATTAATTAATTTCTAACAACTAGAAACAGATTTTTTCCAGTAAAAAAGAAAAATACAATTTTGAGTTTCACAGTGTGATTAAATATCCTGCAGCATATGTTAGCTTTCATTATTATTTAACATAAATTATTCATTTGATTTTTTTTTCCTTGATAGATTGTATGTTCCATTTGGGATTGACTTAGAAGATTATTAAAACTAAGATTATGAGACTGACCTGGAAGTAATATAAGAAGCTACAAATACATCTCTTTAGAATGCTTAGAAAAGTAGTTTCTGAGATACCTAGGGGTGGTGGGCCTCTTTCCTGTGAGTGCCTGTGTATTAAAGGAGTTTCACATTCCCAGGACTATAGGATTCTTTCCCCTCTTTTTCTGTTTGATGCCTATGTCGTAAGCAAAAGTATTATAGAAATAAACAGTTTTTGCCTTTTAGTAGGAGAATTTTGTCAGTTCTAAGCCAAGATGACAAATGAAGTAGGTAAGTTATTTTCTTGGTGACAGTACTAGATAAACATCTTGATGAGACACAAAATTCTAAACATGTATCAGTTTAAATGTATCAGTGCCGTTAGTTTGTAGTGACTGAGCTGTGTGTGAGGGCTTTGGACACTTACATTTCTACTGAGTATTGCTGGTCCTTTGCCTTTATGACTAGAGGAGCTTAGAAAGTTGATTTCTCCTTCATTACTCTAAGGCAAGCAGTCATCTTCTCATAAGTTACCACTTCAACTGCATCTTAATCCCTTAGTCAGTCCCTGGATACTTAAAGTTCAGCTGTACTTTTAAGATAAATCTGAATTTGGAGAATACTAACATTTTTCTTTGTTTGTTTTAGCTGCCGTTAAGATTCAGTGATGCCTTGGTACTAAGACAGCTTCGGTACACTGGGATGCTGGAAACAGTTAGAATTCGCCAATCTGGATATAGCTCCAAATATTCTTTCCAGGTTATATGTTTCTTTCATATATTTAAATATACACACACACATATAAACACATATATTCACATCACATATTGTTTCTACATATCTTGATTTATATATCTATAGATATAGATATCTTCGGGACTCATTTGCCTCTTTTACTATTTTTATACAAGTTGTAAAAGCATTAAGAGACTACCAGCAGTATGTTGGACATATGTCATGATAGAATATAGTACTTGGCTATCCTCATTTGCTCTGAATGTTTTCCAATGTTTAGTTTAACCATAATTCAGCAGTTTTCACACTGATTTTTTTCCATAATTGAAATAATTCAATGAGAATTAACTAGTCAAATAAAATGTTTCAGTTGGTTTTCCCTGAAGTTTTCTTAGTCAGATGTCTTATCTATGAAGCTATAGAATGTTATTCAGCAATCTGTTCTGTGTGTAAAAATTATATTGGAACCTTTCAGGAACTGAGCAGTTTTTGCTGTGTGGAAAGAGAAAACTTGATTCTCAATTGTATGTTCCAATAGCTGCTGTATTTCCTATTACCCCTTTACTAAGATTTCAGTTTCTTGCTAAATAACTTTTTTTTTTTTTTGGACTTTCTCAAAAAGAATAACAAACTTCTGCCCTTCTTTTTAAATTCAACTTCCATTTGGTAGCATAATGTTTCAAACTCAGTATCTTTCCTTTTGTTGGTTTTAAAACTATGTTTTTAAAAGGTGTTTTTAGTTTTATTTTATGTTTATGGGTGTTTTGCCTGCATGGTGCCTCACATGCACCATGTAAGTATAATTCTTTTGAAGAGCAGAAGCAGGTGTCACATTCTCCCCAACAAGTTACAGATTGTTGTTAGCAGGTGTGTAGATACCTGGACTATAACCCAGACCTTGGAAGAGTGTCCAGTGTCCTTAATCATTGATTCATCTTTCCTGCCCCTCCTATTTATAATATTTTAAAGTAATACTCTGTCTTGTTCACCTTACTTTTTTATTAATGTTTTATTCTTTGACAATTTCATATATATGCACATATATATACATACATACACACACACACACACATATATATATATGCAGATATATATAATTATTTCTGGTTATTCCCATACCTACTCTCTCTCATCAGTTTTCTACCCCTCCCAGTTTACCTTCTACTTTTAAAAGAATGAGAAAACAGGCCCTAGAATACCTTCACTTGTGTGGCTCACTACTCTCTTACAGAGTATTCTGCTATTTTCCCCCATTGCCTCACTTTATTTTTTTTTCCATTTTTTATTAGGTATTTAGCTCATTTACATTTCCAATGCTATACCAAAAGTCCCCCATACCCACCCACCCCCACTCCCCTACCCACCCACTCCCCCTTTTTGGCCCTGGCGTTCCCCTGTACTGGGGCATATAAAGTTTGCAAGTTCAATGCATTGCCTCACTTTAAATAAAGTTTTATTTTTATTAAAAGGCTGAGAAACCCATCAATAAGAGGATAGTCTGTTTAGGGTATATTACTCATCTAGTACTTTGTAATCTGATACCATTTTTGTTTTACTTTTTTAGGATTTTGTTAGCCACTTTCATGTACTTCTTCCTCAACATATTATTCCATCTAAATTTAATATTCAAGATTTCTTCAGAAAAATAAATATTAATTCTGATAATTATCAAGTTGGAAAAACCATGGTAAGTGTGTATGGCCTTAGTTAAAATTGAGTTTTTTATATTTTAATAATACCTTTCTTTGTCTATGATTTTTATGAAAAGATAGTTTGCTTCAGGTTATTACAAGGAAATTGATTAAGCTAGATGGTTTTTTGTTTACATATCTATCTTTCTATCTACCTATCTTCCTTTTTATATCTGTCTATCTATCTAATCTATCTACCTACCTTTCTTTATCTGTTTATCTATCTACCTACCTATATACCTTCCTTTCTATATCTGTCTGCCTCTCTCTCTCTCTCTCTCTCTCTCTCTCTCTCTCTCTTTCTCTCTCTCTTCCTCTCTCTCTTTCTCTCTCTCCCTCTGTGTGTGTGTGTGTGTGTGTGTGTGTGTGTGTGTGTGTGTGTGTGTGTGTGTGTAAGTCAGAGGAAAACATGTGGATCAGTTCTCTTTACCATGTGAGTCCTAGGGATGAGACTCAAGTTTTTGGTCTTGGTGGCAAGTACCTTTACCCACTCTGCTATCTTGGTTGCCCATAAATTTGATTTGTTGTTGTTGTTGTTCTATTTGTATATGGATAATGTGTGAATGCTAGCACACCCATGGAAGACAATTTTCAGGAGTTGGTTCTCCCTTTATTTTAGGTTCATAACTGACCCCAGGACCTTTATTTTTTTTTTATTTATTTTTTACTTTTAATGACTTAGCAATAAAAGTGCTTGCTGTCAAGCCTGATAACCTGAGTTTATCCCAGATCTCATATAATAGGTAGAATAGAACTGACGTCTATAGTTGGTAACTGACCTACATACAACCTAAAATAAAATGTAATTAGTATTAATCATTAGAATTTCTGGCCAATGTTCTGACTACAGCTTCATCTATATTTCAGACTATTTCTAAGATATTATATAGTAATGACCAACTGCCATTTTCAACTATTTATTACCTTTTATTTATATTTTTTCTTCCTCTTCCTTCTCCTCTTCCAATTTTCAAGGAGAAAAACCATGATCATCTTGGGCTTACCCTGTGATTTAATCCTTTTGTAAAAACTTTTTTGATTCCCCCCCCCCCAGGTTAGGAATGAATCTCATATTTCAGCCTGTTTCTCTATTCTGATTCCCCCTTTTATTTTTCTCCTTAGCTCCTTTCCTCTGTATTTCTTTGACAATATTAAACTGCTGTTTTTGCTATATTTTAGTCATTTTATTTAATTTATTCTACCCATTTATTAAAATTACTTAAATATGGTGCTTTTTTGAGTTTTCCAATTTTTTAAAACAATTTTTATTAGATATTTTCTTCATTTACATTTCAAATGCTACCCCGAAAGTCCCATATACCCTCCCTGGTGCTTTCTTTATATTGACCTCATGTTCAATTATAATCTCAATGGATTACATTTATATATCTTCCTCACTTGCACTGTCTGATCCTCCTTGTTGTTGGGGCAACAGTACTACATACCTACAATCTAAACACTAGATTGCAGTATCAGGAAAATCACTTATTCATGACCATTCTTGGCTGCATAGAAATTTAAGGCCAGCTTGGGCTATATGAGCATTTGTCACAAAACATAAGACAATATAACCCCCACTTTCATACTGTAGCTTCATAATATCTCACAGTACTTTGTGAAGATTAACATTGAGTCTTTTTAGTTTTTTTAACTTTTCAAATTGCTCAGGTAAGATCGTCTACCTCCAGTTCTCTCTCTCTCTCTCTCTCTCTTTTTTTTTTTTTTTTCGAGACAGGGTTTCTCTTTATAGCTCTGGCTGTCCTGGAGCTCACTTTGTAGACCAGACTGGCCTCGAACTCAGAAATCTGCCTGCCTCTGCCTCCCGAGTGCTGGGATTAAAGGCATGCGCCGCCATGCCCGGCTACCTCCAGTTCTTAGTAGTTTACTCTTTAACTCTTGTTATATAATATCTGTAGTTCTAGTTCAAAGAGATTTGTCTAATTTATACTTTGTATATACCTGCTTCTGGCTCTGGGGAGTACGAAGCCTTTAATGTACACTAGACTTGAAGTAGATGGTTATCGTTGGTTCCTTCAGGTTATAATCACTTTTTAAGATCTGTGGCTTTTAGTTTTCCCCTTAATCCAACATTTTCAAAAATTGTGCCACACAATCCGGTGGTATTCTGATCTTTTATAGTAATATTTTTTTCCATATGAGAGGCAGTAATGTAGCATAGTGATTTGACAGTGGAAAGTTGGTGCTTTTCTCACTTTCCCATTTCTTCTCTCATGTGCAAGTATCTTTTTTTTTCAGTTTGAGAGTGGTTACTTCAATCCAGATGATAGATGATTGGTGCTTTGTTTGCATTTCTGCCATTACATGTGTTCTCTGAAAGCTTACCACAGAAATAATAATGCATGAATAATTTTCAATTTTTCTTAAGCTTTATTCCTTGTCTATCTTCATTCTAATAGGTTTTCCTAAAGGAGCATGAACGACAGCACTTACAAGATCTGCTTCATCAGGAAGTGCTTCGCAGAATCGTACTGTTGCAACGGTGGTTTAGGGTCTTGCTCTCTAGGCAGCAGTTCCTTCATTTGAGACAGGCATCTATTATTATTCAGGTATGATGAGAAAGGGATTCTCTATGTGAAAGTGACTTTGTTTCACCTTAATTAATTAACCAGAACCATTTTACTGTGAAACATTAATAATGAAATTTTAGTGATGAGAATGAATCATGCTTATTTCTTTTTTTTTCCTTTTTATTTATTCTTCTCTCATATATTACATCCCAACTGCAATTTCCCTTCCCCCTCCCTACCACCCTTTTCTCCTGGATTCACACGCCCCCACTCTTAACCTCCCCTCAGATAAGAGTGGCCATGTAGGGACATCAACCAAATATGGCATTACAAGCTATAAATAGGGCTAGGTATATATTCTCACATCACAGCTGGATGAGGCATCCAGTAGGAGAAAAAGAGTCAGAGATTGTCTCTGCTCCCCCTGTTAGGAATCTCACAAGAGCACTGAGCTACACAACCATAACATACATAGAGAGCACTTAGGTCAGACCCATACTGTGAGCCCACTTGAGTCCTGGTCAGTTGTATTCTGTAGGCTGTGTTTTTGTGGTGGTCTTGATCCCTTTGGCTCCTCCAATCCTTACACCCCATCCTTTATGGGACTCCCCTAGGGTTTCTGTTTTCTAAAGAGCCAAGTTTTTACTCATTATCTTACATTTGAGGTGTCCTTGGATAAGTAGTCTGACCTGTGGGTCTCGTTTTGCTTTTGTTTTGCCATAATCCTCAATGGCTACTTTATGGAATTTTTCCCTTGATGAATTTTTGCAGAGGCCTTTCCATTCTCTTAGTTTCCTGTTGTCATCAGCTTTAGTAAGGTTGATTTAGTGCGTACCATAAAGGGTTTCCATTAACATGGCAGGTAGGCTCATCAGTTGGCTGCAAGTCCACAAAGATGGGCATGGCACTTGCTTAAGGCTTTGGCAATTCTGTGGATCCCATCTGTTAAGGCATTTCAGTCTTAGAAGAGGTGATCTTTTGCACCTCCTGTGAAGTAGTATTAAGTTCCAATACACCTACAGCAGCAGTGCTTTGTTTGGGCACAGCAGCAGCTTATAGGTGAGACCAAACCTGGACCAGCCAAAGCATCAACACAACTCAGTGGCAGCATAGAAAGAGCTGTTGTTATTTTTAACCACCAACAAGTTAGCTACATATACTTAAAATGTAGATGTAGAAATTTAGCCTGTTTTACTTTTTCTATGAAACGAGTGGTAATGTGACAGCCATTTTCTCTTTTCTTTTCCCTTAGCGATTTTGGAGGAATTACCTAAATCAGAAGCAAGTCAGAAATGCGGCTGTGGAGAAAGATGCTTTCATAATGGCTAGTGCAGCTTCCCTTCTTCAGGCATCCTGGCGTGCTCACTTAGAGAGGCAACGGTACTTGGAATTACGAGCTGCAGCTGTCATTATCCAGCAGAGATGGAGGGAACTCTATAGGTGTAGGCACAAGGCTGCTACCTGTATACAATCAAGATGGAGGGGCTACAGGCAAAGGAAGAAGTACAAAGAACAAAGGAATAAAATTATCCTGTTACAGTCAATATATAGAGGATTCCGAGCACGGCAAAGGTAATCTTATTTTAATGAAGCAGTCGTTCCTTCTGATTTCATAGTTCCTTTGTTTAAACCTCTGCTTTAATACTTTTATTATTATTATGTTTTTATCACTAGACTGTGATAAAACTCTACTAGTTCCAACCTGTATTGTCTGTGCAAAATTAAATAAATGTTCATTGAATTAAATCAGATTGGAAACCTCTATGACCTAAGGTCATAACTGCTAAGAATAAACTTGTACATTTGGTTTAATCGTATAAATTTGGAAATAATCAACTTTTTTTTTTACCTCAAGAACATTGATCTCTATTGTACTGTATTAAATTAATGATATTAATGGATTTTTAATACAGTTAACATTTTGTCTAGGCTATTCAGTTAGGAATTATTCATATAAAGAAGAGACTAATGTGAACAAGTACAATCAAATTAGTTTTAGAAACATATTCATGAGTACAGAGGTGCATACTAGTCCTACCTAAATAAGGGATCTAGGCAGGAAGATTACTTGAGCCTGAAGTTTAATGCCAGCTTTGAACATAGTAAGGCTCTACCTCCAAAAAGTATTTCTATTAAAAAAATATATAGTAAATGTAATTGTCTTTATTGGTAACCAAGAGCTGTCTATAACCCACTTTGTCTATTTTTGTATAGATGTAATGCTTTAAAAGAGGAAAAGCTGAGAGAAGCAAAACTAGAGCATGGACTGGTGCATGTCAAGGCATGTGGACCTCTAGAAATCCAGGGTTCAGATCCTTCTGAGTGGGAGGATCGTTCCTTTGACAACAGAGTGAAAGCCATAGAAGAATGTAAATATGTGATAGAGAGTAATCGAATTAGCCGTGAGAGTTCAATGGACTTCTCAAAGGAGTCTCCAGACAAGCAACAGGAGAGAGGCAGACGCCAAAGTGGTACAGACTTACAGGAAGATGTGATTGTAAGACAGAGGCCCAAGTCCTTGGAGGATCTACATCAGAAAAAAGTAGGTCGGGCCAAAAGAGAAAGTCGGAGAATGAGAGAATTAGAGCAAGCTATATTTAGCTTAGAATTACTGAAAGTCCGTTCTCTTGGTGGCATGTCTCCTTCAGAGGAACGTAGATGGTCTACAGAATTGATGCCTGAAGGCCTTCAATCTCCACATGGTACTCCTGATAGTGAGAGCTCTCAAGGGAGCTTAGAACTTTTGACCTGTGATGAGAACCAAAAGAGCAAACCAGAGTCTCTCATTTTAGATGAGGGAGAATTGAAAATTTCATCACCCAATACATTTACCAATCCAAAATCACAAGATAATGCCCTCAGTGCCTCAAGTGAGACAAGCTCTACATTAGCTGGAAAAGGAGCATCCTCTGACTCAGAGCATTTGAAGAATGGGACTGCAAAGGAAAAGCTTGTCTGTAGTTCTGAACCTATCACCTGTAAACCCCAGCTGAGAGACTCTTTTGTTTCAAGCAGTCTGCCTACATTTTTTTATATTCCTCATCAAGAAGCTCTGAAAACAAGTTCCCATCTTGACACAAGTATCCAAAGAAACAAACTACCAGAAAGAGAAGCCATTTTGAAGACGACTCTTACTCAGGATATTAACAGAGAAGCCAGGAAGTGTCAGTTTTCAGGAGATCAGATGACTCCTTTGAATACGGATTCTTCATGCACTGTGCTTAAGAAGTTAGAAAAGCTGAATATTGAAAAAGAGAAAAGGCAAAAGCAGTTACAACAGCAGAATGAAAAAGAAATGATGGAACAGATTCGTCAGCAGACAGATATTTTAGAGAAGGAACGTAAGGCCTTCAAGACAATTGAACAGTCACGAACTGAGGCCTCTGTCTTGGCACCATCCTTTTATCAGCCAAGACAAAAAGTAGAGAGGCCATGTTCTCTGTATATCCAGAATACTCCGAGTAAAGGAGAAGCTGGTGTACTAGGTTCCCCATCAGCAGTCACTAAAAGAGACGCAGCTCTTGCCACAAAAGATAGTCCCTCCATTCATTTACCCCCAAAAGACCGACCTGTCACCCTGTTCTTTGAAAAAAAAGGAAGCCCATGCCAATCTAGAACTGTCAAGGAATTACCGAAGACAGAAAGAACGGGCACCCAACATGATGCTGCCTATAAACTCTCTAATAATCGCAGTACAGAAAGAGACCACTTTAAGTCAACACACTTTTACAGCCACAGATCTGATGACCCTTCCAGAGAGGGAAGTTCAAGAGCCATTTTTTTCACACCAAAAGACAATATTACTCCCCTGTAAGTGAAATTGGTATTTTTATATGTTAAGTGGGGGAATTTCTCACATAAGTTTGTTGAAGTGCTTTGTGTTCTGCTCTGTGTACATGAATGCTGCTCTAATCTGAGTTTTTTCCCCCTCTGTGTAAAGTATAGATAATTATATCCTAGAAATCCTTGGATGTAGATAACACATTTTTTTTGGTATTCTTCCATATTAATTGAAAAATCATTTGTAAAAGGCAATGTTGTGCTTATAAGTGTACCAGGCATTCAACAGTTCTGGTTGCTGTAGGACTATGAAGTATAGTGATCCAAACTGATTATTGTGAGGCTTTTCAGAACTTAGCATGTTTTCTCACAGCTGTTGGCCTATTTATGGTCTTCATTAATGTCTTCGTTTTTTGTATGATAATTACATATAAAGCTTAGTATCATAAATTTTAAGTGTATGGTATAGTAGTAGTTGTTGTGTAAGTTGTTTTACAACATGTCTTTTTCATCTTACAGTGCTGAAATTTACTCACTCTTCTTTTTCCTCTCTTCAGTTGCTGACAACTATCTTCTACTTTATGATTTTTTTGTTTGTTTGTTTTTGTATTTTTGAGACAGGGTCTTGCCGTGTATCCTTTGCTGGCCTGGAATTTGCTATGTGGAACAGGCTGATCTTGAACTCATAGGGATCTGCCTGTCTCTGTCAACCAAAGGCATGTGCCACCATGCCCAAATCTGACTTAATTTCCAAGAGTCAAATGCATCTATTATAAGTGGGAATTCTTTTTAGTTTTTATAATTAGCCACAGAAGCATTTTAACTCATAGAGGTCATGAGAAGCTGTTTTCTGGTTTAGGTTGTTTGTTTGTTTTAAATTCTGATGTTTGTGATCAAACCTGGGACATCATGCATGTTTATCAAGCAAGCACCAGGCTTACACAGCTGGCACTCACTGAGTCATCTCCCCAGACTCCATTTATGAGAGTTAAGGAAACGATTTCTAATGGAAAACAATTAACTTAACAGCTAGTGTTATATGTTATTGTCTATTTTAAACTAGTCAGATGCTAGTAGTTAAGTCATAACTCCTAAGGAGTTTGAAGTCTAAGGATGAATTTTAAAACTCATAATACTAAATTAATTAGTGCCATGAAAATCTAGGTACTGCTCAAATTTTCACCAGATTCTGACAGTCTATTTCAATATAGAAATTTAATGGTAAAATAGTCTTGCCACTGTTTTTTTTTTAGACAAAATTAAACTTTCATAACCCAGTCTTATAGTATTTGTATTGTTTGGCGCATACTTCATTTTGCTTATTAACAATTCTTATTCTGCCATTGTTAGCATTAGCCTCACATTTTAAAGGTAAGATAGTGGTTAGAAACTTAGAAGAGTTCAGAAAGTGATTTTTTTTCTAACCAATAGGAACATCCCAAAGTAAAACAAGATCTTCATTACTATCATATTTTATAATTATGTGAAAAGCCTGTTTAAGACAAGAATCCTAAAGATGGAAGGGATTTAGAAATTTTATTTTCTTATTATTGAATTGACTTTGGTTCTTTTTTAAAAATTATTTATTTTCATTTTCTTTTCATTGGTGTCTTGTCTACATGTAGGTGTATGTGAGGGTGTCAGATTGTGAAGTTACTGATAGTTGTGAGCTGCCATGTGGGTGCTGGGATTTGAACCTGAGTCTTCTGGAAGAGCAGACAGTGCTCTTAACCACTGAGCCATTCCTCCAGCCCCTTGACTTTTGTTTTTATCTAATTTTGCTGCTACCTTTCTTAAATGTATGCCACCATAGTGGAATATATCCAGTGATTATCACAGGAGCCTCTGTGAATTCATCTTGCATGTAGATTCTTGATTATACTGTTGATTGGATACGAAAAATAAATCTGGGGACTTGGGAGGTGGCTCAGTGGCTAAGAACACTTGTTATACAAGCATAAAGACCGGAGTTTGGATCTCCAGCATCCACATTAAAGCAGAGTGTGGCTGTACACATATGTAACCCTAGTTCTGTGGCCAGTGGAGACAGGAACATTGCTGGAGATTTCTGGCCAGTAATCTTAGCCAAAAAAAAGAATAAAGAATAAAGAAAAAAGTACACTCCAGGTTCAGTTAGAGATCCTATCTAATGGAGACAGGCAGATAATAACACAGCAGAACATCCAGTGTTGTCCTCTGGCTTCCACAGGATAATGCAGACATGTGCAACTACCTACTTATATGCATGTGTGTATGCCTGCATACACACATACATATACATGATATGAGATTAAATATAATAAATGAGATTCTGGATTGACTAAGATTTGGAATTATTTATAGAATTTGATAGACTTCTTTGACTTGTTCTGTACTTTTAAATTATACTTCATAGTAGGGTGTGGTGGCACAACACTCAGTAGGCAGAGGCAGGCAGATGTGAGCCCAAGGCTAGAACTACTTGGTGAGTTCTGAGATAACCAGGGCTACATAGAGAGACACTGTCTCAAAAAACAAAGACAAACAAAATTATAATTCATGCTATACTTTAGGAATATCTGCTAGGAATTGAAACACAATCCTGTTTATTTTATTTAAAGTGTACACAGTGGAAATCCTCAAGCCCACAAACAAGATGAATCAGCTTGGAAACCTAAGTTAGCAGGGCCCGGGCAACAAGAGGTAAGTATTGGATCTTATTTATCTTTTAATTAGAATAATTGCACATTATTTTGGAATTTACTGTTTTTATAGGTAGAACACCTTATCTACCCATTTATTTTATTCATTCATTCATTCAAAAGGAAGCTGTAGGCTAATAAGCCTTTTATAATTAGGAAGGTGTGTACTAGTCAAGAATGGTACCTTAAAAGTACAAATTATAAGATAGTAGTTGCTAAGGCAAAAAAGGACAGTTTGTTGAGGTGATTTTGGTGTGACCTGTGGTACTGAAGGGTGACCTAGCTCACTATGGAGAAGAATGGTATAGACTTAACTTGGACCCTTATCTGTTGTTCACAATAATGAGTATGGGTTCTTTTTGGTCCTCCCTGTTACTTCTGCTAATAGACAGGGCATAGGGCACGGTGGGGTGGAGGGAAGTTTCCAGACACTCATGAGCCCTCTTTCATTGGCATCTTCTCCCAAATTACAAAAACAAAACATTGTTGTGTTATTTGTTTTATCATTTGGTCAAGCAGGTTGCCAGACCGGCCCATAAAAAGAAAGCTCGAATGGCGCGGACGCGCTCCGATTTCTTGACTAGAGGTACTTTTGCCGAAGGGGAGGGGGATACAGAGGAAGATGATTACGATGACATTATTGAGCCCCTTCTCTCCCTTGACCAAGCTTCTCACTCTGAGCTAGGGCCTGTATCCAGCCTGGGTCAGGCCTCTCACAGTGACTCCGAAATGGTAATTTTTACAGCAATAAGAAAAAACAGCAAGCACATCTGCTCGGAGTAGTCTTTGCTAATCTAAAGCTAACCTTCACAGCTTTTTTCCATATAATGGCTTGTACATGAGAAGCCTCAGGACACAGCAACAAAAGCTAAGTCTAATTTAATAGAACTCAAATAAGGGGCACTTTAGTTGTATCTATCAAATGATAAATTAGGCAAAATTGAGATTATCTAAATTAGCACTGATGTAGAAATGTTGACTCTCTTACCTTTAAAGGTCTAGAGTAGGAATCATAAGTTTTTAATTTTAATTTTTATAAAGGACCAGATAATAAATATTTTAGACTTTGTAGATCTTGGTTTTAGTTTCTTGAAGCTACTTAATCTTGACCACTACCACGTGAAAGCAATAATAGATAATAAGATGAAAATGGGCATGGCATTTTAATAAATATGCAGAACTAGGCAATGGGCTTTATTTGACTTACTGGTCAGAGCTTTCTGACCTAGTATATAGAGTAAGATAACTGTTAAATAAACTCATACTTTAACTGAAAGACTATTCCCTTATAAATTAGGGGTAGGGGAAGCTTTACAGTTCCTATCTTCTCCTTTCTGGTAAGAAATAGAAAAGAAACATGAATTTTGTATAATGAAAGTGGGCATGGTGGAACACAGTTATCTCAAGGTCAAGGCCAGCTTGAACTATACAGTGAGACCATGTCTCTCAAAGACTAAGATGGATATGATCACACGTTTAGAAGGCTGGGGAAGGAGGATTGCCAAATTTTGGTACCAACATGCACTACATAGTTGAAGGCCAAGCTAGATTAGAAAGCAAAGCCCTATCAAAAACACTAACAGAATCAAGCATATACATGCAAACCTGATCTCTAACACAGTACAGACTATATAATTTAATGAGCAAAATGTGTTATCCTGGGCCAAGCCAGCCATATAGGTTATGTATAGTATGAATTTGTTTTAAACAGAAATTAAAACATTTCAGTTGAGTTTTTAAAAACCTGTACTTATTTTGGCTAAGAATATAACTTTATTATTATCTGAACTAAAATTAGGGCACCATATTACATGTACTTGCAGTTATCTTAGGGTAAAGAGTTTAATTCTTGGGGCCAAGATAGTTGCTTAGGAGGTAAAGTGCTTGCTGTTCAAGGTCCTGAGTTTAGACTCCTAGTACCCAATGTAAAAGCCAACCATGCTGGTATGAGCCCTTAATCTCAGAGCTAGATAGAGATAGAAGAATTACAGGGGTCCTGTGGTTAGTCAGCTTTACCAAATGGTCAAGCTCCAGATTCAGTGAGAGACTCTAAAAAAAAAACGAGATAGCCGGGCATTGTGACATGTGCCTTTAATCCTAGCGCTTGGCATTTTAGTGGCAGAGGCCACTTTGGTCTACATATTGTCAGGCCAGGCTATCCAGGTTACATAGTGAGAAAAAGAGTGATAGAAGAAGACACACAGACACACGCACACACACTTTATTCTATTATTGTTCTAGGAAATGACAGTATAGAGACCCTAATTAAGTCTATTAGGAACTAAAACAACTGTGATTGATGAAATAGTTATTTCCCTATATAAATTGGCCCTCTAATCTTTAATGTCTGTTTACTGTAGAAGAGTCTTACGATGATCTTTGAGTCATTACATATTTGAGGGTTAAACTGTTATGTTTCAATTATATTTAGATCCAGTTAGAATTTTTCTATATTTCTCAAATGTTCTGATTGTATTCATCTCTTATGAAAGGCTAGATTCAGTTTTTAAGTAATAATGTTGGTATTCTGTGGAGGACAAAACCAAAAAAATGCAGGGCATGCTCCCTGATAAAACAAAATAAGTTATAGACCTGAAAATTGTAGAAGTTGGAAATGATCTGTACTCCTAATGTATGTAAATAGAGCTCAGATCTCTTTTTTTTTTCCATTTTTATTAGGTATTTAGCTCATTTACATTTCCAATGCTATACCAAAAGTCCCCCATACCCACCCACCCCCACTCCCGTACCCACCCACTCCCCCTATTTGGCCCTGGCATTCCCCTGTACTGGGGCATATAAAGTTGGCGTGTCCAATGGGCCTCTCTTTCCAGTGATGGCCGACTAGGCCATCTTTTGATACATATGGAGCTAGAGTCAAGAGCTCCGGGGTACTGGTTAGTTCATAATGTTGTTCCACCTATAGGGTTGCAGATCCCTTTAGCTCCTTGGGTACTTTCTCTAGCTCCTCCATTGGGAGCCCTGTGATTCATCCATTGAGCTCAGATCTCTTGACAGTAGGATTAAGTAACTTATGAAAGTGCCCTGGGGCTGGTGAGATGGCTCAGTGGGTAAGAGCACCTGACTGCTCTTCCGAAGGTCCGGAGTTCAAATCCCAGCAACCACATGGTGGCTCACAACCATCTGTAATGAGATCTGACTCCCTCTTCTGGAGTGTCTGAAGACAGCTACAGTGTACTTACATATAACCAATAAATAAATCTAAAAAAAATTGCTTTAAAATAAAAAAAAAAGAAAGTGCCCTATACTTGAGTTATAATAATGAATATGTATATACAGTGAACAATATATATATATATATGTATTAGTTAAAATTTTATATGTAACAAACAAATCTTACTGAAAAATTATGTTCTCTAGTCTGTATAGGTTTATTGTTTATGGAAGAACTTAGCACTTTATAACTGCTGCTCTGTTCCTGAGAGTTTCTTGTGTAACAATCCTTAGTCTTTTCAGTGGTAGAATACTATTCACACTGGGAACTCTCGCTGGGATCAACCAGGAAGTTAGGCTTTCTGCTTGGAGCTTTTAGCTCCTTTTGGTGTTGTAGCCTCTGTTCACCTGCTTGACAGTCACTGCATGCCCGTAGTTGTAGAGCACCTTCCTGCACAGTGTGTCGGTCACCTCTAGCTCTCTTACTCTCCTGATTAGCCTATTTTAGGAACAGGTGGTGGTGCTGGTTTCTGGTGGATGCTTGCATGAGGAAGCTTTGCTTTGTAGAATAAGCTAGTAGATATTTACTGGAGTGGGGGTGTAGAGGGAAGGGAAGAAATGGTTTTAAAATGTGTTTTTCTGATGCTTCTGAAAATGTGTCATATTCTAACTATGATACTGTGATGGTGAATCTTACTGTTTAGTTTATAAGGCAAATGTATTGCATTCTTAAAATGCTTGTTTTTTAAAAGTGGATTTGTGTTTATTGGGTGCATGAATTTCTAAAAAATGGATTTTTTTTCCTTGGGTAGAATGGTGCTGTCACCAATATTTGCTGACTGGGGAGCATGGTATGAGTTCTTAGCAGAAATGGCCATCTGCTATTTTAGTTTTAAATTCACCAATCTTACAGGATTAAAACCAATTGCAAATTAATCACCTAAAGGGAATTTGAAATAATCACTACATCTGAAGATGGTTAATTAATAATCATTGATGTTGTAGGAGAGTGTAGGCAAGAGTTATAATTTCCCACTGCTGTGACTTTTATACTTTTTTGAAAGCTTATATTTCATTGGATATTTTCTTTATTTACATTTCAACTGTTATCCCCATTCCTGGTTTCCCCTCCGACAAACACCCTCCCCTTTGTGTTTACCTTTGATCTACAAATTTCTTTGCTTAGATGAAGCTCTTCTAGCAGTCAGTAGTTACTCAGGAAGGACATAAAATGCTGTTAAGTCATATCTCAGTTATGGAAATCTAGAACACTGCTAACTTACCTAACTTTTTTTCTGTAGCCTTGATATTTTAGGAACCATCTTGACTACATTAAATCCATGATTTAGGTGCTATAGAAATGGCTCAGTGGTTAAGAGCACTGATTGCTCTTGTACCTATGTGGCAGTTTGCAACCATCCAGGCAATCCTACAGTTATACATTGTCATGCATACAAGCAAAACTTTCATATACATAAAGTAATAAAATATTTAATGTATCTATGATTTATATTTTAAGTCAGTGGTTCATGATTGCTATGCCTATTTGAAAATGCTGTTTTATAGATATCTTTATGTAGTATTGTCTTTGCCAATTCTAATTCTCTTTTATGTGTGATTTATTTGATCTTTTGGTTTGGAATGATCACTTTTGTTTCAGGTGTAGGATATGATTTCAAGTTGATCATTTTAGATTAGTGATCCACTATACCTACTAGAATCTGTATGTAAATTCTTGTCTTAGTTTTGTCTTTGGAGAAGTTATCTTTATATTTACTATTATTTTGTTTCTTGTTTGTAGTGACTTTTGTTTGTCTTTGTCTTGTCTCTGACAATTTTTGCTTTTATATCCTTTAGTAGTTCCCAATTAAAATTTTGTGTTTTTCTTTCCCTCTTTGGTACCTTATACATTATTTTCAAGTTAATTTTACTTTATTGATTGCATTTGTTTTTTGATAGTTGATACATGTTTATTCAAAGTACCTACCTTTACTTATCTCTCCCCCTCTTCCACTTCCGTTCTCACCTTCTTCCTTATAGACTCCTTTCCTACATTCACTTTGTTTTGTTTTGTTTTGTTTTGTGCCCACTGATCTTAACAAACCATGTAGCCCCAAGTTTGGAACTATTTTGTACACTACTAAAGACAATGACTGTTCCTTTCTTAGAACCTATCAGTTGCCAGTGGTTCATCATGGAGGGAGTGAGCCCCATGAGCCCCTCCCATCTAAGATTGGTGGTTGACAGGCTCAGTGTAGGCAACTCCTGCTACCTTAAGATCATGTTTGCAGTTGTGGCATGCTTTGAAGAGAGTGTTTTATAGCCCTCCCCTCCTTATGCTATGCTCCTCCCTTTTTAGATGCTCCATGAACCTTAGATGGGATGGTAAAAATGTCCTGTTCAGGGTTGAGCTGTCAACTATCATTTATTCTATGCCTCTTGAGTGGCAAGGAGACTCTTTAATCACTGCTGTTCACTGCAAAGAGAAGCCTCTCTGATTAAGGATGAGAATAGCATTTGTCTATGGAAATAAACATAAATACTGAGAATATAGTTGAGTGCCTTGCCAGTTTACTTGAAAGACAGTAATGAGGTCTTCACTTACCTGTGACCTCAGCCATTTCTTTTTCTTTTTCTTTTCTTTTTTTTTTTTTTTTTTTGAGACAGGTTTTTTATTATATAGATAGTGCTGTATTGTAGCTTTCTAGACCAGGTTGGCCTTAAACTCACAGAGATCCTCTTGCCTCTGCCTCCCAGCCATGGGTTCTTGACCAGATTTACAGTATCAGATATATACTTTCTCCCATGGAGCAGCAAGCTGTTCCCCTGCTAACTACCTTTCATAATGTTAGAAGGTGCTGTGTATACTGCAGGGGTAGATACAGCATCAACAGTCTTACCCAGCTGGAAACCCTAAGAACTTAAATACCAGTGGCAGAAAGAATGTACCCATTGGTGTAATACTGACACACCTGTTCTAGGTTGTAATGACTAAATTGTTTGATTCTTATTTTGGTTCTAACTTAATACTCTATTTCTTAATTATTGTACCTTTGTATAGGAGTTGTATGTTTTAATTTATTCATTTTGTACATTTGGATTGGTTTATAAGATTAAAAAATTATGAATGTCTTCTCTATCAGTGTAACAAAATACAGTTTCTTTATGGAAAGCCTGTTCTCTTTTGGTGATCAAGCAATGTTTCATTCCCCTTTCTCTTTTAACATTTTGATTCTGGATTTTTGAGCTTTTTATATTTATAATATAGTCTCCAAAAAGAATTTTTCCTTATCCTTTTACAAATTTACCTTCCTCTAGAAGCAATGGCTTTAGCAATTTCAAGTCTTTTATTTTCTGAGGCAGAAGTTTCACTCTGTAATGAAGTCTGGTCCAAATTCACAGCAGTTTTTCAGTGTTAACCTTTCAAAAACTGGGATTTCAGGTATGAGCTACTTATGTTCAGCTTCTCTTTTGTGTTTCATGCTTCAGGTAGGCCTTTTCTTTCTGCCATTTACTTTCAGTCAATCATAAGGCCACTTCCAGTTTTACCCTTTGTTCTTCTACACAGTTTCCTTAGACTAACTTTATTCTTGATAAAAGTTTATGCTGGGATTATGTTTCACTATGTGTCTGCAAGTGATTTGAAGTTTGCATGTACTCTTATTTTCAGTTGTCTACTAGGTTTTGTTATTTTCTTGTTTGATAGTTTTTCAGAATGTCACTATGTATTTAAGCTACTTGGGGAGTTTATAGTTTGAATATCTTAAGTATTCCTTTTTCCCCCCTCTAAGCAATTTACTTGTTTGGGAATATAGGGTTATTTTGTCTTGTTGAGTTTCCTCTACATTGCTAGTATTTACTAATTGCAACCTTGTGCCATCATTTAAAATAGCATTTACCAGATATCAGAAATATAAGAGGGGAGCAGGAGTAGTGCACATCTCTAACCCTAGCAGTCGGGAAGCAGAGGCAGCTAGATCTTTGTGAGTTCCAGGCCAGCCTGCCCTATGTAGAGTGTTCCATGCCAGCAAGGACTGCATAGTGATACCCTGACTTAAAACAATGAAGCTAGGAAGTAGTTCTTGTACTGATCTTGCAGAGGACCCATGTTCAGGCCCTAATACCTATGCCAGGCCACTCTCCACTGATTCTACCTACAGTTCCAGGAACATGTGACACATTGCCACCCCCTGTACAAACCTATGCTCACACACATGCAATTAAAAAATGAAAATGAAAAAAAAAAGATTAGGAGTATGAATATGCAGGCATCTTCTAGGGCCAGCACCAACAGTAGCTTGGTGGATTTGGCTTCCATATAAAAGGCCTTTGTGGTAGTAGAGCTCCACCCTCTCAAAAGGATTTGATGCTTTAGCAGCCACTGGCCCAGTTGGAGTCCACCTTGATGAAGTCTCTAGGCAGTTATTTAATTTTTTAAATTTATGGCAACATTCTGGGACACTTCCTCTTCTTATTTCTTCTGCAGAGAAAGAAAGATACTTAGCTAGGCTTATATATAGTTCATATATCAGAAGAATTGCTTTCTCAATTCAAAGTATAGTTCTGATCTGGTGTGATTTCCTAGCACAAAATTCATGATTCCCAAGATCCTCCTAGAGCATGGAGCACAGTCACCACACCCTTACCGAATCATCATACAGGTGTCTTTAGGAACAGCAACTCTTTTCAGTACCCTACTGTTTTGTGTGTGTGAATTTGAGTATTCATACATGAGTGCATGTCTGTGCACTCGCATAGAGCTTAACCATTAATTTTTGGTGTTGCTCTTCAGTTACAGTCTACATTAGTTTTTGTGTGAAAGAGACTTTTATTGGAGTAGAAATTCAACAATTTGGTCAGGCCCAGCAAACACCAGGGATCAGCCTGTTTCTGCCTTCCCACTGCTAGAATTTTAAGTAGGCACCACCTTACTTGGTAATCCATCACCACCACCACCCACCACCACCATCATCAAATATTTGTGTTCTGGGGCTAGAGCTCAGGCCTTCATGCTCTCATGCTTGTCTAACACTTTATGGACTGGGGATCTGTAAGGTTTATACTTTTTTATTTTCTTCCTGAAATCTTGATTTGCTTTCAGTATCTTGATTCACCTTCAGTATCTGTATCCCATAATCAGTCATCTTCAGCTTTTTTTTCAGTAGCTATGCCAACATGCATATTCTGTGTTCTAAACAAGGATAAACAGTAAGCTTGCTGATTGGCAGTCTCAATGAATTTGAACCAAAAATAATGCCTCCACTTTTTTTCCCCTGGGGGAAAAAGTATGTGTACACACAAATGTGAGAGATAAATGCCCATGTAAATCTAGTTAGAATAATATCTGACTTTAATGTTTTTCTGAGGAATATAGTTTATAGATAATGAATATATCCTTTTGAATCACATTAAGTGCTACATCTTTTATCCTTCTAAAATTGAATGTATTATTGTATTGTTATTGACTTGATAATTGATTTATTAGCTGTTTATAAATGAGGTCTAGTACATACAGTGACACATACAGATCATCATTTGACAGTTTGCTCTTTGAGAAGTATGTATACAACTATGAAACCTATGTTTCAAGTGTCAATATTTCTGTAACATCAACAATTTCCTCATGTTTCTACTCAAATTCCTCCTTCACTTCATAGAACTTCATAGAAATGTAATTAGACAATATGTAGAAGGAAGATTTTTTTTTTTTTTTTGGTTTTTTTTTTTTTTGGTTTTTCGAGACAGGGTTTCTGTGTGTAGCCCTGGCTGTCCTGGAACTCACTCTGTAGACCAGGCTGGCCTCAAACTCAGAAATCCACCTGCCTCTGCCTCCCAAGTGCTGGGATTAAAGGTGTGTGCCACCACCTCCCGGCTTGGAAGAATTATTTTTTAAAATGTATATTGAGGTGGTATCTCTGGAAGTTTGAGTCTTTTTACATAAATTTTTGTTTTCTATTTCCCCTTTTCATCTATGTAAAGTTCAATTATAAGTACTATTTTACTATCCTTCTAATTGAATAATTCAGTCATTGTAAATGGCTTGATTTTTTTCTTCTTGTTAAATATATATTCCTATCTTTTATTTTTCTTTTTAAAATTATATAGTTTACATTGTGAAATTTTTCTGGTTAGTTGAAGAATTTTTTTCCTTCCTAATTAACTTTCTGTATACTATGGTTTTCTGGTAATATTCCAGATCTGGAATACAACTGTTTTGGGAACAGTTGCCAAAAGAATTAATTGCCAAAAGAAATTGAAGTGGTAGTTTGATAAAAATTGTTTATAATTTAGAACATAAGTGATGTTTTGGTTTTCTTTTGTGTAGCCTAGTTCTTTTAAACTTTGAATGGATATAAAAATAATCTATAACCCATAAAAAGAATAACCTCAAGGAACCAAAAAAAAATAAGAGAGAGATACAGAACATACTAATCAGTGTTGTGTTATTTCTCAGATTTGGATTCTTTTGAGTTTGTGAATGGTCTTGACTGTTTCCCTGACTTCCTGATGAGATACTTGCTGAATTGCCAGGAATTGTGAACTGATGATTACTAAGTTGTAAGTCAGTCATGCTATCATATATTTACCTGATTTTAAGCCTTTGCCATGTGTAATTCCTACAGACATCACAACGATTTTCTTCAGTTGATGAGCAAGCAAAGCTCCATAAGGCTATGTCTCAAGGAGAGATTACAAAATTGGCAGTAAGACAGAAGGCTTCAGATTTGGACATAAGGTATGTATGAGGTATATAAAGAAATAGAAGTTTCTTTGTTTCAGTTTTTAAAAGATTATTTAACTTTATAGGCAACAGTGTTTTGCCTGAATGTGTGTTTCTATGAGGGTGTCAGATTCTCCTGGAACTGGTGATTTAGATAGCTGTGAGCTGCCATGTGGGTGCTAGGCAACAAACCTGGCTTCTCTGGAAGAGCAGCCAATGCTGTCAACAGCTGAGCCATTTCTCCAGCCCTAAGTAATATAATAATTTCAATGATTTTATTTAATAATTTATATACTAAATTTTAAGCAATTTGCTTTTAAGAAAAACATTTTACAGTCTATGTCCCTTTATTTCTCTTTGTACACTTAAGTCTTAAGTTTATAGGCCATGGGCTTTAGCACCTAACCTTTCTGTTTGTTCTTATACAGTGTATTTCTCTTGGTAGAGCAGTGGTGCTTCAGCTATTTTGTGGGTTTTGTTTTGTTTTGTTTTCCTGATCATTTCCCATCACCTGTTTAAGGGGGCTGTCTCCTAGAGTGCTTAATAGGCTCAGTTCTTAGATCATCTCTCTTTACAAGAATCTTCCCTTATCCTGCTTGTTTATAATGGTGCCCATGGCATGCTGGGTGATATGTACAGTTCTTGTTTTGTAAATGAATTCCACTTGTGAGGCATTCTTTTCTTAACAGTGCTCACTCCCCTGATGTCTGCATCAATATCCTTTATAGATTTGCATGTATGTGGCCAAAGGAATACCTTCATGTTTCCTTAAAGGCATAGAGAACAGGTAATAGGTGCCACTCCTTTTTCCCTTTGTGTTTTATCACTTTGGCAAGTTACTGGAAGATGGCTGTTATGGCCGAAGTGCTTTTGCTTTAATTTTTAAGAAGTAATACTATAGCTAAGTACATTACTATGCTGACACACATACACACACACACTGAACTTTGTCTTCTTATGTGGATAACTATGACTTGGGGGAGGTTTCTTAATCATTATGTGATCTATTATTGTGAAAGGTGAGGGAAATTGATATTTTTCAGTTTTAAGCTTGTAGTATATGTAATATACTCTGTACTAAATTGCTTTAGGAAAATACTTTTGAGTACAGGACAGCCAGCCACAGCTGGCTCAAAACCTCCACCCATCCGTTCATCCAAGAAAAGCGAGAAAAGAAAAATACTTTCAGAAAATAATTTTGTTTTCTTTAAGTTGCTTGTGGGGGAGCTGGGGTGAAGCTGCAGCAGAGTGTTTGATGAAGAGTGAGGGACTAAAAGAGTTTAGGGTTGAAGAGATGCCTTAGCAGTTACAAGTACTTACTGCTTTTTCAGAGGACCTGTTCAGTTCTCAGCACCCCTAAGATGGCTCACAATTGTTTGTTACTTTAATTTGAGACTCGAATGCCCTATTCTGGCCTCCAAGGACACTAGGCATTCTGGTGGTGCATATACATACATGACAGGCTTTTAAAACATCCCTAACACTGTGAAGGGAACAGACATCGAAGCATCACTAGAGCTGGCTAGTCACTAGTCAAGGAACTAGAGAGTGGTAGAGCAGGTAAAATCCTCCTTTGGCCTCTAGTACACATAGGGATGTTTATCAGTATGCATAGGTGTGTGTATACACCCAAACACACATAGAAAGTTCATGTAATTTTTATTTTTGAATAAATATCTTTTAAAAATTATATAAGCATTTGGACCCTTAGTGAAGATATTAAGGTATATTAAAAATATTTTTTCTTTTTTAATTGTAGACTACTTTTTATAAACTTAAAGAAATTTACAAGGGACTTAAATCTAGAAAAGATTATACTACAAGTCAGAATTGAAAAAGAAGATATGTATATAATAATATAATAGACTAAAGGACATATAATTGGAGATAGTTATATAAATTTAATTTCCAATTTATTTGCCCAAATGACCAATCCCATAAATGATGAAACAAAAGAGACAAAATCAAAATGTAAATATCTTAATAGATGAGAGAAGTCTGAAAACTAACCAAGTATGTAAAACTGAGAAAGACACATGCAGCCAACTGGCCCTCTCTATTCTTAGCAGAAAATAATAAACTAAGGACACATGCTCCACTATGTTCATAGCAGCCTTATTTATAATAGCCAGAAGCTGGAAAGAACCCAGATGTCCCTCAACAGAGGAATGAATACAGAAAATGTGGTACACTTACACAATGGAGTACTACTCAGTTATTAAAAACAATGAATTTATGAAATTCTTGGACAAGTGGATGTAACTGGAGGATATCATCCTGAGTGAGGTAACCCAGTCACAAAAGAAGTCACTTGATATGCACTCACAGATAAGTGGATATTAGCCCAGAAACCTAGAATACCCAAGGTACAACATCTAAAACACAAGAAAATCAAGAAGGAAGACCAACGTGTGGATACTTCATTCCTCCCTAGAATAGGGAATAAAATATCCATGGAAGGAGTTGCAGAGACAAAGTTTGGAGCTAAGATGAAAGGATGGACCATCCAGAGACTACCCCACCTGGGGATCCATCCCATAATCAGCCACCAAACACAGACACTATTGCATACGCCAGCAAGATTTTGCTGATACAAATACAGAAGTGGATGCTCACAATCATCTATAGGATGGAACACAGGGCCCCCAATGTAGGAGCAAGAGAAAGTACCCAAGAGCTGAAGGGGTCTGCAACCCTATAGGTGGAACAACACTATGAATTAATCAGTACCCCCAGAGCTCGTGTCTCCAGCTGCATATGTAGCAGAAGATGGCCTAGTTGGCCGTCATTGAGAAGGGAGGCCCCTTGGTCTAGTAAACTTTATATGCCCCAATACAGGGGAGTGCCAGGGCCAAGAAGTAGGAGTGAGTGGGTAGGGGAGGAGGGCGGGGGGAGGGCATAGGAGACTTTTGGGATAGCATTTGAAATGTAAATGAAGAAAATATCTAATAAAAAATTTAAAAAATAATAAACTTATTTTCAGGGAAAGATAAAAATGAAGATCTCTAGACTTAACTTTATATCCAGTATACACCACACACAAACACATATACACAAGACAGGATTTCTGTGTAGCCCTGGATGTCTTGGAACTTGCTCTTTAAACCAGCCTAACTTCAAATTCACAGAGATCCACCTCCTTTTACTTTCCGAGCACTGAGGTTAAAGGCGTGTACTACCATCGCCTGGCAAGTTTACCAATATTTTTAAGGTGTGGACCACATTTTTAAATTAATTAATTTTTTACTTATTCACTGTCTTTCCCCCCACCCCCCCACCCCTATCACCCTCTCCCACAATCCTTCCCCCATTCCTCCTTTCCTTCTCCTCTGAGCAGGTGGGGCCTCTCCTTCATTATTCCTCCCACCCTGGCACTTAAAATTTCTGTGAAGCTAGGTACTTTCTCTCCCACTGAGGCCAGACAAGGAAGCCCAACTAGAAGAATGTATCCCTCATATAGGCAACAGCTTTTGTGATAGTCCCCACTCCAGTTGTATTGGGCCTTTTCTTTTTTTAATATGCGTGTACAATGTAAATGCATGAGTGTACTGGTATATGTGTGCAGGAGCATGTATGTAGAGATCAAAGGTCAACCTCATTCAGTTGCTGGCCACCGTTTTGTTTTGTAAGACAGGGCTCTTAATGAGTTCTTGGGCTTTGTGGTTTGGTTTGGCTAGGGTGACTAGCCAGCAGCTAGCTCCAGAAATCTACCTGTCTCCAACCTTTCTAGTACTAGAATTATCAGCCTGCTGTACCATAACCATAGGCTCTGGGGACTAAACTCATGCTTTCATTTTGTGTAGCACTTTACTATTAACCTATCCCTGGTATTTACTTATTTTTTAAATGAATTTTACACTTTAAATGCTTATGCCTCTCCGCTCTTTTCCTTTGCTCAGTTAATACATTTTTTTTATATACCCTTTGAGTAGATAGTTCAAAGAATCTTTGGGAATTTGTTCATCTATTGAGGAAAGATTAGAAGAGATTTCCTTGCAAAATTCCCCAGCCAGGTAACCCTATAAGGAAGACTGTAGTTTATGAGCTCAGCTAGTACCCACTGGAGCTTCTAAGCAACTCTTTAAACCCAACATAGTGTAGCACACTTACTTCCCAGCCTAATGGCACAGACCATTAATCCCAGTTGTTTGAAGATGAAGTAGGATGAACACAAGCTCAAGGCATGCCTGAACCGCCTGAACCTATAGAGTTTAAGGTCAGCAATGGATGCTGTCTCAAAATAAAAGAACAAAAGGAGGACAGAGGTGGAGCTCAGTGTTGCATTAGTTACTTTCTGTTGCTGTGGTAAGACACCATGATCAAGGCAGTTTATGGAAGGAAAAGATTATGTTGGTTTATAGTTCCATAGGGATAAGAGTCCATCATGGAAGGGAAAAGAGACATGGCAGCTCGATCAGAAAAGTTCTTACTCATATCTTTAACAGCAAGCAGAAAGCAGTGAATGGATAGGTGAAGTGGTGTAAAACTATAAACAAAGTTTTCTTTATTGTAAGTTACATGTGAGATATAAAAATGAAATGATGGCAGTTTGCTGTCAGTAAGCTTAAGCTAGAATCTTTGTTACATTGCTTTGAGGCTGCTTTATCAAAGGATTTAAAATTTCAGGGTCTTTAATTTTATATTCAACATGAGTTGGGATTGTGGCTCCGAAGTAGAGTATTGCCTAACACGTGTCCAGCATGTGTCCTGCCCCCAAACACACCAAAGTTAAAATAGAAAACTACATAAAAAGTATGTAAAAGCTTAAAGGAGGATACACAAGTATTACAGTGACATCTGATTTCCATCTTATCTTTATTTTGTTTTAAAAACAGACCCCAGAGAGCGAAGATGAGATTCTGGGCCAAAGGGAAACAAGGAGAGAAGAAGACAACTAGAGTAAAACCTGCTTCCCAGTCGGAGATCTCATCATTCTTTCCTGGCCCAGATGTGACACCTGCTCATCCATTTTCTGACGGTAAAAATGGACAAAGGGTGGAGCTTCTTCATGTGTTACTCTTTCTGAACTGTACTGTGCCTCTCTTCTTCTGAATGACATTCCAATTGGAATGATATTTTCATAAGATAGGACTAAGACAAGAACATGTAACAAAGAACAATGAAGCATAGAACAGTGATATATAAGCACTTCAGAGATGATGAATCTTGGGCTAGCCCTTTTTTTTAATTAGATATTTTCTTCATTTACATTTCAAATGCTATCCTGAAAGTCCCCTATAACCTCTCCCCGCCCTGCTCCCCAACCCACCCACTCCTGCTTCCTGTCCCTGACATTCCCCTGTACTGAGGCATATAATCTTCACAAGACCAAGGGCCACTCCTCCCAGTAATGGCTGACTAGGCCATCTTCTGCTACATATGCAGCTAGAGACACAAGCTCTGGGGGTACTGGTTAGTTCATATTGTTGTTCCTCCTATAGAGTTGCAGACCCCTTTAGCTCCTTGGGTACTTTCTCTAGCTCCTCCATTGGGGGCCCTGTGTTCCATCCAATAGATGACTATGAGCATCCACTTCTGTATTTGCCAGGGACTGGCAAAGCCTCACAGGAGACAGCTATATTAGGGCCCTTTCAGCAAAATCTTGCTGGCATATGCAATAGTGTCTGCATTTGGTGGCTGATTATGGGATGGATCCCTGGGTGTGGCAGTCTCTGGATGGCCCTTCCTTCCGTCTCAGCTCCAAACTTTGTCTCTGTAACTCACTCCATGGGTATTTTGTTCCCCATTCTAAGGAGGAACGAAGTATCCACACTTTGGTCTTCCTTCTTCTTGAGTTTGATGTGTTTTGCAAATTGTATCTTGGGTATTCTAAGTTTCTGGGCTAATGTCCACATATCAGTGAGTGCATATCATGTGAGTTCTTTTGTGATTGGGTTACCTCACTAAGGATGATATCCTCCAGATCCATCCATTTGCCTAAGAATTTCATAAATTTATTGCTTTAATGAAAGCATTCCTAAGAGGAAAACTCATAGCTTTGAGTGCCTCCAAAAAGAAACTAGAGAGAGCATACATTAGCAGCTTGACAGCACACCTAAAAATTCTAGAACAAAAGGAAGCAAATTCACCCAAGAGGAGTACACTGCAGGAAATAATCAAACTCAGGGCTGAAATCAACCAAGTGGAAACAAAAAAAACTATACAAAGAATCATCCAAACCAGGAGCTGGTTCTTTGAGAAAATCAACAAGATAGATAAACCCTTAGCCAGACTAACTAGAGGGCACAGGGACAGTATCTTAATTAACAAAATCAGAAATGAACAGGGAGACATAACAGAAACCATGGAAATTTAAAAAATCATCAGATCCTACTACAAAATCTTATACTCAAAAAGATTGGAAAATCTGGATGCAATGGACAATTTTCTAGACAGATACCAGGTGCCAAAGTTAAAACAGGATCAGATAAACCATCTAAACAGATCCATTACCTCCTAAAGAAAGAGAAGCAGTCATTAATAGTCTCCCAACCAAAAAAAGCTCAGGACCAGATGGGTTTAGTGCAGAGTTCTATTAGACCTTCAAAGAAGACCTAATTCCAATTCTCCTCAAACTATTCCACAAAATAGAAACAGAAAATACTCTACCCTATTCATTCTATAAAGTCTTTTTCTAAATTGTAAAGGTTTGGCCTTGATTCATTTATTTAATAAATATGTAATATTCATAATAATTCATAACATTAGCTCATTGTTTAGTGCTATGTAAAACCATAATAAACATGTTATATATATTAAATCTATTGATTTTAAGAACAATTTTTCTGGTATTAGTACAATTATTATTCATGGTATAATGATGAGAATATCAAAGTATAAGAAGTTATCTATTTACACAGACTGAAATAAGAAGACCTAAGATTTGGATTTGAGTTCAAGCATTTAAACTCCAGACTTGACATTGGTTTTTATTATTGTCTGTTTTGTTTTGTTTTTTGGGTTTTTTTCCTCTGTTTGTTTTAAGGTAAGGTCTCTCTGTAGCTTTGGCTGTCTTGGAATTTTCTTTTTTTTTTAATTTTTATTGATTCTTTGTGAGTTCTATATCATGCATCCCAGTCTCGCTCATCTCTCCATCCCCTCATATCTGCCATTTGCCCTTGCAACCTTCCCCCTACCCCAAATTAAAAAAAAAAACATGTAAACAAATGAACAAAACAAAAGCATAGACAGTATCTCATCATGGATGCTGTAGTGTGTCACAGTGTGTCCTACATTATATCCTTCAGTCCATACATCTTCACTTGCAAATGTTTGTTGCAGTGAATCATTTCTTTGCTTCATGGTCTCTGGCTTCTGTGACACCATCAATATATATTGGATCAACACCGGGACTCCTCCTGGTTACCCTGTTGTTGCTGTGTGTCATGGAGATCTGCAGCTTTAGATCACCAGTACTGCCCTTTTACACATCCCATCCATGTGTAGATGGTATAGATTTTAGGGTGGGCCAACTCAAGAGTGTAGTATCTGGGCCTGGGTGGTAGCTGAGTTGGTCAGGGTGTTGGCTCCCCCTTATCCACACTGCCAGGATCAGCTCTCCAGCACTGCTCTTGCTAGACCACCCAGTGCTGTGATCATCAGGAGGCAGGGTCAGTGCTCCTGCTCTTATGTTCTCAGGGCCTGCTCAGCCACACCCACATCTCCAGCTCTAGTGTGCCACCCAGTGAAGGTGTGGGGTCCACTCTCACAAGTGCTACAGTTTATGAGGGGCTGGGACAACTCTCCTGCCTCACACCCTCAGGGCTGGCTCACCTGAATGAGCCTTCACCACCAGGGCCAGCTCCACTGTGTTTCACAGGCAAGGTGCAGGGCCTGTTCTCCTGAGTTCCACGGGGCTAGCTCTCCTGACTTGTTTGTTTCTTTTCCTTCCTCCATCCCTCCCTTCCTTTCTTAAAACAAAGTCAGACTGTATCCCAAACTGGCCTTGAATTTGAGACAATCCTGCCATGGCTTCCTGAGTGCTGAGATTGTGTGCATGAGCTACCTTGCTTGGTGCAGAGCCTCCATCTGAGCCACTGTAATACACATCAACTATTTACTTTGTTAGTTACCTTCCTCATTGCTATGGCAAAATACTTCATGCAATTTTAAAATGGAAGAGTTTATTCTGGTTTATAGTTTCAGGGCTTTGCAAGTCTAATCTGTTTCTGGACTGTAATGGTCTGCATAGAATTTTATATACTAGTGTGAAGAAATACAAAAAAAAAGTGGTGCTTTTCTCTGTAATATACATTACCTGCCCAGTTCCCTTTTAATGCAGTCTGGGACCCTAGCTCATGGAATGGTAACTACCTATATTTAATTGGATAGTGGTCCTCCTACTCAACCTAATCTCAGTAATCCCTCCCAGTCATGCGCAGAGATGCTCTCCAAAGTTATTTTAGATCCTGTCAAGTTCACAATATCAACTGTTACATCTACTGCACATTAATGTCTTGTATTTCATAAGGTAGCCATTCTTTTAACTTTTAAAATGTACCACTCAAGAGAAGCAATTAGCACTTGAAGAAAATGGTAGAGATGAAATTAACCCCTCAATTTGTATATTGTGGCTTTGTTCTGGTCAACTAATAAAATGCTACAGATAAAAAAAAAATTCTGTGGTTATCTAACCCTAATCTAACTATGAGATTGGAAAAACTTAAATGTTCCCAATTGTATTACTCAAGTGTTCATTTTCTTAATATCTTCTCAAATTGACAATGATCATTCTAAATTTATCATTTTCAGTAATTATAGTCTAATATAATTTCCAAAAAAGAGTGATAAGGTTCATTATTTGAAAATATACATTTTAAGCAGATATAAGGACCTTCATAAAAATTAGGATTACTGCTTTTTAATTTTTGTTTGAATAAAAATCTAGTAAGATAGCCTTTGTTTTTAATGCTAAACTGAGATTACAACTTATTGAATAAAATTATAAGAAGGATAATGACTTTGTAAAAGGAAGTAACTACTTAGTAAGTTAAAACGAAGTCAGTTTATATCAATATTCTCCTCAGGCTTCAGATAGGGCTTTGCAAGTCTAATCTAGTTCTGTTCTAAATTTTAATGGTTTACATAGAATTTTATTCTCTAGTGTGAACAAATATAAAACATTGTACTTTTCTCTGTAATATATACTACCTGTTTACTCCCCAAATTCTATGAGAATTAAGACAGTTTTAAGGAATATGTATAAGAAAACACTAAATAAAATATTAGAGCAAAAGCAATCCAGGTGAGCAACTTGACTCCCTAACAAGTTGTTAACTATCAACAGACTATATTGCTGATATGTTCATGGTTTTACACTACAGTAAAAATTGTACTTATCAAATTCTCCTTTTTGGTTGCTTAGACTTACATATAACTGGACATTCTTTCAAACAAGTGTAACACAGTTGCAACTAAATGAGCAGTATAATATAGCTAGTTTGTTGCTTATTCTTCTTGTTCATCTTTGGGACTGAGGTTTTTACAATAAGGTTGGAGATTTTCAATTTTTTTTTTACTAAGTATATCTTTTTACTTATTACTTACCCTATTTTGAATTGTAGAGTTAACTCAGTACCACCCAACACCTCCTTTGAGTCCAGAACTGCCTGGGAGTTGTCGAAAAGAGTTCAAAGAGAATAAGGAACCTTCTCCAAAGGCAAAGCGCAAGAGAGGTGTAAAAATCAGCAGTGTGGCCTTGGACTCTATGCATTGGCAAAATGACTCTGTCCAAATCATAGCAAGTGCCAGTGATTTAAAAAGTATGGATGAGTTTCTTCTGAAAAAGGTACAGTTTGCTTGCTGAGATTTGATTAAAGAATATTTATTATAGGATATGCTGTTACAGTAAGAGAGGCTAAAACTTCTTCAGTAACTCAAGCAATGGGTTTGTTATCAAAAGCTTATATAGTAGGACACTCAAAGTGAGACAGGATTTTAGCCACCTCTATGATTTCTTAAGTGTCCAATATGAAGGTGAGGCTGTAGCTGATCTGTCAACTGTAGTGTCAAAATGTTAGAAGAGAAATTAGATGTGATAAAGTGCACTCTCCTTTTCTTAGGTCCTGTAATGTCCAGTGGCTTGTACTTTTAGAATATTGCTTAAGAGACATTTCAGCCTTTGCATTTGCATCTTTTTGATGAGTAATTGTGTATAACAACCTTTTCTGTGGTTGGTCCCTAGATGAATGACCTAGATAATGAAGACAGCAAGAAGGATACATTAGTGGATGTTGTATTTAAAAAAGCCCTGAAAGAATTTCGGCAGAATATCTTCAGCTCTTATTCATCTGCATTGGCGGTAAGCTTAGGCCATGTTAGGAGATAGAGTATAGCATGGTTTGTAGTTTTAATAATCTATAAAGCTAGACTCAAGGGAACATTTTTTAGGACTTAATTATTGTATTACTTCAACTGTTAGGTCTTTTACTGATACTTAATAGGTTTATCCTGCCTATACTTTATACTATGATGGGATTTTGCAAATGCTAGATAATGCCTTGAGTTGGCTCATTATAAGCTATATTAAGATTGTAATCTATATTCCCCAGTACAAGTTGAATTAGTCTTTAAAGAGTATTTCCATAAAACTTAACAGTTTTTTTCTTCTCCTTAGATGGATGATGGGAAAAGCATCCGCTATAAAGACCTATATGCGCTATTTGAACAGATTCTGGAAAAAACCATGAGATTGGAGCAACGTGATTGGAATGAATCTCCAGTGAGAGTTTGGGTTAACACTTTTAAGGTGTTTTTAGATGAATACATGAATGAATTCAAGACTTTGGATAGCACAGCCCCAAAGGTAATTTGAGTTAGAATTATAGAAGTACTAAATAAATTATGAATTCTTTGTAAGGAATCTGCCTAAGAAACATTTTTTTTAAATTAGTATTAGTATATTTTACTTGTGCAAAGTAGGTTTCATTATGATTTTTCTACATCTTTACAATGTATTTTTGATTATGCTGTTCATGGTGACACATTCTAGTAGTCAAAATACTGTAGAGGATGTGGTAGGAGGGTCATAGTTCAACACCAGCCTAGACTGTGACTGAGAGTTAAAACAGTGTATTTCAGGAAAATATCGCAGAGACCATACCAATTTATCATTAATTTAGATCCTCTAAACTCTGTTCTAATAATTTTTCCATGTATTTTTTCTGAACTTGCTGCATTGGACATGTCCTTCACAATTAAAACATAATAGTGTGCCCTCAATATTACACTTCTAGTTTTAATGGAGATTAATATATAAATTGACTTCTGAAAAATAATGGTTAAAGATCAAATGAATTATATATCACTTAGCTTTTACCTAAGAACCTACAAATTAGATCTCTCTTGAATTAGTTTTTGGGAAAAATGTGTTTCCTGGGAAATATAAACATCAGCAATCTTAACCTTCACTTTTTGGTTAAGAGCTGGGAATTTTACTGCTTGATATTTAATTAAATTTTGCTTTAAAGCTATCAAACATTTTGTAGTTGGGTAGGAGTTAGGAACATACTTACTTAACTTACTGAAGTGCTTGACAAATATTTATAAAGCCCAGATCTGAGTACCATATAAAATGTGGTGGTCCACATCACCATCCCAGCACTCTGGAAGTAGAGGCAGAATGATCAGTTCAGGCTCATCCTTGGCAACACAGTGAGTTTGAGGCCAGTCTGGAAAACAATATATACTTTTGACTTGAGTGTGGAGGCACATATTATAGTGTTTCATTTAGAACTGACATTTAAAAGGTAATCAGTCTCTAAATCTGATAAAGATTTACTTCAGCTCTGCACAGTTCCTCTTGAAGAATAAAGAACTTTTTATTATCTGTTGAAGCTGTTCAAACATTTTCAAAGAAGAGAATATGTTAGTCTTTGTAATCTTAAATTATGTTTCTCCTTACCTCCTTCCAGGTGCTTAAAACAGAAAGAAAGAAAAGGAGGAAAAAGGAAACCGATTTGGTAAGTTACATCATTGGTATAACACTTTCTAGCTCAGTAGGTTGAAGTAGATCTTTTGTTCCCATGGATAGATTTAGTAGCAAGTTTACCAGATCCCAGGACATACTCACATGCCTTTAACAAAGTTAGAATGACAGTGGACCTGAAATATCATGAATACCTACTTTCAAAGTAGTTTTCTAAAATGGAATTTCTCAAAATAGTGTAAATAACTGTTTCTAACATGTTTACTATTTCTATGGTTTAGCTCTTTGTGAACATCTCATGAAAATGGAATTGTATAATTTCTTGTTTTTGCTTATGGTTTCTTACCGTGATGTTCTTGAGATTCATCCATAATGTTGTCTCAGTAGTCAGCTACATTGAGTATTCAGTAGAATTACGTACCACTTTGGATTATGCTGAGGACCTTGGCCATGCTAGGTAATTATTCTCTCACTGAGTTGTAGCCCTAACCTTTTCCTTCACAATTTATTTACTGTTTGATGGGATTTGGGATTGGTTTATGGACATATGCTATGATTTGTCTTTTGCATAATAATCTTCGACGTATAATTTTGGATCATATGATTTTAAGTTTAGCTAAAATTTCAGAGTCTGCTAACATGTTTTCCAAATAAGAAATGCTACCTACAATGCTGATAGAGTTCTAATCTCAACTTTTTTTTTACCATCCTACGTTACTGTGTGTCTTTTTGTTGCAGACATTCTTTTGGTTGTGTAACCCTATTGTGATTTTAATTTGTATTCCCCTCATGTCTAATGATGTTTAACATTTTTTCATGTGTCTGATAGTTATTTATACTTCATCGATGGGATATTCAGCGTTTAGTTATTTTTAAGTTGTTTTTCCTGATTTAGTTAATAACCTTAACATATTAGAATGGTGCTGAGAAAGCTGGTGTGCTACATGTGAAGAATGAAACTATATTCTTATCTCTGTCCACATAAAGGTCAACTCCAGATGAATCAAAGACCTTAGCATTAGGCCTGATACTTCTCGAGAATAAAGTTGAGACAACACTTCAAGATGTGGGCATAGGAAAAAAAAAATCAACAATTGACAGAATCTTGTGAAATTGAAAAGTTTCTGTGTTGCAAGAAAACAAATATCCCAGAGAAAAAGTGTTCTGGACATAGAGTTCTCAGTAGAAATTCAAATGAGCAATAGATATTGTTGAAAGCATCAACATCCTTAGCCATCAGGAGAGTGTATACTGTAACTACTCAGGTACTCCATATTACCTTACCAAGGAGGAAGATACTTGAGCATGGAAAAAGGTCTCCCATGCTTATGGACTGATAGAGTTAACAATTTGAAAATAAGACTGTATTACCAAAACTCATCTACACATTAAATGCAGTTTACTTCAGAATTCTAATGACTTCTTTTTAGAACTAGAAAAAAAAAAGACTAAAATTCAATTGGACACACAAAATACCTCAAAAGTCAGAGCAATTCTAAGAAGAAAGAACAGTGCTGGAGGTGTTGCAATACTTGGGCTCAAACTGAGCTACGGAGCCACAATAACAAAACTAACGTGGAAGGGAGGATGGGATAGGGAGTTTCTGGAGGGGAAACCAGGAAAGGGGATAACATTTGAAATGTAAATAAATAAAATATCCAATAAGTTTTTCTAAAAAGGAAAAAAAAGAATAAACATTAAAAAATGTGATGAAACTATTTAACCAAGACTTTATCCTGAATAATTTTTGAGTTCATGATACTATATATAAGGTTATAGAAATAATTATTATCAATTTAATGCATTTCATTATCAATATTATAAAAACAAAGATTTAAACACATTGAAACAATTTTTATTTAGTTTATTAAAATTGATTACATTGGCATTTTAAAAAAAGATTTTAAAAATGGAGTTGCACAAAACTCAAAAGCTATCCAACACACACACAAAAATCATCATAAATGAAGACAAAGGGGGACCTGCCAACTATACATCTGATATATCACTCAGTAAATTACTTCAAAAATTAAAAACCAAAACAAGATATTTGCAAATTAATAGTCAACTGAAATTTATCAACATAAAAAAAAAAAGGAAAGATTTTAAAAGGTTAACACACAAAAAATATTCAACAACCTTAGTCATCAGGGAAATACAGATTAAAACTACTTTGAGATTCTACTTCAACCCATTTCAAATGACTGTCATTAAGTGAGGATATGTGCAAAGAGGAGGACCCCTTGTACACTTCTTGTGGAAATGTAAACTGGTACAGCCATGATGGAAATCAGTATGGTAGTTCCTCAAAAGGAACTAGCTATGTCTTCGTTTGGGTTTAATTGCTATAACACCATGACCATAGCAAGTCTTATAAAGAAAAACATTTAATTGGAGCTGGCTTAAAGTTTCAGAGGTTTAGTCTATTATCTTCATGGCAGGGAACAGTGGTCTGCAGGCAGACCTGGTGTTGGAAAAGAAGCTAAGAGTTCTATGTCTTGATCCACAGGCAGCAGAAAGAGACTGTGCCACACTGGGCATAGCTTGAACATAGGAAATCTCAAAGCCTGCCTCCAGAGTGACATACTTCCTCCAACAGGGCCACACCTCCTAATAAGTGCCATTTGTTATGGGCCAAGCATTCAAACACATGAGTCTGTGGGGGCTGTACGTTTTCAAATCACTACAACATATAATCTGGCTGTGCCTGTTTTGGGTGTATAATCAAAAGATTTAATCTGGCATACCACAGAGATACTTGTCCAGCCATGATTATAATGATTCACAATTTTAAGATATGAAGTCAGTTACTTGTTCAGCAAACAGACACTAATGGTAAAGAAAATGCAACATATACATCATGAAATTTTATATGATTGAAAAGAATGGAATTGTGACACTTGCAGTCAGATGGATGAAACTGCCATACTAAGTGAAATAAGTGGGTCTGAAACCAGTACCACAGGTTTTATCTCATGTAGCCTATAGATATAAATTTTTATATGTGTAAATATATATGTACAACATGAAAGTAGAAACTGAATTGTGAGAATGAAGTTCAAAATTGGGAGTATCAAGAGAGGGTTATGTATGTGTCATGAAAGCAATAACGGGAACTAGTTCAGTGGAAGGAAAGCAGCAAGAACAGTAAGCATGCAAACAAAAACAAGGATACACCAGGCATGGGGGATGGCCTTTAATCCTAGCACTTGGGTGACACAGAAAAGTAGGTCTCAGAGTTCAAGGTCAGCCTGGTCTACACAGGGGTTTTCAAGTCAACCAGGGCTACATTGTGAGGCCCTGTCTCAGACAAATAAACAAAGATATCTATGTATTGATAATGTCACAACCATTTTCTTTTTAATGGAAAGCAAAAAAGTTGATTAGGAGAAAGAAAAAAACATAAAAATTATTATTTATGTTAATACATAATGTGCTTATTTTTTCAACTTTAATTTCTAAATAGCAGTAGGTATAACTCATAAAAACAGAAGTCTTTTCAGGTCATGGTTGATTTTCAATAATGTAAAACATTCCTGGAAGTGAAAAACAACATTTTAGAACTGCTGCTTTCAATTTACCTTGCAAGTGAGTCATAGACAGCCAGCCATCTTACGCTTATTGAATTGCGTTGTTTTTGATACTGATAATATCTACATTGTTAGTTAAATTTAGGACAGGCTATATCTTATTTTCATTATTTCTTGGAGGATCATAATTCTCTACCTGGAATAGATACCCAGTGAAGTCTTAGCAAGCGGTTGGAGGACTTCCCATTTACCAACCATACTAGGGAAGCACTTACTTCATTGGCTATAGTATAAATAGTGAAATTTCTTCATTCAGGTGGAAGAGCACAATGGCCACATCTTTAAGGCCACCCAGTATAGCATCCCTACATACTGTGAATACTGTTCTTCCTTGATATGGATAATGGACAGAGCCTCTGTTTGCAAATGTAAGTATTAGACATCTTTGAGGAAAAGCTTTCATTGTCCTCTTTGTGTTCACTTGTCTGCAAAACTAGTACCATGAACATGTTAAGTTCCGTACCCACTTAGAATAATAGTTAAGCTCTCTTAGCTATAATTGCAATACTTCTTAGTGCTTGAGCAGCTGGATTTTCACTTTGCTAGCTAACCCTTTATGAGTTTAACACAATGATTTATACCCTTTTTTTAAATGCAGTCTTTCAAATGAATTGAAGGTTTATGCCACCCTGGAAGTTGCTCTGGGCAGGCTGTCATGACTGCCTGAAATGTCTTCAAGGATCCCTCCCTATGGTTCCAGTGCAAATTTACTATCTTCTTTTTAATGGTGCTAAAACTCTATAGCAACCAAGGTCTTTTTGTCCATACCTATTTTTCCCTTGCCTGACCAAACTGAATATGTATTTAATTTCGTTTTCAAGTTATCATTATAAAATTTGCTAAATGTAGCCAGCAATAACCACACTACATGAATTCTGTATTCTCTTGAAATTTCTTCTACCATATTACTTAGCCCTTTAATTCAGCCTCACTCAGATTTTCAGAACCTAGTTCAATGTAGATAGTTTTGGGTTTTTTGCCAAAAATATAAATGACCTCTACTCCAACTCTCTGTAGGGCCATTGTTTACACATAGAACATATGAGCCTGGCTCTCCACTGTCTTCATCCTTATTAGCAGTCTGGCTTTCCAGCCTCCTTCCACAATATCCCATCAAGGTCTGTTTGCAGCACTCCGGGACTTGGCTTTTCTACCCTGAAGTTCCATACTTTTCCATAGCCCTCTCCCAAATCAGTTTCAAAGGCTTAAAAATGACTTTGTCAAGTTTAGTCAAGACAACAACCCCACTTCTCTGGTACCAGTTTTCTGTATTAATTTTGTGTTGGTGTCTGATAGAAATGACTTAAGGAAAGAAACATTTGTTTTGGCTCATGTCTTCAGAGATTTTAGTCCTTCATGCACAGTGGGCTATGGTAGAGGCAAACCAAAAAGCAAAGATTCTGACCCACATGAGGGGCAAGATGTACCCTTCAAATGCCCACACCTCTAGTGACCTAGTTCAACCAGTGAGTTTCCACTGTGTAAGTATTCAACGGGCTTCCCAAAATGGTGGCACTAGATGGTGAATAAACATTTAAATAGTAATCCTGTGGAGATTTCAGATTCAAATTTGAATGAAGCAAGAACTTCCTTTATTTTTCTTATCAGTGGTCTTAAAAATTATACTATTGATAATGGGAAATAGTCTGAAATGTACCTAATTCAAACACTGGTTTTAGGCTAAGCAGTGATTCTCAACCTTCTTAATGCTGTGACCCTTTAATATAGTTCTTCATGTTATGGTGACCCCGAACCACAAAATGATTTTTGTTGCTACTTCATAACTGTAATTTTGGTACTGTTAGGAATCGTACTGTAAATATCTGATATGCGAACCCCAAAGGGTTGAGACCCAAAGGTTGAGAACCACTGATTTAGAGAATTTGCTTTTTTATGGCTAATGTGGATTTAGATTGATTCTTAAAGAATTAATTGTTTTTTATAACTGTATGACCTCACCATTATAATAGCATGGCCTCTATTACTTGATCTAGCTTTGAAAACATAAAAGATTAGAAGTTTAAGAAAGAATATTTTTGTTAGTTTGCAAGAACTGGTAGGACAGATTGACAGAAGTGACCTTGTTCTCAGCATCCCTCTGTGCAAATGTCTTGTTCTCACCATCTGTCTGGGTACCTTGTTACTGGGCACTCTTTGTTTTGTTTGTTTGTTGTTTTGTCTTTATGTAGTCCTGGCTGGCCTCAATCTCTCAAAGATCTGCCTACCTTTTCCTCCCAAGCCTAAAAAATTATTTTTGCTCTGAACTTTTTTTTAAACTTATGTTCCCTACTATAACTAATACTCTGCTTATATTATTTTATCTAAGAACTCTATTCTGGTCCTTCAGGGATAATAAATAACCCTCTTCTATTTTTATCAATATACTGCCAATTTCAGTTTATTTCTGTAAGCATTTCTTGACAATAATCCCTTCTTTGCCTATAGTTATAATTCTTAATTGGGATTTCTGGGACTTTAACAGGTTTTAGAGCACCTGGGAGGACATACATACTACTTTGTGAATCAAACTATAAAGATAGATAAATAACCTGTTGGAATTGAGTGTTGGGGGTAGAAGACATGAGTGCAGTAGCAAGACAGGCACCCTAGAAAGAAGAGAGAGCTTGTTCATTGACACTGACTGAAAATGTTAGGCAAGTTTTCAACATTTCCCTTAACAGAGGTTAGCATTAACAAAATGTGTTTAATTACCTTAAAGCAGGGTCAGCCTCAAAAAACAAAGTTGTGAACTTGATAAGTTCTTGCCATTGATTTGCACACTAAAATTGTTGTATGCTTAACCTGTTTTCCAGTGTGTAAGTACGCTTGCCATAAGAAGTGCTGCCTAAAAACCACAGCCAAGTGTTCTAAGAAGGTAAGGCATTACTTACTGCCCCTTAGTACCTTAATAGTACACAGCATGTCTGCAAATTTTTTTCCATACGGAAAGTAGTTGGGGCTTCTTTAGTAGCTTTATAATACAGTGTTTTTCAAACTTCATGACCTCAAATAACATTGAGAAGTATGTTTTATGTCACAATCCAATATACATGTATGGAGATGTATGGATATAACTGAATTAATTTTCTTGAAACCTTTAATCTTGACTTTATGTAAGCTGCTAAGTTGATGAGTTAAGCATTCATAAATTCTTCTGAGGAATTTTCTTTGATGTTCACTATTAACATTTAACCATGAGCAACAGCGTATACTAAAAAAGCTGGTATTTTCAAATACCTAGTTGTATTTGTGTACGTAAGTCTAAAAAGTACTAAATATATATCTTCAAGGAAACAACCTTTTTGATGGTTTTGATTTTGGTTTTTTTGAGACAGGGTCTTTCTATTATGTATCACTGGCTGTCTTAGAACTTACAATGTAGACCAGACCTGCTTTGAACTCACAGGATCCATCTGCCTCTGCCTCTGGCATGCCAGGATTAAAAGCATGAGCCACCATGCCAGACTATTTTTAAAAAGTTGTTAGTGACTGATAATGGGAAGGCCCAGCTTACCTTGGGCGTGGCTAACCCTGGGCAGATAGTCTCCTGAGTTTTGTAAGAAAGCAGGCTGAAGAAGCCATGAGAGAAACAAGCCAGTAAGCAGTGTTCCTCCATTACTTCTGCCTCAGATCCTGCCTGGAGTTCTTGCCATAACTTCCTTGATGGTGGACTGTGATGTGGAAGTTTAGACAAAATAAACCCTTCCCCACTAGTTTCTTTGGTCATGGTGTTTTATCACAGCAATAGAAACCTAAAAAAGAAAACCACCACCAAACAGTATTCTGTGTACAGATCTTACATACCAAAGTCAGAGACGATGATTGAAGTTTCAGCAATCTCTTAGAACTATAGATGGTGGGAAAGATTTCCCTACTGTCAAGATTTGAACCACTGTGGTTTGTTTGTTCATTAGAGGAATAAGCCTAAATTTAGAAATATTTCATTTCATTTCAGGACTTTTTTTTTTTTAACTTCCAAGCTATTTAACATAGATGGCTAAGAAGCTAATTAGAATAGGATTTTCCAGAGTCTCCATGCTAAGAAGAGAAAAGAGAATTTAAAATTTTAAGATTAGTAATGACAGAGAAATCAGTTCTCCAGACTCTCAGTGAGAGCTATGTCTAGAGATCCGCCCTATGAATGGGAGTGGGGAGTGAGTCATTGATAGACTGAGCTTAACAAACTTACCAGTTAGCTTTGAGGTGGTCCTTAATTAGATCATGGTGGGGTTTTGTTTTTTTTTTTTTTTAACATTACTTATTGTGTGGGTGGGTATAGCCTATTTCACATGCTGTTACACACATGAGGAAGTCAGAGAACAATTTGCATGTGCCAGTCCTAGTTCAACTCAGGTTCAATTTAGCAAGTGCCTTTCCCCTGTGCTCTCTTGCAAGCCCTAATAATATGTAGAGTTTTGGTGCATGTTTGTTTCAGGTCACTTGGGTTCAAACCTGACTGCACTTCAAGTTGTTGTGTAGTAGCCTCAACTGTTTTCTAGTTTTTCTTTCACAGTTTTCAGCTATTAACTATTTGATGCTGTAGGAAGATCATCTTTTAATATGTTAAGGCTAAGTATGTATGATGCATGTATCGTATTAATAGCGAAACTTTGGTTAATGTATATTTTTGCTTAAATAATTTCAGTAACATTATTATGTTTTTTTCTTTAATAAATTATTATTTGCTTCATACCAGGTTTTACCATGCCATATATTCTTAGAAACTAAGTAGAATATAATAGTTTATTGCAAAAGTTTAGCCAAGTTGATGTAGTAAAAGTACTAACATTTAATATGCATCCTTTAAATGCTCTAAATATTCTGCCTAGTAGTAGTATTAGAGATGTTATTTGATACTAGTTTAACATCATTCAAATTAAATTTGGAGTTAATTCTCTGAGAATTAACTGCTAACATACAAAATGTATAGATGGACGATAACAGAAAACTGACTCTTGTCGTGGCAGTTTAAAATTCTCCAATAGTGTCTCTTAGCTGTCAGAATAAAGTCCAAGTGCACTTGATAGCCTTTACCTAGCTTTTCATTCATTCTTAGTTTATGACTTAGTATCACAGATTCCAGGGCTCTGTGTTTCCTCAGCCCCTCTTGCTTTCTTAGATAAAATCTGCTTCCTAACATCAGATCTTTTTTGAGGTCCTTAGTTGCTATTTTGGTGGTGGTGGTGGTTTTGGGTGGATGGTTTTAATTTGGGTTTGGTTGTTATGAGATAGGGTCTCATTTATCTCAGACTGGCCTGGAACTCTGTATAGCCTAGGATGAATCGGAACTTCTGATTCTCCTGCTTCTTTCTCTCAAGTGTTGGGGATCAAACATAAGGCTGCAAGCAAGCTAAGCGTACTCTGCCAACCGAGCTACTGCCCAGCCCAGACTTTCCTGTGTTATCATCTGTGTCTTTATAATTGCCTAGTAAATCTGTCATTTTACTTATTTCCACATGCTAATGTAGTATCTTAGCATTAGTTTTAGGGGAAATGCGCTCTCTTACTTTTGTTTCCCTGGTACCTAGATCATAATGACAAATGTATCGATTTAGATAAGAAACCAAAATCAATTCAAGGTCTTAAGTATCATCAACAATGCATGTACTTCACTTGTGTCTATACTAGCTAGCCACTGAAAATGTCTGAGAATAGTAAGGGAGATGACATGTAAAGGATGTGTTAAAGGGGGAGAAAATTCATATGGGGAGACTAGTCTTGATACTGTTAGAGTAGTTCAGACAAGCAGTTCTATAGTATATGAATACATTTAGAAACAAAACTTGTCTTTCATTTAGTATGATCCAGAGCTGTCATCTCGGCAATTTGGGGTTGAGCTGTCCCGTTTGACTAGTGAAGACCGAGCTGTTCCTTTAGTGGTAGAGAAGCTCATAAACTATATTGAAATGCATGGACTTTATACTGAAGGTATTTACCGAAAGTCTGGTTCAACTAATAAAATCAAGGAGCTTCGACAAGGTCTAGATACAGGTAAGATAGTATGCCCTGAATCAAGATGTAACACTTATTTTAAAAGTTATTTCACTTTTATATTCTGCTTCTCTAAATGTAGGGCCAGAACATTTTGGGGTATTTCTTTGCCATTTTTGAGTCTTTGGCTGTATTTAGTAAATTCATCAAACATGTACCAACAGTATCAATTATAGAAAGTTTGTTAGGTACTTGAAAAAGATCTTAATCTATTTAACAGACTAATTAGATCCTGTTATCCTTAATTTATGGGGAAGAAAAATGTAGGTTCAAGGAAATTAATAGAATGTTGATGCAAGGTAACAAAGATTCTTAGAAACAGTTTTGAGAACTCAGAGACGTCATTTATCTGCATTTAAAGGTAAGGAATCAAACTGACAAAGGAATTCATCTAACTGCTTATCACCAACCAGTGACAACAATTTAATCCCGTGTTCTCTGAATCCATACTTTAAAGTGCTTCCTGTTAAGTCTTCAGTGTCCTGACCACAGACAGGATTCTTTGTAATAGATATCCCTAGTGCCCATGTATATTGAGGACTTGGTTATGAGTGTACCATTTAGTCCCAGGGTACATACAAGGGCTTGCCTTTGGTTTCATTAACCAAATATATTCTTCAACATTGTTAAAAGAAAATAGTTCTTTTAAAACCAAACTTAGATACACAAGTTGTCTTTGTGTGACCAAGAACTCCAGTGGTTTTTCTCACCATCAGTGAAAAATGAATTATTGTGAAAATAACAAGAAATTCCTGATAAAACTTGATAAATTCTGACTGAGAGAACTTTGTATACGATAGTTTGGGGCATTTTTCAGGTTTGGCTCACTCTTGAACTGTGCAACATCAAACAGGATGTAGATGTTTCCATCACATTTTCCTGCCTTCTCATCTGTAAGAATGACTTAAATTCAGCCTTGCATTTAGTCCCCTTAGACTTCTGACGCATTGGTACTCAAGTGTGTGGTACGTAGTCCAATCTACAAGACAGGGACAAAAATCAAAAGCAAGCAAATAGACAATTCTGCAGTAGTTTGATCCTTCATGAAACGTGATCTTTTACATTTGTGTTCACAAACACAGACACCAAAACTATTTCTTCAGGGTTAGAAGTGGCAATTCCAAGCATGGAATGAAATTGTAGAAAGTATACATTGTTTAATTAAGAAATATGAAGGCTTCATTTAGTAGGTTTATTTTGTGAAGTGTATTGCTTAAATCTTTTGCATGTTTGCTTTGTTACCTAACTCTTGTCTCTAAATAGATGCTGAAAGTGTAAACCTAGATGACTATAACATACATGTCATTGCAAGTGTATTCAAACAATGGCTTCGTGATTTGCCCAATCCACTCATGACTTTTGAACTCTATGAAGAATTCCTTCGAGCTATGGGTAAGCACAAGCTTCTTGGATTTAAAGGAAAGGCCTATACTTGGTAAAGCCATGCCATGTGTTATGTTCATTATTAAGGCCTCCTATAGTAGATTGATTAGCCTTTATGGGTCCTAAATTACGCTGTGACAGTTAATACAAAACTGCAGTGTATTATTACCTATTCAAATGTTAACTTTTCTGTAGACTCTTCTAAAAGTATCTGAATAAGCCACTTTGTTGCTTCTTGTAAGTAACTGAAAGATGTGGGTATCAAAACAGTAAAATATCAAGTGGGAGATTTTAGGGTAGGTCAGAACATTCATTCAGTTGTAAATCTAAGCAAGAACTGTGTTGGAAGCTAACTGTCTTGTTTGTTTTCTACCAGATGGGCTCTGTGCTTTAGCTGTGTAGTATATTGGTAAAAGTTTGTGTAGAGGTATTTAGGACCTGAGGATTTATTATTATCTAGAACAGTTGGTTAATTTTAATGGGACACTAGTCTGTCACATAACAACTAAAATACTAGAACACCTGTGCCCTTGCTATCGTCAAGGGCTGTTGGGGAACAAACTCAACTTTGGGAATTCAAATACAGGGAGCTAATAGCTTAGAACCATGGTTCTGCCTCCCCAAGCTGGAGCCATCATTCTCTACTGTAGAGTTTCCATCAGGAAGGAGATACAGCATGTAACAGGGATATTCAGTATAATTTGCTATTTTTACCATTTTTCTTAGGCCTTCAGGAAAGAAAAGAGACAATCCGTGGTGTGTACTCTGTAATTGATCAGCTCTCCCGAACTCATCTCAATACACTGGAACGCCTTATCTTTCATCTAGTTAGGTAACTTATTCAAGACAGGTTCTCACTATGTATCTTTGGCTGTCTTGGAACTCACTATCTAGATCAGTCTGAACTTGAAATCATAGCTATCTTTCTGCCTCTACTTCTCAAGTGCTGGGATTAAAGGCATGTACCAATATGCCTTTTGGGGGTTATGGTCAGGATTCCATTTAAATGAAGAACTTGAATATATAAAGACAGTGTCTTGCCTAGGAATGTAGTTTAGCAGTGGAATACTTACCTAGCATGCACAAAGCCCTTGGTTTGGTCTTTACTATGCTTACAAAACAACACCTCTCACCTCCAATGAAACCCCTTTCTGCCGTAAATTGGGGGGGGGGGGGTGTTAAGATTCCTTCAAGCAGAAATCTGCTAAATTGAGTACTGTTGAGTAATGCATAAAGCAGTTCACACCTCATGGTGGCACGAAGTAACAGCCATTTTGATATTTGAACTAGAAGAGTTTTTGTCTCTGAACATAACTTACTTCATGAGAGCTGAGTTCAGATTATACTCAGGAATTGACTGACTCTAGAGGCTTCAGGAATAGATATCTTTCCCTGTGTAAATATTTGAAGTGGTTGCGACTACAGCCCTCTTTCTGGTTAGATGTGGGGTATGTTGCAAATGCCTTAAAATATCTACTCTAGGGGTTAGAGAGAAGGTTCAGAGGTTAATAGCATTGGCTGCTCTTTCAGAGAACATGGATTCAATTACAGGTCCCCACACAGTAGGTCACAGCTATCTGTAACTCCAGTTCCAGGGGATCTAACAATGTCACACAGACATACATGCAGGCAAAACACCAATGCACATAAAATAAATAGTTTTTTGTCTTAGTCAGGGTTTCTATTCCTGCACAAACATCATGACCAAGAAGCAAGTTGGGGAGGAAAGGGTTTATTCGGCTTATACTTCCATACTGCTGTTTATCACCAAAGGAAGTCAGGACTGGAACTCAAGCAGGTCAGAAAGCAGGAGCTGATGCAGAGGCCATGGAGGGATGTTCTTTACTGGCTTGCTTCCCTGGCTTGCTCAGCCTGCTGTCTTATACAACCCAAGACTACCAGCCCAGGAATGGTTCCACCCACAAGGGGCCTTTTCCCCTTGATCATTAATTGAGAAAATGCCTTATAGCTGGATCTCATGGAGGCATTTCCTCAACTGAAGCTCCTTTCTCTGTGATAACTCCAGCTGTGTCAAGTTGACACAAAACTAGCCAGTACAACCACACAACTCTGCATTTGCAGACATGTTATAATGTTGGGCTTAAACAGCAGGTTATAGACTTCTCTTAATAGGCTATACGTTGACCTATGGCCCAGACTATTTCAGGAAGTAGTAAAAGTCCATTTTCCAGGTAAAGGGATAGCTCTAGGGAAGTCTACAGTGTCTTCCTTAAGCTTAGGTGGTTATCTATGCAATACTATGGGGTTGATGGCATATTGTCCTCTCTTCCTACTATTATGTTATTTTATCCTCTTTTCACTTGTGTTGGTTTTGCTTTATTCCTTAGGATTGCTCTACAGGAAGACACTAATCGAATGTCTGCTAATGCTTTGGCCATTGTGTTTGCACCTTGCATTCTCCGTTGCCCTGACACTACTGACCCACTACAAAGTGTACAAGATATCAGTAAGACTACCACGTAAGGCCAGCCCCTATCATCTCTATAGGACCTTAGTTGATGTAGTCCATTTTATCCAAATATCAAACACAGCAAATGATTTCATAAGTTCCAGTGCATTTAAGCAGATTATTGGTTATTCTAAAACTTGTTTCAATTTAGGACTACTTACAGTTTTTAAATGGATTTCTGTTTTGTCAAGTTCTGTCTCTCTCTCTCCCACCCCCGCCCCACTCTCCTAGTCTAATCGTGATCTCATCACTCAGTCTCTTTGGTTGTAATAGTTCAGTATTCCCGTATTTTACCCTCAACTTTTTTCTTTAATTTCTTTTTTTTTTTTCTCAATCTGACTGCAGCAGGAACTTTGGAAAATGTAAGGGCTTGAGTCTATCCCCCAGATTCATTCATTAATTTATTAATTGATCTGGGATTATAGCCTGAGAGTTAAGATTTGTAATTATTTTCAGTTGGTTTCTAAAATACAGACAAAGTTGTCAACCACCATTCTGAATTTTTTCAGGGCTCATAAAATAAAGGATGCTTCCTTCATCCCAAAACTGTCTAGGACACCTAGTTACAAAGTATTCTAGAGATACAACACTTCATTTGATTTACTTCTGCTTGTAACAGTTTTTTTTTCCTATCTTCCCATTTCAGATGTGTGGAGCTGATAGTGGTAGAACAAATGAATAAATATAAGGCTCGTCTCAAAGACATCAGTAGCCTGGAATTTGCTGAAAATAAAGCAAAGACCAGACTGTCACTGATTCGTAGATCAATGGTAAGATGCAGAATATGGAGCACAGTGAAAAGGTGGGAGAGGGGCTTCTTGTGACTTCTTTTTAAGTAATGTTTGTGACATATATGGGTTATGCCCAGAGGAGCTTCTCAGAAGGAATACAGGTGCTATGAATATCTGATGATCTTTAAATTATTTTAGCTATGTGTACAGAGGACATTTAATGTGGAGAATTTTAAAATATTTTGAATAAAACATTGGTGGCTTATAATCTTCCCTGCTTACCTTACCCATCCATGACATGAAAACTTAACTTTATCTTAACTTTTTCTCTACATCCTTCCATTATCTTTTCTTACTCTGAGCCATATCATTTTGGTGGTTCTTCCAAGATTCCTGATAGTAGAGAACTTAATCATTTGGAGTTTAATATGAACTAAAGCGTTTGATCCATACAGAAGCAGAATTCCATTTAAGAGTCTTCTATGATCAAATAAAGACTTTATTTAGGATTTGTTGTTGGGTTTGAGATGAGCCTACCAAGTGATAATTTCTTTTTTCATTTATTGACTTTTGTATTTAGTGTCTTCTGTTGAAACTAGTGACCAGCAATTATGTAGATAACTCTAGTTAGCATTAACTAAGAATCAGTAGGATCTGTGGTTCTGGTAAACAACTGACAGATTAAAGTTTAACCTTTACCTGCTTGTTACTCCTCCTTTCAGTAAGATAACATTATCACAACAGCCACATATTTCAGACCCCCAGCAAATCTCTCAAAACACCAACTTCCCAGTTTTCTTACTCATATTTTCTAGAGCCCAGAAGTACTTCTTCCATACCATTATAATCTGTATTTAGACTGATGCTGAAATGACTCTCCTTCTTCCTTTTCTATTTAAGCTTCCTTGCACAAAACAGATGTTCCACAGAGGTCTATTAATAGGTCTATTAGTGGATGATCTCTAGAAACAAACATAAGCATAACCTTTCCCAGGCATTAAATAAAGTTCATTGTCTTAGTTAGGATTCCCATTTCTATGATTTAAAAACAAAAAACAACACACACACACACACACACACACAGAGAGAGAGAGAGAGAGAGAAACATGACCAAATTGATGGGGGAAGGGTATATTCCAGCTTAGATTTTTCTAGTCCATTATTCTAGGAAGTCAGGAGAGAAACCTAAAGGCAAAAACTAAAAAAGAGACTATGGGAGAAGTGCTGCTTACAGGCTTGCCCCTTATGGCTTGCTCAGCCTGCTTTGTTATACAGCCCAGGACAACCTACACAGGGGTAATAATAGCCACAAGAACTGGGCCCTTTCACACAGTCATCAATCCCAAGAAATGTATCACAGGCTCGCCCACAGACCAAGCTGATGAAAGGGCATTTTTCTCAATAGAGATTTTTGTCTTTGAATTACTCTGGCTTGTGTCAGGCTGACATAAAACTAGCCATGCAGTCATCATAGGATACTATCTAAATCTCTTTCCAGGACTTTAAAAATGAAAATACCACTTAAAAGTGAAATTTGGGCCTAAGGTGTTACATTAGTTGGTAGAGTGCTTGTCTTTAAGACAAGGTTGATCCCTGAGACTGAACAAATAGAAACATTTTCTCTGTGAGAATTTGAGCTCAGTCTTCAGAGGTTTAATTTATTAGTACCCTCCTAGGAGGGAGAGGAAGAGCTTCTTTACCGCAGAACTTTATTCTAAAGCAAGTGGGAAAGCTGTGGACCCCCTCCTCCTCAGTACTGCAGAAATGGATGCATTCATCCCACTGAACGATTTAGCCTTCTCTTTAATGGAGCAATGACATGTACGTGCTAACCTTCTGCTTTCCTTTTCATGTCCTTCCTAATCCAGAAACCTGTACTAATTGCAGTTAGATTTATGAGCATTACCCGCAGTTCAGTCTCGGTATGTATTAATATTGCAATGTGTCACAGTCACTTCACACCATTGTGTCTCATTCATCCAGGAATTGTTCTGCTCTGTCAGTCATCTGTGCCTGTCTGCCTTACATGTTCAAACTTTGTTCAGGGCCCACTTTTTGATCAGCCTTCACTTACTTTTTTCTTAATCTCTTTCTTTAGGTCCTTCACTTTCCTTTCTTGTGTTATACAGGTGAACAGTGATCATTTGAAATACACTGTTTTTCCTTCCCAGATAATCCTCCTTTAGAATTTCTGTTTTGGTTGAATCTTTAAAGAGGGTGGGGTCAAAGATACTGCGGTATCAAGTTCATTCTGCTCTGTGAGCTGCATTCCTAGCAAATCTACTTTATTATTTGAAATACCTGTTATGATTTTCAGTATCTATCATGAATAATGCTTATATATCTGCTCATAACTGACTCTGGAGGTATCTTCTAAGATGTAGACATAAGGCTCTTAAATACTTGTTTATCAGACAGGATTCTGTTTTTTACTGCCTCTTTATAAACAAGTGTTTATACAAAGGAGAAAATGAAAGGTAGAAAGCTAAAACACCAAGCTATGTGGAAACTAATTTTAGAATACCTGTCTGTGTGTACTTGTTGATCTATAAATACAGATACCAATTCTATCATAAAGTTGCCCTTTCCCATGGAATATCAACCTAGCAACATGTTAGTATTACATTTCTTTCCAATGCTTCTGTCTCCTGTAAGATGAAGTACACTTTATATATTCAAATTTCAGTCATAACCTTGATATTCTGTATTCTTCTACTTCCTTAGAGACTATACCTTTAACTGGAGAGTTGTAGGGTAAGCTTCCTTTCAGGGTAGACTAGACTTTTATCTAGAATTGTAGGATAAACAGAATTCTACATGCTGTTCCAGTGTTGGGTTGGAAGTTCAGTTTGACTGTTTTACACTACTGTTCTGTTGGTAGTCCAACTGAAGATGAGTGGTAACCCCAAATTCACTCTCCTGACAGTCAGACCAGATCTGTCATCTCCCTTACATTGTTAGTACCATTTAAGGCAGTACTCCTCAACCTTCCTAATGCTGTAACTCTTCAATACAGTTCATGTTGTGGTGACCCTAACCATAAAACTATTTTTGTTGCTGCTTCATAACTGTAATTTTGCTATTAATAAGCATAGTGTAATATTTTTGGATATTGAAGTTTGTTAAAGGGGTTGAGATTCAGCATCTTCTGTCTAAATTTTGACTGATTACATTGATATGGTATGGGAACCTGTCAGGGCAGTTACATGTTTTCCAAAACTTTTCCAAAACTCGGTTTCTTAGAAAGCTTAAAGTGTTATTGCTGACAAAAACAAAAAACAACAAAAAAAAACCTCACTTGAAATAATGGGTTCTTTTTAAATGAGGTCAAACAAAATCTATGCAGCATACTTAAATATGAATAGTTATACTTGGTCAAATATCCCAGTGTTTGAAGATAAAAGCAGCTGAGTTGTTCAGCTGTTATTCAGGTCATTGTACAAACACTGTTTACTAGGACAACCCTCAGCATGGTGCACTTCTCACTTTTATCATACACAAATAAAACAACCTAGCCCTTAAGGGTTAATAATGATATGATTTAACTGATGAGCGAAACTAATTTTTACCTGTGAATACATGGTATTAAAGACTATGAAGCATAGTCATACTAGTAGTACAGTTTTGTACCGTCACCTTGATCATGTAGAGGTGTTGACAATTTGTTTTCACCCACTATTGCTTTTAATTAATGTAAATGTTAATAAGTGGAAAGGGTGAATGGCATTTTAGCACTATTATAAAAGCAGTGTCTGCATTGTAGATCCTTTGGGAGTGCTTCCATACCTCTACTGGAAACCTGGGAACCGTGTTCAGAACCAGTATTCTAAAGCTAGAAATATAGCTTGGTGGTAGACTACTTGCCTTGAGGCCCAAGTTTCAAGTCTCAGCTGTAGGTGGGAGGAGTACCATGGCTGGTTTCCTCTACTACACAGAAAGTCTGAAGATATATGCAAGCATACAGTGGCTATATTTAAAGTCTTTATTAACTTGCATTATAGTTATAGGTGTTGGGATAAAACTTTTAAATCAGCCTCAAAACCTACTACAGTAGGTAGCTCATTCCTCAATATCATACAAAGCATGGACTTTATGCAAGACTACCATGCAAGGCTGATAGAAAAACCTTAGATAAAGAGCCTTACTTTCTACAAAAGAAGATCCCTTATAGTCTAAGAATTCAGTTCTTTTCTGGTTTTGTGGCTCAATGAATGGCAACAGTGATCTGTTATCTTCTTTTACCTTCCTTGTTTGGGGTAAATTTTCTGTTAAGATTCTAAGATTTGTGCTTTCAGCTAGTTATGTCTAGTTCTATCTATATGTTAGTTACACAGTTCTTCCTTTTGATAAATTCAACCCACAGAAAAACTGCCCACTACGTGTACTTTCTTTGATCATCAGAAAGTATCATAACTCCTCATGTGGGAAGTGTCTTCCTACATACTCAAAATCCATATTTCATCATCATTCTTCAACTATGTAGGCTTATATTGATTGACAATATTAAGTTTATATCATGTGATCTGTCTCGCTATTCCTTCCGGTGTCCTTGTCATTATGAACTTTAGCAGACTCTCTTCACAGGCCATAACCATTTTAGCACTGTAGTATGCTTTCTAGTCATCTTCATTGTTACCTACTTAAATCTTAAGGAAAAATTGAACTGTTAGGTAAACTTTCAAAAGGTATTTTTACTTAGGATCCTTAGCATTAAAGCATTTGGACCACGGTGTTTTTGTTAGTTTTAAAACCCAACTATGGGATAGCCTTGTAGCATTCTAACCCAGATCTGTTTGTCAGAGCTCTCTGTTTCTGAAAAAAATTTTTTTCCACTGCATAGTTCAGGCAGCTTTGACTTGAGTCCTCTTTCCTGAGTCTCCTGAGTACAGTAGGTACTATCAATATAAGATGGTCAAAATCAAAACGGTGTACTAGAAAACAGCCCAGGCAGCTAATGACTATTGCAGCAAATACTCTTGCTTTCTTTGTTGTTTGCCACCAAAATTGGTATCCTTGAGCACTGTGCTGTTTTGTTCTTGAGTCACATATGAATGAAGTTGTCTAATATGGATTGTTTTGTATCTGATGTTAACTTTATGTGTGTAAGACTTATCCATAGCATGCCTAGTTGTGGCTCAGCTTACTCTTGTTGCTGTCTCCTGCTCCAGAATGTACATGCCACAGTTTACTCAGTGTACTGTTTATGGGCGGTAGGCTTTTGTTTGGGGGAATAGGCAATATGTGTGCATTTTTGTTAGGGTATATACATACCTAAGGGTAGAATTTCTGAGTCATGGGATATATCTTTAACAATTTCCAATCAGTGTACAGGAATTTCTGAATGATTAGCCACCTCCCCAATACTTACATTGCCATATATCATATATATACTGTTAGTCATTATAAAATGCATGACACTTCTTAAATTTGGACTTCTGTTCATTTAATGTGCACAAATAGGTTTAGCCTTCAGATACTTTGTTTTCTGAACATGCTAAACATACTTTCTGTTTTTCTATACTTGCTTGGGTGGTTTAATTTTTTTTCCTAATTCTTTCTGAACCCTGCATATAATCTTTTGATCAGTTATTTCTGTTGCAAGCATCTTGCACTCTGTAGTTGGTTTTTCTACTCTCTCAAAAGTGTCTTTCAAGCCAGGCATGGTAGCATATACAAGCAGTCATAGCACTAAGTAGAGGCTGAGGCTAAATGATCACCAGATGAAGCCTGGCTTTCAAAAACTTTCATTACAAGTTTCTGCCTTTAAAAAAAAAAAAAAAAAGATAAAGTAAATTGTGATGGTTTGTATATCCTTGGACCAGGGAGTGGCACCATCTGAAGGTATGACCTTGTTGGAATAGGTGTGACCTGGTTGGAATGGGTGTGTCACTGTGGGTGTGGGTATAAGATCCTCACCCTAGTTGCCTGGAAGTCAGTCTTCCACTAGCAGCCTTTAGATGAAGACATAGAACTCTCAGCTCCTCCTGCGCCATGCCTGCCTGGATACTGCCATGCTCCCACCTTGATGATAATGGACTGAACATCTGAACCTGTAAGCCAGCCCCAATTAAATGTTGTTTTTTATAAGACTTGCCTTGGTCATGGTGTCTGTTCACAGCAGTAAAACCCTAACTACGACATAAGTAAATGAAACTGTCTTGATGGACAGAGGTTAATTTTAGTAATTAGTACATTAGTAATTTAGTAATGTAGTTTTATTGCTACTTGATGTAGTTTTAGGAATTTTTCTTACTAAGGTTGTAATCATTTTTATCTTCTCAAAGCTTCATTATTTTGTCTATATGGCTGGTCTGTCTTAAGGTGCTTCATTTTGACTATCATACTGACAGTGCTAATTACTTTATCTAGCTTTTAAAAGTTGTTGTATTGTGTGTGTCATATATAAGAGGCATTGATATGCTATAGCATGTATATGGAAGTCAGAGGACTTTGGGGAGTCTATTCTCTCCTGGAACTTTGTTTTGAGACAGGGTCTTTCCTGTTTCTGTCATGTTGCTTACTCCAGACTATCTTCCCAGCAATTCTGTCTCTGCCTCTTACCTCACTACAGATATGCTGGAATTCTAGATGCAAGCTACTACATCTGGCTTTTTAATGTGAGTTTTGGGATCAAACTCAAGTTGTGAACTTGTGTAGCAAATGCTGAGCCACCTCACTGACCCATTTACTTCAATTTTTTAATAAACTGGTTTAAAGAGTCATCCTCTCTTCTTTAGTTTTTACTGCTTGTGACTCATATTGTCATACAAAGTATGAAGTCACCTTCACAAAATACCCTGGGTTTTTTTGTCCGCGTGTTTGTTTTTGGAGACTGCTCTGTGTAAATTGCTTTTTAGAAATTTGATGTTTCAGCGGTATTGATTTTCCCACCCATGAACATAATCTCTCCATATATATCATTAGTTATTTTAAGTGTTTTATTTTATATGTTGAGATCTTATCTTTAACTTTAGTTATTATCATATAACATTTTAAAATATCAGTTTTACTTAAAAGTTTTATTTTTTGTTGCTTGTTGCATAAAATATCCAATTTACTTTGGTGTAATTATCTAACAAGTAGTGACTTTGCTGAAGTCACCTTTTCTAATAATTGTTCTGAGTATACCTTTGGGTTTCCTAGCTGTAGATTTTTAAAATACAGTTTTATTTGTCCTTTTAAGGTCCTTGAACCTCCTCTTTGTTTTTCTAAAGAAACTAGAACCTTCAGTACAGTGTTGATTGAAACTGTGGTAGTGATCACTCTTAGCATGTCCACCACCACTTAGCATGATGTTTGCTATAGAATTTTTATTCTTTATGATATTAAGCATGTTTATTTGATTCCTAGTTTTCTGAGTTGTTATTATGATGTAATGCTAACATTTATGTTTTTAATATATCCACATTTAAGTATTTTATGCCATTTTGAGGTGTCTCACAATGTAGAACAAACTGGCCTAGAAATTGCAGTGATCTACCACCCCAGCTTCAGGAGCACTGGTGTTACCATGCCTGGGTTAGGCATTGTAAATTTTATTGATGTTAAATACTCATTTCCCAGTTCAGTTTGTAATGCATCAAGATATTTTGCTGTGTTTATGTATAAAATTGTCCTTTAATGCCCTTCCATTAAATGACCTTGTTAATGTTTTACTAATTTGTGTAAAAACAACTTATGCCAGGCATGGTGGCACATGCCTTTAATCCTTCAGAACTGGGGAGGCAGAGGCAGGTGGGTCTCTGTAAGTTTGAGCCAGCCTTGTCTATATAATGAGTTCCAGGCTAATCAGGACTACATAGTCAGAACCTTCCAAACAAACCAACAAACAAACCAAGAAATAAATTGGGATGTAGTCCTTTTTATTTCTGTAGAAGAATGCATCTGTTATATCTCTTACACGTCACTGTACATACATGCTTAATCCCTTGGTGCTGACTACAGCTTTGTCTATGTCTTTACTTCTGCTGCTAATTTACTTCAGATCTTTTGAAATCATTAAGAAATGATTATAGATATATATTAGAAATGCTATAATCTTCATAATTTTAGCATTAGTCACTGTGAAATATACTTTTATTATAAATGACACCTCTCACTTTATGCTCTTTTTAATATTTAGTTTTTTGAGATAAGATCTCTCTGTGTAGAAGGGAGGTGGTGAGGCACGCCGATTTCTGAGTTCGAGGCCAGCTTGGTCTACAGAGTGAGTTCCAGGACAGCCAGGGCTATACAGAGAAACCCTGTCTCGAAAAATTAAAAAAACAAAAAAACAAAAAAGATCTCTCTGTGTGGTCCTGGCTGTCATGGAACTCACTCTATAGACCAGACCGGACTGGTGTCAAAATCAGAGAGATTCTTCTGCCTCTGCCTTCTAAGGGTTGGAGTGCTGAGACTAAGGAGTACATGCCCTATAGCTTTTCATTATTTTTTTAACTTTGTTTTTGTTTGAGACATAATATCAATCTGGCCTGGAACTCACTATGTAGTTTAGGATGGTTTCAACCTCACAGCCTCACAAGTGCTAGGATGACAGAGGAGCCACCACATCCAGCTGCTTTCATCCATTTTGAATAATATTTTATACATAGCCCTTAAATGTCATGTTTCTGACAGTTTTCCAATTTTAACAAGAGCATTTGATCTATCTATATACGTTTTGTTGATACTATATTTGGATTTTTGTTTTGTTTTGTTTTGTTTTTTTTTGAGACAGGGTTTCTCTGTATAGCCCTGGCTGTCCTGGAACTCACTTTGTAGTCCAGGCTGGCCTCAAACTCAGAAATCCGCCTGCCTCTGCCTCCCGAGTGCTGGGATTAAAGGCGTGTGCCACCACACCGGGCTTATATTTGGATTTTTTAAGATTTAAAAAAATAATGTGTATAAATATTTTGCCAGCATGTACATCTGTGTACCACAAGGCATGCCTGGTATCTGAGGAGGCCAGAAGGTGGTGTCTGATGCCCTGAAACTGGAGTTACAATGGTTGTAAGCCACCAAGTAGATTCTGGAACTGAACCCAGTTCCTTTGCCCAGAGCAGCCAGTGTTCTTAACCACTGAACCATACCCAGCCTCTGTGTTTATATTTAAATCTGTTTTATTGTACAGGTTTTGTTTGGCCTGTCATTCGTTCCCTTTTCTTTTCTGGCTACCTTTATTCTTTTTTTTTTTAATTTTTTTCCTTGCCTCCCTCTTGATAGTATCTCATTTTTTATTCTGTTAGAGGTCTTAGATTCTTTTAGTCTGAAGGTCACATCATTAACCCTTTCAATGCTCATTAATCAATACTTTTTATCTTTTTTCCTAGATAAAGTGCAAGTACTTTAATATGCTAGTCATTGTCTGACTTCATTGCTATTAGATTTTTTTTTTGAGCTATTTGTAAATTTTGAAAACCAAACATCTGGTATTATAATATACATTGTCGTTGTGTGTTTTCATTCCTGCTTCTCGTAACTGTTGTTCTTGGATGTTTCATACTTGCCGTTGAGAATACCATATTCTCATATCAATGTCTACTGTCTTTTTGCCTCATGTTCATTCACATAGTATTTAAACATATGACGGATCATTTCTTACTGTTTTCTCTTTTCCCATCATTTATGAAGTTCCCTTTTGCATTTGTTTGTCCTGGTTTGGTTCTGGATTTTCTTCCGATCTAACTTCCATTCTGTTTAGTGAAATTAAGTTTTTACCAGCTTTCATTTGCATTGTTTTATCGTGTTTTATTCCTGATTACTTTTAATTTGAAAATGATTTGTAGAAAGTATTTTGAGGCCTGGGATGACATTGCTTACCTACAAAAAATAACTTTATTTTTCTGACAGATCCTTAGGCACTAGCAGTTGTATCATTTTAATCCAGTCTTAGAAGTTTAACATTTGTATACCAAGCACACACACACCCTTCCTTTAGATGACCTGAAGCTAGGCCACTCCTTCTGTGAGAACTGTGGTAATTTTAGTTTACCTTTCTGTCTAGAATCCAACTGTTTGAGATCCCAGTGTTAGGCATGAAGGTTCTGTGGGGCAGCAACTCATATCTCTTTATTCTATACTTCAGGGGTTGTCAAGTTTTTTTCTCTGAAGGGTCATAGAGTAAGTATTTTAGATATTGTAAGCCATAAACCCTGTTCCACACTCACCCCTGCCACTGTTGAACAAAACAGCCATAGATAATTAATGAGTTTATTCTAGTAAAGACATAGACATGTATACAGGCTAGATGTAACTCCAAACTGATACTATAATTGTCAACTATAGTGTGTTCAAAGCTCTGCTCAGACTCTGCCACCTCTTCTGAAGTTGCAAATCAGCAGTAACAGCCGGGCCAGCCTTTCCTGCCCCTTCACGATCCAGCATCTACGTGTGTGTTCATTTTTAATATTGATCTAGTTGTTCCTGGCAGGAGATTTAATCTTTTGAACTTAGTTGGCTGTTACCAGAAAGTAAAGATAAAAGTAAGGTAACCAAGTTAAAACAATAGGTTTTTTTTTCCCCCTTCCTCATTTCAAGAATAGAAAGTTCTTAAGAAAGCATATTACAATAGCAATCTCATATATGACTTTTTTTCCTCCAAAACTTAAGTGTTTGGGCATGTTTCTCTGATCTTCCTAGAGAGATTGTCCTGACAAGGTTGAAGCTGTTAAGCATTGTCAGAACTTCTTATGTTGAAAATAATGAGTGCCTTCAGTGTTAGTGTGGTGGCCACTATCTGCCTGTGGCTCTTGAGCACCTGAAGTCTGGCTCCCATGGTCACAGAATTCGGTATTAATTGGCTTGAAGCTGTTTAGTATACAGTTAGATTAAAAGAAGATTCTCATCGCAGCACAATGGTTCTTATTACCCAGAGCTAGAATGTGTGTCCATTTTTTCAATGATCTTGATATAATTCTTTTAACCTAATTTGTTGGACTTTTGATATCTTGCTAAATATCCTATGCCTGTTGAATCCTATCATTCTCATGATGTGATGGAAGGACACTTGTTATCCAAAGTCATCAACATAAAACTGGCAGACTTTGTTTACTTTCTAAAATGAATGCTCTCTGCAGGGAAAGGGGCGTATACACCGAGGAAACTATCCAAGTCCATCTTCCCCTGTTATAGTCCGATTGCCTTCCATGTCTGATGTCCCAGAAGAGACCTTGTCTAGTGAGACAGCCATGGAAACTGACCTCACAGACCAGCAGCAAGCAGCAATGCAGCAGGAGGAAAAAGTACTGACTGAGCAGATTGAGAACCTACAGAAAGAAAAGTAAGTGCCCAGAGAGGATACCAGTTGTTGTGTTTCCTTCCTTCTACCTTTTTTTTCCTTATTCATTAAATATCTCTTGTGTCAAGCACTGTGTCAGATGCCCCAGGGGATCTGACAGAGACTTGTTGCCTCTACTAAGGGTAAGTGTGGAAGTTTTCACCTCAGGGAAGGAAATTCCATAGTATAGGAATCTTGCTGCTGAGCAGTACTAGAATAAGGAGGGTACACATATACAGGGTATACCAGCTTAGTTCAGATTCATAAGGCAATGGACAATGGAGAGCAAAGATGAGGTATTATAGTCCTGACGGGTCAGGGACCAGCTTCCGTAAGCAGATGGGTTTTGCAAAAAGAAGTGTACGAGTCCCTTGACTAAATAAGACAAAGTTAATTTCAACCATAGGTGTTAGTTGCACCTTCATAAATGAATGTTACTGTTTAAAAATCAGTATGACCATGGGCCCAACAACTAGATAGAACAAGGCAGTACTGGGTTCTGGGATACTGGGTAGAGAAATCTGTTATGATTTAAAAGAGAAAGTTAAGAAACTCTGTTATCTCCATCATCACTCTGGCAGGAGTGGGTTGACATTGATTACTCTCTGAGAATTCCTAAAGGTCTTGAGTCCCTGGAGCTCATCTCGTCAGTCTGAGAACTTGATTCACGAAGAATCAAGAAACTTTAGTATCAGAATTGGTTCTAGAATTTAGGGCAACTGAAAAGCAGCTAAGACTCAGCGGTGGAAAAAGTAAGGCAGTAGTTACTAACCAGGGGCTGAAAAGATGACCCACCTCAGCTCTGATTAACATGATATTGAAGATAGAGAGGGATAAAAAGGAAATTGTTAGGAAAGAGAAAGTACAGAAGTATAAGCATAAGTTTCAAAGATGTGACTGCTTTTGGAAATAGTGAGCTACTGGGAAGGCTGTACTTGAAAAGATGGGTCTGTGGATTTCAGGCTACTTAAAGAGGAAAAATAATTAGATTCAGAGCTGGCTTATTTCTAGGAATTGACAAGCTGTATGATCCGTTCATTGAAGGAAGTTAATTGTGTGGAGGGAAAACGCTGGAGACATAAAGATGCTTTGGTACTAGGATTTTGACGTGAGTTTTGTTTCTTTTTAAGGTACTAACTGAATTTTGATCAAACTGTGGTCAGTGCCCTAATTAAGAAAATAACGTTAGAAGCCAAATCTTAGTAACTATAAAACATGAAGGGACATTACTGAAACAAGTGGGTGATCCTGATAAATTAGAATGTACTGTAGCCAGAGATAATGCAAGCTTCACAGGTCAGTGTTTTACTTATCCAAAAGCCTTGATATGGTCAAGATAGAAGATAAACTCTTTAAGAGCCAAAAAGAAATTTGGAGACAATCTAGTTTGTTTTCTAGATGAGGAAGCTGAAATCCAGAAATTAATGAATTTGGAATCTTGAACTCAGTCCAAAGTTCATCTCAGAATATCTCAGCATTTATAGAAACTTGCCTCAACCTACCCACCCCCAGTCCCATGACTACTCATAGATTTGTTATCACCTTGTACTTTCATCCATACTGCTTTCCTGCTTTTCATCATCACCATGGTGGGACAGTAAGAGATGCCTTTGCTATTTAGCTTCTTTGCTTTGATGGAAGGTCTTCCTGTCATCTTTCTCATACCATGTTAATGGATTTGTTGATTGTGTCTCATAGGGAAGAACTAACATTTGAGATGCTTGTATTGGAACCTCGTGCCTCTGATGATGAAACCCTTGAATCTGAGGCTTCTATTGGGACTGCTGATAGTTCGGAAAATTTGAATATGGATTCTGAAGGTACCATTTTTTGAGATATTCAATAAATTAATATATTATACTAGAAATACAGTTTGTTTTGTAAAAAGGAATAAGAATTCCCAACTTAAGGCTGGAGGGGGTGGCTCAGTACTTAGGAACACTCACTCGGTGCTCTTTCAGAGGAGCTAGGTTCAATTCCCAGTACCTACATGGCAGTTCATAATTATCTGTAACGCCAGTCCCAGGAAATCTGATGCCCTTTTCTGGCCTCTCTGAGGGTACCAGGTGCTCTTTTGTTGTATATGTTGTATATACATATATGCAGGCAAAGCATCCACACATGTAAATATATGTGTGTGTGTGTGTGTGTGTGTATGTATATATATATGTGTGTGTGTGTGTGTGTGTGTGTATATATATATATATATATATATATATATATATATATATTTTTTTTTTTTTTTTTGTTTTTGTTTTTCAAGACAGGGTTTCCTGGCTGTCCTGGAACTCACTTTGTAGACCAGGCTGGCCTCGAACTCAGAAATCCGCCTGCCTCTGCCTCCCGAGTGCTGGGATTAAAGGCGTGCGCCACCATGCCCGGCAATTTTTTTTTTTAATGTTAAAAAAAACTTTCTCAGGTTCAGTCTGGTTGGTGGTGCATACTTTTAATCCCAGATTCAGGAGACAGATCGCTGTAAGTTTGAGGCCAGCTCCAAGACAGCTTTTACAATAATGATTCTGCACAAAAGAGATTGACTAAATCCTCAGAACTTTTTACCCATTCAGTTTCACATGTGAACAGTAGCTTCATTACATGATGTTGCATAGGTAGACACTATTATGTACAACTTTATTTTCTGTTTTTAGAGAGAAGTTTAGCCCTTAGCTCCCTGAAAGCAGCTGGCAAGTCTGAACCTTCAAGCAAGTCGCGGAAGCAGCTAAGAAAGCAGCCAGACTCTCTAGACTCCGTCAGCTCCTCCGTTTCTTCATGTCTATCAAACACTACATCATCTCATGGCACTAGAAAGCGATTTCAGATTTATTCCAAGTCTCCATTTTACCGAGCTGCTTCAGCTTGTGAGGCCCAGGGAACGGAAGGACCGCTAGGCCAAGCCAAATCCCTAGAAGACAGGCCTCAGTTCATCAGCAGAGGAACCTTCAACCCTGAAAAGGGCAAACAAAAACTAAAGAATGTGAAAAACTCACCTCAGAAAACCAAAGAGACCCCAGAGGGGACAGTCACATCTGGCCGAAAGAAAACTGTGGACTCAGACTGCAGCTCCACACAGCAACTACCACTGTTTGGAAATAATGAGTTTATGGTCTAAATGGACAGATGTGTCCCCAGATCTCATCTTTGGGGCCTCTTCTGGTCACCTTGTTTGTAACAGTCGGTCCTAATGGTCCTGCCTCGTTTCAGCAGACAGATTGTATGCTGGATCACTGGGCTTCTGGCAAAAGTGGCCGCTTTGAAGTTTGCTAGGGATGGGCCAGCTGTGCCTTGGCTGCTGTATTTGATTTGAGAGTCCACTGAACAAAGCCACCTGGGACCTGGGGGATTTTGGCCAATAATAGTTGCTTCTTGCCCACCTACTTTTCCCTTCCCACAGATAGTTGCTGAACTAGGGAGCTATTGTGATCCTGAGGTATGCTCTCATTTCTAGCATTTAAAGAAAACATACAAACCTCTGTTAACCATGGAAACAAAAGCTTTTGAGTTTGTATTGGAATAGTTAGGAACTGTGTTAGAATATAAAAATTTCCCCAAGGATTTATAAGCCCTCTATTTTAAATTTAATTACAAAACATTCAATGTTATCTTTTGGAAACCTAAACTGATTTCCATTAAGCCCAGAGTGTCTCAGCTACAGGAATGTGAAGAGACCATGCTTTGTCTCTTGTTGATATTTGGTATTATAGTCAGTGCTGGTTTAACGCTTGGTTAATTCCTGCCAAATATATTTCATGGGGTAAAGTTCTGGTAGCCATACTGTATTGGTATGCCCTGATTATAGATCAGACTCCTCTAGGTTTTTGTTTGAAATATGTCACAGGCACATTTAGGTAATTCCTAAATGTGAACGCATCATCCTGATTGATCCAAGCTTTTCTTTTTGTATAAACTGAAGACTGTATCCGAGCCTACTCATCTGCTGGTGGAGTACCACCATAGATGTAACCATTTCATCACTTATCTAGGAGTACTCACATACATACAACTGTGCATGAGTGTTATAGAAAAAGCCGCCAAAAGAAGTCTAGAAAGTTTAAATATGATCTATTTAATTTTTGTCTTCTTATCAGACCATCAGTATTAGATGAAAAAAATCAAGGACTACTTGAAGCTATTTTTGTTAATATTCTTGTTCCTGAAGTTTACTGTAAATACACATGTATAATATGCCTAGTTCTTTTTAACCTTGTGCTTTCCCCTTATTCCCATTGAGTTTCTCCCTACAGATAAGAGGCCATTAGACAGGTGGTGAGAGCCATTCACCCCCGGGGTGAGGAATAAGTAAGGGCATCTTTTTCATCACTGGTAGTTTCCATAAGTTATAATGTCAGAAGCATCATGTACTAGCAATTGTGGGACTAGAACTCTGTTTTTGCTATTTATGTTATGTGAAGTGAAACATGATACCATTTCTTAAGTATATGAAATGTTTATTTTTAAAGTCACTAAATACATTTTGTCTAACTACCACATGCACTGTTACAAGAAGAGCCTTTAATATCCATAACCTGAATTTTGGTTTTCTCCTCCTCCTCTTCTTTTCCTTCTCCTCCTTCTCCTTTTTTGGTTTGAAGTTACAGGAATAGAAGTCTTTTGTTAAGGCAAGGTCTCTCCTCCTACACAACACTGAACCTCACGCCACTGCAATAGTGGTCATTGGCCGGCTCTAGAGATGAGACTTGTAGCATTATTTTGCACAGCAGCTCATGGTGGCTGGAGTCTTCCCTCTCCATGGTATGGGTTCAGCATTGAGACACATGAAGGAAGTTTTGAAAATCTCCCCGATGATGATGGTCATTCAGTAAATGCTAACTTTTATATCCCTCCAGCATTAACAATAAGAGTTTTGGAAACTGTTCTACAGGAAGCCAGCATGGCTGTGATATGGTGGGGTGCTGTTTTGGGCCTTTCTGGCTATACAGTCTGTTATAGTATTTGGGGAAAGTAGCTGCTACTGGGTGGTAACTGTTGCTAACTGTTGCTCTCCACTTGGCTCAGAACAATTTCCTTTGTTTCAGAGGAATGTCCTGGAACTCAGCACTTGACACACATTCTCCCTCCTAAAGTTTTACAGCTCAGTTTTTTGTTTTTATTATTTCTATAAAGTAAATTTGGGGCTGAGAAAAAAAAAAAACCAACCTACCTACATAGGTCACCTTGTAGGAACTAGGTAATCAATATTAAAGACTTTATAATTTTTCTCAGGGACCTAAAACCTGAATTTGAATAAAGTTAAATAAAAACTTTTTTTTTCATTTGCTAGATTTGTGGATTTTTTAATCATTTAACAAGCCGCCAGGATGGGTGGGGGAAATCCACACAACTATAAGAATGTCTCGGCAAAGTGTAGGTCCCTGTAAGGAAAAGAGTGCTGTTGTTCTTGGGTTAGCAGGCACTATTGATCTGATAGAGACGAAGCCATAACTCAGTAGTGTCAGATGTCTGGCTCCATCAGTTCTTAACAGAGCCTCTGAATCCTCACCCATGATACAGATCCACATAGAGTTCACTGTTATGTCTGTCTAGCTGCTTTTCTTCAGTCTTAAAATGCACCAAAAGAAACTCTCTGGCAGCAGCAGAGTGTCTCACATGTGGAACCTGTGCTCCAAACTTCAGAGCATCCTAGTTATGTCACATACTTCTAGTCCACAATAACTCCTACATTTTTCCCTACTCATTAATATGTGTCTGTAGCTGTGTGTCATAGAAAATGTAGCAGAAGCAAACAATACATTTTGCATCACAGACTGAAGCAAATTACAGCAAATGCAGGCAGGATTCAGGGAGGTGACACACTTAGTTTGCACATATTTGTACTTCCTGCCATTTTGATTATATGACCATTCTAGGTCATACACACAAACGGAGATATGAGTATTGCTAGGAGAGACAAAAGGATGTGAGTTCAGGGCACAGGTCACTAGGGCCAGCTCTCAGGCTTTGGAAACCTATCACTCTCACCTTGCATAGGGTATGAAGACTGTTCTGTGTCTCAATCAAAGACAGTGTCACGGAAATGTGCTCATATGAGGTGATACATTGAGGCTGTATCATTCCACCTTTGTGCCTGTGAGCTGTGTTTTCAACTGTAACTAATAAGCTAGAGCGAAGGAAGGATTCTCAGGTGTGTGACGCTGAGAGTTATAACTGGAGAAAGAAGTTTGTCCAGATGGCTTTCTCACTTTAAAAATTCTTGGTGGGGAAATAGATGTGGGCCCTGCATTCTTCTGTGTTGAATGGTGTGTTATATGCACCCACACACTTGTGATAACTTCCTAGCACTGTGTCCCAACACCATGCTGGCCTTAGTAGTAAAATTTTTTAGGTATTTGTAGAAGACCTGACTTTCTGCATCCCTAAGAGACCACATTTCTCTGGAACATTCTCACACTTTTGGTGTTAAGTGGGTAATCTCCAGTGTATTAGATCTTACTGATCTCCTGGTTTAAACTTCAAAAAAGCCCTAGCAATGGGTCTGTCACCTTGTCACCTGTCCACTCTTAATGCCTATTTATCAGCCCTCTTAGGTCATATAAGAGTTGCACCTCTTGAACCAAGTATTTGTATTTACTATGGGAAAGGTGTAGACTACAGATTAGTATTATATTATTTTAATGGACTCAAAGTAATTTATAAGTATGGTGAGTGTAAAGTTTTAAAATACTGTGTATTATAAAAGGACACAACCTGTGAAATATGCCACTTTACTGTTTAAGAATTCTATAAGAATGACTTATTCACAGAACTGATTACATTCCTGATGAAATCAGCAGCACTTTGTAATTTCCTTTTTTTTTGGAAGGGGGCAAGACATTTGTATAAAGTGCAGTTTGTGTCACTCAGAGTATGCACTGTATAGCTACACAAAAGCAGCCTGCTGAACAAATCACTCCATGGCTCATTAAAGAACAAAGCTTCCAGAAGTGCAATATGTGTGGTTTGTTTTCTGGCTTCCAATCAGACTCATAGCCCAAAGGAACACCACTTACTACTTATACTAATAAAATTAAAGGAAAGGATCCAATTCCCAACTGATGAGTGCAGAAATGACAGCTGTTAGAACTCAACTGAAGAAGAGCAAGCCAAGGTCAAGGAGAGAACTAGAGGCACCTAGCAGTCACTTCCTGTGAAGAAAAAAACCCAAACAACAATGTATAGTTGAATTTTCCAGTGAGGGACAGTTGAAAGAAGGACTTCAGAATCTTATGAGATTCAGAGGCCTGGGACAAAGCTACAGTAAAAAACAAATATTCTGACACCTGGAGACCCTGCCTCACAACAGGGAAGGAAAGCTGATGCAGCTTTATAGAGATGCAGGGGGAAAAGTCTCAGCTCACACAACCAGTCTGGATTCTGGCAATCCCAGCTGTTGGAATGATTCACAACCCACACCAGCTTAGATAGCTAACCTAAAGACTGTACAGTAGCCTTGCTTTGAAAACAATTCTTATATCATCTTCCTGTGAGCCCTCAGTGCTGTAACTAGGAGCTACCTAAGAAGAGGACTTCTGTTTTAATCAGGATGGCTCCAGGGATCAGAAAACCTTACACATTCCTGGCTCTGAGAACCCATAGATGTATTGTGTTAGCTCATCAGCTGGCTGCCTTGTGATCCCAACGTTGCTGGAGAAGTACCTCTGAGTCAAATGCACTGCTGAGTACATGGTACAAAGGGGATGGTAGTAGAGGGTGTTGCCTATAGTGTCACGAGTGACTGCTTTCCAGGATAGGGGTGGGGGCATATTGCGCTATCTGAAGATGGCTAGGCAGGCAGACCCTTTAGTGGTGATAGGCCTGAGCTCTATAGGTTCACAAGCTAGGTTCCTAAATCCAGACGCTTAGCTCTCTTAAGTCTTGAGAACAACTAGGAGCTTATGGTTCTCAACCTTCAAAGCTTTGGCTGCTCAAGGCAGAAGCTTACTTCCCTGGACTTATGAGAAGTAACATCTAGTGGCTGGAATTCTAACTCGCAAGTGGTGTTGGAACCCTTGGCTCTTGAACCCTTCTCAGCTCTCTCCAGAGTCAGCTAGGGAGTGGCATGTGCAGTCCTTGTAGACTCGGCTTCCTCATCCATAATCAGAGCTTCTCCACCTGCAGCTCCTCCACCATACTTTATAGTTTGCTTCTTGCTCTCTGGAATTCTTAGCCAACCCTTGATATCATAGTTCTGGGTTTTCTGAGGGTATTAGAGCCTTCAGAACTCTGGAACTCATCACCTGCCTTCTCACTGTGCCACCCGGGTATTTGTCTATTTTTCATGCCACATGTAGGCAAAAGACCATTCACAAGATACTTTTATTAGAGCCTAATGATGCAATACCTAATAGTGCACAAGGTAGGAGGAGCTTCCCAGGTTAGCCCAGGGAGTGGAAAATAGCCTGCTTTATACAGCAAGATGATGATTGTGGCATGCTTATGCACAGATTATAATTTTAGCAGTCACAGCTATGCATGTGATTCTGGCTCTACCAATCACAAGCTTCGCTGCACTAATGTTTTGCTGAGTCATGTCTTCCCATCTCAGCTCTGAGCTTTCTGAGAGAATCAGAGCCCTCAGCTCCTGGTGACTCTGAAACTCCAGCCACCTCCTCTGTTCCTGAATGAGAATAGCTGCTTCAAGGTAAGCTGGCTAATCTAAAACTCGCCAAAAGGCTCGTTTTCCCTAGAGTGGCATCTTCTACAGTTGGTGCTTGTTGCCTAGAGCCAGGCTTCCTGACTCGAGAGTGATAAATTCTGTAGTGGTGTGGATGCAGTTGTCCTACCAACTGTAGTGACTTTTCCTCAGTGTTCAAAACAGGCAGACAGGTTTACCAAAGAAAGGGCTGCCTAGATGCTTGGTGGGTGAAGTCACTTACAGCCAAGGCTAATGAACTAACTCTTTTAGGACCCATATGGTGGAAAGAAAACTGACTCCCACAAGTTGTCCTCTGATCTCCACAAGTTACACTGACATGTGCACCTATACATATATACAAACATGCAAGTCAATAAATGAGGATCATAGCTCTAGTAATAAACCCAAAGAAACAGTAACAGATGGAATTATTGTTTTAAAGCTCAGTAAAATTGAAGAGAACACAAACATTTAAATAATCACATATGACAAGGTAGGATATGAATAAGATACTTGGCAAAGAAAAAATTAAAAAAAAAAATCTTAGGAGTAAGGGATCCATAATATATCAACTAAAAATTTTGGTTGAGAGCTTCAACAATAGACTAGATTAGGTGGGAGAAAAAATGTTTATGCTTGAAGATAAGTCTTCTTAAATAACTCATGGGGGTGGGGAGAGGAAGAGAACAAATCTGTGGCATACTATTAAATCACCAAACATCCATGAATTATCTAAAGGCAAAGAAGCAGACATTTGCAGTATGGAAAAACTCTCAAGGGAAATAGTAGTGGACAGCTTTCCTAATCATGGATAAGACATGGGCATCCATATGCAAGGGGCTTACAGATATGACCAGAAAGGACCTTTACCATAATATAAAATTCAAAATATAAGAATTTTAAAGTCTACAAGAAAAAAATGCACAAGACATCTAAGTGAAACCTCACTACACTTACAGTAAAATTTCCAGAAGAAACCCTACAGGATACCAGGAAATGGAATGTCACTCTCCATGTTCTGAAAGAAAAATTACTGCCAATCAAGATTATTATACCCAGCAAGGCTATCCTTCAGAAGATTTTCTGAGATGAGGAGAAGCTGGGGAAATTCATGACTGCATGACTTAAGGAGGTACTGCATCTAGAAATGAAAGGAAGGGAACTGCCCCACAACAGCATGTGAAAGTGTGAGTTCCACTGGAAGAATAAACACACAAAAACGGAATCAGACTATCAAATACAGCAAGAAAACTGCAAAGATGTCTAAGATGAGGAAAAGTAATGCTCTGAATAACTAGAAAAATCAAGACAGGCATAAATAAGTTCCTACATTTCAATAATAACCTTGACTATAAATGGACTAAATTATTCAATCGAAAGCTATAGTCTGATCAAATGGATTTTTTTTTTAAAGCCAGATGTTATGGCACACACCTTTCATCCCAGCACTCATCTGGATCACCATGACTTTAAGGCTAGCCAGGGTTACATAGTGGATACCAGACCATGCAAGGTCCTGTCTCAAAAACAAAATAAGACTAAAAAATATGCTGTGTATAAGAAACTTAGTTCATCAGTAAAGTCACTGGAAATGAAAGGCTGGAAAATATTTCAAGCAAATGGGATCCTAAAGTAAGCAGTACTTTTTTTTTTTACTTTTTTTTTTTTTTTACTTTTTTTTTTAACTTTTTTTTGTATTTATTTCATTTACATTTCCAATGTTATCCCAAAAGCCCCCCACACGCTTCCCCACCCAGCCACTCCCACTTCTTGGCCCTGGCATTCCCCTGTGCTGAGTCATATAAAGTTTGCACAACCAATGGGCCTCTCTTTCCACTGATGGCCAACTAGGCCATCTTCTGATACATATGCAGCTAGAGACACGAGCTCCGGGGGTTACTGGTTAGTTCATAATGTTGTTCCACCTATAGGGTTGCAGTTCCCTTTAGCTCCTTGGGTTCTTTCTCTAGCTCCTCCATTGGGGGCCCTGTGATCCATCCAATAGCTGACTGTGAGCATCCACTTCTGTGTTTGCTAGGCCCCGGCATAGTCTCATAAGAGACAGCTATATCTGGGTTCTTTGAGCAAAATCTTGCTAGTGTATGCAATGGTGTCAGCATTTGGAAGTCGATTATGGGATGGATCCCCAGATATGATAGTCTCTAGATGGTTCATCCTTTCGTCTCAGCTCCAAACTTTGTCTCTGTAACTCCTTCCATGGGTGTTTTGTTCCCAATTCTAAGAAGGGGCAAAGTGGCCACACTTTGGTCTTCGTTCTTCTTGAGTTTCATGCGTTTGGCAAATTGTATCTTATATCTTGGGTATTCTAAGTTTCTGGGCTAATATCCATTTATCAGTGAGTACATATTGTGTGAGTTCCTTTGTGATTGGGTTGCCTCACTCAGGATGATGCCCTCCACGTCCATCCATTTGCCTAGGAATTTCATAAATTCATTCTTTTTAATAGCTGAGTAGTACTCCATTGTGTAAATGTACCACATTTTCTGTATCCATTCCTCTGTTGAGGGGCATCTGGGTTCTTTCCAGCTTCTGGCTATTATAAATAAGGCTGCTATGAACATAGTGGAGCATGTGTCCTTCTTACCAGTTAGAATATCTTCTGGATATATGCCCAGAAGAGGTATTTTGGGATCCTCCAGTAGTACTATGTCCAATTTTCTGAGGAACCGCCAGACTGATTTCCAGAGTGGTTGTACAAGCTTGTAATCCCACCAACAATGGAAGAGTGTTCCTCTTTCTCCACATCCTTGCCAGCATCTGCTGTCACCTGTATTTTTTATCTTAGCCATTCTGACTGGTATGAGGTGGAATCTCAGGGTTGTTTTGATTTGCATTTCCCTGATGATTAAGGATGTTGAACATTTTTTCAGGTGCTTCTCTGCCATTCGGTATTCCTCAGGTGAGAATTCTTTGTTTAGCTCTGAGCCTCATTTTTTAATGGGGTTATTTGTTTTTCTGGAGTCCACCTTTTTGAGTTCTTTATATATATATTGGATATCAGTCCCCTATTTGATTTAGGATAGGTAAAGATCCTTTCCCAATCTGTTGGTGGTCTTTTTGTCTTATTGATGGTATCTTTTGCCTTGCAGAAGCTTTGCAATTTTATGAGGTCCCATTTGTCGATTCCCGATCTTATAGCACAAGCCATTGCTGTTCTATTCAGGAATTTTTCCCCTGTACCCATATCTTTGAGGCTTTTCCCTACTTTCTCCTCTATAAGTTTCAGTGTCTCTGGTTTTATGTGGAGTTCCTTAATCCACTTAGATTTGACCTTAGTACAAGGAGATAGGAATGGATCAATTCGCATTCTTCTACATGATAACCGCCAGTTGTGCCAGCACCATTTGTTGAAAATGCTGTTTTTTTCCACTGGATGGTTTTTTCTCCCTTGTCAAAGATCAAATGACCATAGGTGTGTGGGTTCATTTCTGGGTCTTCAATTCTATTCCATTGGTCTACTTGTCTATTGCTATACCAGTACCATGCAGTTGTTATCACAATTGCTCTGTAGTAAAGCTTTAGGTCAGGCATGGTGATTCCACCAGAGGTTCTTTTATCCTTGAGAAGAGTTTTTGCTATCCTAGGTTTTTTGTTGTTCCAGTTGAATTTGCAGATTGCCCTTTCTACTTCGTTGAAGAATTGAGTTGGAATTTTGATGGGGATTGCATTGAATCTGTAGATTGCTTTTGGCAAGATAGCCATTTTTACTATATTGATCTTGCCAATCCATGAGCATGGGAGATCTTTCCATCTTCTGAGATCTTCTTTAATTTCTTTCTTCAGAGACTTGAAGTTCTTATCATACAGATCTTTCACTTCCTTAATTAGAGTCACGCCAAGGTATTTTATATTATTTGTGGCTATTGAGAGGGTGTTGTTTCCCTAATTTCTTTCTCAGCCTGTTTATCCTTTGTGTACAGAAAGGCCATTGACTTGTTTGAATTAATTTTATATCCAGCTACTTCACCGAAGCTGTTTATCAGGCTTAGGAGTTCTCTGGTGGAATTTTTAAGGTCACTTATATATACTATCATATCATCTCCAAAAAGTGATATTTTGACTTCTTCCTTTCCAATTTGTATCCCCTTGATCTCCTTTTGTTGTAGAATTGCTCTGGCTAGGAATTCAAGTATAATGTTGAATAGGTAGGGAGGAAGTGGGCAGCCTTGAGTACTTGTACTTTTATCTGAGAAACTAGACTAAAAGAAAAAGATGTCAAAAGAGACAAGGTTGCTAAATATTGATTAAAGGATCAGTTCATCAAAGTAGAGAAAGAAAAATGGCTGGGACTTGCTAAAAAAAACACAGCCTAGCCAAAAAACACAAGCTGTAGGTTCAAGAGATTTAAAGAACAATGCAGAAGGCATCTGACACCCTCCTCTGTTCATGAAATGTGTACAAGTACACACCATCAGCACATACACATACAATGTACACACATGTATCACACACACAGAGACACAGGGTCATCAGAGGGGTTGGCAGGTCGTCATTTGCTGCCAAGCCTGATGCCCTGAGTTCAACCCCCAGGATCTAGGCAGGATCTACGTGGTGAAGAAGAGAATAACCTCCTGCAGGCTATCCTCTGACCTCCACACACTCACTGCGGCACACACACAAATAAAAATTTACATAAAATAAAAATTTGAAAGTATATGATTGTAAATACATGCACATAATGCTGGAGCCCCTAAGTTTAGAAAATAAACACTGGAGAGGTAGAGAGGAAGTTCAGTACTCCACTCTAATCAACAGACAAGGCATCTAGACAAGAAAAAACAAGCAACATCCGAGTCAAATTATTCTTTACATGAGATGGACCTCACAGACACGTGTAGAATATTCCATATAGAGGCTGCAGAATGTACATTCTCAGTTAAATCTTCTTTTGGATATTCCAAATGTTAGAGGCCATAGAACAAATTCTAATAAATCACAAACATTTTTTTGTGATGTTTGTGGTTTTGATCTCAGTAGAATGGCACTACCATTCAATGAAAGGTACTTCAGAAAATCTGCAAGTTCATGGAGACCAACCAACAATATGTCACTGAAGAAGTTAGAAAAAAAATGTAAATTTCTGGAAACACATGGATAGAAATGTAAATCCAACATGCCAGAGCCTGTGGTGTGGCTGCACACTCCGATATAGAAGTGGGAAGTGTCTAATGGTGACTTCACACCTTTAAAAAGAACAGGGGGAAGGTTTTTGAACAATCTTTGCAAAGACTTACAGAAGCAAGACAAACCCAAAATTAATAGGACGAAGATGATAAAAATCAGAGTAGAGCTGAGCATAGTAGCACTTGCCTTTAATTCCAGCACTCAGAAGGCAGAGGCAGGCAGATCTGTGTGAGTTCAAGGCCAACTGGATCTACAAATCGAGTTCCAAGACAGACAGGGCTACACAGAGAAAACCTGTCTCAGAAGAAAAAAAAAAATTCAAGTGGAAATTATAGTCTCCCCTCCCCCAGCCTGAAACCTGCTTGCTCCGGGGTGGAGCTTCCTGCTCATATGTTCTGCCACGCCCACTGCTAGAACCTGCGGAGCCACACACGTGCACCTTTCTACTGGACCAGAGATTATTCGGTGGGAATCGGGTCCCCTCCCTCTTCTTTTATAACTGAGTGTCGCAACAGTAAAATTTGAGCTTTGATCAAAATAACTGTCTTGGCTACATTTCTTTCTCTTGCCACCTAGCCCCTCTTCTCTTCCAGGTTTCCAAAATGCCTTTCCAGGCTAGAACCCAGGTTGTGGTCTGCTGGCCAGACACAACAATTGGCGCCCCACGTTTACTGTTGCGACACTCAGTTATGAAGGAAGGGGGAGGGGACCTGATTCTCGCCGAATAATCTCTGGTCCAGTAGAAAGGTGCACATGTGTGGCTCCACAGGTTCCAGCAGTGGGCGTGGCAGAACGAATGAGCAGGAAGCTCCACCCCTGAGCAAGTAGGTTTCAGGCTGGGGGAGGGGAAACTACAGGAAATAAAATATAGAGTAAAAAGACAGTATCAAAGATGAATAAGTTAAGGAGTAATTGTGTTGAAGAGATAAACAGAACCGACAAATTTTTAGCTTAACTAATCAAGAGAGAAAAAGACTAAAGATGAGAAAGACATTTCAAGTAATATCACAGACCTACAAAGGATTGTCGGGGGTTGCTTTGAAGAGTTGATATGCTGTACAACTGGAAGATCTATAAGAAAAGAACAAATATTTGGACACATATGACCTATCAAAACTGATCCAAGAAGTTCAGAATCAGAACAGACCTGTAGCTGATAAGCTTGAATCAACATTAAACCCTTTTCCCAAGAAAGAAAATTACAGAATCGAGTGGCTTCACTGCGAAATTTCATCAAGCTTTTAGAGTTCTCCCAGGCTGTTATTCCACAGCTTTGGAAGAGAGGGAATCCTTTCAAACTGGCTCCATCAGATCAGCAGCTTCCTGGCGGACACAGATGCAAAAACCCTCAACAAAAGGAGAGAGAATGATATTCAACAGGACAACAAAACAGTCCTACAACAAGAAGGCAGGCAGGGTGGGACACCCTGAGAACCCAGCCCTGTGGACGGAAGCAGGAAGAACAAGGTTTGAGATAGGCCTTAGCTTCATAGTGAGGTCCAGACCAATCCATAATGAAGTTAACATTATCAAGTTAATTTCATTCCAGGGATGCAAAAAATGATTCCATATATTCAAATGAATAAGGCATGCAAACAGGGTACAGAGTTAAGAATCAAGTTGATGTAGAAAAAGTATTTGACAAAATTTTAAATTTCTTTATGATTTAAAAAACAACAACAACAAAAACCAGATCTTACTGGCCAGTGGTGGTACATGCCTTTAATCCCAGCACTCAGGATTCAGAAGCAGGATCTCTGAGTTCAAGGCCAGACTGATCTACAAAGTAAGTAAGTTCTAGGACAGCCAGAGCTACCCAGAGAACCCCTGACTTGGGGGCTTGGGGGAGGCACTAAACAAATAAGGTACAGAGGATCAGCCCTCAATGTGACAATCTTTGTAGAATAAATTCACAGCCAGGATCATACTGAATTGGGAGAAATGGAGTGCTGTCTCTAAGAAACAAGACAAGGCTGTCTGTCCACTTTCACAGATCTTATTCAGCACAGTACTAGACATTTTGGCCATAGCTATTAGGCAAGAAAAGGAAAGAAAAAAGGTATGCAGATGGGAAAGACGTAAAATGTCCATTGGCAGATGAATGTTTTTATATATTGAAAACCGCAAAGTCCCCCAAAAGATGATTAGAAATGAAGATATATAGTAAACTATCGGGATATATATTTTTAAAAACCCAATATATCAAATCAATGTATTTCCATATGTCAATAATAAATTTGCTGACAATGAAATCACTCTTATTCACAATAGCCATATGAACAAAGCTAAGGAAGTAAAGATTTCTATAATGAGAACTGCAAAGCTGATGGAAGAAATGGAAGAAAACATTTTAAAAGACTCCCTTAGAATGAGGGGTTTACATAATTAACATTATTAAATTACATAGTATACAAAGTGACCTACAGAGTCAACGTCATTCACATGAGAGAGTATCATGATGAACAGATCCTAAAATTCATATGGAAACAGAAACAATTCCAAATAGCCAAAGCAAGCTTGTTTAAAAACCAGCAAGACGTTGGAGGCCTCATAATACCTCATTTCAAGACATTTTACAGAGCCACAGGTCAATAAAACAGCATGGCATGGACATACAAACACTTGGACCAGCAGGACAGAATCCTGTCCCAGACAGGCCTGGACACACAAGATCAGTCGACTGGTTCAAAAAAAAAAAATGGCGCTGGGGACACTGGACATCTTCAAGCCAAAGACAGAAACTCGACCCAGGTTCTTCACTTTGTACAGCAGGAAATCAAAATGTATCTAAAGCCCAAATTTGAAATCTGAAAATTTAAAACTACTGGGAGAAAACATGGAGGAAGTATTTCAACACATTGGCGCAGGCAACCTTGTTCCTGGATAGGACTCCAAAGCACAGGAAATTAAGGCTAAACCTGACTGACTGCAATAAACTTCAAAGGTTCCACCTGACAATGAACACAGCGGTGGCCGCCTCCAGGCTGTGGATGCAGCTCCGTGCTGGTTGGTGCAGCTACGAGACTTCCATGTCGGTGGCCAACACCCAAAAAAATGCCAACAAAACAGAAACCTTCAACAGCACCAAAAAAACCATACGGAATGGAAGATAATATCTGCCAGCCAATATCTGCCTCAGTCTGACAGAGGATTAAAAGCTAGAAAATATTTTGAAAAATGTCTGTTTTAAAGGCCATCTAACCCAGTTTTAAAATCAGCAAACGATCTAAACAGACACCTCTCAAAGCAAAAAGCAAATGGCAAATAAATACATGAAAAATGCTCAATATCATTGAAGTCAGAGAGGGTGTGGGATTCCCTGGAGCTGGAGTTCCAGGCAGTTGTGAAGTACAGGTCACCCTGGAAGTACATGAACAATTACTGTGGACCACAAAAAGACAGGAAGAAGGCAAGGGTAGACAGAGGAGGTGCAGTGAAGACAATTGTTCCAGTTTGGTCTCCCTTGCTGTAACCAAAGCAACACCAGGAAGGAAGGACTTGTTTCCACTCACAGTTTGCAGACTATCCCCAAGGAAAGCTGAGGCAGGACTTCGAAGCAGACACCACAGAGGAGAACATCTCTTACTAGCTTGTACAGTTCCTTATTCAGCCCAGGCCCACTTGCCCAGGGACTGCACTACCCACAATGCACTGGCCCACCTACAACAATTAGCAATCAAGAAAATGCCCACACAGACCTACTCACAGCTGAATCTAACGGAGGCAATCCCTCAGTGGTGATTCCGTTTTCCCAAGTGACTAAGGGTTGTGTCAAATTGACAGGTACCAATGTTAACTACGCTGTGCATATTTAATGCAATTAGAGCTTCCCTCATTAAACAGCCATCTCATGAGGCAGGAGACCACACTTCAGCGAGATGAATTTTATTTTCCCCGAATGGCAGAGTAACACATAGCAATGGGAAGAATTCAGCCATGTGTTGTCAGTTTCTGCTGCCCTACTGTGTGACATCAGGGAAAGTCATCTGCCCTTCCTGAGTGTCAGTTGTCCTATCAGGCCATTTATTATCTTCCCCAGGTGTCCTCTGCTAATTCAGACTGATTCCATTCTCTGAGTTAAGGACAGTGGCTCTAGGACTTGTCCTCTGCCCCCTTCAACTGGGTCTGCTGTCTCCAGCTCTCACTAGCTGCCAGGGTTAAGAGTCAATAGGCGGCAGCTTCCCAGGAGAAGAATTTCCTGTCCTGGGTCCTTTGGCGAGGTGCTTACATCCTGAATAAGAAGCCTGACTGGGAGCAAGCCAGGTCTAAGGTGAAATTAAAAAGAAAAAAAAAAAGTGAATTTACCTTTGATCTTTAAGATTCTGAGACAGCCTCTTACTGCTTCAAGAATAAGAAGAGGGAGTGTTCTTTCTTACACCATCTGTAGTTGGCCAAATAAAACCGAGAAATGATAGTTTTGAGACTTGCCCAGAGATGACAGAATCCACAAAAGCCCTTTCTGATTCCAAAGCCCTGAGAACAGAAAGGCGTGAGATGACCTTACAGGCAGATCACATCACATGGGGCTTGTTTTTCTTTTATTTATTCTTTCCCTAGGTTGGCTGGCAGTATGACTCTTTGAGCCACGGACATCTGTTACAGAGAGTGTGTGGCTTCAGGCTCCAGGTGGCTACTACTTAAGCCACCTCGGACCACCCACATCCAACACCCTCATGCTTCTGCTACTACTTGGAGCAGAGCAGGCACAACAAAGGTCCCCAGCCCATAAGAGCTCCCAGTCTTGTGACAAAGTCCAAGGACACCCACCGAGGCAGGGCAGCAGTGGTGGGCCTGGCTTTCACTCTCTGGCTTTAGTTACTAATTTTGATCTTTCTGGTCATCTTGAAGTCTTTCCCAGCCCTTCCTGAAAATGAAATTTCCCAAGAAAAGAAAAGGCCTGGGTAAGCCAGAGGCACTTTTGTGGTGCTTCACAACTGAGCACGCTTCTGGCACTGAGGACAGAAACCAAAACAAGCCAAACCAAACAAGTCTCTTAGAAAGGACCCAAAGAAAGCCATTACCATCAGCATATGCTCGGCAACCGTGTATTAGCAGATAAAATACTGAGTTCAGCTCCTAGCACCCATTTTGGGCGGCTCACAACTGCCTGTAATTCCAGCTCTAGAGGATCTAAAGCCTCTGAACTCTATAGGCGCCTACACCAACGAGCGACACACACACTTTAAAATAACTCTTAAAAAAGAAAGAAAGAAAGAAAGAAAGAAAGAAAAAAAGAAAGAAAGAAAGAAAGAGATAGAGAAAGAGAGAGAGAAAGAAAAAGGTTTTAGCTCACAGTTTCATCCAGGGTTGACTGTCTCGTTGCTTTCACTTGGCAGAGGAAGAGGCAGCCGGTCAGGTGTTCTGAGGACAAAGTGCTAGAGGAGGAGCCAGAGCCCCAGATGCCGCCCACCTCCCTTCCAAATAGGACCGCCTCTTAAAGGTTGCACCCGCTCCCCCCCCCCCCCCCCCCGCCTCCTCACACCTTCGTGTGACATTTAAGATCCAGACCAAAACACATCTTTTTTCCTGGTGTTTCTGCAACAAGGGAAAGCCCTTGGAGGGTCATCTGGCTTTGAAACCAGGCAGAGGGAGATGACTCCGATTAAATATCTCCTTTAGTTCTTCAAGATTTCCTCCTGGAAAACCCCAGAGCTCTTTGCCAGAGAATGTCAGCCAGCTACCTTTACACTCTTACTGTTATCAAAAGCCAGACTGAAAGCTAAATGAGCTGGGCAGATGTGGCCTGTTTCAACCATGTTTCTCATCGGGCATCCCCGTTCAGGTCTCAAGGACAGGCATAAACTCCTGATGTGAAATTAGGCTGTATAACAGCAATGTGGTCATGAGACAACTCAAGAACAGGCCAGGCTGATGCTTTGCTTTTCATTTCATTTTATCTATCTATCTATCTATCTATCATGTGGATGGGTACACACATGTCACAGTAAGTACTCGTGGTCAGAGGACAACTGGTAGAAGTCAGTTTTCTCCTACCACCACATGAGTCCCACCCAAAGCTCAAACTGAGACCAGCCTTGGTGACTACTATCATTTCTCCCACTGAGCCATCCTGCTGGCTACAGGCTGATGCTTTTAGAAAACGGAATCTCAAGTATTTGACCTGCTCTGGTGTGAAGGTCTTTCACCAAGCAGTCAAACTCTTTCATCTCTTAGCCTAGCCCACCTTTCAACATTTCCTGTGTAGAGAGTCTGTTTTTGCAGCTATGGGTACTTGAATGAAAGTCGGGGAATCCCTAGACTTTTGTGGCTTTCTCGAAGTGTTTTTCTTCCAGAACCAGACGTTTTCTTCTCTAAAGACAGGAAATGCGACAGAATGTTCTAGCTGATCTCGGAGTGGAGGGGAGGCGAGAGGAAGCAGCATCATAGTTTAGCAGTATTCGTTCAACACTACGGCAGGAGTTCACAAAGCCTTAGTGCAGTCAGAAAGTGTGACAACTGGCCCTCCGTGGAGTTATGTGGGGATTAGACAACACAGCCCAGCTCACTGCTGCTGTACATGCTGCCTGACAGATGTAAACCCTGTGTGTCTGGATACTGCTGGGAACCTAAACCAGGGCTCAGTACTTGTCAAAAGCAAGTGTTCATTGATGGACCACAATGATGTTAACCTTTATAATGATTTTCCAGGTCTCACAGACTTGCCTGGGTTTCTCTTTGTAAAAGAGGGTTTGTTGAGCCAGGTGTTTCCATGGGAGATTAAGGATGATAATGAAGAATTCTCTCTCTCTCTCTCTCTCTCTCTCTCTCTCTCTCTCTCTCTCTCTCTCTCTCTCTCTCTCTCTCTCTCTCTCTCTCACACACACACACACACACACACACACACACACATACACACACACACCTGTGACTGTGCTTCCATGGGAGATTAAGGATGATAATGAAGAAATTTTCCACACACACAGCTGCGACTGTTGCTCCAAGAGTGTGCTTTACAGAGGGAAGGAAGATCCCGTGGGAAACTGCCCAGATTCGAGGCACCTGGACTCTGACTTGGAATGAACCCAGATAAAACTCAAAAGACCTTGTGTTCATGTCTCAACAGAGAGCCTGGGACACAGTTTTCTGGTTTTATTTTAACTAAGGTCAAATAAAATACAGCAAAGTGCATGGATTTTAAGTGCTCAATGAGCTTTAATGACTATCAACTTATCATCTGGATCCAAATAAAGGGCATTCCTAGTGCGGGAGGCTATTTCCCCTCTTCCAACCCCCTACCCACCCAGAGGTGACTTCTGGCTTTCTCTCTATCAGTCTATTATGGTTTTCTTTGCTCATTTCCTTTTCTTTTCATTCCAGTCTCCCTCCTTTCCCCTCCCTGCCTCTGGTCTTGAACACAGGATAAACGTGCCTGGCTTTTGTTCAACTTCCAGCCTATGAAATGTCTCCATGTCTCATGGACCTACTGTTCATTTTTATTTTTTATTTCATTTTTTGCCAAAGCTGTTTCTCCTATGAATATAACAACGCATCCATGCATTCTACTGCCCAAGCAGAGTTAGGGGTATTAAGATTAGGATGGCAATGAATATGCCAATAATATATTTTGGGAGAAATTTCTGCTAGGTAGGAATACCTGAATGTGGAATTACTGGCTGAGAAAGGCAGGGAACTATTTAGCTTCTAAGATGTGCTGCCCCCCTGGGTGCCTGTGGACACTTGGCACTCCCAACTAGTTTTTGAACATGTCACACAGGAGCTTCTCCATCGGAGTGTTCCCTATGGTCTTTCTGAAGAAGAGAAGCTCAATGCGCTCAGCCGTGAGGAACCTCAAAGATGGGAGCAGGAGGAGCAATTTCCCAAACCTGAACAGGAGAAAGGACACTGTCAGGCCAACCTCCGAGCAAGGCAGTGGGGGGAGGGGAGGGAGTTGTCCAGGGCCAGCCAGGGGCATTTCAATACAGGGAAAGCCCCTGAATTAGAAGACTCACGTCCACCTTCCCATTGGTTATTAGCGTGATGAAAACAGGGACTCAATAGTGTTCACTATGCATCAAGATTTAAGAAATGAGAGGTTTCTTTGCACATGCATGTGATGTGTGTGTGTGTGTGTGTGTGTGTGTGTGTGTGTCTGTATGTCTGTCTGTGTGCCCTAAGTGTGTACAAGTGCTCATGTGTTTGGGTGGAAGTTGAGGTCAAGTGTCTTTCTAGATCATTCTCTATTTACTGAGGCTGGATCCCTAGCTGACCTGGAAGCTCACCAATTCTGGCTAACTTGCCCCTGGGATCCTGTGTCAGTCTCCCAGGTGCTGCAATGGCAGGCCTGCTATGCCTGCCAGCTTTTGTGCCCGTCCCAGGGATCTGAGCTCCAGTCTCCATACTTGTACAGCTCTCTCCCAGCCTGCGAGGCGTTGGTAGCAATCCTGTCCGGAGGCTCATTGATCATGAGTGCTATAACTAAGTCACGTTAGTTCTACATGGACATAGATGAGTTCCTGTCCATGAAACACCTTTGATGACAGGAACTACTACTGAAAATATTCGAAGTCAAGGGAGATGTTAGTTAAGTGAGATATATCCAGAGAAAAAGAACCCGTTCTAGTTTCAAGTAAGAACCATTTGCTAAAGCAGGTGTCCCCAGTACAAAAAATTAAAAAAAAAATCAGAACCAGATGACCCTGGGAAGAAGGCCTAAGGCTTCCCCCACTAACCCACCCACACACCCACACCCACCCACACACCAAGAAGGCTGAGCTCCACGAGGCAGCTGCTGGCTTGACTGCACCTAGAGAACTATGAGAAACCAGCCATTTACTCTCTGACCTAGTGAGTGGCTTTGCCCAGCTAAAACCTCCCTTTCTCTTATGAGCAGCATGTAAGCAGTCACCCCCGCCCCACCCCTGCCCTGCTCCACCTTCCCTTCTTGCTCAGCCGGCACCAGACCCTAGGCTCTGTCCCCAGCAGCACATGGACCCCATGTGGCTGCATATGCTCTTTTGCTCTGGAAGTGAAGGGTGGAAGCTCAGCTTATCCCCACTGGCGTAGTGAATTCAGGACTGAGCTTGGAGTCCATTGAACTTAGTCTCAAAACAATGTATTGGAGCAAACCATACAGACCATACAAGGCTGGGTATAATTAGTGGAACTGGGCTTTAGCATCTCTCTCTCTCTCTCTGTAGGCTGGGCTAAAGTACATTGCCATGACACCCAGTCCCACCTGACATACGTATTAAGCTGCAGAAGTGACCTGGAGAGTCTGTGTGGAGAGCCAGAGGTCGCATTCTAGTCTTCAATCACTGTCCACTTTATTTTTAGTGTGTGTGTGTGTATGCACCCACATATATGGACACACATGTGTGCTGGTGTATATATGAGGTCAGAGGAAGACACCAGACATCCCATACATCTCTGCTTTCTTCCCTCGAGACAAGGTTTCTCTCTGAACCTGAGCCTTGTTATTTCGGCTAGGCTAGCAGGACAGAGTGCTCCCAGGATCTGCCTGGCTCTGCTGCCCAGCACTGGTTTTTATTTATTTAACCTGCTATCCCCATCATTTTCAGCTCTCTCTCATGGGTGCTGGGGATTTGAACCCCTATCCTCATGCGTGCACAGCAAATACTCTTAGTCCTGGCCCTTCCTCCCTGTTTATTGAGAAGAGTTGTCTCAACTGAACCTGGAACTCGTCAGTTCAGCTAAGCTGCATCCACCTGTCTCCACCCAGATCAGTGCTGGCGTGACAGATCCCTGCCACCATGCCTGGCAGGTCTTCATGCTTGTTTGGCAGACTCTGGGTGGCTCAAGTTTCTCCTGCCCCTCCATAGGAAGTCTTCCCCAGTACCTTTGCAATAATACACAGTCAACAGGCCAGGGTGCCCCTGAGGGCTGGTCCCAGAGCAAACTTGACCCAGGAAGAGCCTTGGTTTCTGAATGTCAGTGATGACCACACATGTGAAACTATGCCAAACCTTCACTGTTCTCCCTCTGGCCCTGTACCATGTGGTGCAGAGCTTGCCTACCTGCAAGGTGACTAAAGATGATTATGTCACCACAGTTCTTCAGGAAGGTGGCAGACAGTGTGGTCTAGAATAGTCCAAAGGCCTGGCTTGGTGGTATAAACTACCTGGTGCTTCAGTGTAAGACCTGGTGCTAGACTACGTTGAGATCCTCCACCTGTGTCTACCCCCTCCATGCAGCCTGCACTAGCTGGCCATAGCCATGTTCCTTCATGCCTGGCTTTTCCATACATCTCCACAGCGAGACTTCCACACTTAAGCTTGGCAAGTTCCTTCTAAACTCAACTTTCCTTTTAAGTTTTGAACTCTCTCTGCTTCCAAATTCATCTCTTTGCCTGTGTGTGTGTGTGTGTGTGTGTGTTTTCCCTTTAGCCGAATGCCAAACCTGTCCCTTTCCAGTTCTCAGAGTTGTATACTGCAGTCTGTTTCCCTGCTTCCTATAGCCACTCCCCAAGGCACAGAATCTCCCGGACAGGGAAGTCACTGCTCTGCCCTTGGTGCATACTGCCCACCAGTCTGCATGGGGTTCAGTCCCGCGCATGAAGGCCACCTCTCACAGAACCTCAGGGGTTCTCCTCACCTCTCTCATCTGACTAGGCATTCTGAGCTCTAGTCCGAGTCCGACTGGTTCCAAGGTAACTCTCTGGCTCATCTCCCACCTTCCTACCACCAAGAATCTTCTGAACCTCCCATACCTGACTCCTGTCTAAGAACACATTTTTGCTGGGCTCTCTCTACCTTCATAGATAATACTCTTCTCTTCTGTTTAGATCCTATCCTGTCATGGACACACATGGTCCCTGTGAAAGGCTGGTAGGAAACACCTTTAAGCCCAGTACTGACTTTGAGACCAGTTAAGACTATACTGACATCCTATCTTTTAAAAGTAATTTTTTGTTTGTTTTTGGAGAGAGGGTTTCTTTGTGTAGCCAGGCTGTCCTTGAACTTGCTCTGGCTGGCCTCAGACTCAGTTATCTGCCTGCTTCTACCTCCCGAGTGCTAGGATGAAAGGCATGCGCCACCACCTCCCTGCCCATTTGCTACCCTTTCAGACACAAGCCACTCTACACCTGATGAGGATGGTTCTTGTCTTTGATGTGGCTACCATAATGAACATCCCCGTAGGCTTTGTCTCTTGATGTCCTCCTGGGCCTGGCACTGAGCCTGGTCCACAGGAGATGTTGGATAGCTGTGGCTGACTGAGCCCTTTATCCTGTCTAAGCAGGGAAGCCCAGAGATGGTATGGGAGAGGCAAGTGGGGAGGGCAGGTGGGCAGGTGGGTCATTGCTGTCACCTCACAGGCTGGCTGGGGTGGTGAGCCTTGCTATGCTGGCTTAGCATCACCTGGGACTGGTCCTGCAAAGCCTCCACGTGCTCAGGATCCTTCAGGCCTCGTGTTTCTGGGGAGAAGGAGCACCAGTGAGCTCCTGTCCAGAAGCCAGCCTCAACCCCACACTCCAAAATTACTTTGTCCGGCCACACCCCTTTTCTCTGCTTCCCCTCCCCCAGAAAGAAGACTGTCCCTCTACACCCAGGTGAGTTGATGTTGGTGCCCAGCAGACAGAAGTGACCAGAAATCTGCCTCCCCCAGCCCCCATTTTATTCCCAACCATGTCTTTGGAAGGATTGGACCAAGGCTCAGTACCAGGTTTGAAGAGGACCAGGGCCTTCAGGCAGGCAAACTCTGTGGGATCCACTGCCAGAGCTCGGAACCGGGAGATGGTTTCCTGCAGGAAGCGCGTCTCTGCACTGGCCAAGGCCAGCCTGCCCTGAGAGCTGCCGGACGCCTCAGGTGGTGCCAGCAGTGGGCAGCTGTCCAGGGGCAGAGACCACTGTATGGCTCCAAGAAGGAAAAGCTCATTCCATGCCTCTTCCAGCAAGATCACCTGTGATCAGAGAGGGCTCAAGTGTCAGCACAGGTGCATAGCTCCCGGCACTCCCAGCCTGCCACCTTGGCCAGGAGCAGAAGAGCCCCTCGAGGTGCCTAGAACCTTCTCCTACAAAGGCTCTGGCTCAGCTACCCAGGTTTTCAGATGTTCCATGGATTCTATCCAGGATAGCCCTGTGACTGGGCCATTCAGGGTAAGTCTAGGGATGCTGGGCAGCCTCAAGATGAGCCCAGAGTGTCCACACTGAGAGAATTCAAGAGACTGGCTGACTCTTCCAAGCCGTTCCCTCTAAACACATAGCTGGGCTGAGGGCTCAGCACCTCTGGACCACTCTCTCCTGGACCACTGTGAGATCTCTGCCAGCCTATTAGAAGCTCAGCGTTCTTTTTCAGATGTAGAAAGGCTGGGGGACACTCATGCCTGAAATCACAGGGAGCCTCTACTCTAAAGAACTCACAGTCAACCACTTCCTTGTTCAGGGTATGCTGATTCCTGTCTCACACAGAATGGCTACAGGTCAGACAATTTGCACAGAAGAAAAGGCAATGGGGCCCAGAGAGTCACAGGTCCCACTCTGCATCCCATTCTGGGCTCCACACATCTTTGGCTAGCATCTTTTCCTCGGGGAGTTAACATACTTCCACTGTCACTGCCCTAACCACCACCGCCCCCCAGCTCAGAGACACAAGTACCCTAAGGTAAACTATGTAAGTCTCCATCCCTCGCCAGCCCAGGGGTCCATGTTTCCCCAAGCTGACTGCTCACTGTGCCTGGCCCAGCTCCAGCAGGCAGGCTGTGCTGTGTACCTGGTCCCGGAAAGGCAGGTTGGAAAACACAGGCAAGTTTTTGGCCCATTTGACAGCCATGAAGAGCAGGCGAGCAGATGTCTCATGGATGCCATCCAGACTGCAGGGGGATGCGGGGAACTCGGGGTCATTGCTGGTGACATCAATATTCTCTTCAGCTGCAGAGGAGGAGGTTTGGAGTTCAGTGGCTGCTCTGTGGGAGCCGGTGTGAGTATCCACGCCCACTGCCTTCCCACTTACCGTCCTCTGGCTCCAGTTTAGCACAAGTTTCGGCGGTGATAAGGCTGGCCATAAAGTGGTGGCCCATGGCTCTGGTTGCAGACACAGACGTGGGGCCCCGGGGACTGGGCCCTGCCAGAGCAGGAGAGGCTACCACTGGTTCTGATCGGGGGTCACTGCCTGTTTCCATGGCATCCAGGTGGACCTGAGCCATGCTCCGAGGTTGGCGCTCATTCTGCACAGCTTGGAAAGCAGGGAGACTCAGGACACACACGCACCTGCCCCTTGGCAGTGATGCCATTTTCTCTCCTGCCTTTCCCACTTCACCGTGCCCACCACTCACCATCTTGGTTCATGCCTGCTTGTAAGCACTTCTTCAGCCGGCAGGCCTGGCACTGATTGCGATGGGCCTTATCCACTGGGCACATCCCTGCCCCGACTTGGCACCTGCAGAGGACACGAGCTCCTGGGGGGGCAGTGTCATGCCCTGACTCTAGGCCTTGACTTGGGATATGTTTGCCCTGGTCTCGTCTTCCGCTTTCCCTGAACGCCCTCCACCCGTGCTAGGCACACCGGGGCAGGCCGGCAGAGCTGTGGCACCTGTAGATGAGCCTCCTTCTCACACTCCTCTTGAAGAAGCCACTGCAGCCATTGCAGGCATAGATGCCATAATGTTTCCCACTGCTGCTGTCCCCACACACTCGGCACTGGAGCGAGGGGCCCACACCTGAGCAAGAAGGCAGGGCTGAACTGAGATAGCTCCCCACTCCCTCCCCTAGTCACCCCCTTTCCCTCCGGTCCATAGGTTCCCACGTTCCTCAAACTAGATCTGCCCATGTGACTCCCACCGGAAACAGCAGCTTCCTCACTGTGGCATCCTAACCTCTGCTCCCACCCCTTCCCCTCTCTTTTCCCTCCATGGCTTCCACCTTCCCAGCCCCATTCCTCCCCTATGGGCGGCTGCAGCCTCTCTCGAGATCTCTCTGTGTCTCAAGAGCACCCATTTCCTGCCTCAGCAGCCAGTTGTTGGGTCTTGCTCTGCTGGCCTCTCAGTTTCTAGGACTCTGGGGTTGCCAGCAGACTCTCATGCTTGCTCACAGCCCTGGGGTTGGGGCTATGTGGCTCAAGCTCGCTCGTGGCTCTCTGAACCTACTGCTTACACTCTCTTCCTCAAAGGTCCAGACCACACCTCCAGAAAAATCATACCTGTTGGATCCTCTCCAAGGCCCCATCTACCTGGAGACTCCTTCTTGGAGGCCGCCACAGACACAGGCATAGTGGAGGCAGCCACTGTAGAGCTCATCGGATATGGATGGTCCTAAGGGTAGCCTGCTTGCTAGAAGTTGCTGGGCCCAACCGATGCATCCATCTTTAACCCCTGTCTGTCTGTCTGTCTGTCTTTCAGTCTGTGCCTGTCTCTCCTCTACTTCCCTTGCCTTGTAAGTTAGGAGCGTTTCTTCCTTCTGAAGCGTTCTCACCACCCTGGCTCTGGGTCCAGACTTCTGCCAGCACAGCGCTGGACACAGTGTATGATCCTCTTAATCTTTACTGTCTCCGCAGGGGATCAACTGACCACACCTGCAGCATTACCCAGGTGCCCCTGGGAGCCAGTCAGCCCTGATTCCTAGGCTGCCTAACATGCCTGGGGGTCGGTCCATCCTTTGCTGTCCTTACTGACACTGTATGGGAGCAAGGAGCTTGGCTGAGACCACATGCTCTCAGCTGTCTATTATTCAATGACAAATCTTAATGGGGGTGAGGAGGGTGTTACACATCCCACCTACCCAGGGACTTCAAATGTTTTTTGTGGCATTTGCCATGTATTCGAGGCATGTGTGACCGTGTATGTATCACCGTGTCTGTGTAGGTTTCTGCCTCTGTTGCTTGTTCACGTTGGGATGCTCACCCTCTAACCTGGTGGCTCTCGACTTAGTCTCTTAATGAAGGACTGCTTGGGGCTTGTGGCTTGGGGCCTTGCCCCACGGAAGACTCACATCTCTATATGTCTCTGTGATCAGGTCCAGCAGAGGGTATTGGGCAGGCTGGGGGCAGAGGAGATGCTTGTGGACATTTTCCCATGGGGCAATGAGGTAGGACACAGCTCAGGAAGTAGGCGTCTGTGTCTCCTGGTACCTGACTCCCAGAGGAAGAGAGACTAGGGTAAGGACAGATTCACCTCCATGCATGCTTCTGCCCTGTTGTGGGCCATGTTTCACTGAGCAAGTGACTTAGCCTCTCCGAACCTCAGTTTCCTCCTCTTGGTGTGATACAATGCCTGTCTTAGGTTGTAGTTGGGAACATGACGTTAGATGATTCCCATAATGTATTTTGGTGCCTGATACTAACAAAGAAGACTGAAGCAACACCAGGGAACATCCTTTCCTGTCCCTGCTATTCTGCCCCTTACCATCCTCTCCCTAGGCCCGAATGAATGGGAAATAGCGTGTTGATGTGCAGGAAGAGATGCCCATCCCCATCTGCCCTTGCCTCACAGTGGGATAGGACGAGTTTGTCCCGTGTTAGAACCTGGGAGCATCTAGAGGGATCATGGAGTTAAGAGGACAGAAGGGTGGGGCATGGCCTCCTAAGTGGGCTTAACCCTCACTATGACAGGGAAGCACTATTGGGGATTTGGAAAGTCAGCTCAGGGGCTTTGCAGGGTGATCCGCTGAGGACAGGAGCCTCTCATATGTCCTGTCTGTCCCCAGCCCCTTAGGAACCTTCATGGACAAGGCTTCAGACAAGGCCTGAAGCTCCACTTAGCAGCCAAGTCAGGGCTTCAGGGCAAGATTTGTACTCTAGACATGCCATCTGCTTCCCACATCCAAGTCACCTTAGCAAGCCTTCCATCCTCTCCGCGGGCAGTCTTCTGTGACAGCTTCGTGACAGCTTCTCACCAGTCTCTGTCCACACCTAAGATCTATGCCCCGACATCCCACTCATCCCCAACTGTCCTGCATAGACATGTGAGTGGGGTCCAAGAACTTGGGGGTGTGCAGTCATGTACAAGGGGCAGACTAGGCCAGGCTGAGCTAAGGGTTGGGATGAACCAGTGCAGAGGGCAATGTAGGACCTATGGGTATGGGTATGGTAGTAGGAGGAGTCAAAGGTAGAGTCTCAGTGGTAAAGTGCTCTGGGGAAGAGTTTAGAGACTTCTCACACAAACCACCACTGTCATACACCTCACAGTGGCCCGACACAGAAGCTGCCACTATGGGCCTCACAGCTAGGAGACTGAGTCGGAGAGGCCCAGAGTGGGGAGGTAAGTTGCCTCAAGCTGCACAGCTATGGAGCAGTAAAGAGGCAAGCAGGGATGGAGCTGGATGCAAATCCCAGCGTCTCCAGGGAAACACCTGGGTGACCAAGAGGAGGGGCCAGATGAAGGCAGGACCTAGGGCCTGAAGGACATAGCCTGGCACTTTATTTGCTGAGCTCTGTGTACTTCTGTTTCTTCATCTCTAAAGCAGGTGTATGTGTTCTGGGGCATGGGGGATGGGAGATATACTGTAAAGGGTTACTAGGGTAGAGGGAGGAGGCAGGGTGAGGCCAGTGCCGAAGAGAGTCGTTTGCTTCTTTCCCAGGTGGACTTGGGCCTCATTTGGGGCTGACGGTATAGAGGAAGGACCGAGGAAGGGAGAAAGTCCTAGGGTAGCCCCCAGCTGGGCCTCAGGGAGCCCAGAGACTTGACCCCACCAGGTGTGTGTTCTAGGCAGGTGCTGGGAGAAACTGACCACAGGAGAGAGGCAATCCCTTCCCCATGGGGCGTTACCTCTGGTCAAGCCCTGAAGAATGCCCTGAAGGCAGAGCAAACAAGTAGAGTGGGTAAGGGGGTGCCCCTCCTGCTTCCCAGCTTCATCCCTGACCATCCTTCAAGACCCTCAGTGTCCTCTCAACACGCCCGCTCCCTACTGCTGAATCTGGTCCAACTGTGTCCTTAATGTTGAAACTTGCTCCAGGTGTGCTCTCTCTCCTCTGTCCAGATGGAAGACCCCAGAAATGGGGTTAGAGGTTAGCTTAGCGTCTGATCAGAAGACAGAAGGTCTGCTCCTGAATCTGTGTTCTCCTGACAGTCTTGGCATGCTGGGTTCTCCCAGCACTGAGCCCTGTGCTGGTGATAAGGGCAAGGATGACGACGACTATGACTCCTCAATGGTTAGATAACGGGAGATAGGCTGTGCAGGGGTTAGGTGAGCCTGGCGGGGGGGGGGGGGGGTTGGAGGGAGGCTCCCCCAGCCTGTGACCGCCAGCTGCTGGGGCAGACGCCAAAGGATTACTCAACTCAAAGCCTTGGAACTGCTGACAAAGCCACCAGAGGCCACCTTACTAATGCAATTATTCCTCTAGGGGACAGGTCAGCAGCTTCCTCTGACTCCCCAGAGGCCTGGGGGGGGGGGGGTGTTTGAACAGTGCATGCAGCACTGCTGACCTCCTTAGGGCCTGGGCTTGGTAAAAGCCCTAGGCAGGGTCTGTCTAGGGCCCAGGCCTGCGGCCTGACCTACCAGGATTCTGTCTGACAGAGGAGGTAGCTCCTGCATCCTGGGACGATGCCTGCTAAGTTGGTGACTGGCTTGTGTTCCAGAAGCTGCACTGCAAGATCTAGTCCTGTGGACAGCATGAGGTCCCTGGAACAGATCTCCTCCCAGGGTCAGTTACTTGGCAGGGTATCAGGTACTCGAGGCTAGACTCAAACTCACTATGCAGCGGAGGATGACCTTGACCTTTGTCCCTTTTCTTAAATGTTTAGTTTGTCCTTTGACAATTTCATACATGCATAAGACTCTCTCTGATCAGTATATACCTCCTAAACCCCTCCCACCTGCATCCATCACACCCCTCCTCTTCCTTCCTTTAAACAAACACATTTTGACTTTGTGGGGGGTTTTGCTTTGTTTTGAGACCCAGTGAGTTTACCTGGAAATGTCTGTGTAACCATGACTTTGAACCATGGGGCTGGAACCATGGGGTTCCTTGGTGGTATACTGAGACAGCCCCAATGGCTGTCTCTCCCTCAGAATCTTTTGGTAGTGGGAGAGGAGGATCCCTAAGCTCCTCCCGGATTCAGTTTTGGTTGCTGATAGGCTGAGTCCTTGTGTAGGCAGCCACGGCTGCTCTGAGGTCGGCCTTGAACTTCTGATCCTCTCTCCTCTGCCTCCTTCGTGCTGGGATTTCAAAGGCAAGCCACCTGTCTGTGTGGTTCAGGGAATGAAATCTAGTGCGTGCTAGTCAAGCTTTCTGCCAACCGAGCTACACTCCGAGGCATCTTCACTCTTTGAAGAGATACAGTGGTCTGTGAGTTCTTCAGAGCTAGGGGCTCCCCAAACCTAACCAGCAGAAATTTCCAGAACATTGAATCCTGCTACAATTGTAGTAAAACCTCCACTTGTGGATGCTGATTGTGTGCCGCAGGACTTTATACAGCCACTGCAGACGGTGAGAATATCTGCTGGCCTCTCCGCTTCAAACCATACAAAGCTGTGCTTCTAGCTCGAGTTCATAGGTCTCAGGAGACTAAAGGTCACAGGATACCGGGCCTCTTGGCCTGGCCTACCTGGATCAATGGCTTCTTTTTCTAGGATGGGTGGTAGACAGGTCAGAACTCAGAAAGGCAGACACTCTTGGGCAGAAACCAGCAGTTTCTCAACAAAGGCTCTTTATTCTGCCCTCTAGATAACATTTAGAAGTAATCAGATTTCCCCCGCCCAGCTGCCCAGTCCATCAAAGGAGAAGTCTTTGCCCTTAAGCATTTTAAAGACCTGAACAGACCTAGAGAACCCTATCACAGGCTCCCACTGCAGGGTAGGCTCTTTCTTCTTTCACTTGAGATGCTGGGTGATCATATCTGGGTCAGTTCCTCCCTCCTGCCAGGCCCTCTGAAGGGCAGACAGTGTGTGTGTGTGTGTGTGCGTGCATACATACATATATGGGTGTGAATATGTGTATATATGTATCTGTATATGTATATATGTGTATGTATCTGTGTATGTATATGTGTGCCTGTGTATGTATATATGTATATGTAAGTATGTATCTATGTATATATATATATATGTGTTATATAAGTCTGTGTGTTTGTGTATGTATATATATGTGTCTGTGTATGTATATATGTGTATGTATGTATCTGTGTATGTATATATGTGCCTATGTATACATGTGCCTGTGTATGTATATATGTATATGTAAGTATGTATCTATGTATGTATATATGTTATATGAGTCTGTGTGTTTGTGTATGTATATATATGTGTCTGTGTATGTATATATGTGTGTGTGTACATGTGCATATGCTGGAAGAGGACAGAGGTATCTTGCTTCGCCTTATTCCCTTGAGATAGTTTCTCCCAGAAGCACCCCAGTACAGCCAGGCTGGCTCAATGATGAGTCCCCTGGATCTGCCTACTTCTGCCCCCAACACTGGGATTCCAGGCACACACAGCTATGCACTGCTTTTATGTGATCACCATGGATTTGAACTCAGGCCCCTGCGTTCACACAGTAAGCACTTTACTCACGGAGCTTCCTCCCCAGTCTTTCATCATGGAAGAAGTTCTCATTAGAAGTAAAACAAAAAGCTATTTTTTAATATTTCCTGCTGAATATGCATTACAGCTAAAATCAGAATCAAAGAAAGTGCTTTCATTTTTTTAAAACGGAGGGAGTGGGTGGGAAATCATATTACCTGGAGTAATGCTGATAAGAAACACGAAGGAACAGATTAAGTGTAGGGTGGCATGCTGAGTCTGCTCTAATTCCTTCATTAAACTATAAGGCCAGCACACCGACAGCAGGGCTGGTCTCTTCTGAGAACAGCTGTAGCCTGCAGCAATCCATCCATGAGCTCCCACCCCACCCCACCCCACACCTGCTGAACTGGATTGTAAACCAGTTCACTGCTGGGCCACAGATCAGATCTTGAGGTAGAGGCATCTCAGCAGGGGTTAGGGGAGAGTACAGAAGAATTTGAAAACCCTTATAAAAGTTTTTTTTTAAATTGTATTTACTTTTTGTTGTTGTTTTGAGACAGGGTCTCCACAAAGAGTCCAGCCTGAGCCTTGGCCTCCAAGTGCTGGAATTAACACTGTTGCCCACCATGCCCTGTTAACATGTATCAACAGGCCCAGCCAGCCAAAGCACAGGCAAAGTGGGGGGATTTCTCTACAGGAACCTCTTTGCCTTCCATGCTGGCTTTTCAGAGAATGTTTCTGGGACTTCAAGGGTATGTTGGAGAATTACCAAAGCTGTGTATGTGTGGACATGCAGGAATGCACACATGTGGGCGAGGACAGGCCATATGTGACATGTGATGAGTTGGCACAGAACGTCACTGCCCGCATCTACTTATTCTTGAGGTCCTGGAAACTGTGACAACGACAGCTGCGAGGATTACAGAAAGTCTCCAGAGGAGCTGTGCAGAAAACAAGCTCTAATGTGACACACAGTGACATTTCCTATGTGACTTTTGATACTGTCCTCCTTCCCGATACTCTTTCTTAGCTATCTATATTTTCTCATTTGTCAGAACTGCTAAATGGAGGCTCTCCTGCAGGGAGATGGAAGAGCTGTTCCTTAGAAAGGTGTTTTAGAAAACACACACGCTCAAAGCAAGTCTCTACACAAGAAAGATGGCCCAGGAGGGCCCTGGGTTTTTTTCCTATCCTTTCACCCTGCACTGCCCAGATCTGACTCAAACTTCTCCCTACACAGAACATGTGTTCCTGCACTCGGTCTCTCTCTCTCTCTCTCTCTCTCTCTCTCTCTCTCTCTCTCTCTCTCTCTCTCTCTTCCCCTCTCTCTCTCTTCCCCTCTCTCTCTCTTCCCCTCTCTCTCTCTTCCCCTCTCTCTCTTTCTCTCTCTCTCTCTCTCTCTCTCTCTCTCTCTCTCTCTCTCTCTGTGTGTGTGTGTGTGTGCGTGTGGTATATGTGTGCATGTGCACATGCTGGAGTGTGCATGGGAAAGCCCAACACTGAGGTCAGGAATTATCCTCCTCTGCTCTTTCCCCGTATTCTGTGAGACAGGGTCTCTCAATCAAACCCAGAGCTCATCAATATGGTTATCTACCTATCTAGGGATCCCAGCCTTACTTTCTGAGGCTGGAGTTACAGGCAGGTTGCCACACCTACCTGGCATTCCTCGGAGCTTTTAGGGATCCAGGCTCAGGTGCTTGTGCTTGCATAGCCTACCCTTTAACCATCGAGCCACATCCCCAGCTCCTCTGGGATCCTCTGCTCATGTCTTCTGTCAAACTTTCTTACACAGACGGGACAGGGTCCCAATTTCTCAAGATGTGGTCTCCTGTCACTAAACCCGCACACGAAGAAACCTAGTTTGTTCCACTGCTCTGTTATCGCACACGTTTCCCTTCCCTGATGCTGATTTATTTAGTGGTACTAAGGATTGAACTCGGGACCCTGGGCTTGCTGGACAAGCCCTCTGCCCTGAGTTATATCCACAATCCAATCACATGAGGTTTCTGTGGTACTGAAAAGGACTCTGTGTGGGAAGAAGGAAATAGCAAGTTACAAGATATCACAAAACCAAAAATCACACTAAGCCAGAGGTATGCGGATGGATATGAAATCTATTTAGACACATCAGTCTGTTTAACGTAGTGCTTAACGTTCATCTTGTTATTTAACTGATCTTTTATATTTCCTTAGTAGATGAAATATATTTCTGAAAGTCTGTTTTTAAAGGGAGCTGCTACATTAGGCTGAGATTGACTATTTGATTCTAAGGTGAGACTCCTACATAAGATACCAAAGCAACGCTTTTGGAAGTGTTGTGTCTTGAGTCTACGGGAAACTCGGATGAGCGCAAGAATTGTGAAGTCTGCTGTAACTCGCAAAAGAGTCTTTTATTGTTTCAAATTTGAACTCAGATCACCTGCCTTGCACTCACTGCGTAAATGCTGGCAAGCAACCCTGAGTCCAGAAAACACTGGGTTTATATCAGTATAGTTAGAAATCCTGTGAATGTTCACAGAAAAGGGGAGCAGAGGGCTGTAATCACTTGGTGGAATGGTACTGAGGGGGACGGGTTAATGTGTGTCTGTTCAGGGACTAATTTCATGGCCACTCTTAACTGTCTGTGACCCGACCTCTGATTACCTTTTCTCCATGATTTAAACTCGAGGCCCTAGTCTCCCTTGAGCTTGTTATTTCTCTAAGGTCTCAAGGACAGGCACCTGGAGAGTTCTGCTTATCAGGAGGAGTGTTGGTTTTTTTTGGAGACACAAAGGCATGGAGGATGTCTCGTGCTGTCTCCTCAGAATGGCCTCATTAAGGAGGAGTTTTATGGATAGTGCCATTTTAACACTAGGGGAGCGGCCAGGAAAGGGGCAGAGAGCCCTGGGCTTGCTGCAGGAGGACACAGCACAGAAACCAGTTGTCTGTGTATCATGCTTGTTGCGGGCTGGAGGGAGGATTGGAACTTCTGGCAGGGGGTAGGGAACGCAGAGGCAGACTGTACACAGCACTGAAGTATCTCGAGTCTCAGTAGTTCAGAGGTTACAGCAGAAGCCCTTGCTTATTGTGAAAATAAAACAACAACAAAAAACCATTTGAAACAGAAACAATCATTGGAGTAATACTTATGAACAAATTAAGTGTAGGGTGGGCATGCTGAGTCTGCTCTAATTCCTTCATTAAACTATAAGGCTAGCACACCGACAGCAGGGCTGGTCTCTTCTGAGAACAGCTGTAGCCTGCAGCAATCCACCCATGTGCTCCCACCCCACCCCACACCTGCTGAACTGGATTGTAAACCAGTTCACTGCTGGGCCACAGATCAGATCTTGGGGTGGAGGGCTGGCTTTAATCCTAGCACTGAGGAGGCAGAAGCAGGTAGATCTCTGTGAGTTTGAGGCCAGCCTGATCTTTGAGTTCCAGGGCAGCCAGGGTTACACAGAGAAATCCTGTCTCAAAACAACAGCAACAATAACACCACTAAGGAAGTGTTAGTGTAGTGTGCTGTGACAGTGGCATTGTGATTATGTTGAATAAATCATCCGAGTCTGTTAGAAAGCTGCCATGCATGCAGTGTTTAGATTTGTTTCTGAAACTTCCAACAAAGCAATGGAAAAGTATTAATTATTGTTATTACTGTCTGAGTGTTTATGTGTTGGAAGATGACTTTCAAAAACTAGTTCTCTTCTTCTACCCTGGGGATCAAACTCTGGTGGCAAGCACCTTCACCTGCCGAGCCACCTCACAGCCAGATTTTTTTCCCTTTCTTTTCTTTACTTTTTAAAAAATATTATTATATCTAACATATCTAATTATATTTGTAGCTGTCTTCAGATGCACCAGAAGAGAGCATTGGATTGCATTACAGATGGTTATGAGCCACCATGTGGTTGCTGGGATTTGAACTCAGGACCATCGGAAGAGCAAGAAGCTAGTGCTCTTAACCACTGAGCCACCTCTCCAGCCTGGAATTTTTTTTTTAAGTTGTTTTTTAAAATAACTAAATTAATGAGGACTGGGTATATCCTGAGGTGGAAGTCATTGCACAGTGTGCACAGATTGCAGCCTCAATCCTGAGTGTGCCCAAACAGGATAAAAGAAAGGGTGGCTGAGCCGGCAATTTTTAAACTTTATGGGTCTCACCGTCTCTTATCTATAATTTTTCTTGTGACTGAAATTTTATATCATAAAAAGTCACTATAAATGTGTCTACACACAGGAGTGAACCACTTGGTTAATGTGGTTGGTGATTTATTTTGATCATATGTATTCGACTTTATGCTTTTCCCCTCTGCTTCCCTCACTCCCCTTTTATATGTGTCCTCACTGATGGGTTCTGGCCACGTGTGGTTTTGGCTTACAGGAAGATGTTAGCATCCGTTCAGCTGGAATCCTTGAGTTTGAGCACTCGCGCCCTCTCCTGTCAGGAGAGGAAAGTACAGCTGAGGATCAAGGGCTGAGGTCTCCGCCCCTTGTCAGAGACTTTCCCTCCTCACCCTGGGTCAAAAGTGTCTAACAGGCTGACCTGCAATACCCACAAAAAACACAAGATGGCAACATTATCCCGATAGCGTTGCCTCCACAGACTTTCTGAATTCTAGCTTACTTACTGAAATGTAAAATTATAGAAACCTTCCTCAATATTCAAGTTGAAACTTCAGGCAGAGGTTAAAACTCTTAGTGATGAATCCTGGCAAAGTTTCCAGTGTCTCTGTGGGACTGTGAAAGGCAGCCTGTGTTCTGGTTGAGCGAAGCTTACCCTGAAGACCCAGTAGAAAACTCTACAAGGGACAGAACAGTGAGCCACGTTCCCAGACACAGGCCCCTGACACCACAGAGGCCCCGACTCCATAATCCTGTGACTATCAGTCCCCACAGTCAATGTCAGGTATGCTCCTCCCCACAGTTACCCTGCACCAGGTAGGGAGCCCAGCCCACTATAAAAGGGGCTGCTTGGCCTCTCCTCACTCTCCTAAGCTCTTGTTCTCCTACTCTCACCTTTCGCTCTCTTTTTCCCCCTCCATTCCCACGTCTCTCCACGTAGCCATGGCCAACTTCTCCTTCTCTACCTTCTGTCTCTGTCTGTCTCTGTCTTTCTACAGTAAAGCTCTAAAACCATGGACCATCTCTGCTCATCAAGACCCACCATGTTAGAACAATGGAATAGGCCTTTCCCTAAAGAACCACGCCTAATCTCCCCTGGGAAGGCCTCCCAGTGTTACCAGCTACCAGACTGGACCAAGGGCTCTTGGCCCTCACTTTGTTCTCAGCTCTTCTGTGACATACAGCAGCGTCTGAGATGTCTGAGACTGAGAACCTGTTGTCTCTGGACTCCGTGAGGCCCAGAGAGCCTGGACTGCTCCCTCTCTATCTCCGCGGACTGGGGTTCGGTGGCTTCCCACAGCCAGATTTCCCCTCCCCCACTCGGGGCCGTGTGGCGAGCCTATGGCAGTTCCCCACATTCGCCCTCCCAGAGCCTGCTGCCGAACATGTCTCCAGTTTGGTTTTCTCCACCAAAGCGCAAAGATTCCCTTAGAGGTGACATCACCTTACCTTAACATCCGTTCTGACACGTTGACTCATGTGGTGTGCCATTCACTGCCGGAAGATGGGAGCTGAACGGATGATGACGGGATTTGGATTTATTGTGCCGAATCAAAGACTGGCACAGTGGCATAAAATATTATAGTATTTTAAAAATTAAACAATGTTATTTATTTACATTCCAAATGTTGCCCTCCTTCATGGTCTCCCCTCCCCGAGTTCTTCATCCCATCCCTCGTTCCCTTTGCTTCTGAGAGAGTGCTTCCCCCAACTCCCCCCTCTACCTTACCTCCCACCCCCACCCCCCACCCCCGCCCCAATCACCCCCTTTCCCTGGGGCATCAAATTTTTACAGGATCAGGCACATCCTCTCTTATTATAGTATCTTCTAAAAAAGATTTTTGTGTTCCTGTGAAAATGGCCGGAGGCAGATTTTTAGCTAAATCTCAGTTTTTCTGCATTCCAGGTGTCACTACCTGAGGGATCATTTACGAGGTCTTAGGGAGCAAAGAGCAGGAAGGACAGTTGCTGAATCCAGACTCAGAATTAAACCCGGACAATTCACCGTTAGTGAGGCTCTGTCGGCACACAGATGCCTGCAGCAAGGCTTGGTGAGGAGTCTTCGTTAAAAAAAGAATAAAAGCCAACAGGATAGGGAAACGAAGCCTGTTCCGAAATGCTTCTGACTAGGCCGACTGAAGTTCGGGACACCACAGGAAGGAGGGAGAAGGCTGATGAGGTGATGGGCCCACTTCTGCCCAGTCAGAAAGCCCTGCGGCACTGCAGCAGGTGCCTAGAGGAGGCTGCGGACTCAGAACACGTGATCTGCAAGAAGGGAGGGGTTGGGCCTGAGGGCAAGGGAACCTTCAGGACACAGAATTGCCAGCTGCTTTCCCATGGCGTAGCCCCAGCCTAAGTAAGTATCCTGACATTAAAAACTTTAGAATTGAATGATAATGAAAATACAACATACACAAATCTGTGGGACACATGGAGCAACTTTAAGAAGCAAGTGCGTATTGCTAATTGCCCACCTTAAAAAAACAGTGGAGAGATCTCACAGGTTTCCATGTCCAGGCTGTAGCAACCCGTGGAGGCAACCCATGGAGGTAAAGAGTCTGTCGTGGTCCTGGAAAGGTCTGGGCAGATGGCTGGCTTGCTTGTGCCCCAGGCCTTTGCCACTGCCAAGCCCTTCCTGGATGAATGATGGAGGTTGGGCTATTTGAATCCCGAATGCCTCCAGCTGCCTCTTATTCCAGGGACTCTCAGCTGTTAGAGGCTGACACCTGCTTCACCTGCACCCTTGGCTGAATTAATATAATGTTTGCTTGCCATGATAAAATGCGAGACTAAGAATTCATATAAGGACTGAAAAGGAAATGGCTAGCCAAAACAGCAAACGAACAAACAAACAAACACAAGCCCCACAGCTCAAAAAAAGAGCTGAGCTAGCTAGCACCACTAACAACTCTGGTTTGCAGAGACTCTACTGCTCCTTATAACCTGGAGGTCAGAAACAAGCTGTTCTGGGACTGGCACCTAATAACAAATCAGCACTGTGCACACACATTTGTTCCTGCTTTGGTGCTGGTGAGAATGATGCTGTTAGGTCTTGGGCAAGGGCAGGTGCTGAGCACCGGAGGGTGGGGGTGGGGGTGGGTCAAAGATAAGAGCACCTGGGCTCAGATGCAGGAGTCCTGTGGTCAGGCTGAGAGGATGAGGATGCTGGCATTCAGTTCAAAGGAATTCAGTTCCTTGTGCCCCATTGCACCCTGCCCCCATCTCTTAGATAGCTTCTATACAGAATTGACCTTAGATATAATTTTTGTTTGTTTGTTTGTTTGTTTGTTTATTTGAGACTGGACAGGTTTAGGCCTTCAACTGCCTATATAGGATGACCCTGAACCTCAAACTGTCCTACCTCCACATATGAGATGGGGCATGGGAGTAGAAGTGGCGTACTGAAGCAGAGAGAGAGAGAGAGAGAGAGAGAGAGAGAGAGAGAGAGAGAGAGAGAGAGAGAGAAGAGGAAGAAAGGGGGGAGGGGATACCGTAGTGGCTGTCACTCACTGACCTGGGATCTTAGCCTTCCAGAGTGGGCAGTCTACAACTACCAGCAGCATTTGCCATGATCAACACCACACATGCAGGGAGCAGGTTCTGGCTTCAGGTCACATCCACAAGAGAGTTATGTGACTCAGGTGCATTAGGTGAGCAGCTCCCCATTGCCGGGTCAGGGAGGAGACCATCAGGGCTGGGGTGGGGCTCGGTGTGCAGCTGGCTTAGCAGTGTAGCAGGTGTGAATGCCCCACACCACAAACAAAGCCGAACTGACGCACATCTGTGTGGCCTCACTTAGCCCGGCTATGAGAAAATGGAGAGCCACCGATACCTGTGCACAGGCTTTTCTCTGTAGGAGGTGGGTGTGCGGAGATGCTCCGCTGACTCTTCTGGGGGCTCCCTACCTGCAGGTACTTCTGGGCACACAGTGTTCTTACAGGATCTCAGGATGCTCCAATGCCCCGGATGGTGCATAACCACACCAATATTAGTCTATATTATAGAGACAAGATTTTTGTAAGGGAGAAGATGCCAATTCGCTCTGCTTTCCAGAAAATTCAGCCATATTCCTAAAGTGTTAAGTGCCTCACTTTTCACGGTCAGTCACAGCATCATCTATGAGCTTTCAAGGAGTTGGCTCCACCCACACCTCTTGAATCCTTCACCTCTCACCTCCTACATCAGCACTGGGGCTGGCAGGTCTCTCTCATGATTCTGTTATTCTCCATCCCCTTGATTGACTTTTTTTTTTTTTTTAAACCAGTCTTCTGGGGATTGAACTAAGGTCCTCATGTGTGTGAGCTAAAAGCATTTTGTCACCCTTACCATCTCCCCAGGACTGGGGCATTTTATTTTGAACCAAGTCTGACTCCTTTATCACTTCCCTGAATGCCTGTGCAGGGTCACCTATCCAGGCTCTTGTTGGTCCCTAATGGCCCCAGAAATGTCTGACAGTTGAAGACAGCCTCCCCACCAGGAGCAGCCCCATCTTGGTTATGATCTTTGGAGATCTTTCCTACTCAGTAAATCTTTGTGACATGGGTTCTCTGGAACCAGTGATAGGGTTGGTTCCCAGCTGGGGTCTGACTCTCAGTGCAGAGCGGGCTCCTTGCTTCCCTCGGGAGGTGGGCTGTGTACCTTTCCAGGTGCAGCTCAAGGTGAAAGCGGACATTTTTGAGCTTAGGTAAGGAGCTGTGCCTGGCTTTGGAAAACCAGTGTGGATTGGCTGGAGTTGGTATGCAGGAAGACACGTTGAGACCATACAACATGTCCTGGCAGATGGAGATGGAATGGACTCCAGGCTGAAGGGGAGGCTGCAGAATCCTAGCGTTACTGCTGTTAGCCAGGTTGGTGTGTGTCTTAGTGAGGGTTTCTATTCCTGCACAAACATCATGACCAAGAAGCAAGTTGGAGAGGAAAGGGTTTATTCAGCTTACATTTTCCACATTGCTGTTGATCACCAAAGGAAGTCAGGACTGGAACTGAAGCAGGTCAGGAAGCAGGAGCTGATGCAGAGGCCATGGAGGGATGTTCCTTACTGGCTTGCTTCCCCTGGCTTGCTCAGCTTGCTCTCTTATAGAACCCAAGACTGCCAGCCCAGAGATGGTTCCACCCACAAGGGACCTTCCCCCTTGATCACTAATTGAGAAAATGCCTTACAGCTGGATCTCATGGAGGCACTTCCCCAACTGAAGCTCCTTTCTCTGTGATAACCCCAGCCTGTGTCAAGTTGACACAAAATTAGCCAGTACAGTGTGCTAACAGCTCTCCATCAGTTTCCCAGTGTTACAGGTTTGCAGTGAGGGTAAGATGGTAAGAGAGTTCAGGTCTGGGAGCACAGCCCTGTGGTAGCGCTTGCCACATGTGTGGCACGACTCCAAGGCCCAGGTTTGAGCCTCAGTGTGGGGGTGGAGGGTGGTGTAAGAGTGTTCCGAGTGTTGTCTGGAATAGACTCCTTGCTCACATTTCTTCTAGGCTCCACCCAACAGTTACCTAGCAACAGCAAGGTAGGAGCCTGGCTTGCTATAAAAGGACTATTTGACACCCCTCTCTGTCCTTCTCTGTTCCTTCTCTTTCTCTGCTTCTACTCCCTTCTCAACCTCCCTTCTTATCCTTCTCATGTCCCAAAATATACTTCATTTTATCCTAGACCCATCGTATGGCTGGTACCTTAAAGGGGCCAGGGTTGGGGTGGGGGTCTCACTTGGGCCTGCTAAAGCACGCCCTCCCGCCATATCATAGTGCATTTTACAAAACATATCACCCCTGATTTGGAAGAATGAATGACATAGTGGCTGTACAATGCAAGGAATGTTGGAAATGACACCTAATTGTGTACTTGATGTAATCATCATGAAACATTTTATGTTAAGTGAATTAGGTGAAAGTGAAGTTTTCCAGTTAGAAAGGATGAATATAAGGGAAGGAAGGGAGCAACTTAGGCCAAATACCGTTTCTAAGGGGCGCTGACGAAAAGCAGGGCAGAGTCAGAAACCGATCTGAGCTGGACCACTCCCTAAGGACTCTAGCTAGGGACAGTCGCCAGCGGTACCCGGCATGATTGGCTTTATCAGGAATCAAGATGATCTGACTCATTGAGACCAAGGTGAAGTCAGTTGACGGGGAGCTGGGGTTTCACTGTGGCCTTTTCTGCAGTGTGACCGAGTTACTTCTGTAGTGTATTTCCTCCATGCTACTCATCCAATTCAGATAAGGTGATGTCCTGCAGAACCAGCAGGCGAAGGCTCTGTTATAGGCAGCTTGTGTATTGTGCTTCCAGATTGTCTCTCACCTGAGTGGTATTCAAGTTCAAGGTCTGAGCCACCAGTAGTTGTAGTCGGAATGAGAAGTTACCCCCTACCCGCTTCTAAACACTCAATTCCCAGTTGTTGGTGCTGTTTAGAAGGTGTGGCCCTTCTGTACTGGAGGAAGTACTTCACTGGAGGCCGGCTTTGAGAATTTAAAGCCCCTCTCTATTTGCAGGTCATTTTCTCTGCTTCCTGCTTGCAGGTAAAGCTTTGATCTGCCCCTGCCACCACTCCTGGCACTTACTGCCTTGCTGTGATGGGCTCTTAGCTCTCTGGAACAGTAAGCCAAAATCAACTGTTATATAAATTGCCTCTGCCATAGCATTAAATCACGGCAACAGGAAAAGTATTTAGTATTCCAACTCCCCCACCCCACCCCACCCCGCCCCCTACAGGGCTCAATTCTCCTCTTGGGAGGCATTTTGGAAGTCATGTAGAAAAGCCATTCTCTTAGCTCCAGCTGTCAGCTCGACACAGCCTAGAGACACATGAGGGAGCCTCAGCAGACTGTCCAGATCAGATTGGCTTGTGGCTACTTTCGATTGATGATTGATCTCGGGAAGGCAAGCTCACTGTGGGCAGCCCACTGTGTCCCTGGGCCGTGTAAGAAAGCTAACTGAGCATGAGACAGTGAGCCAACCATCTAGCAGCACTGCCCTCACTTCCCCTCCGTGATAGCCTGTGACCTGGAAGCGAAAACCAGATACCATCCCCAGGTTACTCTGGGTCATTTGTTACTGCGGCAGAATGGAGCTAGAAGAAACATCCTTGTTGAATGCCTGTCCTTTGGGTTTATGGATGTTAGTTACCCTCTTGAACTCAGTAGCTTTGATTATCCATAAGAGAGCTATCTGTGCAAGATGGTGCCCAGTAACGTCTGCTGTGGAGGGGGAGGTGCCGAGTTCCCCTTCTCTTGGATATGCAGCCATCGCTGGGGTCAGAGCCATTTTCTTCAGTGGTTAATTTATTAATTTCATTGACTCACTAAGTTAGACTTGAATGGAATTGTTCTTCTAGTTTCTTAGTGCTCTCTCTGAGGTTGGAGGCTACTTGTTCACCTCTCTGGGAAAATTTCACACAGCTGAATAGAGCAATGTGGTGGTTTGAGTAAGAGCGGCCCCCATAGACTTGTACATTTGAATGGTTAGTCACCAGGGAGTGGCCCTATTTGAGAAGGGTTAGGAGGTGTGACCTTGTTGGAGTAGGTTTGCCTTGTTGAAGGAAATGTGTCACTGGGGGTGAGCTTTAAGGTTTAAAAAGAGCATGATAGGCCCAGTCTGTCTGTCTGTCTGTCTCCTCTCTCTGCCTACAGATCAGGATATAGCTGTCATGCTCCCCACCATGGTGATAATGGACGAAGCCTCTGAAACTGAGCTAGTCCTCAGCTAAATGCTTTCCTTATATAAGAGTTACCTTGATCACTTCCCAGCGACGGAATGGTGACCAAGACAAGCAAGAACACAGACAGCTAACTAAGCAGATCTTTTAACCACTTTATTATATTTTTACAATGAAAATAAATTAGTTGTACACAAAATAGTGCTGGAAACCAGCTCATATTTGCTCATATAATTCACCGTCTACCTGCCTCCCCCCTCCCATAATAACTTAAGCCTGCAGAGGAGACACGGAACTGGCGGTGTCCTCGGGTTTCTCAGTTTTAATTCTGCAGTTCACTGGTCATCCTCAAGGCCCTGGCCCCCACAGTCCCCAGCAGGGACCCTGGGGTTGCTGTGTGCCCCCAAGCCTCTCCCAGTCCCTCAGCCCAAGGCGTCCACAGCTCTGACCTGAGCAATGAGGTGGGTGAAGCTAACGGCCAGCCACACTGAGAAGGGACGAGAAGGGCTAGTCACCTTTCCTTCTCCAAGTGTTTGGGTGTGAGGAGAGGGCAGATCATATGAGAAAGTATATTTAAGACAGAAAGGTGGCAGGCTTAGTCAGGCACAATACCAGGGGGAGAGCCCCTGAATACGTCAAAAGCGGAGTTAGTTATATTTTGTTTTAAACCCCCAAAAGTTTGGCCAATTACCATATAAACAACTGTAAGGATTGACATAGAATAAGACACTGTGGTGCAGCAATGTGCCAGGAAGCTGGCTTGGCCAATCAAACAATTTTATGTAAATGTGGATGGCATATGTAAATAAATACCTATTAGGTCCCTTTACAATGCACATATTCTAAATAACAGAACTATTCTGGTGTTGCAGTCCACTCTGCAGATATAGTTCAGAATACATATTTCCTATAAACATCTTGTATTTACAGGGAACAAAATAATAAGTTATAGCAAAGTATATCCTTATGTTGGAGAGCTGGGGGGCTCAGGAAGGTGGGAGTTAGTGGATGTAACAGAATGGACTTTTGTCCACTGAGGCAGGGGCTGATCATCTGACAAGGCTGGGAGTTTCTATATTCTTGGGGCCACTTTCCACAGAACAGCACAGCACGGATCCCAACAGAACAACGATTCAGAGGATAAAGGACCGTGTGGGGTAGAAAGCCATTGCTCTTTGTCGGCAAACAGTCCCTCAGGAAGGCAGCCTGTTCTTACAAAAGGGATTGGAGACAAATAGCCCAGGCTAGTCCAGGCTGCCTCGGTGGAGCGTTGTGACCCCAGGCAGGCAGTTAGCTGCCCCCATGCCTGTTTGTCCCTCTGTGAAGCAGGCACAGGGGGATGGCTCTGCCTGGGTTGCCAGTGGCTGCCATATGACGGCACACACAACTTACAGGAAGAGGCACTGATGGGTTTCAAATGGCAGCAAGGTAGTAGCAGTTAGGAAGGATATGAATGAGCCACTCAGAGCTGTTCCACTTTGGGGAGCCTCTCCCCACATCCTGACACAGTGCCATCCTGCCTCAGCTGCTTATCATCTCCAGCATCCCTGCCCCGTAGAAGGTGCTTGCAGAAAGCTTGCCATTCTATAGGAACAACCTGTTTCACTCAACTTCCTCCCTCTGACTCCTGAGAGGGCTCTCAGGGTGTCTCTTCCGCAGATATCCCACCTCACAAGTTCCTCACACTGTCTCCGACAGGCTGTCCTCTTTTATCAGGATTGGGAAACCCCATCTAAATGTTACCTGTGAGCAGTAGTCTTCCTACAGACACCAGCTTGACCCTCGCCCGTGCTTTCTCTGTGGCCTTGGTGGCTTGTGGAGTGGCTTACACACGTGTGTGTGTGTGTGTGTGTGTGTGTGTGTGTGTGTGTGTTCATGTGGAGGTCAGAGGACACCTGTTGCTCTTCAGGTGCTATCCACCATGTTTTGAGACACCATCTCTCACTGGCCTGGAACTTGCCAAGTAGGTGGGGCTGGCCAGCTGGTGAGCCCCAGCGATCCTCTCAGTCTCTGCCTCCCTAGTGCTGGGATTACAACTGAGTACCACCACGCCCGGCTTTTTGCATGTGGGTTCTGAGACTCAACTCAGTTCTTCAGTGCTTTGCTGACTGAGCTAACTTGCGAGTCCAGGGGTCCTTTATATTCTAATGCTTCCTCCCACTCTTTGATTTACTTTGAACTTAGCTGGAATTCTTCTCTAGCACCTTTCAACTGTACAGTTATTCTTTTATTCCAAAGGTAGGACTTTCACCACCTCCCAGGGAACTGTTGAAACATATACAGGCCTTCTCGTCAGGGTTTTTATAACATCTTTTCAGATCCCTCTTACCCTAGCTATTGGCTCTCCAAGATCAGGACATCAGCCAGTTTTCTTCAAAGACATCTAAGCTATGTGCAAAATGTTTTATCTGGCAAGGATCTGGCCTCCACCTGCAGGGCTGACAGATCATTCACCCTGTTGTGACCGTCGTTTTGTTTCATTTTGTTCCTTATAGGAAAGCTCTATAGTGTCAACACTAAGACAGCTATTAATGAAACGAGGGGACTATCTTGGGCAGGTGCTAGCCATATCTAGATTTCTCCATACCACACAACGAATTAATCTAGCATCTCCCGTTTCTCAGTCCTTTAGAGAGCCACTGTTTAAAAAGAGAAGTTTGGGTGTAAATGAGTAGAGAACAAATAGATGATGTGTGCTAAAAGCAAGGAGGGAAGGCGGAACAGAAGTCCTGGGCTGACAAGCTCCCCTGGCTGAGCATAGCCAGGCTGAGCCTGGCTATGAGCAGGGAACTCCCTCTAGCGGCCAGATAGCATATTCCCAGCCTGCCCTGAGAGGTAAAGGGAAATAGAGACTCAATAGAAGCTCAAAAGGAAGGTTGTTTTGTTTTGTTTTGTTTTGTTTTGTTTTGTTTTGTTTTGTTTTCCAGTGAAAGGGAGACAGCACACGCTTTTCATTTGGGGCTTTGTTGACTTTTGTCGAGAAAGGCTACACAGTAGCTTTAATTTACCTAATTTTTCATTCAGAGAGCATGATGTGGCCAGCTGGCACACCAGAGGAAAATCAATATTGAAATATATAATTTCAGTTCCAAACCACAGCCAATGAAGGGAATGTGAAGAGGCCCAAGAAGAAGGTGGCATATAGAGCACCATCTCCAGGGACAGGCATCCATCCCTGGTAATCAGTGGGGATCCCAAGGCCACACTGCCCACACAGTGTACGGAGGAGGCTATGTAGGGGACAGAAGGAGGAACCAGGACCTTTGCAAGATTGGCCTTCTAAACAAAGTAGTTAATTGCCCCATTCTAAAAATCTGCAACCTTCTCAATGGGACTGAACTCTCAGGAACAGCTGATTTCCCTGGGAAAAAATCCCCTGAACTCAGATGAGGTGTTTTCTAGTTTTGTTGGTGGTGTTTTGTTTGGTTTAGTTTGGTGTTTGCCTAAAGACCAGAGCCTGCCCCATTTTCTCTGACCTACACTCACTTACAAGAGGATCATTGTCCTTCTTAAGAACTGTGTGGTGACATCTGAGACATAGGATAGACAAAGCCATCACTAACCCAGCCCAGCCCTGAGAATTTGTGAATTTGAAGGACCAGAGCGCTCACCCTCCACAGAGAAGTCCTTTAGGCCCTGTGACCATCCATTGTTGGGTGGCTTTGGTTGCTAGAACACCTTCCTTTCCTGGAGCTGACGCCAGCCTGCATTTTACCCACAGATCCGGCCTGCACACAAACACCTTCCAAGGAATCCTTCAAATGTCTGGCTTGTCCAGCAAGATCTGAGAATGGCTGCATAGAGGGAAAGCTGCCCAGGACAAGCAGAGGCACAGTGAGAGGGACAGGCAGGGAACTGGATAGAAGCTGCTCATGTGGTGGCTTCTCTCTGTGCTTAGCATGGCGAGTGCGGTCTCTGCTGGGCTGTGTGTCTCCTGCTCCACAGGAGAGGTGGGCTGCTTACGGATGGAAGCAGTGCTTCGCTTCTCAGGCAGAGACAAAGGCTGAGGGGACACTTGCAAAAGGTGGAGGCCATTGGAATCCTCATGAAGTGCAGACCGGACAGCTTATACCATCCCCACAGCCGTGAGCGGTCGGTCATAGTGCAGGCTGCTTCATGGAGAGATCGTATGCTAAGAGTATGTGCTTTCTTTAAGGGAAACATGCCCAGGACCCGAAATAAGATCCTTTCTGTAAGTTTACAATTTTTAAGAAAGAAAAAAGACTTCTCCTAATTGTCTCTCCCCAGTCCCTGGCACCCCAGGATGGTTCACCTTTCAATAAACACTGAGTCCCTTCAGGCCTGGGCCTTTGGAATTACAGTTGGGCAGAGTGAGTCAGCAGAGCTACGGAGGGCTTCCTAGCTCCTTCTCTCAGACCTGCAGCATTAAAGTTAGTCTCGATGGTCAAGGCTTGTGGGAAGAAAGAGTCATGAGTCACAGTGGAGGGGAGCGATGCGAGACCACTAGATAGAAACTCCAGACAGTCCACAGGCTCAAATAAGACCCTTTCTATTGCAATACGGACATCTTGCTGGTTTAACTGGCGTGGCTGTACACGAGGTGGTACCATGAAGAACCCAGGAGAGATGGTAGAACAAGAGCCTGTGGGAGTTTGTTCCAGTTCCAGAACGGCCCAGAGAATCCCTGGCAACTGGCCAGCTCTCCCCATGGCTCTCTTGTCTCCAGGGACAGTTCTGTTAAGAATGGAACTTAGCAAACACCAGATTCCTGTCAGCAGGAGTTGTGGCTGAGGGAAGGGGGACAGGGGTGCAGATATCTTGAAAGAACTCATTTGAGGCAGCACTTGGGGACAGAGGATGGGTCTCAGAAGCCTGGGCTGTTCATAGAATGAGAAACTTCTCAGCCTCCTGGTCAGACAGGAAGCCCCATTCATCCTTCAGACTATAGGCCCTGGAAAGAGCCCAGGTTGAAGGTGCTGTGGGGAGAAGGTTGTGCTTAACCATCTGGGGTAGGCACTTAGCCTTGTTCCCAAACAGCAACTCAGTTATGTGAGTAGACCTCAGTCTCCTTGCTAGTAAAGTGGGAGCACATATTCACCCCCTGCCTCCCATTCTGCGATGCTGCAGCCTCCAGGGAGCTAATGTCAGAGAACGTGTGTACCTGCTAAACAAAAAAGCACTCTGTTGTGAGATACCTCTGTCCGGAGACAGGGAACTGTCTCTTGTCTTTAAGAATGGCAACAGATGCAGCTGGGCTGAGGTATCAGGGGTGCACAGGTTTGTCGATGCTGCAGGATGGGGTGTTTCCCTCTCTTGACTTTCCAAAGGGGTTCTAATTTTGGATAGGCCAGTAGCACCAGGAAGGAGGCTGTGCTTGGTCAGGGGTCCAGCTGCTGCCCTGGATGACGGCAGGTCTGGAGTTGGGATGAGAGCTCTATGCTGGATTTTCAGAAGGCACCATCAGTAGGCGCCAGGTCCCAAGGAAGTTCTCGTCATCAGGACAGGGCAGTGTTCAAAGGGTCAGCCATGGCTTTCCAACATCCTGGCTACCATGTGGCTTTATGAAGGTGAGAGTGGGGTCCCTGGCAGAGCAGCAGCCAGCCGGGTGCACTGCTTGTAACCCCAGGAGTGCAGGTGTGTTATCGGCTCCCCAGAAAGCCCACGTGTCTGTTAGCCACTCGGGTGCAAGAGGCACAGCAGGCAGTCTTGTAGTAGTTGTAGACACAGAGGCGTGCCTGGACCACCACGTTGCAGTTGTAGTACTTGTCCTTGCAGTTTTCATCTACGGTGGAAGAGAACAGAAGAGACTCCTCAGCCGAAGAGGCAGCCAGGGACAGTGGGAAGAGAAAGGGGAGGGGACACAGCACTTCACGAGGGCCCTGCTTGTGTGTGTGTATGGATACATGTGGGGGTATGTGTATTTATTTGTATGTATGTATGTATGTATGTATGTATGTATGTATGTATGTATGTGTCTAGGTGTGTCTGTATGAGTCTGTGTGAACACATGCAGAGACCAGCGTAGGATGTCAGAGATGTCAGGGAGGAGCCTTGTTAGGGCTCAGTAGTAGTAGGAAGGGGTTGAGAGAGAGTAATGGGGGGTGTAAAAACAATTTCAAATATTAAATATGTATATGAGAATAATAAAAAATAATAAAGGAGTGCCGGGTGGTGGTGGTGCACGCCTTTAATCCCAGCACTTGGGAGGCAGAGGCAGGCGAATTTCTGAGTTCGAGGCCAGCCTGGTCTACAGAGTGAGTTCCAGGACAGCCAGGGCTACACAGAGAAACCCGGTCTCAAAAAACCAAAAAAAAAAAAAAAAAAAAGGAAAAATTATTTCTCTTATTTGAGAAATAATTTGAAGAGCAGTTGAGGAAGATAGTGGATGACTCTGGCCTCCACATACATGCACACACATACATACACATACATGCACACACATATATACATGCACATGCGTGTGGGCAGAAAGGTCACCCAACTTTAACATGGGTCCTGTGGATCCAAATTCAGACCTTCAGGCTTGTCCAAAAAGCACTGTACCAACTGAGCCATCTCCCCTGGCTCCTGTATGTGATGGTGTTTTGTTTATTTTTTAAAAAGATTTATTTATTTTATGTACGAGTGCTCATCAGATCCTATTACAGATGGCTGTGAGCCACCATGTGATTTCTGGGAATTGAACTCAGGTCCTCTGGAAGAGCAGCCAGTGCTCTTAACTGCTGAGCCATCTCTCCATCTCCCATCTCTCTTTAACACTGTATGACACCTAAACGTAAGACATTCATAAACTCTTGGCCACCTTTTTGAAATTGAACTTATACATTTGTTTATATCACTCAGGAGGATAGCCATGTAAATATATAATGTATCCATTTTCCACTGGTAGACATGTTTCCAGTTTTTTTTTTCTGTTATAAATAGTGATCTTTTAAACAAAATTTAAAGTGTTCTTTTTGAGTTTTAAAACACATACAGCCTTATTAGATGTGATGGCTGTCCTCCAAACTATGTGAAACTACTTGTATTTCTCTTGGCAGAACAGTGGAATCCATTTTGGGGGGTGAGGTGGGGTGGGGTGGCATGGCAGTGAGAAGAAGCAGGGTCTCACGTAGCCTCAGCTAGCCTTGATCCTGGGGGATGAGAAGTCCTAATCCTCCTGCTGTCATCTCCAGTGCTGGGGATGATTCTAGGTGTGTGCTACCATGTGATGATTCTAGGTGTGTGCTACCTACCATGCATGGTTTATGCTGGGCTGGAGATCAATCCCAGGGCACTGTGCGTGCTAGGCAAGCACTCTGTAGCTGAAGTGCATCCCCAGATCAGTAGAACTGTATTTGTGTCTATCTAGTGAATGCTGACCTCTCCCTGGGTGAGGTGAACACATTGTATCAGTGTTTGCGGATCAGGCTCCCTTTGCAGGGGGTAGCTCTCCTTCTGCCTGTGAACTCACCAAGTTCTCTTTATGCAATAGATCCCTGTCTTTACTGGCTGCCGAGTTGCTGGCATCTCCTCTAAGCTTGTAGCACCTCTGGGCACTTCTTTTATGATGTCATGTGATAAGCAGACACTTGACATTTTAACATTATTGGTATTGTCATATTTTCCCTTGTAACCACTCCAGGGTTTTCATTTAAAAAATTCTTCCCTACTCTAAGATAAAACAGTTTTCCCCTCAAAGTCTTTTCTTAAAGTTTAAATTTCCTGATTACATTTATTTCCTTAATTCTCCAGGAACTGGTGAGGGTGGTGGTGATTGTGTTTGTGTTTGTGTATGAGTGTGTATAAATGTGTGTCTGTGTGCATGCACATGAGCACGTGTGTATTGAGAGACAGGGATTCAATGTTGCTGTTTTTCCATATATGTAAGTGTATATGAACTGTTTCATTATCGTCTAACAGCTCATCCATTCCCCAGACTCCTACGCTAACTCTACCACAGACCAAGCATCTCTGGTTCATTTGAGGGCTTCCTATTGTATGCTTTTACCTGTTCATCTCTCCTGTGCCGGGCATGCCTTGGTTTGTGGCAGAATAAGTCCTCCAATGCTGTTATACTCAAAGTTGCCCTGGATATTCTTTGCTGTTATTTGATATATTTGATTCATATTTGATATATCCAATTTAAAATCCTGTATGGATTGTGACTGACATCACGAGAGCGATGGGAAAAAGGAAGGCTCAGATGTGTGAAGACCTGAGTGAGTTTGAGCCTCAGGACCCACACGGAAGAACTGTGTATGTAGTATACCTTTGTCATCCCAGGCCTGGGAAGCTCTCTGAAGTTTGCCACTAGCCAGGCTACATAAGCCAAGCAACAGGCCAGTGACAGACACTAGCTTGCATAAATAAAGGGAGAGGGTAAGGAAGAAGAGATGTAAGAAAATACTTGAAACACATCTTAGGAAAATATGCTACAATCAGTATAAAGGACTCGGTAGGCAGGAGGCTTCAAAATAAATATTGATAGAATTCCTAAGTCTGAGTCATGCACACAAGCTATTTACTTATTTGTCTTGGCAACACCACACAGTTGAAGTGACTTAAATTTGGATCATCAATTGTTCCTTGCGTTGCTTTTGAAAAGGCTGCATTAAAACACAACATTGAAAAAGAAAGTTGTCTCAGGCACATAGACCTGGGGAATTAAGGAGGGCTAAAATTGCCAGATCCTTGGAATTGATTGCATAGATTTTGGAGCAAGGCGTGGCTGCCATATCCAGTCTGTGCATTCTGGAGGCTCATCTCTCAGCCAGCACACACTTGTCAAAGGCTTCTCACTAATAAGATGTGAGAGGGCTTTGTTCTGAAAGAGGTTTTATGTATCCCTGGCTGGCCTTGAGTTTGGGATTGGGAGGTGCTGATCTTGATCTTCTGATTCCCCTGCCTCAGGCCTGGAGTGCTGGGATCAGGCACTCACCACTACGCCTGTTTATGTGATGCTAGGATCAAACCCGGGGCTTTGAGAATGGTAGGCAAGCTTTCTGACACTCAGCCCTGGTCTATGAGTTTTCTTTAAAAACCACTCTGGTTTGGTCTTCCAGACTTAGCTATGGCGTCTTTTCAAGGGAGGAAAATGTCATTTCCAACATAAAATCCAATAAAGGGGAAGAAAAGGAAATTATAAGGTTAACAAAATAGAATATATACATAAACCTTGATGACTGTCTTTAAATGACTCTCAAAGCTAAAGTTAAAAATGCCCAAACCAGTAGCACACATTATGAGAGTCAGAGGACATCTTAGAGTGTGGTAGTCTTAAACTATGAAATTATAACATCAAAGCCTTCCCCCCTCCTACTGACACCCCCCCCCCCCCGTGGCTGTGCACAAGGTCACAGAGAAAGGCTCAGCCATTTTCACCCTGGATAACTTGACAGAGTGAGAGGGGGCTCATTTCTCTTTTCTTCAGATGGGGACCCCAAACTCACCAACTTCAGGGACACAGTCCTGAGTGTTACAAGACTCTCTCTCTTCTGGTTTCAACTGGGGGTCGCAGAGGCTACTTGGGGTCATGTCATCTGAGAGACACCGAACTTCCCGCACCCGGAATCCGCCCTGACAGCTCTTGGAGCACTTGTGGAGCAAAAAGAGAAAAAATGTCAGATTTCTCAGCAGCCTGTTAGGTCCCCGAACCAGGGAGGAAGATGAGGGAAACTCACAGAGCTCCCATAAGGGAAAATGAGCACCAGAACATACTGCCACATGGCACCAGCAGGTGGGCCACCTGGTCCTGTGTGCCCCACTCCCACGCCCCTCCATGCATGGTTCTGAGTGAATTCTAGTCTCCCACCACACCTTCCATAATATTTTATGGCTCCAAAAAGAAGGAACCATAAAAATGTACCATTGCTGTGCCTTATTATGTTAAAATCTATAAATTTACTGTTTCTAGTCTCATTTTAAAAAACTTGGTGAATCTTTCATATTTAAAATATATATATTTTTTTAAATCAGGGTCAGGATGGAGGAAAGTAGACACGGGTAGACATGGAACGTATTGCATAAGTGTAGGGCATTTCTAAATGATAAATACAAAGTATTATTTTAAAAAGAAAACCTAAACAAAACAGGGGCTGGAGAGATGGCTCAGAGGTTAAGAGCACTGACTGTTCTTCAAAAGGACCTAGGTTCAACTCGTAAGTCTCCACGAGTGGCTCACAATAGTCTGGAACTCCAGTCCCAGGAGAGTGATACCCTCTCCTTTGTGCTCCAAGGGCACTGCACACAGGTAGTACACTTCCATATATGTAAGGCAAACACCCATACACATAAGATAAAAATAAACATGAAATAATAATAATAACAACAATAACAATAATAATAAAAACTAGGGTCTTATCTCAGTTCTACATTGTAGTTATAATTCTTAATCTAAACCTGCGGGTCTTTCTTCTATTACCTTATGCTTGTTTACTTTTAATGTTAAAAATTAAAACAAATTTTCTTTGAGACAGGGTCTCACTGTGTAGCCCTGATTTGGCCCGGAATTCACTCTGTAGACCAAGTTGGCTTGGAACTCATGGAGATCAGCATCTTCCTGAGTGCAGGGGTTAAAGGTGTGGGCCAGCACATCTCTAATGAATATTTCTCTTTAAGTACAGTTATCATGTGTGTTTGCGGGTTCCATGGCCTGTGTGTGGAGGTCAGAGAACAACCTGAGGGAGTTGGTTCTCTCCTTCCACCATGTGGGTCCCAGAGATGGAACTCGGGTCTTCGGCTTGGCAGTTACGTGCCTTTATGTGCTGGGCCATCTCACTGCCACTTAATTTTTATTAATTTAAAAATTTAAATTAAAATATTTAAAACAAAAAAAAGATTGATTTTTCTGGAGACAGGGTCTCATGTAGCCCAGGCTAGCCTCAATGTAGCCAAGGATGATCTTGAATGTCCCTTACTCTTTTGAAAAGGTGTTATTCTTTGACAGTGGACACATGCATTTGTAGCTTAGCTATTTTCTTCCCTTACTGCCTTTACTCAGCTCTTCCCACTCCCGCTGACCCCCCTTCCTCTCGACGACAAGTCCCTTCCTCTTTTCATGTCTCCTTTGTGTGTGCTTGTAACCCACTTTAATTAGGGTTGTTTGCATGAACATGGTGGGGGCAATTTATCAGTGATTAGATTGCTAAAGAAAGTGATTGCCCCTCCCCCAGCAACCCTTAACTGAGGGCAGTTTCTCAGAGAGGGGTGAGGCCTCATGAATCCCTTCTCCTTCTGTGAGGGAGTGTTGCCGAGACCTATCTTGTACAGGTCTTCTGAGGATAGCCTCAAACGTCTCCTGCCTCCATCTCCCAAGTGATGGGATTACAGGCCTGTGCTGCCATGCCCAGTTTATGTGGTGCTGAAGACGGACCCCAGGGCTTTGTGCACGCTAGGCAAGCACTCTGCCAGCTGAGCTGTGTCCCCAGGCATTACAGTTCTTTTGGAGAAAGAACCTCGAGTAATCTGCTCTGTGGAACCTTCCTTGTCTTGACTGCTGACCCTATCCCCATAGCATATTTTAATACATCCCTGTGTTCTCCATTTCCTGGAAACTGTTAGTTGGATCTATAAGAGGCCTCAGCAAAGCCTGAACCACAGAGTCCTATGGTTGTCTGTCTTTTGAGGATGTCAGCAGCCAGTGACATGCAATGTCTCAAACTATTTAGTTCATCTGGTGTTGTAAGATAGTGACATTTGCATCCTGAAGAGGATTCAATATTAAAGACTCGCTGGCTCCTACTAGTGTCAATCAAAGCTGCATTCTGGGGGGCTGGTGAGATGGCTCAGCAGGTAAGAGCACCTGACTGCTCTTCCGAAGGTCCGGAGTTCAAATCCCAGCAACCACATGGTGGCTCATAACCATCTATAACAAGATCTGACGCCCTCTTCTGGAGTGTCTGAAGACAGCTACAGTGTACTTACATATAATAAATAAATAAATCTTTAAAAAAAAAAAGCTGCATTCTGGCTGGGAGAAAGTCCCTTTGCTAGTGGGTCTATCTGGTTTCTTGGCTCTTTCAGTGGGTGGAACTGGGAAAAAAATTAAAAGACAATTCATTTTTAAATTTACCATCATTGTTATTATTATTAGTTTGGTTTATCGAGATGGGGCTTCTCTGTGTTATAAATAGCCTTGGCTGTCCTGGAACTCACTTTGTAAATCAGACTGGCCCTGATCTCACAGAACTCTCACAGAGTTCACTGTACAATGTAGCACTTTAGTGTGTGTGTTCATATATGTGTGTGTAAATGTGTATATGTGGGGGCATGTGTTTGTGGGTCTGTGTGCACATGTATGGACACATATGTGTAGGCCAGAAGTTGATGGTAGATATCTTTTCCAATTTTCTCTCCACTGTATGTATGTATGTATGTATGTATGTATGTATGTATGTATGTATGTATTTTTGAGGTAGTCTTTCTATGTAGTTCTGGCTGTCCTGGCACTTGCTATACAGACGAGGCTGTCCTTGAACTCATGGAGATGGCTTGCCTCTGCCTCCTCAGTGCTGTGATCAAAAGCATGCTCCAGCATGCCTTGCTCTCCACTTTGTTTTTTAAGCTAGCATCTCTCGCTGAACCTGAAGCTCATTATTGCAGCCAGCCTGTCATCCCAAGGCTGTTCCTGTCTCCATCTCCCCAGTGCTGGGGTTGCAGGCTCAGGCGGTGGTACCCAGCTCATAATGCAGGACTTTAAGCAGTATCTTTGAGGCCTTTCAAACTCCAATATTGTCTGCAGCAATGTCTGTCAAGATGTAGCCCAAGGATACCTGTGTACTGCTTGGCCAGGAGGGGCCCAGAATTAGTCTTCTCAAGCAAGACCCACAAATACACCCCAAAAACTTGAGAATCACTGGATTATGAACACTTCTGTGTAGAAACCCAAATCTGTAAGTTTCTGGGTTCCCCAACAGAGCAAGGTCTCCCTCATTGTGTCTACTGAGAGTAGATGCCACAGGGAATATAGCATCTCTTCATGGGCTGGGCCCAGGACCCTCCCCAGAGTCATCTATGGACCACCGTGACTTACCATGCTCCATTCTGTGCTAAACCATTTAGCTCCACAAGGCTTGAGGTGGCAGGCCTGCTGGCTTGGGGGCTTCTCCAGGAATGAACACTCATAAGGGTCTAGCACTTCAAAGGTGTCTGCATTCTTCCTAACACAGATCACTTCCCTCTGCTGTGTCCCACTGCCACACTCGATGGAACACTGGAGAAGAAGCAGAGACAGATGGGTGTCACATGATACAAAGGGGGACGAAAACCGTGATGGTGGAGGGACATCCTTAAGTCTTCCACTGAGGCATATGAAAAGGAGCAAGACAGAGGCTACAAGAATAGAAATTGGGGATGGAAAGATGGCTCAGTGGTTAAGAGCACCAGCTATTCTTCCATAGGGTTCAATTTCCAGCACCCACATGGCAGCTCACGACTATGTGTAACTCCAGTTTGAGAGGTTCTGACACCTTCAGTCACACATGCAGGCAAAACTCCAAGGCACATACAAATTAATAGAAGTTGGTGTTGATAAGGAATATAGGGGGCCAAAGAGATGGCTCTGTGGATAAAATGTTCGCTGCACAACTGAGAAGACCCGAGTTCAAATCCTCAGCAACCAGGTAAAAAGTGAGTGTGGCTTTTGGTGTTGAGAGGCAGAGACAGGGAGCTCCTGGAGGCTTGTTGGTCAGCCCATCTAGTCAATTAGTGAGCTCCGGGGTTAGAGAGAGAACTGGTCTAAGAAAACTTAGCTCCAGCTGCATATGTAGCAGAGGATGGCCTAGTTGATCATCAATGGGTGGAGAGGTCTTTGATCCTGTGATGGCTCTATGCCCCATTATAGGGGTGTGCCAGGGCCAGGAAGTGGGAGTGGGTGGGTTGGTGAACAGGGGGAGGGGGGAGGAGATAGGGGGGTTTTGGAGGGAAAATTAGGAAAGGCGATAACATTTGAAATGTGAATAAAGAAAATAATCTAATAAAAAATAAAAATTAAAAAAATAAAAGAAAACAAGGTGGATGCAGATGAAGGAGGAGACACTGACAACAATCTGTGTGAGGGGTGAGACAATGTCTTGGTGTAACCAACACCTGACCCCCGCTGCAGCCATGTCTGTGTGACTGCATCAGCACCAAGGCTCAGAGAAGATTGGCCAGGGCCTGGGTCTCAGTGGGTTCTCAAGGACAGGGTACACTCCAAAGAGAGATCCATTTTTATCTGTAGGTGACAGCAATCTTGGGGAGAGGTGGTGATGTTTGCAGGGGTGACAGCAGCCACACCACTTGGGGTACCCTCTGTCTTTTCCACTTCACTACTGTATTTTTCCCCAGAGGGATAACATTTGAAATGTAAATGAAGAAAATATCTAATAAAAAATGTATTAAAAAGATGTGGGGTGACTGAGGAAGGACAAATGGTGTGTTCTGCCTCCTGCCCTTTGCTGTCAACTTGCTTTCCAAACGGTCTGAATCAGTTACAGAGAAAAGCATTTTCATCAAAGCCTGTCTTTTAAGCTACTTTAAAAAATTCCTACGGAGCAAGTGTCTGAATACTGTGCAAATCATGACCTTCAGTCAAAGGCCTTGGAGAATCAGCCAGGCCTGGGAGCCAGAGCTAAAAGGGCCAAGAACTCAAATCCAGGCAGGCAGTGGGGGTGGTGGGGTAGGGGCTGTGACAGTGCAGTCACTGGGATGGCTCTCTAGATTTTCCTCAGGGGTTCATATTCAATGCTGGAACAAGGAGGAAGAATCAGCCTGTCAATGTGTAAGTTACTTTAGTTTCTTTATTATCTTCTCTTTATAACATACACTCCACCTGAAAAAAATTGTGGTGAGCTGGTGAGATGGCTCAGTGGTTAAGAACACTGGCTGCTCTTCTAGATGTCCTGAGTTCAATTCCCACCAACCACATAGTGGCTTAAGACCATCTATAAACGTATCTGATGCCCTCTTCTGGCATGCATGTGTACACACAAACTAAGCACTCCTATACAAGCAAACAAATACATATCTGTGTGTATGATGTATGTGCGCATATGTGTGCATGTGTGTGCATGTGCGTGCATGTGTGTGAGTGTAGGCAAACATGGACCATGCTGCATGTCTGGAGGTCACAGCAAGCTTGCACATTGACCTTCACTTCTACTTCGAGGCAGGGTCTCTTGCTGTTTGCTTTCTTGCTGTATTCCAGGCTGGCTGGCCTGCAAACCTCCATGGACTCTTCTCCATTTCACATCTCAGCCGAGACGTACCGGGATTACAGATGTGTGCTGCTGTGTCTGGCTTTCACGTGACTTCTGGGGAATATGAATGCGGGCCCTCGAGCTTGTGGGACAAATGCTTTATCCATTGACCAATCTCTCAGGCCACCACCCCCAGATTTTTATTTTTATTTATTTATCTTGTTTTTCAAGACAGGGTTTCTCTGTGTAGCCTTGGCTGTCCTGGAACTCAATCTGTAGACCAGACTTTTCTTGAACTCAGATAGCTCCACCTGCCTCTGCCTCCTGAGGGAGGGGATTAAAGTTGTGAGCTACCATGCCCGGCCCCGTCTCCAGATTTTTAAAGGGCAGTTTCTGACATTGTTGAGTACTAACAAACCAGCTAATGGCAACGATACAGCGGCGGCGGCAGCAGCCACCTGCTGCATTTACTGTATGCTAGGCTATGCACTCATTCCCTGAGGCACGGAGATTTGTTTTGCTCACAGATGTAGCTCACATGCTTAAGTGAGCACATCGTAGGTACACATTGAATCTTGTTGGCTGAGCAAGGTGCTTAAGGGAGCACACAGTAGGTGCACACTCAACCTTCTTGGCTGACCAAGGTGAGCACGCAGAAAGGGTGCCTGAATGATATACCAAGAACATAGCAGCTTTTCCTGGTCACAGCAGGCAGCTAGTAGCATAGCCAGATTCAAAGCTGTCTTCTAACCCCTCTGCTAATTGCCTCTTCCAGGAACAGACAGATGTACCCAGCTCTGGCTACGTACCTGACTCCAGCTGCCAGTGAACCACTCCACCTTGCCTGTGCAGGGCCCATTGTCACACGGCGTAGCCTCCACTGGCCTGTTGTTCCCACAGCCTTCCAACGGCAGGCTGCTGACGTGGTTGGTCATGCACACCACTGAACGTGTCCTCACTCCTGCCCCACACTCCGCTGAGCACTGTGAGACAGAAGGAAGGCACATTAGTGGGGGCCCATGCAGGTTCTGGGGATCCTTCCAAATGATGCCAAGGGCTCACTGACCTCTGGCGCTTTCTTCTATACATAGCTGACAACCTTTTCTCACTCAGTACACTCTCTAGGATGGGAGTCTCCTCATCTATTACTTTTGTCTTCTAGGGTTTTAGTTACTCACAGACACATGTTTGTACGTGTTACGTGGGAAACTCTAGAAACAAACAATTCATCCATTTTAAGTGGTCCTGACTATCCCATTCTTCAAGAATTCCAGTTCCAGTATTCCACCCTGTACCCCATTCTGGATAGTCAGTGTTGCTGTAGTCCCATGACCACATGAGGGGCTCTGAGAGCACATGGCTCCCTCTTCCTGGATGTTTTCCCCTTCACCAGGAAACAGCAGAAGCTTGAGGACTGGGCTCCAGCGCCCTTCCTCTAAAGCACCCCTGCCTGCCCCTTGAACAAACTCTTTGTAGCCTCTGAAGTCATGTGGTTCTCTACCCACTCCCTCCCTTTGTTTTCCAAATTGTTTAAAATTTTTGTCTGTAAGTACAGTGTGTAAATATGTATATATGCTTGTGTGTGTGTGCATCTGGGGGCCTGAAGTTTATGTTGCTGTGCCCTCCTCAACTGCTCTCTACCTTATTTTTTTAGGTCAGGGGCTCTCACTGTACTGGATGCTCACTAATTTAGTCACAGTGGCTGACCAAGGAGCCTCAGGGATCCATCCATCCAATGTCAGACGGGGTAAGGGCACTCTTACCATTAGAGACGGGGAGTTGGTGGTGAGATGATCCGTTAACTAACCTTTCTCTACTCTCACTTCTTCTCACATCTCTGTCACTCCCACACTCACCTCCCTCGATGGCCACTCCCCATCCTCTGATCCTTTCTCCACTATGTATCTTTCTCCTCACTGAAGGAGGGCACGAGCCCTCCAGACAAGCTCCCCTTCTGTGGTCTCCACAAATCGCATAAAATATCAACATCAAATACAGTCTATATACGGTTCTCTAGTTAATCATTTGTTAGTTCAAGTACAGGCTGAAGACAGACTATACAGGTAGAAGTAGTCCTGATCCTTTCCCCAGGGTCACACACTGTCATAAAACTTTAGCTCTGTTTGTACTGTTGTGAGGATTCTGAGACACCGAGTCAACTCCTTGGGTTAAAAAGCTATTTGTTACAGTAGGCAGAATAATCCAGGCTGGAGACCATTCGTGTGGTCAACTCAAGACAAGGTATTTAATCTGGGCGTGGTGGTACACGCCTTTAATCCCAGCACTTGGGAGGCAGAGGTAGGCCAGCGTGGTCTACAGAGTGAGTTTCAGGACAGCCAGGGCTACACAGAGAAACTCTGTCTTGAAAAACCAAGACCAACCAACCAAACAAACAAACAAAAGACAAGGTATTTAAAATCTCTTGTGAAGAATAAAAAGTAAAGTCTTGACCGTTAGAGAGGTGGCTCAGCGGCACTCGTGTTTGCTAGCTGGGCATGGTAGTGCTCACCTTTAATCCTAGCACCAGGTAGGCAGAGGCAGGCAGATCTCTGTGAATTTGAGGCCAGCTTGGTCTATCCAGTGAGTTCTATGTCAGCCTAGGCTACATAAAGAGACCCTGTATCAAAACAAAACAAACAAAACCCAAAAAGAAACAAAACTCTAAGTGCCAGCTGCTTTTGCAGAGGAACCAAGTTTGGTTCCAGCACCCACACTGAACAGATCACAACTGCATATAAGTCTAGAGTCATGGAATATGAAACGTTCTACTGTCATCTGTGGCCACCCATAAACATGGCATCCATACACATACACATGCATTCTTACATGTACACATAGCATCTTTACATATATACATACACATGGCATCCACACATATGCACATGGCATTTTTACACACACAGCATCCTTACACATACATATATACATACGCATGACATCCTTACACATACACATGGCATACACATACACACACAGACACACACACACACACAGACACACACAGACACACACACACACACACACACACACAGATAATAATTAAAAAAGCAAATGTTCAAAAAGTAAGCCAAATGTCATATTTGCTGCCTCAAGTTCTACAGATATTTCTCCCTACATAAGTTTCCTCTGCTGAATGGACTTATTTAATCTTCTGCCTTCCACACGGAGGTGTGTCCACCTGGGGCAAGCTGGTCTCCAAATCCCCATGGTCAACGATGGAGCCAGGTCCAGAGAGGGGACCAGGATGACAGGATTTGAAAGCTTCTCTATTACGCCATTGGCTGGGGGAAGCATGGACAATTTAGATCCGAAAGGAGCTTCTTGGAGCTTGGAAGCCTGAGAAATGGGGGGAAATGGGGGAAATGGGGTGCCCCCCTTACACAGCAGGGACTGAGCCACACATATCTGCTCTCCACTCCCTAGATGTGCTCTGGAAAGACTGATCATGTCTGTTGAGGTAGGCAGAAAAGAGACAGCATCCCAGTCACACTTGGGGGCTGCAGAAACAGGCACACAAGGGATTCCAGAGCCTCTCCTGGTGAGCGTCACCTTGCGTAAGGCTCTTATAACTATTCAACATTGGATACCTTCCTCAGTTGCTGTCTGTCTTGTTTTTATTATTTATGCATTTTCGTTTTGTGAGAAGAGTCTTATTATATAACCCTGGCTAGCCTGAAACTCACTGTATAGATCAGGGTATCCTGGAATTCCACAGAGATCCACCAACCCTCCCTCCTGAGTGGTGGGATTAAAGGTGTGCACCACAGTGTCTGACTTTACACTTTTTTTTTTTTTTGAGTCAAGGTCTCCCACTGACCTGGGAGATCCCAGGGTTCAGATAGGCTGGCTGACTAGTGACCTCTACCTCCCCTGAACTAATAGTACAGATGTTACCATCATGCCTGGCTTTTATATGGGTGCTGGGATCTGGACTCGGGTCCTCATACTTGAGCAGCAATCACCCACTAAGCCATCTCCTAAGTCCTTACATTTTTTCCCAATCACAGTGACTAGATGCAAGATCCACCATTTCAACCACTCCTGAGTTTCTTCTTCCTTGCTTGCATGCATCTTTTCTAGCCATCCCCAGAATCTGTCTTTCATTAGAAACTCTATTTCCATTTCTGGCAGATGAAGTCAACTGACTGCTGGCTTCTCTTGCATACAGTAATGAGCAGAGTGATGACCAGCCGCATCTGCCTGTGAGTTTCCTTTCATAGCTCAGCCCTGAGGAGTAAGTGTCTACTATATTTCAGGCACAAAAATCTATGAAGTCATCTCCTAACCTTGGAATGCTGAGGAGAGGCAAGCTATTGTTTTTTTCACACCCCCTCCTTAATTGCAGAGACCCTTGGTCCTCATAGGAGTCTATAAACCTGAGTCCGTCTCTAGCCTTTTGTCAAAGATATTGTGGCAGCTGGTGGTTCTCAGAGCAAACCAGCTGCCATCTTTAACAGATCAGCTGAGCCTGCTTGTAAGGGCCAGTCACAGATGGGGCTGTGGGATGGTGACATTTCTCAGAGATGGAGGGCTTAGGGAGGGTGCATGGACTTTGGGCTTCTGCTACTGGTGTGCAATTCTTCTCTAGCTTACACACGGCCTAGAAGGCCCTGAGAATATAGACAGGGGTGGGCAGGGAGGGTGGTAATTGTGGTGGTTTGATTAGGAATGGCCCCCACATCTCATATATTTGACTGTAGGATCATGGGGAATATAATTAGCTGAGAGGGATTAGGAGGTGTGGCCTTCTTGGAGAAAGTGTGTCACTGGGGATGGGATTTGAGGTTTCAAATGTTCCAGTCTGGCCCAGTGTCTCTTCTTCCTGCTTCCTGTGGCTCTGGATCTGGATCTAGAACTTTCAGCCTCTCCAGGACTCTGCCTGCCAGTGTGCTGCCTTGCTCCCCCACCATGATAACATTAGATTAAACCTCTGAAACTCTAAGCAAGCCCCCAACTAAATGCTGTCTTTTATAAAAGTTGCTATGGTCATGGTGTCTCTTCACAGCAATGGGACACCGACAAAGGCAGTAGCCAGAGGGGATCCATCCATAGATGCACACAGCCATGGATGCAGCTATGGGGAAGTTGTCACGTATTCACCCGGTGTTGCTGTGTTGGCATCGCCTACACTCCTGCAACAGTCCCTTGCCCATGCTCGCAAGGGAGCCCAACAAACACTTTGGATTCCCAGGGTGGACTTTGGTTTGCCATTGGAATCTTATGAGGACGAAGGAGACACTGTTGATGTCTCACTGGGGAGGGAATGGACTTTGGGATTCTGAGTTACAGTGTGTCCCTGAGTGGCTCAGGGGAAATCCTGTGACATAGCCGGGGGCACACTCACCCTTTCACTCCACTCTGTGAGGAACCAGCTCTTCGCACAGGGCCCCATGTCACAGTTCTCGATGTCATTTGGCCGGAGCTTCATGTTGCACTCCTCGTCATGCACCATGTCCCCGATGTTGCTCACACACTTCACGTCTCGGGTCCGCTGCCCCACGCCACAGGGCACTGAGCACTAAAACACAGCAGGCTTTGGTGTCTCGTTCTCATTCTTGGTCACCTGACCCCCAACAGATAATGTGAGGAGGACCTGTGTGTTGTTGGGTCCACTGCAATTCCCAGGGGAGAAAGTGATCATGGGAAAACTCCCTGGCCTGTTCCTCTAAGAACCTTCTTGTATGGCATACCGGCCGGCTCTGGGCCTCAGCCTTTCCAGCTCCAGGACGGATGCACAGCTAGAAGGCACTGGCTCTGACAGTAGTTGCTAACCTTTTCTTAACGCGTGGGAGACATAGGGCAGGTGAAGTCTGCAGACACAGGACTCACACAGGCTCACCCACGAGAGTGGATATAGGCCATGCATACTAGCCTGAACTCCACTGAGCGTTGGCAGGAGCCATGGGTGCTAACAGGCTACCCAGCAAACATTCCCCACCCTACCCAAGGGTTACGAATCACTGTTGTAGTAAGGAAGGATGGATATCGGAGGGAGGGGCAGGTCCTGTACCGAGGTCCAGTCGGTCCGAATCTGCCACTCGCTGCAGATCTTGAGCTGGCAGGTGCTGGTGGTCTCTGGCTTCTCCAGGTGCTGGCAGCGGTAGGGTTGCACCGTCAGGCTACGGTTGGCATACACCTGGCGACACAGGACCTGGCGGTGCTGCATGCCCAGACCACAGGTCTTGCTGCACTCCGACCACTCCCCGATGTCCCAGCTGGTTCATGGAATGGGTTGGGGTGGACAGAGAGGGGACATCGGTTAACACAATCACTGGGTGGGGGAGGAGCCCTTTCCCCGGAGCAGCGTCTAAAGGCCCTGTGATTGTAAGAGAGCCGGTTGGGCATGCTGTTCACCGTGACTAGACTGCCCAGATTCTTGCTCTACACAGTTATCGAAAGAGCGAGACGGCACAGATGATTTCTATTTAGTGATCAAAGCAGAATCTCTCAATGACGCCTCCAAATTAGCTTAATTTCCTTATGATGCTAACCCACTTGGGAGCTGAGAGATCTACAGCCAAGGTATCTTCTACTGCCTGTCATCTCATGGCCAGTCTCAGCAATTAGTGAACGAAACATGATTAGACGTACAGCATGTATTTGGATAAAAATTACATTTTTTTTAAATTCTAAGGATAAATCTTTGACCTTTTAGGACATGTCCTAATCCATCTAAGGCTGTCTCATTTATCATCCAACAACCCAATGCCAACTCCTCTCAGATATGCTCCTGACTCCTCCACACCAACTAGGCACCGTCTGTATACTCAGCTCACATATGAGCTTCTTTACTGGGTTCTCACTCCTATGACCTCCCGCTTTCCTGGATGAGCTTCCTGGCTATGCCTGTTGCTTGTTTCAGACCATCAGCTCCTCTAGAAAGGCAGGCAGGCAGGCTTGCTGAGGGGCCTGTATCTTGCACACAGACCCAGTCAGTGTCTGCACATCAAATTTGAATGGGGTTAAAAATCCAAATGCATGCGTTACTAAGCTCTTATGGCTGTCAGCCAGAAGGGACCTGGTGAGAGGTGACCAGGGAGGCCTCTTACAAGGCTGGGCAGGGGAAGAGGTTGCAGGGTTCCTCCTCTGGGGTCGGCTTCATGCTGGAGTCACAGTAGCTCTCGGGAACCTCCTCGTGTGTGTTTCTGTGCACGCAGCGGAAGATAGGGTACTGCGATCCTGTAATGACAAGGAAGATGGCTGAAGGCCGGCCCACACCTGAGATGCTGAGCTGTGGTAAGGATGAGCAGCCAGTGAACGCGTGGATATATGTATACGCACATGCACATACATGCATGCGCACACATAAATACACAGAGACAGTAAAAGAACTCACTAGTTAATGGGGTATGCATAGAGTGGGCACAAACAGAAACTTTCCCCCTTCAGGGTCTGGCTGGAGATAGAGAAATAGCCACATGTGTCAGGGAAAGGGGCTGTCCACTAACCAGAATAAACGGGCCTGCTAGGCAGGTGCATACAAGGGGTTGAAGCAGAAGAGATTCAAGACTTAGAGCAGAGCAGCTGCCTTTGTAACACATTTCCCACGACCCAACAGTGTCCCGATTCAGGGGCTCGGTCTTTTTTTTTTTTTTTAAGATTTATTTATTTTATGTATATGAGTACACTGTAGCTGAACAGATGGTTGTGAGCCTTCATGTGGTTGTTGGGAATTGAAGTTTTAGGACCTCTGCTTGCTCCGGTCAATCAATTCTGCTCGCTTTGGCCCAAAGATTTATTTATTATTATATATTCGTACATCGTAGCTGTCTTCAGACATGCCAGAAGAGGGCGTCAGATCTCATTATGGGTGGTTGTAAGCCACCATGTGGTTGCTGGGATTTGAACTCAGGACCTTCGGAAGAGCAGTCAGTGCTCTTACCCGTTGAGTCACCTTGCCAGCCCAGGGGCATGGTCTTTTTAGCATCCACCTGTTTTCCATGAGGTAGAGCTTCCCTGGACAGGTCAGTTCTGGTTTAATCAGAGGTCTAAGCTTGTAGTACTTTTCCAGAAAGCTAGTAACTGCTTCATGTTTTTGTTTTGAATATACAGACTAGTTTCATTGCCTTAATAAGGACAAACTATTTTCTATAAAAAGCAAGTTAAGGGAAATTTCTAGGTCTCAATTCAATTTTGCCTTTCTCTCTGCTGCCATCTGCTGGCAGAACTTGAGAGTTACTCGAGGCCATTATGAAACTAGGCCAACTTGCAACTCTTCCTAGGATGAGCATTGTCATTCATTTAAAACTATGCATATCTGTGCTTCTAACTGGTTAAACTCCCCCCTCCCCCAAGAGCTGTAACTCACCACAGTTTTAATTGTACCAGGCTAACTTTTTTTCTTTTAAAGTTTCTTTAAGAAAAAACTTTTTTTTTAAATTAACTTTGTTCTTAGACAGTTTTTTTTTTCCAAAATGGCTCAACATAATTTATGTTTTTATGTTAAAATGTACAGAGTTCTTTTGAAAGTACTTGCTAGAAAGGGGGAAAAGATATTACATACAAGGAGAGGGAGGGGGGCTGCCTGGCCAGGTACATACACAATGCATTCTGATTTCTTACATTTTCTACCCCTGCTATCACCTGCTTCCTACAGGGAACCCACACCTGGTACTCTAAATCTGGTTAAAAACCCACGGCTGAGGAGCTGTTGGCTCTAGGGGAACCCACTACTGTTGTAGTGATGGAAATCTCGTCTAGCTGCCTTGTAAACACTTGTGTTCACACCCATCTGCGACTCTCCGTGTTAGTCGGAGAAATGTCCTTTCGCCCTGGATGGCGGCGGATGCTCAGACACACAGCTGGCAAGAGACTGAGAGTATGTGATGGTCCAGTGCTCAGCTACAACTCTTAACACAAGTGCCTCATGTGATCCATCATGGATACAGGGCAGGGGTCCTTCAGGCTGGCCTCCTGCAACTCCCTGAGCCATAAATGTGACAGTCTGTGAGAGTTTTGAATCTGAAATAATCACTTGTTGAAACTACTGTGTTAGTAAATATGTACATGTAGCTATAATCTAAGACCATTATTTAATATGTTCCAATTAAGTCCAACTGTTAACTGAGTTAAAGCAGTTGTGACTATGAATTGAATAGCAAAAAAAAAAAAAATCCTGTTTTGGTATTAAATTTTGTTAAGCAACACGCCTATCTCCCTTACATAGGATATATTTTTGTTTAATATTTTAAAGATTGATTTATTTTTTATGTGTATAGGTATTTTGGCTGCATGCATGTCTTTTTGTGCAGTGGTCACAGAGGCTGGAAGAGACTGTCGGTCCCCTGGAATTGGAATGACAGACTCTTGTCAGCAGCCACGTGGGTGCTGGAAATTGAACCTGGATCCCCAGGAAGTTAAGCAGATAGTGCTTTTAACTGCCGAACCATCTCTCCAGCTCCAGGAGATATTTTTAAATTAAATTCAACCAACATTAAGCACACCGTGCTAAGTTACAACGATACTAAGACCCAGTCCACAGCCTGCAGTGAACATTTGAAACTCAGCTATTAGAGGATTAGGTGAAGTTCTTAGGTAGCCTGTTCCTTTCCCTCTAGACCGTGTGAGTCTAACTTTTCCACTTACAGCTTTGCGGACTGAGTAGCTAAAGTAAGGTACCCCGACTGCTTGGCACTCACAGAAGGGGAAACCTAATACACACAGCATAGAGGATATAGGATACTGTAGGAATGCTCTGTGCCTGGAAAGATGGATCTTGCTTGGGGTTGTCTGGCAGATGGCCACTGCCTGCCTCTCCTCCCATCTGACTGCTCTTACATGCACTGTGTATTGTCCATGGTCCAGCTCCATGGAAAGGTACCAAGCAGACGAAATGAGAGGCTCTTTGTCTCTCCGAGTCTGAGAAAATGTCAGCTTGATAACTTTTGCCTCTGGTGACTGCAATGGTTTCTTTCTTTGGGTTAGCTTTAGTATCTGCAGAAGGTATCATGCAGACTTAGCATGTCTCCTCCAGTGACTCCTCTGGTTGCCAACAAGCAAGGCCAGGGTGTAGGGGAGATGCTGGCTGGGCTCAGGCAGCAGGATGAACTTAAGATCAGTTGTCCAGACTCACATCAAGGCAAACTGGTCAACACAGAAGCAGAAGCACAACACATTGCAAACGGAAGCTGTGTGACACTATAAAGAGTTAGATAAAAGAAGTGTCAAGAAAAAAATTGAAAAAAGAAAGGGGAACTGCTGGAGAGATGGCTCAGCGGTTAAGAGCACTTACTGCTCTTCCAGAGGTCCTGAGTTCAATTCCAGCAACCTCATTGTGGCTCACAGCTATCTGTAAAGGGATCCGATGACCTCTTCTGGTGTGTCTGAAGACAGTGACAGTGTACTCACATACATTAAAATGAATAAATTAAAAAAGAATAATCTTTAACAAAAAAGAAAGAAAAGAAAAAATGAGTAAACGCAGACTTAGAAATACAGGAACCAAGAGAGCCCCATCAGGAGGTTGGCAGAGGTCTGGGCATTTGTGAGGGACAGGGGCTGATCTCTCCGGGACAGGGACCTGGGTTGTGTAGCTGAGGAGTACACAGTGGCGGCAAACTTGTCACTTGTGCTGAGCGCTCAGTTTACCCACGTGCCTTGTGCACCTGCATTGCATTGCCCATGCCCTGCATGTCTGCTGCCACCACTCTTAAGGGGACACAGGGTTCCAGGGGTGTCCCCCCTGTAGCCCAAGGGTGGCATGTGGTCAAAGGTAGCTATGAATGCCACTCGAGACAAAAGTTGTAAACTTATTTAAAACCAAAAAAAAAAAAAAAAAATTGAACTTGATTGTGAGGCTCATGAGCAGGAACTTTGTAGAGAGGACAATATTGTGGCACAGCGTCAAAGGTTGGCAATGCTTGCTGGAGGGAGCACAGGAGGTGTCCCACCATCTCCCGCTGTTTGTCACAGAGAGAGGAAGGGAACTGTACCCAGTTGTGCTTTATTTTCAAGGCACCCTTCAGAAGCTCTCTGGCTTCAGAGCCAGTGCCGTTTGCAGGGTAAAGAAGAGAATGAGACAGTTGTCTCAGATGCCTAGAGCAGCAAATGCCAAGGGTGGCACGCACAGGCACACATGGGTGTGCATATGTACAGTGTACATATTTGAAATGGATCATGTGGATATCACATTTCATACTTCACATTCTGGTGTGTGTGTGTGCGCGCGCATGTGTACAGTATAAAAGTAAAGACTGCCTTAGAAAAACATGATTTAATTTGGACATACAAATTTACATTCTTTGGACTGGAGAGATGGCTCAGCAGTTGAGAGTACTTCCATAAGATCTTGGTTCAGCTCCCACCATTGTCATGGTGGTTCATAACCACCACTTCTAGGGGCTTTGATGTCCCCTTCTGGGCACTTTGGGAACTTCATACATGTGGTGCAGATAAACTTCTGCAGGCACATACACACAAAGTTTTGGTTTTTTTAATTTAGAAAAAAATAAATTCACATTCTTTATGCCACAGAGCATGGGTAAAGGCAAGAATACTAAAGGTATAAGTACCCCTCTTGTGTCTTTTCTGATAGATCATATTGTGTACATTTAAACTGTGGTAACAATGTATCAATTTATTCAGGAATCATCTGAGGAGCTCACTCGGAGAAACATCAGGTGCTCACCATGATGCTGAGCACTGAGGCTACGAAGTGCAAACTTGGGGAGACAGACATTCCAGACAGCCAAGGAACATGCCTGAAGTGTTGTGAGTTCCTAGGAAAGAGTGCTTACTTGGAACATGCAGAGTCAGGCAGGCTCCACAGTGGAAGAGACACCTGACCCGGGGCTTGGAATATATGGTGGTTAATATTGTAACCTTGGAGACTCACCTATGAGACCAGCCTCTAAATGTGTGTAAGGGAACTTCTAGATTAACTGAGGTAGGAAGACCCACCCTAACTGTGGGCAGCTCCATTCCCAGGGGCTGGGTCCTAGACTAAATAAAAAGGAAGAGGGGAGCAAAACATAAGCGTTCATGGCCCTCTGCTTCCTGACAGCGGATACAATGTGACCAGCTGTTCCTAGCTTCTGTTGCCATGACTTCCTACCATGATGGACACTCACACTGCAAACCACAACAAAACAAAACAAAACAAAACAACAACAACAACAAAAAAACCCTTCCTACCTTAACTTTGCTCCTTGTCAGGTCTTTTGTCACAGACATGGGACTAATGGAGTATGAAGAGTAGTGTGCTGTGCTGTCAGGTGCCGGAGGATAGTAATGGAGGGAGAGGGAGGCAGCTAGGGGAAGGCTGAGGGCACTCTGACTCTGCGATGTTTCTCCATCACCTCTCTTACAGAACAGAGAGGGGCTTGCTGAATGACCACCTGGATGATCAGTTCTTCAGGCCATACCTCACTATATCCATAAATCAATATCGTGTGGTCTCTACACAGGGTGGGGAAGAATCTTCTACACACATAATTTTGGATTGCAAACCACACAGTGGCAGTTTCCTCTGAGCTATCCAGGCGCTGCATCAATTCATAAGTGGCAGAAGAGCTGGAAAGGAGTCCATTTGGATCTCAGGTTCCTTTGTCAATGCTGAGATACTCTGCTTATCTCTGTAATGCCTAGGATAAAATCTTATTAAAATGATTGTGGCCTTTTGGCAGAGTTATCGCTAGCTGTCTGGCTCTGTCAAGACACAGTCTACAGGCATCTCATTTCCCCTTACAGATTTACAATAGAAGCCAGTTCAGCTGCTCTTCAGGCCACATCTCGGCTCATGTAGTCTGAGCACAGCAAAATGGATGCAATAAGAGCTCATACATTAATTCTCCAATTACCAGGCGGAATCAATCATTTTGGAATCATCAAGGCTTTGAGCATAAAGAATTCCAACCACCCAGTCCTATCCTTCTACCCTCAAATAAAAACGAATCAAAGACTTAAACTCTAGCCCCAAAAGCCATTACACCAGTGCTCCTTTGAAAAAGATATCCTCAGATCCAAGACTTTCTTGGATCTGATCTCTCTCTGTCTTTCTGTCTCTATCTGTCTCTGTCTGTCTGTCTCTGTCTCTCTCTCTGTGTGTTCACATGTATAAACGTCAGAGGAAAACCTAGTGTGCTGGTGGTTTTTTCCTACTTTTTTTTCCAGACAGATTTTCCTTGTGGTTTCCTGCTGTGTAGGCCAGGGCAGGCAATTTGGGAGTTTTCACATCTCTGCCTCTCATCTCTCTGAAGGGAGCTGAGGATTATAGAGGCTTATGCTCCACGTTCAACTTTTATTATGTGGGTTTTGGGATTTGAACTCGGGTCCTCATGCTTGCATAGCAAGTGTTCTTGCACACTGAGCCACCTCCCCAACCCAGATTCAAGTCTCTTGAAGAGAAAAAAGACCACCAACAAAACAAACCAACCAAACACAAAACTCAACTAATCATCAAATCAATGCCTCTCTTGGTGGATTTCCAGGTTTTAGGAAGTTTGGAGTGGGGCAGAGCTTTTGTTTCTATAGTAACGCTTCCTCAGAGAACAACTGTTTCAGGGCAACAACAGAATCTGATGCCCTCAGCCTATATAGGGAGAAGATTATAACTATGTCTCAGCGGTTAAGAGCATTGACTATTCTTCCAAAGGTCCTGAGTTCAATTTCCAGCAACCACATAGTGGCTCACAACCATCTGTAATGGGATCTGATGCCCTCTTCTGGTGTGGCTGAAGACAGCTACAGTGTCTCATATACATAAAATAAATAAATCTTAAAAAAATAGATTGACTGTAGTTCATGGGTGCTTCCTTGTAAAGAGGACCATAAGTCACCTTGGAACAGAGGCAGAGTCAACTTGCAGACCATGGGGCAGAGCAGTCACACAAGGGTTTCCAGAAACTGATTCCCCGATCTTTCCTGACTCTGGAGTTGCCAAGGGAAGGGCACTGGGTCTGTGTTACAGTCTAGACCTGATGTGGACCTCTTCACGAATGCCACCCTTGATAATAAGCCTGCAGTCATGCTTTACTTTGAGCCTATCAAAATGCCATTTTATCTAAATTCACCCAAACGCCACCCTTCTCCTCAGTCCCATACCGTCTGCCTTTTCCTTGGAGAGAGGTTGTATGCACATACACACGGGCACACTGGCTCTCTTCTTACAACAGTTAACAGATGTGACATTGTTAGGGCAGGGGCTTTTCTCTGGTGGTCCTGGCTGACTGAGCTAGAACACTGGATGAACCTGGGTTAGCATTTTTATCAAGAGAGTAGGAAAGGGAGGGGAGGAAGATGAAAGCTTGCAGTGAAACGCTAAGACCCCAGGTGTATTGTCCCCCTGAAACCTTTAGGTCATGGCATTCACACCAGACATCTATAAACCCGATTTCTCAATTTTTTAGACTCTGGCGCCTGCATGCACATTCTCTGATTATAGCCACAGGAAAAGCTCAACTCAGATCTATGCTAGCTGTTTTGTTGTTGTTTTGCTTTGGTTTTTTTTTGAGACATGGTTTCTCTTGGCTCTCCTGGAACTCACTCTGTAGACCAGGCTGGCCTCAAACTCAGAGATCCATGCACCCCCAATGCCTGGCTCTGTATTTTTTTCAATTGTCCGTCTTTGTTGAGTAGCTTCTGAGACACAACCTTGGGGCACAGTGACACTCTGCTTGAGTGTTTCTTATGCTTGGGGTCTTGAGTCACGAAGACCTAATGTGACAGTGAAGGTCGTCTGTTTCTGTGTGCTTGATGCCCTACTATGTCAGTGTGACCTCTGAGGTGCTAGCGTGAGGCCTGGGAATGCTTTTGTAAACCCCTGTGCATCAAAGCTTGGATGAGCACGTCTGGCTGGCAGTCTTTGGTGTGAACGTATCATTGCTGGAAGGGAGCCCTGGAAGCTGGTTTCCTGGACTTGGTTCATGTGTCTACTTGCTCATTCAAATCTGTATTCGATCACTGTGATAAAGGGGGTGGGGGCACAGATTTTCTGAATCCCACTACTGGATGAGCCTGTGGGTTATCTTGGGAACCTGTCAGCCAGTCTGTTACATGAACAAACCATCTCACAGGTGGTTCAAGTTGGTGAGAGGCTGCCTCATTGGCTGGGCCCTCCCTTATCTGCTGGCTTGGGATTCCTACGCAGGCTTACCTTTCCCACAGGTGGTGGAGCATTCTGTTGTCCCCAGCTGCTTCCAGTTGTGGTCCCGGCTTCGCCTTGGGGGCTGTGGTGCTGGGGGCACCAAGTTGTCTGGTCGGTGGGAAGGGAATCTCTCCGGATGCCTGACTGGGAAGGTCTGCGTGGATTCTGACGTGAATACCTCAGGGGCCTCGACTTGTGAGTCTTCCTTTTCCTGGTTCTTCTCCCTCTCTTCTCTGTCCTCCTGGCCTCTGTCTTCCTCTTCCAGCTGCCCATTGAAAGGTTCTCCTAGGAGAGGCAGCACACGTACAGAAGTGAGAAGTCTTTGCACACTGAGTTGGAAAAGTGTGAAAAAGGGGCCTGCCACTGGACAGGATGCAGCAGGCGTTCATTTGAAATAGCAGTGATAGTTTTAAAAAGGAAATACTCATCTCTCTTATATTTAAAACATTATTAAAAATCAGTAATAAGGGGCTGGAGATATGGCTCATTGGTTGAGAGCACTGACCACTTTTGTAGAACACCCGGATGTAATTCCCAGACCCATACAGTGGCTCCCAACCATCTCTAACTCCAGTCCCAGGAAATGCAACACCCGCTTCTGGCTTCCTGGGGTGACACATGTGACACACAATGAGATACTCATACATAATTAAAAAAAATCTAGAAAAAAAATCAGTAAGGAACTGCAAAGGCCACAGGAAGATGCCCCCCCCCCCGCCCCAACAAACATACAAACAAGCCAAAAGCCATAAAAAAAATACTCTCTCAGCTTCACTCATAATGAACATATCACCAATGTAGACACAGGAGACTCTCAACTCTTTTCTACCTTATGATAAGAGTTAGAGAGTTTGGAAGCTCATGTCTCTGAGTCCTGTGGTGAAGCTGACATCCACTTCTTTCAGTATGCGTGATCTTACAGATGCCAGCTTTTGGCGAGCAGACTGGCACCAGCACTCTAAATTTTAAATGCACACCCTCTTTGACCTACTTATGCTGTTTCAAGAATAGTTATCCTATACACGGTCTCGTTCTTTTACTTAAAGCTGTACATAAAAATGTGGTTACTAAAATATCCTATGCCATAGCAAGACAACAGGCTTCAATGTGTAGTGACAGTAAAAATTAAATGACATCATAGCACAACTATGAAGTGGAACAAAAAAGGATGCAGCATATATATGCTCTAACTCAGCAGCATGACAGGTATGTTGTTTGCGGAACAACAATGCATAGACTTGGCTTTGTGCACACACGGACACACACGTGTGCAGAGAGATGCGGCAGGCCACTTTTGAGATATGGGGTCTCTCTGTTTTTGTTTCTCTTCAAGTCTGAAAGATAGCTATGCTCCAGGATTTTCTTGCTTGTTTTCATTTTAACAGATAATGAAAGCTGTCTGGTTTGAGGGGGGACCCTCAGGAAGGATAAAGCAGAGTTCCCACAAACATCAGTGGTGGGCAGGGCAAGGGCACAGCAGAGAAGGCCTAGTTAGACATCAACTTCCAATGGCCTGAGGCTTTGCATTTCCTGAGCACTAAGGGCCCCAGCATGGACCACACAATGTCCTAGGAACCTTACCACGTCTGGGGTGAGATTGGGGGTCAACTCTCAGTCTCACCCTCTATTTTTGCCCTCAGCAGGAGCTGGAAGGTTCTAGGAGGCTGCTCCTGTGGGCAGGTCAGCAGAGTCAGTGCAGAGAGACAGGACCCACACATCGCTTTAGCCCCTTGCAGATCCCAGGGCCTTTCCCTAAGCTTACTGTGAGCATGCATGCACACGGACACCCACCCATCAGGTGTCTGCAGCCTCTGGGTTGACGGAGGCGGAATGTTCTGCCAGCTTCAGAAGCACGTAATGTTCAGGTTGGTTTTGAACTGACTAACTGCAAGCAGTGATATTTGATATGTAGACAAATGCTCAAAGTATCAGCAGACATGCTTTATTTATTTATTTATTTTAATAGAAAGGGGTTGAGGCAGAGTCATCGCACTGGTAAGAGACATTCCGTCTGGGAGGAAAAGGGAATTAAAAGCTGATACTTTTTTGTTTTGTTGTGTTTTGTTTTAATTTGTATTATTATTAGTTTTTTCTCTGCATGTGTATATGTGTCCATATGTACGAACCTGTTTACATGTATGTGAATGCACACGAGTTAGAGTGCATGTACGCATGTATGTGGAGGTTAGGTTGATATCCAGAGTCTTCCTTGATTGCTCTCTATCGACTTTAAGGCAGGATCTCTCAGCTGAACCAGAATGCACTGCAACAGCCACTGTAGCCAGCCTGCCTGCTCTGGGATCCTCTGCCCTGGCTGTCTGAGCACTGGAACTGTGGGTAGGCTGCTGTGCCCATCTGGCAATTAAGTTGATTCTGAGCTCTGAACCCTGGTCCTTTCCTCACTGGGTACACAGTCCTGATGCTATTTTTGGAGCAGTTTTAGGTGGGCAGGAAAGACTCATCAGGTTGGCTTTGGGGGTGGAGGAAGGGTCAGAAGCCATGGAGGCTGAGGCTTCTAGTAGCTGAGACCAGAGAGAAATGGATTCTGCTTGGAGCATCTTGGTCTTGGCCTCATGAAACCCTTTTGAGACCACTGATCTTTAGAACTCTAAGACTGCTACCTTCATCTTGTTCTAAGCTACTGGTTGGAAGGTCATTTGCTACAGCAGCAACAGGAAGACAACGTAATCATCTCAAATGTGGGATCAGCATGTCTATCTGTGGCTTAGCATCAAGTGAATGAAAATAACCCATCAGTAAGGCTTAAATGGAGAAACATGTTCTGATACCAAGTCCACTGACTTGAAATATGTGCCCACAGGTTTTCTCTGCATTGTTCAGGACACAGAGGGCAGGGGCACAAGAAGAGAGAGAGAGAGAGAGAGAAAGAGAGCTTTAAGAAAAAGTGACCCAGCACGTTTGATGGCAAACCAAGGGGCTTTACCTGGTCTCCTGTGTGGTGGCACCTGTGGGCTGATGGCATTATTCCTCATGATCACGTACTCATAGTGGACTCCTGGGTTGGGCTGCTGGTGTATCATCTGAGGACACAAAGTCTATGTTACCACAGCCTGCATGCACACATTCCTTTCTGGATGGCTTTGGTCTCAATAACGTAACTAGTACTGTAATTAAATGTGTAAGTTCTCATCTAGTTGTAGCAATAAACCAACGGCATTCTTAGAGGTTACTTCCAGTGGCTTCTTGTAGGTTGCTCTCGAAGAATTAAAGACTTCATGTGCATACGAATCAGAAGAGAAGCGGGCAAATTGCAAAGATTTTATGAAGATAAAAGTTAAGGTTTTATAAAGTCCAAATTGGACAGTATCTACAGCAGGCGAACCTGTGGCTGGCAGCCATACTCAGCCAGGGCTTGGGTCAGTGGCCTCGAAAATGTTCCAAGACCTTCACACTGCAGAGGAACCTGTTTGAGTACTAGGTGGTGGCAGAATCAAGCAAACAAGGACCAGCTCTCCTGAGCAGGGCTAGCTTAGAACAGTAAGGGTCCTTTAATGTTGTCCTTTAACGTCCTTGACTAGGCCACTAAGGCTCGCTGGCTCAAGTCGGCCCCAGTCCTCAATCCTCTCCCTGTTGGCTGCATGGTCTTACTCATTTTCACCCACAGGAAGCCCCTGAACTATAATGAAATAGAGTAGAAAAACAAAATCCAGGCCAACAAACCAAACCAAACCAACAACAAAAACCCCAAACAAACAACAACACACACACACACACACACACACACACACACACACACACACAAAACCCAAAAAACCAAATGAGCAACAAAACAAAACAACAATAACACTTATAAAAGTATAAGGCTACCTGGGTCATATTCTTTGAGGAAACAATGATAAACACAAGCAAATGAGTAAGCAAACAATCAAAACTCCAAGTAGGCAGGATGGCAAGCCCGAAGCTAGTTGGGCTGCAGAGAACTGGGACGGAGGCACAAGATGACTGAGCAAGTCCAACAGAAATATCCCAGTCTACCAGCTCATCCTGTGCTCACAGCTATTATAGGAGAAGGCACAGTGACGGTGGATTGGAGCAACAGCACCCCCAAATCTATAAGTTAATTGGGAGCCAAGCAAGGGGACACAGTCTTGTTGGTATTTCCACTCTGTAAAGTGGTTCTTGCCAACCAGGTAGGCAATCCAGAGTCAGTCTCTAGACCTCTTGTTTGACTTTCCTCATGAGGAGGACTGAGGAGAATCCTGATTGGCTTTTGAGGGCTCATAGCCCTGCACACACCCATGAGTCACACCTGGATCTCCCACTTAGGCCACCCCACCTCTTGCCCTCTTCCCATTCGTGATGTGTTTCTTCCCCATCACTCACCCAGAAGCAGGCAGATGTGAGAGGCACACAGACCCTCACACCACAAGCCAAGATCCACTCACTGGTCCTGCAGGAACTGGGTGCTGAGCATGGGACCCCAAGGGACACTGCTGTGTGACTACAGACCCTTGCTGACCACCCCAGCCCTCTAAGTCCCTTCTGTACAAACTCTGTTTCTCCTTCTGCCCTTTCCTGTGCCTCTTTTCTGTGAGGAAGTGTACTAGACTCTGCCACTGAACGCCTTATGCTGTTTATGGGGTTATTGTTGGCCGCCTCTCCTAGACCACCCACAGGAGGCAGTTCACAGGCCAAGCCTTCACCTCTGAAGCCATTCACAGTTACCCAGAGTCAACCAACCAATGGATGACTCACAAAAAACACCCCAAATGAACTAAAACAAGGCTTCTTTTGTAACTTCCAGCCTACTATCCCTCAAGAGGAACAGACCAGAACTCGAGAGCTGGAGACACTATTTCTAAAGCTCTGACATAGCAAATATTAGAGACCACTGTGGCTCTGGGAACATTTGGAATAATACATTAATATTTATTAATAATAAATATCTGTGTATTTATTTTAAACCTTTGTTTCTTGACATTCTTTAGTTCTGCATCTTTTTAGAAGACTGGATTCTAGTGGCTTAGTGTGGGTGCACACGTGCATGTGTGCTTGTGGTGGTCAGAGATCAACTGTGGGTGTCAGACCAACCATGCTATTTGAGATAAGGTCTCTCACTGGGACCTGGGGCTCTCTTATTAGGCTAGGCTGGCCGGCCATTGAGTCCCATGGATCCTCGGGTCTCTGTTCCCATAGTTCTGGGATTATAGACATGTGTCACCACAACCACCTTTTACGTGGGTGTTGAGGCTGGAACACAGGTTGCGAGACTTTATAGACTGAGTGCCTCAGGCCCCTCTAGTAGTTTCTTTTTAAAAAAGACCATTAAAAACAACTCTTGGCCAACTGAATATTCTGGCTTCAAGTAAAGTAACTGTAGCCTTGTGTGTGTGAAGCAGGGAACTTGCACTGTAGCTAAAGCGTCATCGTCCCATCTGGGGTCATCTGGAGTGTTCCTTCTCCATTCGCCTTGACAGGGCTGAGATGGTTGAGCCCGTGGGCTGCTTTGCACTTGGCATTTTCTTTCTTTTGCCATAAAAGAAAACATGCCAAATTAGCGTTGGGAGGAAAGAGCCTGGAGGGGCTCCAGGCCTCGTGAAACAGGGGATTTGTTTGCCTCTGATTGGGTTCAACAAGTAAGATTGGTTTTACTGGGTCCATAAACTCCGAGGGTAATAAAGCACCCGGTAGAGTTTATGGTTTCTGTGGGCCTCATACACTCAGGGGTAAATGTCAAAGACCAATGCCAAGCACTGGAAGGAGTCCCTCAAACAGGCTTCACTCAAACGCTTCTATCGAGCCTGAGCAAGGATGTTTTGCTTATTCAAAGTGTACTCCTTGGAAGCGACAGAAGCCCAAACTCAGAGAGCACCCCCAGTACCCCCAAACTCACATAGACATCCAGGATCTCATTAGTGGGACCCTCAGCCAGAAAGGACTCCCCCGCAGTGCTGGAGACCTCGTTCGGTCGTTTGTAGGTGAACATTGTCCCTCCGCCCTCGTACTTCCCCGGGCGATCGATTGCCCAGTTCCCATTGATGATGGAGCGGCCAGAGCGACTTCGCAAGGCTGTGGAGACAAGAGAACCAGTTTCTCTGGTAAGCTCAGGTGTGCATAGGAAGATAACCCAAGTCACCTAGCTAATATCCCCGGGGCACTCATGGTTTGGAAGCATACCGCCTCTGGCTCGACTGTTCCCTCACCTCAACCATTCCCTTCCCTGTGAACTTGGAAGAAAAATGAAGGATGGGTGGGAGTGGCTGAAGGAGGAAAGGATGCAAAACAGAGGGGGAAGCCAGCAGGGGAAGAATAAGGCACCGGACAACTAATTTATGCTGTGCGTCATTACTGAGGTGAGGGGCTTCTACACCCCAGCCCATGTGCTAGTTTTGGCCAAGTTCAGCTCTTGTAGTGTTTTTGTTTGCGTTTTTGTTTTGTTTTTTAATATAATGAAGCATAAATGTGAGAACTGGGAGACACTGCATAAAATTTTGAGTCTTGGCTTTTCTTATAAAATAGGAAGGCATGTTAGCATTGGCGCAACATTATCTCAGGGCCTCAGACAACAGGAGCTCAAAGGAATGCCTTTCTTTCTTTTTTTCCACTAATCAATCAATTAATTAACTTTACATCCCAATCACCGGCACACCTTTCTTCCTGGTCCCCCCTTACAAGTCTTCCCCTTCTCCTCTGAGAATGGGGAGGCTCCATTGGGCCCCCCAATGGCATATCAAGTCTCTGCAGGACTAGGCACATCCTCTCCAACTGAGGCCAGGCAAGGTCGCACAGTTGGGGAAATGGGATTCACAGGCAGGCAACAGATTTAGGGACAGTCCCTGCCAGTTGTTGGGGGACCTGCATGAAGACTGAGTTGTGCGTCTGCTACATATGTGCAGAGAGCCTAGGTCCAGCCTGTGTATGTTCTTTGTTGGTGATTCAGACTTTGGGAGCCCCCAAGGGGGGGGCACCTCTTTCTTATAGGAGGCTTGTAAGCTCTGATCAGTTCCTGTTTTCACCCATCGCCCATCATTCCTCAACAGTGAGGTGAGTCTTGCCTTTTTCCTTACAGGATAGCATTAATTCCTTTGGATAGCTCTCTCTCTCTCTCTCTCTGTGTGTGTGTGTGTGTGTGTGTGTGTGTGTAAGCTTGGAGGCTGATGCCAGGACTCCTGCTCAATCATTTTCAATCTTGTTGTCTGCTTACTGAGGCAGGGTCTCCTGTCTTTGGATATGACTAGTGTGGCTGGCTTGTTCTTCGGCTCCCATCTCCACAGACTGTTTTTACTACAGGTGGGCTTCTCTTTCCACCCAGAATTTCTCTGAGTCCTGAAGATCTAAACTCTGGTCCTCATGCCTGTATGAAAAGTGTCTTAATCGATGGGCCACCTCCCCAGCCTCTGTGGGCTTTGGAGCCTGTGGGCTGTGTTGGAGACTTCTGTGGGTGCTGTCAGGTATAATCCTCGCCATGTTGCTAGGCAGCTGTTGCTAGCCTCAATTTTCAGGCACTCCAAGTTGTGGTTTGAATGTGGTGTTCACCACAGACTGAAGTACTGAACACTTGGACTCCAGATGGTACTGTTTGGGAAGGTTTTAGAACCTTTAGTAGGTGGAGCCTTACTGGAGGAAGTAGGTCACTGGGGGGTGGGCCTTGAGGGCTTATAGCTGAGTCCCACTTCCTGTTCATCTCTCTTTGGTTCCTGATTACAGCTACAGTGTGTGACCAGCTGCTGCCTCATCCTGCCACATGACTCTCCTGCCACTGGGAGACAAAATAAACCCCTTCTGCCTTGAGTAGCAACACACTGCTTCAGGAACAGCTTTAAGTTCATGAGGGCTCAGGATCCCAGTGAGGAAGGGAGAGAAGAACGGCAAGGAAGGTGTTGAACTAATGGGAAAATAAGTGGTGGGGTCCATATTGGGGGGTTTTCAGAAACACATGGCACCTGGAAGCCCACATGACACTGGTATACTGGGCTTAAAGATGCCCCCATTTTCATATATGTTGGCAGACTGCCTTCTGATACGTATGTTTGTATCCAAGTTAGTGCTGCCTTGGCTAGAGAAACTTGTTTCTGCAGTGGATATGCCATGCAGAGGCTCACAGCTGTCAAGAGTGCTGAGAGTAAGTGGCTGTTGAGAGTCCAGTCCTAAACCAGACATGTTCATCAAACCCCCAAGGCTCAAGCCACGTCCTGGGAACAGGCGACGGGGAGGGTGCTGAGAAATGCTGTCTTCTGGACAGGACTTGGCCACTGCTCTTATGCACTCACTGTGGTCGTGGTCACCTGCACAAGAGAAGGCCTGCAAGGACAGGTAGCAGTCCAGCAGGCAGCACTAACTGGACTCAATAGGTTAACCACAATGGGAGGGGGACAAGAAGGTAGAAGGGGACATATTAAAGACTGTCCCCAGTTAGTGGTGGGGGGGCTGGGTATCGTCAAGATTCAGGACTCATGTGTGGAACTGTCAAAGAACAAGTAAAGAGGTATTCTAAAAACAATTAAAACAGATGTTTAAAAAAAGAGACAAGTCCACATTTTTAATGTCACAAACATAGTGGAACTCCATATCTTTGTGCCTTTACTTTACAGAATAAATCAGTTTAACCTTTTAAAACTCCATTATGAGCTGGGTGGTGGTGGTGCACACCTTTAATCCCAGCACTTGGGAGGCAGAGGCAGGCGGATTTCTGAGTTCGAGGCCAGCCTGGTCTACAAAGTGAGTTCCAGGACAGCCAGGGCTATACAGAGAAACCCTGTCTCGAAAAGCCAAACAAACAAACAAACAAACAAACAAACAAACAAACAAAAACTCCATTATGGAAAATTTAGCTATAAACAAAATTAGACAGGACAGTGTAACACCCACTCCAATTATCCATCACCCAGGTCCAATAAGGGTGACATTCACGGACTATCTTACATATCTATAGCTGGCTTTCCCTAGGCCGTCATAGCCAGAAGATTCCCGAAGGGACAGAAGAGTCTCCATACTTAGGCATTGCCCCCTGTACAATGAAGTCTGACTGGAGTAGGCAGAAATTAAGGAAGAGTAGGTTCAGCATCTTAAAATGTTATTCTCAGAGGTAGAGGAGATGGACAGCTTGTTGGTGGATCTAGAGAGCTTACAAGGCATGCAAGAAGACCCAAGTCCTGCCCCCAACACTACATAAACCGGTGTGGGTGGCTCATGCCTGTAATCCCTGCACTTGGGAGCAGACAGAAGAGGATCTGAATTTCAAAGTCACCCTTGGTCATCTGGTGAATTTGAGGCCAGTGTGGACTATCTAAGACCCTGTCTCAAAAAAAAAAAAAATCAGGCTGGGCTGGAGAGATGGCTCAGCAGTTAAGAGCACTGACTGATCTTCTGAAGGTCCTGAGTTCAAATCCCAACAACCACATGGTGGCTCACAATCTTCTACATCTCCAGTTCCAGGGGACCCAAGGCCTTCTTCTGGCCTCTGCAGGTACCATTCTTGTATATGGTGCATGGACATTCATGCAGGCAAGACACCCATTCACACAAAACAAAAATGAGCAAATCTTTAGAAAAGAGGCACATTTGTCACATTTGGGAGAGACGGCTTGGCAGTTAACAGGACTTGCTTGCTACTCTTTCCAGAGGACCTAGGTTCTGTTCCCAGCACTCATTCTGGGGGACTCCTAACCACCTGTAACTCTCTCTCCCTCTTCTTATTTCCATGGTAACTCCCACATGATGCTCCTGTGAAAACACATTAAAAAGAATATTCTTAAGACAAACAAACAAACACACAAGCAACACATGCACACAGCTCATTTTTCTGAAGGTCCAGACAAGGTTTCCTTTGGCTTCTGTCCAACAGTTCATTGAAAGAAATGACAGTGATTGCCACTAATACTTCCATGTTGCTAAGTCTGCTCCTGGGTATCAGCTCATCTTATTCACAGCAGACCTCCACGATTTTTCTCATCTAAAATGTCCCCCAGTGTGTATGTGTGTGTGTGTGTGTGTGTGTATAAGAGAGAGACAGAGAGAGAGAGACAGACAAACACACACACACACACACACACACACACACACACACACACAGAGAGAGAGAGAGAGAGAGAGAGAGGCAGAGACAGAGACAGAGATAGAGACAGGATTTCTTTGTATAGCCTTGGCTGTCCTTGAACTTGATCAGTAGACCAGCCTAACCTTGAACACAGATCTGCCTGCTCTGCCTCTGGAATGCTGGGGTTAAAGGCGAGCACCACCACTGCCCAGCAACCTCTAAATCTTACTCATGCCTTAGATGCTGGTTTCCTCTGGAGTGTCTTCTGCCCAGCCCAGCCCATTTCTAACCTCCTGTGCTCTAAGACACACTGAGCCTCCCTGCATGGCTATCATCCATCTCTCACTAAGCTCCAAAGAGGCCAAGCCCCTGATGTTATCCACAGAACAGCTCGAGGGCACAGCACACTGCTGACCATATAGATATTTACTGAACCTAAGAGTACTGGAGAAGAAAAAAATAAAGGAAAAGATAGTCAGGGCAAGAATAACAAACAGGCCATTCACAGAGAGCCAAGTCCACATATTCCATAAACAAATGAAGTGCTGTATCGGGCCAACACTAAAAAAGTTCAATATCGCCAATATTGTCAGGTACAAAATAAGCAAGTCCCCATAATGCAGTTGATGAGAATGTAACTTGGCTCTGCCACACTGGAGGGCAATTTGATCTCACTGTAAAAACCCCATGTGTACTTTGGCCCAAGAGGTCTACTTCTGGAAAAGTATTTGAACAATATATTCCTGCAAGTCTACAAAAGTGTTTATAATGATGATGTTCTCCAAGTATATAAATGATCCTAAGGTCTATCAATAAAAGATTGTGAGAGCAAATTACAGTGCTGATATGCACACAACGGAAGCTCCATAAGTGAAGGAGGAGAGGAGTCTGGGTATAGGAAAGAACTCCATGATACATTTTAAATATGTATGTATGTATGTATGTATGTATGTATGTATGTATGTATGTATGAATGATGTTTTGATGCATGTGTGCGCATGCACATGCTTGTGTGTGCCATAATGTACTTGTGGAGGGTGTGAGGGCTGTCAGTCCCACCTTCTACTGTGTTTCAATAGGATCTCACCACCGCTATGTACACCAGGCTCTCCGGCCCATGGGCTCCTAGGCTTTCCTGTCTCTAACTCCCATCTTGCTGTAGAAACACTGGGATACAGATATATGTTGCCACACAGGGCTTTTCTGAGGTTCTGGGGATAGTGCTTGTGTGGCGAGTGTTTTGCTCACTGAGCTGTGCTCCAGTCCAGTGATTTTTAAATAATATTTAAAAATAATCAAAACAGAAAGGAAGACCTGTGTGAAGCTCTTTGATTGAGGGTTGCTTTCGATGACACTTTATAGATCTTTGTGTGTATATATATATATATATATATATATATATATATATATATGCACATATATAAATGCACACAGAACTAGAACAGTGGTTACACATCTGTCAGCAATTGGGACAGGAACTAGACATAGGTTACTGTGGGAAAAGGAAGACACTTGGTTCCCATTTGGCCCACTTCACTTTTGAGACAGTATCTCTCAATGTAGCCCTGGTGGGCCTGCTGCTTGCTATGTAGACTAGACTTGCCTTGAACTCACAGAGAATCCTCCTGTCTCCCCATGCCGAGTGTGCCACCGTTAGCCTTTCATTATCACTTCAAATTCATTTTGACATATACATGTATATTCATTAAAGTGTGAAGGTTTAACAGTTTAAATACATAGGACATGGTACAAGCAGAAACCCTCCTTCAGTATTTAGTGCACCCTCCATTTATCAGCTTCTCTCTAAAAGTCCATTTATAGCATCCAAAGCTCTGAGTCGAGGTTTCTGGCTAAGGCTTTATTGTTGGGAATGGCAATATGGAGGAAGAGGTAATGCTTTGGAATCCCAGAAGTCCATTCATGAAGCACTGGAAATATTTCATAGGAGGAAGCTACGGCAGCTGCTCTGGGACATAAGACCCCGGGGATCTGGAGTCTTTTTTACCACTGATGACTGTTCTCATCACATCCCCTCTGATCCTTCTATCATGCAGTAGCAACAAATTAAAAAGAACCTATCAGACTTTAGCAATATGGTCAAGGTTCTAAGTGGCTCGGCTGGCTTCTGGCATAGCTCCAGACAGAGCCTGACCTGGTTGTGCAGACAGAGAGCAGCTGCAGCCACACATTGTGTGCCTGTAAATAGCTCGAGGCCTGCTCTCAGAAAAGGTACAGGTGGCTCGGGTCGTGGCAAGAGGGTGGGCTCAGTGAAAGCAGAGCTTGAAGGCAGTCTGGGGCCTGTTACTGTGAGTCCTCACTCGGCTCCATCCTGGGTTTATTCAGGGTTAGAGGCTGGTAATGGGAGTGTTTCAAGCCTAAAGTCTGTGTACTAGCTGTGGCCATCTCTGTGACCCCTATAGAGATAGCTTATGCACGCAGGATCTGATACACACGCCCTTCACTCTATCTCCTGACTCTGATGCCTCCCTCTTTTAGAGACAGAGTCTCACTATGTGCCTCAGGCTAGGTTGGAAATTGTGAGCCTCAGCTCCAAGGTTGGGGTTACAGGCCTGAACTACCACCCTGGGTTTGCTCCCACATGTGTGTCTACCTTGTTTTTTTGAGGTGGTGTCTGCTCTAGAGCTTGCCAGTTAGACTAGGTATAACTAGATGGTCAAGGATCTTTTCTGTCTCTGCCTCCCTAACAATGGGGTTACAACATGAGACACTATGCCTGGCTTTTTATATGAGTGCTAAGGACCAAAGCCACTGTCAGTCTCTGGCCTACACACACACACACACACACACACACACACACACACACACACACACGAATACATGAACACATATGTGAGCAAACCACACATACACAATTACACACACACACACAAAGAATCCTAATGTTAAAACCACCCTCCTTTCATCAGGAATAAGTCATCTGACATGTGCAAAGCCGAGTAAAAATTCTGTTAACCAAACAAGAATCGGATACATCTGAGCAGAGCAGATCCAGTGTGATAGAACACCCAAAGGATGGTTCTTGTTAAACAGACACAGACCTGCCAACCCCTCTCTTCAGATTTACTTTGGACAGATCCAAACATGTGTGTGTCCTGCAATGAGCCACGTCACACTCGAACTGGAAATCAGGGGGTCTCTGAGCAAGGAGGTTGGGGTTCTTTGGGGGGCTCTCTGATCACCGGTTGCAAGGGCTCAAATAAAGGGAAACACCACGGCTTTGTTCTTATCTCATTGTAAAATTGTAGATAAGTATGGCTAATTATCATTCTTTAAAATGTCAGAACATTTGATTTATTCTGACTCCAAATTTCCTTTGAATCCTTAGTGACTTAGGAGAGTCTGTGTGTTGTTCAGCTTCCAATAGAGCATGAGATGGAGCCAGGCTGTGGTTTAAGTCAGAAAAGAAGCCAAACAAAGTGGTGGGGGGCAGTAGTAAAGAAAGGGCAAAGCCTGGGACTTTGGGAGGCCCCAGGCCTCCTGGCACCAATGCAACATGAAGAGAACAGCTGGTCTCATTTCCATGGAGTACAGAGAATCTTGGGAAGGGGTGGCATTTGAGCGTGGCTCTGCAGCAAGAGAGCTGACTGATTCTTCAGACAGAGCAGGAGGAAGGGCATTTGGGACAGGATGGCTGCAAGTATACTGTAGGGTACCCTAGTTTGGATTTCTATTGCCGTGATAAGATAGCATGACCAAAGGCAGCGTGGGAAGGAAAAGGTTTATTTCAGCCTACAGTTCTACATCACAGCCTACCATCACTGCGGGAAGCCAGGGCAGGAACTTAAAAGAGGGTAGCAGCCTTAACGCAGGAGCTGATACGGAGGCCATGGGGCAGTGCTGCTCACTGGTTTGCTCCTTATGACCTGCTCAGGCTGCTTTCTTATTGCACCAAGGACTCCCAGCTTAGGAATGGTACTGTCCACAGTAGCTTGGGCCCTCCCACATCAATCACCAATCTAGAGCATGCACCACAGACTTGTCCACAGGCGAATATGGTAGGGGCAATCTCAATGGTAGTTTCCTCTTTGGAAATGACACTGGCCAGGTCAGTTTGAAATAAAGCTCTCCAGCACAGAGGAATGGTGACCTGTTATGGCTGGATTAGGAATCTAGGGTGTAGCGTGAGACTCTCTATAGATAAGATTGGAAGAGAAGACTCCAGGGAGACTGAAGATTCTGGGCACTGGGAGCCATGAGAGGCTCCATGAGGAGAAGATTCAGGCTGGGGAGCCAACCCTGGCTACACTGTAGGAAGACAGACACATAGAAAGATCAAAAGTCTTTTCTTATTAGAAACACGTCCTGGGCATCTAGAGTTTCTCCTCTATTCTCAGACTCAGCTCAAGACCAGCTCTGTTCTTCAGGCTGAGCTATCCATATGCTACACATGCCCACCAAACAGAAGGGATTCTGGGAAGGTTATTCCAGTGACAGGTCTTAGAGAAACTCAGCTTTAGGGATAAACCTAGTATCTTCCTCTGGCGAGCCCACTTGCTGATGCCCATCTTTAAGAAAATATCCCATAATGCAGGTTCAAATTCTGACAGTCTTCTTTGTGTCTTGTCTTTCTTCCTCCCTGGCTAGGCTCTTTACCACTGTCCCCTATAACCTATGTCATGTTAGTCTGCCTCTCCTTCCCCTCTTGTCCAGTTACCTCAGACATTCAGGGTCCCTTGGCCTTACATCCAGACCACAGGAGAAGTCTGACTATGGGTTTCTCTGCATGCTGCCCAAGGTCACTCTTCACCCAATGCCATTACTTCCTTTTGCCTGTCTTCTGCTGCCAAGTTTCCATGCTTAAATTATAAAGCCCACCCACCGGCCTCTGGTTCATGGTCCAGGCCTTGTTTGATCTGTCCTGTTAACCACTCACACAATCCCCCTCATTGTCAGTCTCTCCTCAGGGCAGGAGTGCTGTTCTGTTTAGTATTTCAAGCAACAGATCCTGATGAATGATGTCAGCATCTCCCTGGGGTCAAGTTCAAGTTCTGACCATTTAACAACACTGTCAACCACCTGTCAGATGGCCTGACACTAGCTCCCAAGCTTGTCAGAAACACAGCACACTAGACAGCAACACACACACACACACACACACACACACACACACACACACACGGAGCTCCTATCCCAAGTACATGTGTTAATTAGAGTATACATACGAATACGTGACTATACTAATTTCTTCTTTATTCTAAGCAATTTTTCAAAGGCTACGAAATGCTGGGAATTCAGGTACTTTTTTTAAATTACAAAAATTGATTACTAGGAATAGATAGTTGAAGTTTATGTTTGAATCTAATGGCTCATCCATTCCTGAGCCAAGAAGTAGTGTCTTAGTCAGTGTTCTATTGGTATGAAAAGACACCATAGCCAAGACAACTCTTATAAAGGAAAGCATTTAATTGGGGCTGGCTTACAGTTTCAGAGGTTTAGCCCATTATCCTTGTGGCAGGAGCATGGTGATGTGCAGACAGACATGGTACTTGAGAGTTCTACATTTGGACCCATAGGGAGCAGGAAGAGAGATATACTAGGAAACCTCAAAGCCCACTCCAGTGACCCACTTCATCCAACAAGGCCATTCCAACTCCAACAAGGGCATACTTTCTAATCCCTTCAAATAGTAGCACTCTCCAAACATTCAAATATCTGAGTCTATGGGGCCCATTCTTATTTAAAGCACAGGCGGGGAGCATGGCTTTGAGAATAACCACACCAGAACTAACCAGAATTATACCAGAAAGATGCTATTTAAGGTTTCCGTACATATCTGGTCTGATAGAACACCACTGTGTAGTCTCCCCTCCCCTAGCCTGAAACCTGCTTGCTCGGGGTGGAGCTTCCTGCTCATTCGTTCTGCCACGCCCACTGCTGGAACCTGCGGAGCCACACAGGTGCACCTTTCTACTGGACCAGAGATTATTCGGCGGGAACCGGGTCCCCTCCCCCTTCCTTCATAACTAGTGTCGCAACAATAAAATTTGAGCCTTGATCAGAGTAACTGTCTTGGCTACATTCTTTTCTCTCGCCACCTAGCCCCTCTTCTCTTCCAGGTTTCCAAAATGCCTTTCCAGGCTAAAACCCAGGTTGTGGTCTGCTGGCCGGACACAACACCACTGGGCTGATGTCTTACTCATAGGTAAATGTTAACTTTTCAGGGCTCCTGGGGGGGCTTACTGGAGAAGTCTGTGCAGTGCTAGTGCAGTGAGTTTACCTCTAATCTACTTGGGAACTCAGAATAAACCTCCAGGGGTTGACCAGATGGCTTAGTGGGTAAAAGACACATGATGGGCAAGCCTGGTAACTTGTGTTCTATTCTTGGGATCCATGTAAAGCTGGAAGGGAAGAACCAACTCCACAAAGTTGTCCTCTGACATCCACACATGGGCATGTGCATCCCCCTCACTAATAATACAATTAACCCCTTATCTAGCTTATAACACTGCTGTAGTTTAAAGTATTGTGGTGGAATTTTAACCATATTAAAATAAGAAAAGCAGTATGGTCAATCTTCACATTCGTGTTGCCAAGCCTAAGAATTCCCAGCATGCACCTCTTCTTGTTTCCTGGGATCTCTCTAGTTGCTTCCCAGACTTTTTACTTCCTTATACGCGTGCATTGGAGGGATCCTTTCACAGTGACAAAATTTTGATTTTAGAACCAAATGGATATGAATTAAAATGAAAAATCATATTAGAAAGAAAATACCTAAGTATTAATGTAAGATATAAAATACTGACAAATAACCACTTTACCTCTTTGAGGCCAAGAATATTGACATTGTTTGTTTATTTTTATATCTATGCCTCCTTTCTACTTCCAGGTTGGAATAACAATGCAAGTCAGAGCTCAGAATGGACTTAACCCCAGCTGGGGCTGTTCTTACACTTGAGCAGCAGGTGAAGGGTGGCCCAGCTGCAGGGACCATGGTTCCCAAGGTCTGACTGCTGGACCAGCAGCATCAGGGGACTTGCTGCCTGGGGACTTGGCAGAGGTGGGGATGCTCAGCTTCCATCTGCAGTCTCCCGCCATAGTCCATTTTGTATTGCTGCAATCAGTCCATGACACTGGGTAATGTATAAAGGAGAGAAGCTTTCCCAGCTCACGACATGGTGGCTGGAAAGGCTACACAGCATGGCATTGCTGTCTGCCAAGGGCCTCTTGGCTACATCACAAGCATAATGGAGAAACACTAGGAGGAAGTGTGGGAGAGACTCAGGCAGAGGTGCGCAGTTGCTTTATGACAGCCTGTCCTTACAGGAACCAGGGACCAGGGAGAGAAGCATTTCTGTCTCAAAAGACTCCAAAGGGCTCAGCATGAGGGTTTTGTTTTTAAAAAATAATTGTGTGTGTGTTTGTATTTGTGTGTGTGTGTGTGTGTGTGTGTGTGTGTATGTGTGTTTGTGTGTGTGCATTAGCTGCTGGTCCTTGCCTCCTATCTTGTCTGAAACAGGGTTTCTTGTGTTCCCCACTGTGTATGCTGGGCCTGTGGCTGCCCTTGAGCTTCCTGGGAGTCTAATGTCTGTGCTCCCCCCCCCACCTCAACCCCCCCCCTAAGGAATGCTGGGATTACAGATGTACTCATTACCACATCCAACTTAAAAATTTTATTCTTTATTAATTAAGAAAAACCCATTGTGTCTGTGTGTGCATAGCACTGGCATCCAAGAAGGGCAGAGATGCCAGGCCCCTCTGGAGCTGGAGTTACAGGTGGTGGTGAGCCATTCAACATAGGGGCTGAGATCTGAACTCGGGTCCTCTGCAAGAGCAGTATGTGCTTGTAATGGCTCAGTGATCTCCTGCAGCCCTATGTCTGGTTTTTAAATGGAGGTTTGGAGATCAGAACTCAGGTCCTTACACTTGTGTGGCATATGCTTTACCTACTGAGCCATCTCTGCAGCCCTGCCTCACTTCCAGGCCACTCTGTTTAACACTGCAATAAGGAAATAGGATGAGGGATGTGTAGGTAAGAAAGGGATGTATAGGTAAGTAGACAGATCAGTTTTACAGAGACTCTGAGATACTGTCAAATACAGTTCTACCTAGGATTCCTATGTAATTCATCTACAAAGCCCTGAAGTGGTCAGGCCCACTGAAACACCAGCACACTCCTTTGATATAAGATATTCAGTAATTTCCTAATTATCCAGGAAGATGGCTGAAATGACCTCTTTCCAGCTTGGCAGAAACTGGAATAAATTTATCTGAGTTGGAGCAAGGCAGGAGACTGAATACCTACGTTCTACTTTGATCTCCTAATTGGTTCCAACGGTTACCGTAGTGGATTGATTCTTCCCTGATAACACTCTGGCTAGTGCAGTAATGGCAACAGACTACAAAATATGGCAACACCAGAGTCTTACAGGATCCTAACAAATAAATACATCTATTCTATACGAGACTCAATTGAGCATGCTACTATGACATAGAAGATGCTTGGAGAGTCTGTAACCTGACTGACTCACTGACTCTCTCTCTTTCTTCCTCTCTCTCTCTCTCTCTCTCTCTCTCTCTCTCTCTCTCTCTCTCTTACAGAACCCCAGGAGGTGGCAGATGCTCAAAGGAACAATGGCCATACAGGAGAGATAGAGGGCCTCATGTCCTCAATCTGGCAATCACCCACAAGGGACTATGGGACACATGAAGAGCACAAGCAAAGAGCAGTAAGAAGAACCAAGAAATCCAGAGCCCAAGATTCAGAGCGCAGGCCACGCACAGCCCCAGAACAAGGAAGAAGTTAACGTTTGGCAAGGAGACCACATGGTGGGCTGTCTTCCCCAGCACAGGGGGGCAGAGTAGACTGGTCTCTAGAGAGATTATACTGATGGATTCTTGGATTAAGACTCGTCCAGCTATTGTTCACTCTGGGTACCTAATCTCATTAAGCCAAGCCTGCCAGTTGCCTTGGCTGAAGCAGCCAGAGTTGCCTCCTTACTGACTGTAGCATTCAGGGTGAGCAGTACATTATGTTGATTCAATAATTACATTGATTTTCAGAGATAGGGATTCGATGCTTTACACTTGTATAGCCTCAGTTCTCTTGAGTGACCATTAGGTAGTAAAAGCCTTTCCAGCCCTCCATGAGGGCCACTGCCAATTTGCTCTCTATACATTCTCTATTTGCCAGACAAACAATAGTGCTCTATGGTTCCTTTACAGCCCATTTACCTCCCAGCACAGAGTTGAAGCACTTGGTGTTTGCCTCGCTCCCTCCCGAGGGACCAGGGATACTACTCTCAGCGCTAGATGGTCTCGCCAAGCTTGTCCTGGAGATCTTTTTAAAAACATCTGTAGGAATTCCTTTCCTTTTATAGTTTGCTTTTGTTCTTTTTTTTTTTTTTTTTAACAAAACAAAACAAAACAAAACAAAACAAAACAAAACAGGAAGAGGCCAAGGGAAGACATGAGGTGTCCTGCTCTATTACTCTTTATTCCCTTAAGCCAGAGTCTCCCAATGAACATGGAGATAGACTGGAAGCCAGCAAGTGCCAGCAATCCTCCTGTCTCCATCTTACATAGTGTTGGAGTTACAATTGTGTGCGTGGCCAGTCCCACCCTTTTGTATATGTGCTAAAAATTTGAATTCAATCTTTTAAGCTCACACAGCAAGCACACTTAGCTACAGAGCCATCCCCTCAGCCCAGATGTTGAATATTTAAAATTTTTTATTTTCTATTGAGATAATAATTTTTTTCTGCATCAGTCTGTTAAGATGGTGAATTACTGTAACTGAACTCTTATTATTAATGTTTTTGTGGGCCGGAGATGGTGCATGTTAAGCAAGCAATATACTAGTGACTATATTAAAATTAAAACTTTAGTGTGTGTGTGTGTGTGTGTGTGTGTGTGTGTGTGTGTGTGTGTGCAGGAACACACAAGCATATACTATAATGCATATGTGAAGGTTAGAAGACAACTTCTGAGAGTTAGACCTCTCCTTCCTCCATGTGGGTCCTGGGGATTTGAACTCAGATATTCATTCTTGTTGATATGCCCCCTCTGAGTCATCTTTATTCTAAGAAAGTAAATTTTGAAGGTGACACATAAACACTGTATATATTTATGGGATATCGTATAATGTTTCAATATACATATACATTATATAATTATTAAGTCAGGGCAAGGTATCCATTTAAATACTTTTTATTTCTTTGTGCTGGGACATGCTACATGATTGTCTGCAGTCAGCTATTATGTAGTAGACTCTCAGAAACCTGTCCTTCCCCATAGCTAGCTGTACCTTGGTACCCAAAGACCAACAGTTTGCCATTCACCTGGGAAATAAACTTCAGTGTTGAACTAGTCTTACATTCTGGGAGTAAATTTTCTGGGATTGCGATATATTGGCCCTTTATATCTGATATATCCTATTCTTAATATTTTAAAGATCCTTTTCTCTCTAGATTTTACACCTGTGTTGAGCAAGGATTAGCTCTGTCCTTTTTTTGCTTTTCTTACTGTGTCACATCTAGACGTGGAGTCAGGGTAATGAGGAACCATAAAGTGAATTGGAAAGTTTTCATTCATCTTTGCTTTTCTGGAAGAGATGGCAGAGAACTGGTATCATGATCTTTTCTCCCATAGATAGAGAGTAGGGTTACTTAATGCAACCACATGGCCTGCTTCTATGCTGGAAGATTTAAAATTTCAGAGTTAAAAACGTAAAGCATATTTTAAAAAGGACTATTCATATCACCTATCTCTTTGGATGTGTTTGGTAGCCTGTCTCACTCTAGGGATAAATTTCATTGAAGGTTCTGACTTTGTGGACATAAAGTAGTTTATATGATCTAACCCCCAAGTTCTCCCCTAAATCTGCAGAACCCATGGTGATATTCTCTTTTCAATCCCTGATCGTAGTATTTTGTGAGTTACCAATTTTGTATTGCTTTATTTTCCTTTTAAATATTTATTTTATTTTATGTGTTGTGGATTTAAATACACACACACACACACACACACACACACACACACACACACATTCGGCTTGTATTAGTTACCTCTCTGTTGCTCTGATTAAATACTGTGACCAAACAACTCAAGGAGGAGCGTGTTTATTTTGGCTTCTAGTTCCATAGGGAGGAGAGCCTGCCTACCACGGCAGAGAATCATGGTGGCAGAGACAGGCAGCCGAGGCATCACATCTTAGACCACAAAGCAGAGAACAAACAAAAGGAAGGCAAGGTCTTGAGAAAGTCCACTCTAATGAGGTACTTCTTCCAGCAAGGCTTCATCTCCTACACCTCTAGAAAGAGAGAGACCGACTGGGACCAAGCGCCAGAATAAACGCTCTTGTCCTCAAGCTGCATTTGATCACAGTGTTTAATCAGAGCAGAAGTGAAGTAAGTAATGGATACAAGCTAAATGTGTGTGTTCGTGGGATCATAGGCCACATATGTGTGGTTACTCTCATCTCTTGACTTATCAGAGGCCAAAAGAGGATGTCAGATCCCATGCAGTTATAGGTGGTTGTGAGCCTATGTGAGTGCCAGGAACCAACTCGGGTCCCTGGGAGAGCATCAAATGCTGCTAACAGCTGAGATATCTCTCTTAACACCATATTGTTTATTGCGACAAAATTCACACACTATAATACAAACACATAAAATAAACAAAGTGTACAATCCATTGGATTTTACTCACAGAGCTGCATGTTTACCTTAATGCATAATTTTAAGATACCTCTATTATTCTCCAAAATCTCATAGTCATCGTCGATACTATTTTGGCTCCTCCACTCTTAGGTAAGACTAATCATTCTATGGGCACTTCTTGTAAAGACGTGTGTGGCTTTAGTCATTGGCTTCTTATATGTTTTCAAGGGCTCTCTACATTGTGTTTATATCAGTACTTCATTATTTAAATTTTTCAATGGGGTGGGTGTCGGTCAGAGAACAATTTGTGGGAGTTGGTTGTTCCCTTCCACCATGCTGGACCTGGGGAATGAACTCAGATCATCAGGCACGGAGGCCAGTACCTTCACCACTGAGTTTTCTCTTTCCCCTGGGCTTCATTTTTAATTGGTTGATTATTTAACAGTTTGTTGCTTCATTTCCATGTATTATTCAACTCTACATACTTGGGAAGCTTCCAGTTTCCTTTACTGATTTTCATTTAAATACTATTGTTTGGGGGAAAAATCCTATTTATATGGTTGTAATTATAGTAAATTTGTTCAAGTCTGTTACATAGCCTAGGCTTATCATGTTGGCTGCTTCATGGGCACTCAGAGAGAACATGTATTCTCCTGCTGGGTAGAGGTCAGAACAGGGCGACTTAGCCAGTTATTTCATCAGTTGCTCTGAGGGGATACCAAAACATGCTTGTGGGTACTTCTGTTTCTCCATCAGTACAGTCTGCTTTCCTTTTTTTTTTTTTCCCTCTTCAAGACATTGTCTTAATCATGTAGCTCTAGTTTGGGACTTACCATGCAAACCAGGCTGGATGGACTTGAACTCTCAGAGATCTGCCTGACTCTGCCTCCTAGGTGCTGGGATTAAAGTTGAGTACCACCATGCCTAGCTGCTCTGTAACTTTTAATCCATCTGTTTCATTATAGCAAGAGTGGGTTTCTTGTAGGTAGCCTATTATAGGGCTTCCTTCTTCAGTCTGTTCTCATGACACAGCTCTTTACCTGGGGAGCTAGACAATAGATATAGATGTTGATGATTGGTCAGCTGCTGTTTTATTAATGTTCTTATCTCCTCTGCTATGTGTTTTCCTGTTCTTTTTTTCCCTTCCTTCCTTTGGGATTTGAATTTTTAAAAATATCCTATATAATTTAACTCCTGGAGTTTTGGTTGTAAAGTTTTGTACTACTATCTGGAGATTATAACACTCAAACCTAGTTTATCCCAGTAGTTTATTTGGATTTTATGTTTCCTACCGCAAACCAAACAATTCTTAAAGACACTTGTAAGGAACTGACTGACTGTCAAGCCAGTTGTTGTCTTTCACACATCCGTGGAAAGGAAGCTCTCTCCATCCTAGTACTTTGAGACATGCCGTGCTGCCCGGGCAGCACCCAGTCCTGAGAAACGGAGTTATAGTCCTGCACCCAGTTTCTCAGTTGCTCCCCAGTTCTTCCATGTTCTCTTTGTGTCAGAAGAATATTCTCACAATGGCAGAGACTGCTGTGGAGGGAAGCGGCAGGCCCACTGCAGTACACCACATATGCCATAGGTTTTAGCATAATCATACTATAATCTAGAGAAATAGGAGCTATGAACAGGAAATTAAGCAAAATGCTGGATGCTGTTAATCTTTTGTCTTATTTTTTTTTTCTGTTCTTAAACTACAAGCTATAGATGTCTTAGTTCTCACAGAACTTCTGTCTTTTTAAGCTAACTTGTGTATTAAAAAAAACAAAACTCTTGTAGGATGTTTTGTGCCATTGCCAGATGTCTCCTGTGATGCTTTCAATTGCCTTGAGATTTTTAAAAATGTAGCATTTGAACTTTTTTGCCAATGAAAAATAAATACTATCCTAGTGGGAAAAAAAAAAAAAAAGGACAATGGTGGTGAGGGTGTGAGGTGAATGTGACCTGATTATGACCCCTCAGAACCCATGTCAAAAGGAAAAGACTGTCAGGCCTGGTGATGTGCCCTTGTGACCCCAGTACCAGGGAGGCAGAGATATGTGGATGCCCAGAGTTCACCGGCCAGTCAGCCCAGCCTTCTTAATGATTTCCAGGTCAACAAGAGGCTCTGTTTTAGAAACCAAGGCAAACAGCACTTGAGAAATAACAGTTAAGGTTGTTCTATACATATACATATACATATACATATACATATACATATACATATACATATACATATACATTCATGACAGTCACACACTCTTCCACATACATGTTCATGTGAACGCACACACACACCAGAAGAAGACAATCTATGCCTATGATGAATGGGTGTATATGGGGAATCTCTCTCTGCATAGCTCAATCCGGGGGAACACTCAGCCAATGGATCGAAATCAGGGAGATTATCAAGCAAAGGGCCTTGCAATGCTCTCTCTGCGGCACACAGTGAGCCAGAAAGGGTAGCTCCTATATCTACATGTGGCACCAATAGCAGAGATTGACCTGGGTCTAGTTTCTAGGGCAATGGGTCAGCCACAGTCCAGCTGATGCCACTACTGTTCCCAGCTAACAAGCAGCTCCAGTCTGCAGTCATTTAGCTTGGCTCTCCTCCTCCTGGCGTTGGCTGCTTCAGTTCACCCAAATAATCAAGATTCCAACAGGAAGTGGCTGAGTATAGGATTCATCTCTGGGGAGACTCCATTTTCTTTCTTAGTGGTTTTCAAAGCTGAGTTCCTCAGAGATTTTTTTTTTCTTTAGTTAAGTTTGTGAAATTTTTTTCAGCAAGTTTCAAGATTTCCAAGCAATGTCCTTACAGGTCATCATGGAGAAGAGAATGGAGTGGGGGTGAGGGTGGGGGTGACATTTCCTTCTTTGTTCCTTGGAGCCAAAGAAACTTGACAGCTTCCACATCAGGGAATTGCTTCAGTAACCCTACCTCAAGGGAAAGACCTTGAGGACTATTGACTTTGGTATGACAATGGGTATCAGGCTCAAGTTCACCATCACTAGGTGTCATCCACTCTGGCTCTAAATGACTCCTTCTGTCTTCAGCATCTTAACCCTTTGCTAGGCTATGTGTAACCAGACCTTAAGTAGGTCATTGCTTCTCAATCTTGCCTGCCTGTGTCAAGTACCTGGTGAGTTATCAAAATGTATATACTAAAGCTTGGATCCTATCTGCAGAGTTTCTGATTTAATTAATTTGGAGGTGTAGGCGGGGCCACTGGAGGTATCGAAGTTTCCAAGGTGGTTCCAGTTTGGAGTAAAGTTCGATCCCGTTGCTTCAGGAGAGCTGAGACCCATACGTTTAGAGTGCCCATCCCAACCTCTCCCCACCCAGCCTTCAGCAGAGCGTTTCACAGTCTTCCCCTCCCAGTAATTACCCTGTTTCTCCCCCACAAGTGTCCTCTGCTCCCTAGCGCCTGGCTGGCCTCTTTCTGGAGACTGGCTTGCTTCCCTGCTTCCCAACACACCAAGATGAAACTTGTTCTGTGTACTACTTCCACTGCTGCAGCTTCCTCGGCCCATGTGTGGTAAGCCTTGTTTTCACACAGGTACCTCTACAACTCCCTACCCCCCAGTTTTGAATTCCGACAGTTTCTGACTGAGGCTTAGCAATAACCAGAAAATCAAATTAGTAGAGCCTGCAGACTCCTCCTTTTCCACTGTGTGGCATTTAATGGTTTACAAACTAAACCCACACACATATTTCCCCTCAGCCCTCCACCTTCCAATTCTCATTTTCAGGTGAAGGAACTGAATTTAAAATACAGCCATATACCCTAAGCCACAGAAGCTGGGGATGTGACCCAAAGCTCCTTTTAGCGGTCCTCATACAAGGCCTCAGAGCCACCCATGAACTGTGTTGTCCAAAGTAGGCTGGTGACGGGACCTCACAGAACTTGAAACCTCTAGCTAGTGCCGGTGTTTGACATGGCAGCACTCCAGGGCCACCCAGGCACAGTTGTGTGTAGCTGGACAACCACAGGGCAGGAGGCAATACCACAGTGCTGAGGGAACAGGCCAGGGTTCAGGGCAGCAGGGAAGGCCCCTGTCTAGATGCTGACAGAATTATGTGGTTACTTAAAAACATCTGTGGAGAAAGGTTGCCATGTGGTCACACACATATGCATGCAACACACACACACACACACACACACACACACACACACACACACACAAATTTATAGCAACCTGCTTGGCAAAAATCAAAACGTATCCCACACTGGAGGCCTTCCTGTCTGTGCCATCTTCTCCTAGCTCCTTTCTTGATTTTTCCCTCAGACTTGAAAAATCATTAGCAAGCACTCTTCACAGAAACTTTCAGATTCCGGCTCAGCTCTGAGGTGGACATTGTTTCTTGCTGCACATTAGGAATGTCTCTGGGGCTCCCTCCCTCCATGCTCTCATCACAAGCCTTAATTTCTCTTATTTAGCACTGGGCCAAAGGTGTGACACTCACTTGCAAGATCCTGAGCCTGGCCCATCCCAGGTACAGCCAATGAGGAGGGGTGCAGTCTGTAGGTCCCTTGTCTCCCTCCCCTCCTCTTTCAGCAGAGTCTCATTAGCCCTGGCCAACCTGGGACCTGCTATGTAGATCAAGTTGGCCTGGAACTCATAGAAAGGCTCCTGGGATTAAAGGCATGCACCACCATACAATGCCCACCTCTGCTTCTGGACTTCAAATCAGGAAAAAAAAAAAAAAAAGCAAAAACCTCAACAACAACCCACACTAGCACAAACCCCAGCAACTCACAATCTAGAAGCCATGTTTTATCACTGTTACAACTTTTACCTACGTTGGATTTGAGCTCTCTGGGTACATCTCTGGAGACATTCTCTCACAGACAGCCACCTTAGGTGCTATAGCCCTGGGCTCTGCTTCTGTCTTGTGCCAACAGTATTGGGCCAGGCAAAACTGACACGAAGAGATCTGGGGAGAGAGCCCGGTGGGTGAGAGCGCTTGCTGTGTGAGCTTGTGGCCCCGAGTCTGAGTGACAGCATCTATGTGAAAAACTGGCCATCGGTGCACATGCTGGTAACCTCAGCACTAAGGGGAAGCAGGGACAGGAGGGTGGCTGTTGCTTGCTGGTCACCTACATGGCTCCAGGTTTAGTGAGATATCTTGCCTCAAGGGAATAAGGCAGAAAATGACAGAGCAGGACACCCAATGTCTTCCCCCAGCCTCCACATACATGCACACACACACACATACACACAAACACACATGGAGAGGCACACAAGACACACATGCACACATGAACACACTCATAGATACAACTACAGACACATACACAAGCACACACAGACACACATGCAGAGATATACAAGACATGCATGCACATACACACACACACACAAAGACACACAGATATACACAGATACAACTGCAGACTCACAAGCAGACACATATACAAACACATACAGACACACACACACAGACACACATGCAGAGACACACAAGACACACATGCACACACACACAAAGTTATACACAGATACAACCGCAGACACACAAGCAGACACTGACACACACAGACAAACAGATATACACACATAGACACACACACACTGACAGAAGATGCAGATACACACAAAGATATACAGGGAAAGACAGACACACATACAGAGATATACATGCACAGACACACAAAGACACACACACACATAGATACACACCAATAAATAAATTCATGAATAGTGACTGGAAGAAGGCTCGGGAGGACTACCACAAAACTTCAACGAGAAGCCATATGTCCCTGTAAGACCGGAGCTTCTACAGCAGAAATAAAACCCCAGGAGAAAACTGGATTTTAAAGGCACCAAGAACGTTTCTTATACAACCCACTGGTTATTCCTAAGCACTGAAAAGAATCATGTTGGGAACTGACACCATGAAATCGTTCTTATTTGAAAGACATTTGTTTGGGAAAATGATGCTTTCTCCAAGCAAAATGTTAGCTCGCCTGGTTAGACGCTAATCACAGTATTTATTACTAAAAGCCAGCCTGGAATCTTGGCTTGAATTCTTAGAAGCCGATGAGTCAGGGTGGAAATTACCTATTCAACCCGAGGCCACTAAGCTAAATGTTGATCTGATAACTGCTTGTTTCAAAAGGGCCCAAGAGATAAGAAAGAAGCCTGTGACAGGATACAAACCAAACTGGGTTTAAACCCAGGGCTCTGATCATGGAGTGATGTCAGAATGCCTGTCACAGGGCCTGGAACTTCAGAGGGAGTGATCTGTGGGGATAAAGGGCCAGTTGTCTTGGCTCCTCAATTAATGACGCCCCTGCTCTTTTGATATCTACAATGTTTACATGTTGGTTTAATTAAAATATTTGGAAGCCGAAGTTCAGCATCAGGAGAGAAATCATGCATTTGATGCGTGGCTTAGTGTGCTTAAGTTTGATTATGGAATCTGTCCTTCCGAGCAAACCTTACCCCGTAGTCCATCTTCCTTTAGCCCCCCTCCCCCCAGACCACCAGCTGGTTTGGCTGCTCCAAATCAACAGCCTGCTTGTCAGCTGCTGCATGGCCTGACTCTTGGGGGTTTTGGGTGGATCCCTCTGGAGGATTTTCCACAAAAATGTAAATTCCAACTGTCAACAGGTCATGACCTCAGCTTTGATCTCTCCAGCCTCCACGGGGTTATCTTCTGTCATGCATCCCATTCTCTCCCACCTCCAACCTTCTCACAGCCAGCTCCCCATCCCCCCCCCCCGACCCCCCCTTAAAAAGGGAAAGGGAACTGTGTCTTGCCTTGGGCCTGGGACTCTTAAATCTTTCCCCTCCTCTGTTGTCATGCATCCTGGATAGCATTCCCCTGTACCTTGCCTTGTCCCTGCTCTCTGGCTGGATCCATCTGCCTCTTTGCCCAGGCACCATATCTGATCTTAACCACTGGTGCTAAGACTTAAGCTGCCCTTTCTTGAATCTCTTTTATCTCTGACCTTGGTCTCGTCTCTGACCTAATCCTTGGTCCCTCTCTCCTGCAGTTGCTATGGGATTGTAGGAAGGCAGATGCTCCCCACACAGTGCACACACAGTGAGTTCTGGAGCCTCTAGTTCCCCACGCTGAGCTATGACTTGGGCAGTATCAACTATACACACTGGAGAGATGACCCCGAGTGGTGGCACTGTGTTTCCCATCACCTGCTAGAATCTCCCTGCCCATTTAATAAACGCCGTCCCAAACTGTACACATCGTTTTCTCTCCCATACTCACTTTCTCTTGGTCACTGACCTAGTGTCTCCCCAGTCAGTGATGGTTTCCCTGGCTCTTCGTTCATGCTTCACATCTAATTGATTCTAATTCTCCCCACTCCCATCTTCCTCACTCTGCCAAATGTGGCCCGTAATTGCTGCAGGCCGAGGCTGAGCCCACACTATGACCCACTTGAGTCTTGCCTAGCGATAAGGCCTCCTTTAGGTAACAGCTTGTTTGGAACCAGTCTTCACTGGCTTATCTGGCACAGACCAAGGTCACTCTCCAGCTTGCTACCTTTTCCTTAGCACATAACAAGGTGGTTCTCAACCTGTGGGTCGAGACCCCTCCAGGTCACGTATCAGACACCCTATACATCACATATTTATATTATGATTCGGAACAGGAGCAAAATCACACTTATGAAGTTACAATGAAATGACTTTAGGGTTGGGGATCAGCACAACATGAAGAACTGTATTAAAGGGTCACAGCATTAGGAAGGCTGAGAACCATGAGTTTAGATAGATACCGAGGAACTTCTGGAGTCTCTGGATGCTATCCGTCATCTTGACAGCTCTTCCCTAACCTACTGGTCCTTCAGTATTCACTGAAGCAGCACCCCCCACTCCCACCCCTACTTCAGTGTTCTTTGACCCTGCCTGCCTTCCATCTGGATTCCTGCAACATTTATGCAGCTCTTTAGGGCAAATGTCCTAATTACTTCCCTCCCTTATCAGGTAGACTGAATGCAAGTCTTGGAGTGTTGGACCCACATGCTGTTCTTTGTTTTCTTGCTTTGATCCTCTGTGTATACAGCAGGCACTCATGGCATGGCAGTTATTGAATGAGTATCCTGAAAACCCTCCTTCTGGATGAAAAGCTTACAAGTTTCTAACTTCCCTCTGGCCACCATCCTGACATAGGGTCAGGATGGCTCTGTCATTCTGAGAGGGAGGCCAAAGGGTGGGCCAGTTGGGTAGATGGACAGCTGATGGAGATGTTAATACACAAGGCACTGAAAAACTTCAGGACAAGTAAGTAGTATCTACAAATGTAAAGAGACAAAGGACTCTCCAGGAGTGGTAAGAGTGACACCCATCTTAGTTGCCTCCAGCAGATGGAGACCAGCTTCCACCGCTGAGCAATGCTTACAATAGAGGTTGAGCTGATGCCTCTGGAGAATGCAGGGTTGCCTATCTTTGGGGCTTTGGCTTTGCTGTGTGGTCAGCATTGGCATCCCTTCCCCTCATACAGGAAATGACTTCGAGAAATGGGGCTGTAACAAGTACTGGAAGACTCAGTTTTAGGAGTGCCTGGCTATGGTGGATGCAGGGGTCCCTTTAGTTTTGGCTCCCCAACTTCCCAGCCAGACCCTCCCCACCAGTCATAGCTTTCTGGTGTCTACTACTGTCATCTTTGGCCTCTGTTTTTCTCTTCTAAATTCTACCCATTCTTCAAGGCTTGAGACTTATACTCGGCTTCCTCCACCTCCCCTCTGAGGCTGCTCTTTAGAGCGCTCCTTTCTTCTTGATTAGAAACATGAAGTCACTTTGTACATCCTTCCCAGGCCAAGCACTTTAATCAGAGTCCACTCTGTCCTTGTCACTGTCCCCGTCACTGCTCATGTGTGTCTGAGCCAGGGCTGTTGTCATGGTACCATGCTCCTCCATTCATCAAATACACTGTAGTAGAGGCTCCGTCTAACTGGTCTTGGCCTGTCCAGGGCCAAGGGCCTGGTTCCTAGTATTCTGGATAAATGAAATGTTTATATAACAAAACAAACACTTAACTTACAACTGTAATTAGTATTAACTTGTGTGCCCTTTTCATCCAGTCCCAGTGTTTCTCACAATAGGTGATAACTGTAAGACAATGGCATTGCCAGGTGTGCTGGTACACACCTTTAATACCAGTACTCAGGAGGCAGAGGCCAGCCTGGTCTACATACCAGTTCCAAGCCATCTAGGATTACATAGTCAAACCCTGACTCAAAACAAACAAATGGAGGACACGTTCCCTATCAAACGGTAGGTTCCGAAGGTTCCCTGTCAAATGGTAGGCAAACAGAAGGCTGAAAGAGAGGAGGATGGGGGAGGGCATCTAATTTACAGAAGAGATTTGGGACTTGCCTGAGTGTGGAGAAAGAGCTGCTTTTGGGGAAGTGCAGAGAAGTCCATATGAAAGGCAGGGAAATCCTTTGTGGAAGTCCCCAGGTCAGAAGAACTTAGTTTAAAAAAGGAACCGGTAACTTTGGTTCTCATGAATATAAATGGCTGTATTCACCCTTCTGCAGCTGGGCAGGCAGAGGCCTGGCAAGAACATTCTGTGTAGCAGGAACAGCAGTTGGCTCTGATAAAACCTGAGAAACTTAATGAGTCTGAGCCCCATTCATGGTCTTAAATTGGATACTATTTATTAACGGTCCTTCCCTGGACCTCTTATTCCTCCTGTATAACATGCTAGCATTGAACTAAGAAAGATCTCCAAGGTCCCTTTAAGTGAAATGGTCTTTACAAAGATCCAATTTAATTAAAACAATAAATTGAAAATGATGAACTCAATTAAGAGTTTAAATAAGACGGTGAGTTCTAAGGCATCGGTGGCAACTTCCTCCCTTCTCTCATGGTGCTGCTCGAGGTTCCAGCTGAGGGCAGTGCTATTTGGGGGGCTGAGTCAGCTCCTGGGCAGCCAGGAGAGAGCAAGGGCACCTGACACCTGCAGAGTCACAGAGCCTTTCTTAGACAGTTCAGGAGCCTTGGATGAGAAAGAGGCTGGCAGGGTGTGTCTGTCTAAGACACCTTCCAGATTTGATTTATAAGCTGTGGAGCCCTCTCACCCCTGGTACTTTCATGCTCCATATGTTTTTATAAGAACAATTTCAATTTTTTAAATAACAGCAATAAATCAGGATCATTTTTTTTAAATTAAGTGTCCAAAATGAAATGGAAGTTTTCATTTCTCCGTTTCCTTAGTCTGAAAGTCACTTCATGTCACTAACACAGTCACCTCCAGCCACTGATCTCCCTAACCCAGACTTTGTTATGTATATAAATACAATGATACATAATTGCATTTAAAAAGTACTTGTTTCTGTTTTACATGTATGGGTATTTTGCAGGTATGTATGTCTGTAAACCACATGCGCACAGCACCTACTTAAGCCAGAAGAGGGTGTCTGACCGCTGGAGCGTGAGTTACAGACGGTTGTGATTGGCCATGTGGATGCTGGGAACTGAACTTGGGTCTTCTGAAAGATCAGCCAGTGCTCTTAACCAATAAGCCATGGCTCCAGCCCCTAAACAGTACATTTTAAAAATACACGGATGGGACGCTATACAATTTGTTTCATTCCAACATCATTTCAAAGTTCTTCATTAGATACAGAGGTGCTCCATTATTTTCAGGGCTAAGGAACACTTCACAATAGCATAGTTAGCATACACATCTAGCTAAACATCTTATTGTTTAGTTAGACTGCATTTCATTTTTTTTTTCAGTTTGTAACACCAGTTGCAATGAACATTCTTGTGTGCTCATATGATTATTTTTCCCTTTTCTTATTTTGAGAATATATGTGTATATATGCCTGTGCATGTAGGTATATGCATGCATGCCTCTCTATCTCTCTGTCTCTCTGTCTGTCTGTCTGTCTGTCTGTCTGTCTCTCTCTCTCTCTCTCTGTGTTTGTGTGTGTGTGTGTGTGTGTGTGTGTGTGTGTGTGTGTAGAGGTTAACCTTTGGTATCATTCCTCAGGACCCATCCACCTTTTTACCTCTTCACTCGTTATGCTGTTTTATTCTGTGTATATGCCTAAATATACGGGTATATGTATACAGGAGCTGGAGGTCAGCAGAGAGCATCAGGGATCCACCATGTAGTTGTGAACTGAACCTAGGCCCTCTGCAAGAGCAGTAAGTGTTGTTAACTGCAGAGTTATCTCTCCAACCCCCTACCTCCAAATATTGCTTTCTGAGGCAGAGTCTTTCACTGGGATCTGGAGCTTGCCGGACAGGCTGAGCAGGCTGGTGAGTGAGTCCCAGGAATCTTCCCGCGTATGCCTGTGTATGGCGGCGTGTACACCACATACCCACACACCTGGCTTTTATGTCAGAGCTGAGGATCACACCCAGGTCCTCATGCTTTGTAATAAGCGCTTTCCTGACTGAGGTAGCTCCTCAGCCCTCAACTGGCCCCTTCCCCAGTCAGAGTTTGCATGTTCAGGCAGAGTATGCTCCTGACACACTTCATGAGGACGATCAATGTTGCCTTACTTTTCCCCTAAACTGTATTTTACAACATTTAAAATGTTTACATCGTGCTAGGCAAAATCTATAGCAAACTGTAACACTCTGCACCATCCTGGTCACGAGTCGGGCTACATACTTTCTCATGTGTTTACATGGCTGACATTTTCCCAGTGGGATGAGATGTTTCTATCATTTGCCTCATTTACAATCTGTTCTTTCCTTTTCCCTTGGGGTATTGCAAGGACTAGTTTTAAATATGAGAGATATTAGCCATTAGTTATCTTCTTGTTTACTCTGCATTCTTAAGTAGTTCCCAGTCTATTATTTATATTTAACAGAGCCTTTTGACACAGAGAAGCCTCCAGTTAACAAACTATTTTCATTGGGGCTGGAGAGATGGTTCAGTAGTTAAGAGCATTGGCCACTCTTTCAGAGGAGCCAGGTTCCATTCCCAGCACCCACATGGTAGCTCACAACTATCTGTAACTCCAGTTCCAGAGAATCTGTTGTATTCTTCTGACTGTCTTGGTGCCAGGCACACATGTGGTGTATATATGTACATGCAGGAAACACTCATATACACAAGATAAATAAATCTAAAACTATTTCATGACACTCATTTATTTGCATACATGCATGTGTGTCAGCATGCAGGGGGAGGAGGTCAGAGGACGACCTTTGGGAATCAGTTCTTCCTTCCCACTATGTGGGTGCTGGGGATTCATCTCAGGTCATGAGGCTTGGTGGGAAGCACTTTTATCTTCTGAGTCAGCTCACCAGCCCCAATTTTTAAAATTAAACCAGATTTATAAACCTTGAAAATGCTCATAGATCCTGAAATGATTTAGGGTCTTGCTAAGAAGTTCTTCTTGTCATGTGATTTGAAAGTGATTTCCTTGGGTATTTTTACAGAACTTATCTTTATTTTCTTGTGGTATATTTATAGTTTTCATTCTGGATTACATTATGAATGGGAACCAAACTTAATTTTTTTCCTATGTTGATAACTAATGTTGGTTATTGAGTGATCTAATCTGTGTTCTCAATTATCAATTCACACTTGGCCATGAACTGTATGCTTATGCACACAGGGCTCTGCATTCAGACTAGTTCATTTCATTGAGTTTTCTGTGACTCATACTATTCTCTGATCTTATACCATTTGTTATCTTACATGACATTTTGCTTCTATCTTTATTCAAAAATGTCTGGTAAACATTTGCTCTTTTAGACTTTAATGTAAAGTTTAACCTCAATTTCAAATATATAATACGATATTGTTAACTATAATACCAGTACTGGCTGGTTTTGTGTCAATATGACACAGGCTGGAGTTATCACAGAGAAAGGAGCTTCAGTTGAGGAAATGCCTCCATGAGATCCAGCTGTAAGGCATTTTCTCAATTAGTGATCAAGGGGGAAAGGCCCCTTGTGGGTGGTACCATCTCTGGGCTGGCAGTCTTGGATTCTATAAGAAAGCAAACTGAGCAAGCCCGGGGAAGCAAGCCAGTAAGAAACATCCCTCCATGGCCTCTGCATCAGCTCCTGCTTCCTGACCTGCTTTAGTTCCAGTCCTGACTTCCTTTGGTGATCAACAGCAACATGGAAGTGTAAGCTGAATAAACCCTTTCCTCCCCTGTAGCCTCCTTCAGCCTTGAAGCAGGCTGATCCAGACTTTGACCTTGCTGCTGCTAAGGAGATTACCTAGGGTAGAGCCTTCTGACCTTGATGGCTCTATTTGCTCTTCTCCAAGACTCTGTTTCCTGCAGAAAGGTCCTTGAGACACAACCTGTAGATCACCTATGAGCTGGCTCCAGGCACCAAGAATGGGCTGCCAGGGGATGGGCCTACCCTCTTTATAAGTACGGACTCTCAGTAAACTTCAGGGCCCTTGAACAGAAACATGTCTTGGCCTCCATTATTTCTCTCACCGTTTCCTTCCATACAGCTCTGGCCTCCCACTGAGGAACCCAGTTAGTGTGGCCACAGGCGGCTACAGGCGGCTTACACTCCCCAACTTGCTTCTTGGTCATGATGATAGAAACCCTGACTAATACAATACCTATGCTGACCTACCTTTAATAGTTGAATCTTTGAACCCTTTGATTATTTCTGTTTATTCTCTGCCCCCCATGCCCTAGTAACTATCACTGTGCTTTCTGGTTTCAGTTAACTATTTTAGCCAGTCATCTAAGTGGTGCCCTGTAGAGTCTGCTGTTCTATGTCTGTCTTTCACATAGGACATCACATATTCTAGGCTCATTTAAGTTGCCATAAATGTCAGAATTTCTTTCTTTTCTAAGGTTGAATAACATTCAATTGTATGGGCATACCACAGTCTCTTTACCTACCCATGGACTTTTAGGTTGCTTCTACATTTCAGATATTACAATGTTGTGAAAATATAGGAATATAGACATCTACTTGATGTTTTGATATAGATATATTTAATTAACTATTAATATTAATCTTTAATAGTAACATTATATTAATAGATATTATTATATATGGGTCATATAGTATTTTTGTTCTTAATTTTTAAAGAATCCCCATACTGTGTTCCATAATGGCTCCAACAATTTAAGTTTATGTGTAGGGTACCTAGAGGCCCCTTTTTCTCCAGATGATATTCACACTTATTTTTAATTTTTTTGATAGTGCACCTTCTAACAGGTATGAGGTAGTGGCTCACTGTATTTTTGATTGCACTTCCCTAAGGACTGATAGGGCTAGGTAACTTTGAATGTGTCTTTCTCATTAGGAGACACAGATGTTCAGGTCCTTTTGTAACTGGCAGAAACAATTCTCCCTTCCTCAGTGAGCCTGGGGTTCATAATACACTTGACACAGCTTTAGCACTGTCCTTCACGGTTAATCTGTGCTCCATCAGTTTGACAGCGACTAACACTTACAGAATGCTCTGTGCCCATTTACACTGGACAGTATTGCATGGTTTGTTTTCCTCAGTCTCTCTCTCTATGTCACCTTTGGGACTTTGTTGATCCTTCACAATCCAGTTCAGAGCCCTGGCAGAGGGTTGGTGGTGACTGTCACATTATGGTAGCTAGAATTGCTGTGTTCTAGTATGTTCTGCTTCCAACCGGCTCCTTCCTAGCTTTGCATTCCATGTATGTCCCTCAGTGTTCATGCTGCTGTTCCCACCCCCCCTTTCCACTCTGTCACCTCGTGTTCAGTTCATAGCACAGCTCCCCTGCGTCATTCGTTGCCTCCTGACTTGTTTCTTTTTCTTAGCTCTCTAGTGTAATTTTTCTTTAGGGTAGCTTCTCTGGTACATCATCCAACATGTTTCCCAGTCCCAGTTAATGACTCGTATCACGTGACCTTGACAGTATCTATCTGATTGGCCCTCTTTTGTTCTCCCACACTGCCTTCAGTCATGGATGGGAAGCCTCCCTTCTTTCCCCATTTTCTCTCCCAGGGCTGTGCAGTTCACCAGCTCCCTTTAAAGCCCTGTCTGTGCCTCTTCCATGGCCAAGTGCTCTCATGCTATATAATGTAACTGGCATTTTCAGGCCTAGGCATCTGGAAGCAGTTTCAAACTTTAGATCACACTGGCTCCCTTCTCTCTTCCCTACGGACAGATGGTCTCTGCTCACTACAAAGTCCTATGGCAGGGCTGGCAGAAGCTCGAGTTCTCTTTCCCTGGGACATGGTGTTCTTTGTTACGTTGTGTTGACACTCTCTGTCCTCGAGGTCCGTTGATGAGATGACTTTGGTATCATCTCATTTCTCCTTTTATGTGCATGTGCTAGGTGTACGTACGTGTTTGGGTGGCTGAGTGTGTGTGCATGCCCCGCAAGTGTCTGTGTGTCTGTTGCATGTGGAGGCCAAAGGTTGATCTCAATAATGATTGCTTTTCACTTTATTTTTGAGCCAGAATTTTACACTCAACACAGAGCTCATCAATTCATCTAGACTGGTGGGCCAATGAGTATTTGGGGTCCCTGGGGGTCTCTGCCTCATTCCCAGGGGTGAGGTTACAGAGATGTACTGCTGCCCCAGGGTTGGGGTTACAGAGGGGCACTGCGGGGTGGGGGAGAGGAGTGGAGAGAGGTGGGGTTACAGGGGAGCACTGCCCTAGGGTTGGGGTTACAGAGGGGCACTGCCCGGGGCGGGTGGAGTTACAGAGGAGCACTGCTGTCCTAGGCTTCAGGTGAAGGCTGGAATTCTGAGCTCAGGCCCTCACATACAGTCCATGTTTTACTGACTCTTCTCGATGAACATGGAGGGAAATTGGGAGACTGGTACCCAGTTGCCATCCTTACTCTCAGTCACTTATAAGTCTTTCCTTTTCTTCTTTTAGATGAAAGTAATTTCACATGAACAGAGCTTTGAAATGTCCTGAGAACTTTACAGGACACTCATAAAGCTAGCTGACAATTCCTAAGGATTTACAATGTCCCAGGCAAGCAGTGGGTGCTTCACGTGTATTTCCTCATTGATGATCATGGCTATTTTCTCAGGAAGATCCCTCTGGCATTCATGTCTTACAGGGGAGCAATTTCCCCAGCATGTGCACAGTCTCACACTTCAGCCTTTGGATCAGCATCGTGCACTGCACTGTATAGATGAGGAAGGGTTCAGAGAGGTGAAGTAACTGTCTAAGGCCACAAAGCTTGACTCTGGCTCCAGATTAGGCTCCCTGGTGCAAGGAGGGGAAAGTAGCATCTGCTTGGGCGAATGCAGGAGCTTGTGATGCTAAACATTGTGGAAGACAGGGCCCTTCTTACCTGCCTCTGCTATCTTCACCACCTCTCCTTCACCTAGCATAACAGGAGGGATGTTAGCATCTGGGCCAATCTTGAGCCTTCCTTCCCCCTGTGTGGTGGTCAGGGCAGAGGATACCTGGAACTTATACTGTGGCTGTTTGGCTTTTTGGGGACAAGGAGCATTTCATGGTCAGGCAGGTAGGCTTCTCTCTTGGAACTGAGGGTGAACTCTGAGGTTGAGTAAGGAGGAGCTACAGTTTGCCAAGACCTTTACCGAGCTTGGCCAACTCCCATGGGATCTGTGTCTCACCCACGGGACCAAGCCTGAATTAAAAGATCCTCTAATCTCATTCCCCATTCACAGGGACTAGATTTCAGAGGACCTGCAGGAGAGCACCACGCACCTCGGAAGATGGATGCACCATTGGAAGCATTGCTATCAAAGACCCCAAGTCAACCAACACAAGTGCTACACAGAAACAAAGATGGTGTGACAAAGACCTGCAGGTTGGGAGGAATTAAAAAGACCTAGTTAAAGATGAGCAGGAATAAACAAAGTATAAGGAAATGGGAGAAAGTGGCTCTTAGCACACAGGAGCTGTGAAATGGCCCACATACTTTGCCATTTTCGTGCTCCTGTGGGGTCTATACTGGTGGTGTCCAGTGCTATGAGGCCGTGGACTGCCACAGAACTATCTCAGCTCCTGACAAAGCTATATGCAGTTACAACAGTGTCCTTGATGTTTGCATTTGGGATATGAAAATTGCAAGATATTTCTCTTTTAATGTTTCTTTTTTTTTAAATTGGGAGTACATGTTTTTCACTGTTAGAAACTGAAATAATTACTCATAGTATTATTTCTCATAACTGCATTTGAATACACGATTATTTCAATAAAATTTTCAATTAAACTATAGAGAGGAGGAGAAAAAGAAGTTGCCAGGCAACATTATGAACAAATGGAAGCAAATGTTTAATTCTTGGAAAGCTTAATGAACCACTGCTAGGAGAAAATATCATGACCCCGAACCATGAGGGAACACGCCAGGTCTTCATTAAGAGTTGGCAGAGGCTGCAGGTCTTGGAGACAACTGTTGAAAAGTTAAGCAGATCCAAATCTATAGTTTAGGGTAAAACAGATCAGAAAGGAAAAGGCTGAAAGGGTAGGAGCCCAAACATCCAGGATGAGAACTGGCCACGACATCACAAGGACACGCACTCAGCTGTTGGTGGCTTTCCCAACGGAGCATCTCGCCGTGAGTGCCTCTCATGTGGTTCACACGGCAGGGTTGAGCCTCATCTGGAGGGGAATCTCTCTGATCACACATCTGTGGAGACCCACTCAGACACTGGCTTCTCACATTATTTTTTCTTCCAGTTCAGGGTTTCATATGTATGAGTGTTTTCCCTGCATGTATGTATGTATGTATGTATGTATGTATGTATACTATGTATTTTCAGTGCCCTGAGAGGTCAGAAGGGGGCATCAGGTCTCCTGGAACTGGAGCTAAAGATGGTTGTGATTCACTGTGAGCGGCCTAGGACAAAAACCCTAGTCCTTTACAGGGCAGCAAGTATTCTTGGTCACTGAATCGTCTCCCCAGCTGCTCAGGATTAAAAGAAACAGAGTTAGCTCTTTAAAAGTGTGTTTGTGTTCATGTGTGTATGTGTGTGTGAGCACCTGTGTGCACATGAAGGCCAGAAGAAAGTATCATATCCATTAACACTTGAGTTACAGGCATTTGAGTGATGCCACCTGGCTTGTTATGCAGGTCTGGGATCCGAACTCCGATCCTCACGAGTGTACAGTAGGCACTGGTCACCACTGAGCCATCTCTCTAGCCCTCTACTGTGGAGCTTTGCTGCCAGGGGATCTATGGAAATATTTTCTGAGATGTGGCCCTCCTTGTGCCACCCAGGAGTGTTTTCTGCTGAGAGAATTCTCCCCATATCAGTAGCACAGAGCAGTGGCACCTACTAGGGAGCATTCCTGATTTTCTTACCACATACACCAGATTTCTCTCTCCTCTTCTACATCATGAAATTAATAGTGAGTTAGTATCAGAGCTTATCTAGTCTCCAAATTTATTCCTAAACACACAGAATCACAGCAGGAAATCTGAGATGTTCACTTCTCCTTTCAGAAGAAACTATGACCTCATGTGCATTGTTGGTTAAGAAATGACTCCTTAAGTGATCATTCCTTCCATAATTGCAAGTTCTATGGAACGACAACCCCAGGATGGTAACTTAAAAACAGAGTTTAGCTACATAGAAGGTAATTCTAGGCAGTGCATGTCCAATTGCTTTTATTGGGACATGAGAATGGGTACAGAGCAGGGTTTTTTTTTTCCTGCCAAGACTATAGACAGCAATGCAGCCAGCAAACATCTACATCAGTGTCACCCCAGTCTCTCAGCTTGCTGTTGCTGCTTCCCTGAAAATGTCTTGAGATAGCAGAGCTATTCTTACACTTAAGATATCTCCTGGTTACCTCCTCTCCTCCCACAGCACAGAGAGGAGATGGAAGGTTGACCAGTTGGAGCATTAGATTTTGATGGCTGAATGGAGTTCATCATGACTGAGTCTTGACCTTCAGCTCCCTGTATACTGAAGAGCAAAATCTTGAACTCTAGTGAATAAAAAGAGATCCACAGGAAACTTTGTCCTGACATAAAACACAGCCTTTCTCTAGGATCACCTTGGCTTTCAACAGCAGTTGTTTAGAATGAGATAAAGCATTTTGAAGAATGGCTTGGAATGTGTCATCTCTGCAGTCTTAGCGATGCACAGCTATCAATTCTGCTGAGAATAATGGGCATACTAAAATTAGACTCATTATCATTTTTATGTGCACATCCAGTGTGGTTCATCTATAAGTTTGTGCCTGGGTATCTGGAACACTCATTTGCACACATTAATGCCCTGCTATTCTGTTACTCTGAAAGTAATCATGTGGGAGAGGTCCAGGGGAGGCCCTGGCCACTTGCATTGAGAACATGTGTGTGACTACTACCTGTTACTCTCGTAAACATCCTAGCTGGAAATTTGCCCCACCCCAGCCCACCCTGTTACAATGTTGTTCTGTGATTAGAGGCTCTTGACTTCTGTGTTGTTTTTCCTCCCCTGTGGATAGATTAGGCAAAAGCTTCATGTGTTCACTGTGTCTAGTCACCAGGCGCTTTCCTGAGCCTACTAACAACCGTGTCATTAGGGATCCTCAGAGCGAGTCTTTCTAGGGTTAGGTTGGGAATAAACTGTCACTCTTCCACTAAAAACAAACTCTTCTCTGAGAAGCAGAGAAGAGGGGCATCTCACCTCATCATCAGTAAAAGCAGCTATGTGCTGAGAATCAACTGCACACACTATCTCAACAGCACCATATCACAGACCTTAAACCGTCCATAATCCCACTGGGTATGTGAAGGAGATGAGCTTGGTAGTGTTCAAAGAACAATGCCTAAGAGCTGCAGGTACTAAGTAGAAGTTGTAGAGTTCAAAGCCTACCACCAGGTCCCTGTGTCTTCAATGAAAGAGCTTCCCTCTGGGAGCTCAGAGCTGCCCAGTGCCTTAAGGAGCTAGCTAGTAGCTTCCCTACCAGGGTGGCAACACCAGATCTGAAATCCAGATAAAGAAAACTTATCTATTTAACACTCAGTCAGGAGGAAGGACACTGAGGAGTTTGGTGGGTGGGTATAGGTGGAGTTTCAAGGTATGGCGCTCCTGATGCTCTTCTACCAGGTGAAGATGAACAGAAGACGAGGGGCAGGAAGATGCCTTTGCTGTCTAGAGGGACTGGCATATGCTTCTGGGACAACTGTCAGAATTGGGAATGAAATGTCAGCATGAACGACACAAGATGAAATAAAACAGGAAGAGTGGAGAAAACCTGGCAGGGCAATCACTCCAAGATGCTAACATTCCATTCCTCAAAGTAGCCTTTAAAAAAATTATAGGCAGGCACAAAAAGAAAAAAAATATTAAACAGGTAATTTAACAGAAGAGTGCTATTTTTAATTACCAAGGTTTTAATTTCCCTTTTCTCCTCACTTCGTTATTTCTGCTAATAAGCTTGTCATCTGGGCTGGGACTGATTATAAGGGTCTGGGGAAAAGGTTTTATTGTCTGGAATGACAGTTTTACATGTTAACATTTTACCTTTCAGTTTTATGAATCAAATGTAATGGTGGAGTCTCTTTAAAACTTAGGATGCAGTTCAGAACATTACCTCAGGATGACTTCATTTGAGCGTGCAGATACACCCATCCTTAGGGTAAAGTCTGGGTCCCTGTGGTGACTACACAAAGGCTTAAAGGCAGAAAGGAACCCGTGAGAACTGGCAGGGAGCTAAGTGAAGCATTCTGGATAGGGTTTCAGACAGAAGACTGAATTATAAAGGTCTCCTACCAGCCGGTAAATTAGAATCACGCACTAAATCTTTACTGTATACAGAACATTCAGTTGGGAACTGTGGGGGAAAAATCAAATCTGTGCTCACAGGAGCTGTTTAAAAGGCAACATAGAATCAGTTACAATGTAGAATATGTACGAACCTGTGTGAACAGGACAAATGTAACTAAAACAGAAGCCTTAGCTGTGGCTTGGAACAGACTGGGCCCATAGCAGATTCGGTAAATATTCCGGATGAAAGGATAAGAGAATCGATGAGAGAATAGGTAGACAGCGCACACAGTACAATCATCATTTGTGGCTTACAAATATTTGTGTTAAAATACATTTGGGCACTACAGATGAATTTCTGGGATGCTAGCTTTTAAGCTTAATTTGTGAGATTAGTCATCTATTTAGTGTGTGTGTGTGTGCGTGCGCGCACAGTGAATGCATATGTGAATGCATGTGTGTGTGGTGTGTGAATGTACATGTGCATATGTGTGTGCATGTACATGTGTGTGTGCATGTACATATGCATGTATGTGTGTATGCCAGAAGTTGATGTCAGGTGTCTTTGTCTATTTTTGATACAGGGTCTCTCATGGAACCTGCAGCCTGCTGACGAGCAAGCTTCTGGAATCCTCTTCGCTCTGCCTCCCAGAATGTTGTTTTTCCATGTGTGTGCTAGCGATGTGTACTGAGGCCTCGTGCTGGCACAGAAGCACGTCACTCACCAAGCCACCCTTCTAGCCCCTTAGCTTAGCCTTTTAAGTGGTAGTTCATACTCTACTTTTGTTTTATGTTTTTGAGTATTTTTCCTGAATGTATATGTATGCACCATGTGTGCACAGTACCTGTGGAGGCTAGATGAGGGTGTTGAATCCTCTGGAATTAGAGTTATAGTGTGGTTGTGAACTCCCATGTAGATGCTGGGAGCCAAACCAGGTTCCCTGCAAGAGAAAGTGCTCCTAGCCACTGAGAGAGAGAACAGGAAGTTGGGTGAGGCTATAAATCCTGAGAGCCCACATCCAGCAATGCATTTCTCCCCCAGCAAGGCTGCATCTCCTAAAGGCACCAGAACCTTTCCACACTCACACAGGGAGACCAAGTCACCAAATGCATAGGAGATGGTGGAGAAAATGTGAGAGACTAAGAGCTGCAGAGAAGTTCTAGAAGTTCTCCAAGTAATTTATTGTTTTTTAAAAAGTGTAGGAGTGCTCCCTGTATGCTTCTAAGGGTACAATATGTGCAGTGTCCATGAAGGACAGACGGGACATCTGATGCCCTGGACTGCAGTTACAGACAGTTGTGAACTGCCATGTGGATGCTGGGAATTGAACCTGAGACCTCTGGAAGAGCAGCTCCTTACCAACCCCCCCATCTAAGGTAATACATTAATAAAGTGTTCTAGAAGAGCTGAGGAGGAAGCTCGGTCAGTCACGTGCTTGCTGTGTAAACCCGAGGACCTGAGTTTGGTCCTGAGCACCCACAAGAGAAAGAGGCAGAGCTGCGAATGTCTGTAATGGTGGCCTGAGGGACAGTTAGTGTAGATGAACGAGGAGCCCCGGGTTCAGTGAGAGACACTATCTCAAACCTGATCAAGTATTTAGAAAATAAAGAAAACACCTACTACAGGCCTATGGTGCCCCCCCCCCCCCCACACACACATACAAACATGACACAGACATGACGCACACCAACACCAACCACCATTGGCTGGGAAGGTGGACTGATGGTTAAAGTGTTGGCTGCACAATTATGAAGTCTGGAATTCTGACTCTAGAGCCTGCGAGAGCCAGATGATCAGCTTCCTTTTTTTTTTTTTTTTTTTTTTAAAGACAAAATTTCCATCCTAATAATAAAACTTTATCTTCATAGTTAGCATTGGTCTGGAACTCTTGGACCAATTCTAGAAACAGCCAGCCTGGGATTCTTTTCAGGCTTGTTAAAAATAGAGGAATCCAATTTAAAGCACAGATTTAGGCTAGGGTGGGGCCATGCTGCCTGCTGCTAGGATCATGCCTTTCCCAGGGTGACACTCTTGCTCAATGCCCACTGACATTGGCTCAGAGCACACCACCAAACAATGAGCGATGGGATGAGGTTCCAATGTGCTGCTTCAGAGACAAGCAAGGAACTCAGCCACTCCCAAACACAACTCAGACCTCCCCTGGTATAAATCCACCCAGATTCCGAAATGCCCTATCTATGTCTCCTTAGCTTTTGCCCCTTCTCAAGATGTCAAGTGCAGCTCAGCCTGTCACTACCCTGCAGGAGTTACTTTGTGTCATGCTGTGTTACTTTCTTCTTCAGTAAGATACTTAACCTACATCCACATATTATAATTTTAAGGCCACAAACAGTACTTATTGAAGGGCAAATTTATTACTTGGATTCACTAAGCCCATGCATACATCTGTATCTTTGTTTGCTAGTCAGATGTCTCCTTCCCCAGACTCTTGTTATGGACCTGGTTTTCCTGCAGTAATAACTGTCTGTTATCCTTTCCTTCTGTTATGGCTAACATTGCCCTCAGAGGTTGGGTATGATCCTGTCATACCCAGCTCTAGTCACCATCACCAATGACTTGACACTGAGCAAAGACTTGACCCACACAATGTACTGTGGGATGAAGGTCTTCTGCAGTCTGGAGCCTGGTTGTTTCCTATGATTGTAGCCTCAGAGGTTATTGTTATGCCCGTCTGGTGAGAACCACTCCTATAGCACGCTCATTCATGTCTCCTCTGTGCTGCAGCCCACGCTGCACTTGAGGCAGAGATGCTCTTTCCCCTACTTCTACCAAAGCCCTCTTGTTCTGTACGGTGGGCTGGGAACTACAGCATGGCCACAAAATGCAGCAGTGGCTTTTTCATAGATGGAGTTCTCCAGTGCTCACCCATGTCCATCTATTAGCATCTTGTCTCCCATCCAAGTACTAACCGGGCTCAACCCTGCTTAACTGCCAAAATCAGAGAAGCTCAGGGAGGTATGACTGTGAGCTATTCTCCCACATCTGCTTTCTCATGACGTGGTAGGGCGGTTGTAGTAGAGTTGAGGTCCTGAAAAGATTCAGATATCTACTCTGGCATTCCAAAACCAAACCAAACCAAACCAAAAACCTAAGTGAGGATGCTGTATTAGTCAGGGTTCTCTAGAGTCACAGAACTTACGGATAGTCTCTATATAGTAAAGGAATTTATCGGCAGCCCAATTCCCAACAATGGTTCAGTCGAGTTGCAGCTGTGAATGGAAGTCCAAGGATCTAGCAGTTACTCAGTCCCACAGGCAAGCAGGCGAAGGAGCAAGAGCTAGACTCCCTTCTTCCAATATCCTTATATTGTCTCCAGCAGAAGGTGTAGCCCAGATTAAAGGTGTGTTCCTTAATCTTCTGGAATCCATAGCCACTATGGCTCAAGATCTCCATACCAAGATCCAGATAAGGATCTCTAAGCCTCCAGATAAGGGTCACTGGTGAGCCTTCCAATTCTGGATTGTAGTTCATTCCAAATATAGTCAAGTTGACAACCAGGAATAGCCACTACAGATGCCAACCCTCTCTCAAAGCCTCGTTCAGAGACTCATGGTGTCACCCCAGAGAGCCTCGTTGAGTACAAAGATGGAGAAATGACTTCTCAGTCCTTACAGGAGTCCCAAGCAGACTGTAAATGCATTGCAAGGCAGGGGCCTTGTATTGCTGTCCTCGCTGTAATATGCTGTACTTGGCAAGTGCTTAGATGTATCTGTTGGAACGCTTTCTTCAGGTCAATGTTTGTTTTGCACAGGTATCAAATCAGATAAGCAGCAGGCTTTTACTTAAACGAGAGCAGTTTCTGATTCAGATGGCCTGAGCACTAGATAATAAGAAGGGAACATAAAGTCTGGACAAGGAGGCACATTTTTGTTCCCCACGCTTAACAAATGTTGGAGCGACTCAGGTCATGAGAGGAGCTGATGGGGTAGGGCTAGGATGTCAGCATGAGAGCTGCAGATGCTAAAATAGTGGGAAAAAGATAATACAGGCAGACTTCAGTTAGAAAGAGAAGTGGTGAGGCCAGAGGGATGCTCAGGTGTTAACAGTGTGTATTGTCCTTGCAGAGGACCAGGGTTTGGTTCCCAGCACCCATTTTACAGAGCTGACAACCACTTGGAACTCTAGCTCTAGGGGATCTGATGCCCTCTTCAGGCCTCTTCAGGTACTGCACTCACAGGCATGCCTCCTTACATACACAAAATTAAAAATCAGAATAAAATCTTTTTAAAAAGAAAGAAAATAATCATCCAAGTTGGCTAAAGATCTAGAAGAGCAGAAGCCACGAGTGCTCTGTTGAAGGAGGAAGGGTAAAATACCCTGACCTCTGGTGGAAAGGCAAGACCTGGAGGAAGAGGGGTGGAATCTAAGGGCAGACCTCCTGTTTCTGAAGTTCTGACTCTCAGAGAAGGTGAGGGAGGGCCAGCTGAGAGCAGGGGTCTTGGACAGGTAGCCAGCTGCCTGCAGCTGGAATAGGACAATGTCAGAGTCGTCTTCCTCAGGTGTCACTTCTTTTTCACGAAGTCAGCCATGTTTAATGCGTGCTGCTACATGTCAGCTATCTCTGTGATTTACATACCACAGAAGGGCAGGGCGTGGTTCAGAGGGAATGCAGAGGTGTATTTATAAGTCAGCCATGGGTGGATTTTAGACTTGATGTTATCTACCCTGTACTGACTCAGGGATAGGGATCCTGATCTATTCTGTATCCAGGTAGGAGTAGCCTAGAGTGTGATTGGCAGTCCTGAAAGATGCTATGTGGGTGGGGGCAGAGGTGGGGGCTGGGGAGATAATGTTCTTCCTACAAGAATGAAGGTGTCAAATCACTTCTATAACAAACCCAAGACCAGGCTGGTTGTCGTGGTACATGCCTTTAACCCCAACACTTAGGAGGCAGAGGTGGGTAGATCTCTGTGAATTCAAGACCATCTGTGTCTACATAACGAGTTCTAGGCAAGCCAGGGCTACACAGAGAGACCCTGTCTCAAAAACCAAAACCAAAACCACCCAAGCGAACAGAAACCCAAGTTCCAGTTCAGGGGTTGCTTTCTTAATCCACAGAGAATGTCCCCAGTAGGAATCAAAAAGCAGGAGTTGACATTTTGCATATTTCTGAGACAGACAATACAACTAAAGGCAAAAACCAAGTCATAATTGAACTCTTTCCCATGGGACAAACAAGCCAACGTTTCCAGGGGAGCAGTGTGAACGCCTAAGGATGGGGGCCAAGGGTCATTTTGTTCCAAGGAGATCCAGAAGCTTGTCAAGCCGAGGGATGGTGGAAGAAAAAAGCAGGCAGATGTAGGGACATACGGGGTCTCCTAAGTCAAAGGGAGGGGCACTGCCAGACTCCAGGTGGGAGTAAACATAAAGATAAGCAAAATCTCAAAAAGTTACGTATAGCTGAAACAGATGTAGGAAGCAAACAGGTTCCACACGCACTTGCATATCTAGGCAGTGACCCGGAGGAAAGAAAGGTGTCACAGATCAACAAAAACTATAAAATACTTAAAGATACACCTGATAAAGCTGACAGAGTTAACACAAAGAAACCTTATTAAAGCTCGTGACCCAGGGCACACTTTGATGCTCCTGATTCAAAAGACTCAACGCTGTGGAAATGGCCCCTCTCTACCTCGAATTAACTTACTATACGGTTCCTGCAATCGCAGTCACGATCCCAATGGGTTTTTAAATAGATTTTGAAAATCTGACTTTAAAGTACTTTTAGAAGAACAAATGCATACACACACCCAAGAATATTTAGGGCAGAACCAAAATGACCAGGTGAGGAGTTAGGGGAGGGGAAGACTATGGCTCTAAAGTAAAGAAGACTAATCTTATCAATGGATTCGTGCTAAGGGTCCACCAGGGTGTCTATGCAGGTTTGCATGTAATATGTGACAATAGATATTTCAATTTAGTGAGGGAAATTTGATAAATGGTTTGGAGCAAGCTGTCTTATCTGGTAAAAGAAAGTTAAATCCCACTTCACACCCCACCCAAAGATCAGTTCCATAGGCAATAAATATTTAAATATAAAACTGGAGCTAGAGAAGCTGTGGCTTATGAGTAACTTTTATCACGCTGGCGGTGGGCAGGCCTTCCTGAGTGACACGCACACTGTCGAGCGTTCAGGAAGGTGATCGGCAGACCTGACTAAAGCTAAAAATCCGCGCACTACATAGGACTGAACACAAAACACGGAGCAGAAACACAAGATAAGGACTGAGATTTTCAACAAAGACAGGCAGAAAATACCTATTACTCATAACCGTGAAAAACAAAACAAGATAGCCGGCCACCTTCCGGACCGGAGGACAGGTGCCCACCCAGCTGGGGAGGCGGCCTAAGCCACAGCAGCAGCGGTCGCCATCTTGGTCCGGGACCCGCCGAACTTAGGAAATTAGTCTGAACAGGTGAGAGGGTGCTCCAGAGAACCTGACAGCCTCTGGAACAGGCAGAAGCACAGAGGGGCTGAGGCAGCACCCTGTGTGGGCCGGGGACAGCCGGCCACCTTCCGGACCGGAGGACAGGTGCCCACCCGGCTGGGGAGGCGGCCTAAGCCACAGCAGCAGCGGTCGCCATCTTGGTCCCGGGACTCCAAGGAACTTAGGAATTTAGTCTGCTTAGGTGAGAGTCTGTACCACCTGGGAACTGCCAAAGCAACACAGTGTCTGAGAAAGGTCCTGTTTTGGGCCTTCTTCTTCGGCCAGGAGGAGGTCCAAATACAAGATATCTGCGCACCTTCCCTGTAAGAGAGCTTGCCAGCAGAGAGTGCTCTGAGCACTGAAACTCAGAGGAGAGAATCTGTCTCCCAGGTCTGCTGATAGACGGTAACAGAATCACCAGAAGAACAATCTCTAAACAGAGTCAACTATAACTACTAACTCCAGAGATTACCAGATGGCGAAAGGTAAACGGAGGAATCTTACTAACAGGAACCAAGACCACTCACCATCACCAGAACCCAGCACACCCACTTCGCCCAGTCCAGGGAACCCCAACACACCTGAGAACCTAGACCTAGATTTAAAAGCATATCTCATGATGATGGTAGAGGACATCAAGAAGGACTTTAATAAATCACTTAAAGAAATACAGGAGAACACTGCTAAAGAGTTACAAGTCCTTAAAGAAAAACAGGAAAACACAATCAAACAGGTAGAAGTCCTTACAGAAAAAGAGGAAAAAACATACAAACAGGTGATGGAAATGAACAAAACCATACTAGACCTAAAAAGGGAAGTAGACACAATAAAGAAAACTCAAAGCGAGGCAACACTAGAGATAGAAACCCTAGGAAAGAAATCTGGAACCATAGATTTGAGCATCAGCAACAGAATACAAGAGATGGAAGAGAGAATCTCAGGTGCAGAAGATTCCATAGAGAACATCGGCACAACAATCAAAGAAAATGGAAAATGCAAAAAGATCCTAACTCAAAATATCCAGGAAATCCAGGACACAATAAGAAGACCAAACGTACGGATAATAGGAGTGGATGAGAATGAAGATTTTCAACTCAAAGGTCCAGCAAACATCTTCAACAAAATTATTGAAGAAAACTTCCCAAATCTAAAGAATGAGATGCATATGAACATACAAGAAGCCTACAGAACTCCAAATAGACTGGACCAGAAAAGAAATTCCTCCCGACACATAATAATCAGAACATCAAATGCACTAAATAAAGATAGAATACTAAAAGCAGTAAGGGAAAAAGGTCAAGTAACATATAAAGGCAAGCCTATCAGAATTACACCAGATTTTTCACCAGAGACTATGAAAGCCAGAAGAGCCTGGACAGATGTTATACAGACACTAAGAGAACACAAACTGCAGCCCAGGCTACTATACCCAGCCAAACTCTCAATTATCATAGAGGGAGAAACCAAAGTATTCCATGACAAAACCAAATTCACGCATTATCTCTCCACGAATCCAGCCCTTCAAAGGATAATAACAGAAAAAAACCAATACAAGAACGGGAACAACGCCCTAGAAAAAACAAGAAGGTAATCCCTCAACAAACCTAAAAGAAGACAGCCACAAGAACAGAATGCCACCTTTAACAACTAAAATAACAGGAAGCAACAATTACTTTTCCTTAATATCTCTTAACATCAATGGTCTCAACTCGCCAATAAAAAGACATAGACTAACAAACTGGCTACACAAACAAGACCCAACATTTTGCTGCTTACAGGAAACTCATCTCAGAGAAAAAGATAGACACTACCTCAGAATGAAAGGCTGGAAAACAATTTTCCAAGCAAATGGTATGAAGAAACAAGCAGGAGTAGCCATCCTAATATCTGATAAGATTGACTTCCAACCCAAAGTCATCAAAAAAGACAAGGAGGGACACTTCATTCTCATCAAAGGTAAAATCCTCCAAGAGGAACTCTCAATTCTGAATATCTATGCTCCAAATACAAGAGCAGCCACATTCACTAAAGAAACTTTAGTAAAGCTCAAAGCACACATTGCGCCTCACACAATAATAGTGGGAGACTTCAACACACCACTTTCACCAATGGACAGATCATGGAAACAGAAACTAAACAGGGACACACTGAAACTAACAGAAGTGATGAAACAAATGGATCTGACAGATATCTACAGAACATTTTATCCTAAAACAAAAGGATATACCTTCTTCTCAGCACCTCATGGTACCTTCTCCAAAATTGACCACATAATAGGTCACAAATCAGGCCTCAACAGATTCAAAAATATTGAAATTGTCCCATGTATCCTATCAGATCACCATGCACTAAGGCTGATCTTCAATAACAAAATAAATAACAGAAAGCCAACATTCACATGGAAACTGAACAACACTCTTCTCAATGATACCTTGGTCAAGGAAGGAATAAAGAAAGAAATTAAAGACTTTTTAGAGTTTAATGAAAATGAAGCCACAACGTACCCAAACCTTTGGGACACAATGAAAGCATTTCTAAGAGGGAAACTCATAGCTATGAGTGCCTTCAAGAAAAAACGGGAGAGAGCACATACTAGCAGCTTGACAACACATCTAAAAGCTCTAGAAAAAAAGGAAGCAAATTCACCCAAGAGGAGTAGACGGCAGGAAATAATCAAACTCAGGGGTGAAATCAACCAAGTGGAAACAAGAAGAACTATTCAAAGAATTAACCAAACGAGGAGTTGGTTCTTTGAGAAAATCAACAAGATAGATAAACCCTTAGCTAGACTCACTAAAGGGCACAGGGACAAAATCCTAATTAACAAAATCAGAAATGAAAAGGGAGACATAACAACAGATCCTGAAGAAATCCAAAACACAATCAGATCCTTCTACAGAAGGCTATACTCAACAAAACTGGAAAACCTGGACGAAATGGACAAATTTCTGGACAGATACCAGGTACCAAAGTTGAATCAGGATCAAGTTGACCTTCTAAACAGTCCCATATCCCCTAAAGAAATAGAAGCAGTTATTAATAGTCTCCCAGCCAAAAAAAGCCCAGGACCAGACGGGTTTAGTGCAGAGTTCTATCAGACCTTCAAAGAAGATCTAACTCCAGTTCTGCACAAACTTTTTCACAAGATAGAAGTAGAAGGTATTCTACCCAACTCATTTTATGAAGCCACTATTACTCTGATACCTAAACCACAGAAAGATCCAACAAAGATAGAGAACTTCAGACCAATTTCTCTTATGAACATCGATGCAAAAATTCTTAATAAAATTCTCGCTAACCGAATCCAAGAACACATTAAAGCAATCATCCATCCTGACCAAGTAGGTTTTATTCCAGGGATGCAGGGATGGTTTAATATACGAAAATCCATCAATGTAATCCATTATATAAACAAACTCAAAGACAAAAACCACATGATCATCTCGTTAGATGCAGAAAAAGCATTTGACAAGATCCAACACCCATTCATGATAAAAGTTCTGGAAAGATCAGGAATTCAAGGCCAATACCTAAACATGATAAAAGCAATCTACAGCAAACCAGTAGCCAACATCAAAGTAAATGGAGAGAAGCTGGAAGCAATCCCACTAAAATCAGGGACTAGACAAGGCTGCCCACTTTCTCCCTACCTTTTCAACATAGTACTTGAAGTATTAGCCAGAGCAATTCGACAACAAAAGGAGATCAAGGGGATACAAATTGGAAAAGAGGAAGTCAAAATATCACTTTTTGCAGATGATATGATAGTATATATAAGTGACCCTAAAAATTCCAACAGAGAACTCCTAAACCTGATAAACAGCTTCGGTGAAGTAGCTGGATATAAAATTAACTCAAACAAGTCAATGGCCTTTCTCTACACAAAGAATAAACAGGCTGAGAAAGAAATTAGGGAAACAACACCCTTCTCAATAGCCACAAATAATATAAAATATCTCGGCGTGACTCTAACGAAGGAAGTGAAAGATCTGTATGATAAAAACTTCAAGTCCCTGAAGAAAGAAATTAAAGAAGATCTCAGAAGATGGAAAGATCTCCCATGCTCATGGATTGGCAGGACCAACATTGTAAAAATGGCTATCTTGCCAAAAGCAATCTACAGATTCAATGCAATCCCCATTAAAATTCCAACTCAATTCTTCAACGAATTAGAAGGAGCAATTTGCAAATTCATCTGGAATAACAAAAAACCGAGGATAGCAAAAACTCTTCTCAAGGATAAAAGAACCTCTGGTGGAATCACCATGCCTGACCTAAAGCTTTACTACAGAGCAATTGTGATAAAAACTGCATGGTACTGGTATAGAGACAGACAAGTGGACCAATGGAATAGAATTGAAGACCCAGAAATGAACCCACACACCTATGGTCACTTGATCTTCGACAAGGGAGCCAAAACCATCCAGTGGAAGAAAGACAGCATTTTCAACAATTGGTGCTGGCACAACTGGTTGTTATCATGTAGAAGAATGCGAATCGATCCATACTTATCTCCTTGTACTAAGGTCAAATCTAAGTGGATCAAGGAACTTCACATAAAACCAGAGACACTGAAACTTATAGAGGAGAAAGTGGGGAAAAGCCTTGAAGATATGGGCACAGGGGAAAAATTCCTGAACAGAACAGCAATGGCTTGTGCTGTAAGATCGAGAATTGACAAATGGGACCTAATGAAACTCCAAAGTTTCTGCAAGGCAAAAGACACTGTCTATAAGACAAAAAGACCACCAACAGACTGGGAAAGGATCTTTACCTATCCTAAATCAGATAGGGGACTAATATCCAACATATATAAAGAACTCAAGAAGGTGGACCTCAGAAAATCAAATAACCCCCTTAAAAAATGGGGCTCAGAACTGAACAAAGAATTCTCACCTGAGGAATATCGAATGGCAGAGAAGCACCTGAAAAAATGTTCAACATCCTTAATCATCAGGGAAATGCAAATCAAAACAACCCTGAGATTCCACCTCACACCAGTGAGAATGGCTAAGATCAAAAATTCAGGTGACAGCAGATGCTGGCGAGGATGTGGAGAAAGAGGAACACTCCTCCATTGTTGGTGGGATTGCAGGCTTGTACAACCACTCTGGAAATCAGTCTGGCGGTTCCTCAGAAAATTGGACATAGTACTACCGGAGGATCCAGCAATACCTCTCCTGGGCATATATCCAGAAGAAGCCCCAACTGGTAAGAAGGACACATGCTCCACTATGTTCATAGCAGCCTTATTTATAATAGCCAGAAACTGGAAAGAACCCAGATGCCCCTCAACAGAGGAATGGATACAGAAAATGTGGTACATCTACACAATGGAGTACTACTCAGCTATTAAAAAGAATGAATTTATGAAATTCCTAGCCAAATGGATGGACCTGGAGAGCATCATCCTGAGTGAGGTAACACAATCACAAAGGAACTCACACAATATGTACTCACTGATAAGTGGATACTAGCCCAAAACCTAGGATACCCACGATATAAGATACAATTTCCTAAACACATGAAACTCAAGAAAAATGAAGACTGAAGTGTGGACACTATGCCCCTCCTTAGAAGTGGGAACAAAACACCCATGGAAGGAGTTACAGAAACAAAGTATGGAGCTGAGATGAAAGGATGGACCATGTAGAGACTGCCATATCCAGGGATCCACCCCATAATCAGCTTCCAAATGCTGACACCATTGCATACACTAGCAAGATTTTACTGAAAGGACCCAGATGTAGCTGTCTCTTGTGAGACTATGCCGGGGCCTAGCAAACACAGAAGTGGATGCTCACAGTCAGCTAATGGATGGATCACAGGGCTCCCAATGGAGGAGCTAGAGAAAGTACCCAAGGAGCTAAAGGGATCTTCAACCCTATAGGTGGAACAACATTATGAACTAACCAGTACCCCTGAGCTCTTGACTCTAGCTGCATATGTATCAAAAGATGGCCTAGTCGGCCATCACTGGAAAGAGAGGCCCATTGGACACGCAGACTTTGTGTGCCCCGGTACAGGGGAACGCCAGGGCCAAAGGGGGGGAGTGGGTGGGTAGGGGAGTGGGGGTGGGTGGGTAAGGGGGACTTTTGGTATAGCATTGGAAATGGAAATGAGCTAAATACCTAATAAAAAAAAATGAAAAAAAAAAAAAAAAAAAAATAAAACAAAACAAAACAAAACAAGAAAACAGCATGAGAGCCTCAATTTTAAACCTGTCAAAATTAAAATCCAGCAATTTAAAAAAATGGCAAATTTATAAGAATATGAAAAATAATTTTTAAAGAATCTGGTGGTTAGAAAATGCAAATAAAGGCACACAGTATTGGAGCTGTTAAGTTACAAGCACGGTGTCCGTATACTTCAAGGCTATTGGTTCAATGTAAGACTGACCATGAGGGGGTCCTGTCCTTCTTGTGTTCTATGTCCTGTATGACGCCACAGTTTTTCTAACATCCACAAAAAGGAAAATCTTTGGGATTAATTGTCATTTATGCATATGACATCATGTTTTTTCTTTTTTGTAAAGATTGACTTTCAAACTATTTTTAATTATGAATATGTGGGGGGTACATACATGTGTGTAGGTACAGGTTTCCTGAAGCTGAATTTACAGGCCGCTGTGAGCCATGGAAGCTGGGAACTAAACTTGGGTTTTCTATAAGAGCAGTATGTGCTCTTAATTGCTGAACCATTTCTGCTGTCCAAGATGTCACATTGTTTTAAATATCCTAAGCCTTCCCATATGGAAAGTTGCTCATCTAATGAAATCTGCAAATTACAGATGTTCCATGATGGTTTTTAAGATGTTAGGTGCTGGCCATTATTATTTAGAAAACATATTCATCTTTATCTTATATGTATGAGTCTTTGCCTCCACGAATAAAAGTGCCCTGAGCACATCTAGACCCACAGTGGCCAGTAGAGGGCGCTAGATCTCCTAGAATTGGAGTCAGGGACAGCTTGCGCTGCCTTGTGGGTGCTACTACCATGTGGGTGCTGGGAACTGGACCCAGGTCCTCTGCAAGAGCAGTGGCTTTTAACCACAGGGGCATCTCTCCAGCCCCAGGTATTATTATTTTAAACTTTCATGAGAACATGTTTCAGTGGAACTGTATTTGTTTTTAAGATCGTATAGATCTTCAAGAACTCCTTCCAAGTCTACAGTCCATGGAGGCTGTACTTGTTGGCAGGTTGACCGCGTCCTGAACAATCAGTCTCTGCCTGCTGTGCTTTCATGTCTGATATCTGAACTGTGGCATAATGACATTAGTAAACTGAACTGACTCAACTGCGCCAAGCTTTGATATTTCAGCTAAAATAATTTTACAACATCTTATTAAGGGAGAAGCGAGTGATACAAATGGCCAGCCGTTTTAAAAACATTAGATCCGTTGTTTCTTCTTCAAATAGCAGGTCTGAGAATAAGTCACACAGAAAAGGAGAATTCAGAGCTTAACAACAGACAGCAGTTTCTAATGTCTTTCCAATTAAAACCTAGCTCTGACTAACAGGCTAAGCTTTGAAGGACACTAACAATTGCTACTATACAATTTTAATAAACATGGTGCCACTCTTGGTGTGTTCTCAGTTTTATAACCAGAAATGAGAAGAACGTGTGTCATTTCTCACGCTATGTGTGCACCATAAGTATCCCAGTTTCCTCATGGTTGCTCGCTGGAGGTGGCCTGCTCCCACAGCTCCATGGGACCAGTCTTCCTACGAGCTATGGAAAGGCAGGGGCCAGCAGGCCAGGCCTTGGTGGCAAAACTCAGAGTTAGGTTTAATGCAGTGATATGACTAATGTATTCGCTAAGGCCTGTTAGTAAACATGCCTCCTTCTTCTATTTAGGCATTTAATTTCTTGGGACTGGATTTACAGACCTTTGTGAGCCACCATGTGGGTGCTAGGAGGCTCTACTGGAGGCTGAAGCAGAAGGCTTTCAAGTCTGAGGTCAATGTGGGTTCTATAATGATATTTATCTCAAAAATTTTGCCGTTCAATTCTCATACCCTAATTTTGAAATTGCACCTCTAGTTAGTAACTCTAAATGATTTTTTTTTTAAATGGAATTTTTAAAAAGTTAACTATGGTCTGGAGAGATGGCTCAGTGGTTAAGAGCACTGGCTGTTAATGGAAATACTGGCCTTGGAGTTTAGAAACCGAAGCTGAGCCTGTGTACTAACGGTTGTTTGTAGAACTCAGGCAATCTTATGCAAACAGCTTTCAACAGAGGCTCCATAGAGCAGGAATTGACCAATTGAGAGGAGTTAGATAAAGAAAGCCTGGTATAAAAAAAAAAAAGACCACCCTACCCACTGCACTGCAAACTGTATGTGACCTGTGTCCCAAGTTTTAAAAGGAGAAGGGAAATTGAGAACATTCCAGGTGACATAAATGCTGTGGCTGGAAGCTTGCACTCCTCACTCCTGGAGTCTCCACCTTAAAAGCCTGCTTCTGCTTCTCTCTCCTTGCAGAGAGCATCACATAAGGATGTTATGAATGATGTCTTTCTCATGAACACATTGGTTTCTGGGCACAGTGACTTTCTGAGTCGTTCTCCCATTGACTCCTAGTCCTATGGGAAGTGGAGATTTTTTATTCTGTAATTTTGGCATATATATATATGTGCATACATGTGTGAGTACATATATGTAAATATCTGTATGCATGTTCACATGTATGGGTTGTGTGCAGATAGACAATAGAGTTAGACATTGGCCATCTCTCTCTGTTGGTCTTCACATCTTATTTACTGAGGCAGGGTCTCTTGTTGAACTTGGAACTTGGAGCTCACTGAGTGGCTAGTCTAGTCAGCTTGCCCCAGGGCTCATGTCTCAGCCTCTTGAATGAGTGCTGGGATTCAGGGTTGGATTACGGAGCTGGGACAACATGCCTACTTGGCATGATCTCCAAGGCCCCATACTTGCTTTATCCACCAAGCCATCTCCCCAGCTGGATTCCATTTTAAGCTTTATATCCTGACTAACTCTGAGACAAAAGGAAGAAAGAAGAAACCTGTGAATCACCAATAAGAAAGTGCCGGAGTCCTTCCTGAGTATATCTGTTGAGTCTTATGACAAAGTCCCATACTCTAGATGGAATGAGCCAGGCTCTGGGCTGTTTCTATTCAGATACCATGCAAATGTTCACTAAGAATATCCATTGTATGTTCAAGGAGCCTGAAACTGATTACAAAATGGGGCCACTGATAGCCAGGGAACATTTACTAAAAACAACATAAAGCTAATAAAAACTGGCATTGTTTGCCAGCGTGCTTAAACACAATCACACTTCAAATAACCCCCAAGGAACATTTTCCATTGTAAGCGGCAGGATGTGTGTGGAGATGTGATCTTGTAAAAGCATCAGAGAAAGGCGGAAACACAGAGATCATTATTTGAGATTTAAAATAACACAAACTGCTCGCAGGGAAACTAGGCTTTCTGCCACTTTGGTGGCTCCTAGATGTGCCGGAGAAAATGTAACAGTTTTCTGCTTTAATTGGGTCTGTCTCAGAGACACATCTGCCACCCTTCCTCCTCTAGACAATCAAGCCAAGTGAAGTTGGTTTGGGCTGCGTTTGAATGGGCAGGGAAGGGATGGTTACAAAGTAACTGCTGGAGAGATGGCTCAGTCAGGAAAGTGCCTGCTTTGCAAACATGAGGACCTGAGTTTGAGTCTTAGAAACCCCAAATCAAAAGCAGGTGCAATGGCTCATGCTTGTAGCCCCAGTGCCGAGGACACAGAGACAGGCAGGTCCCTGAGACTTACTAACAAATCAGTCAGTATCGATTACACTCCGAGCTCAAGAGCAAGGTGGCTACCACCTAAGGAACGATACCTGAGGCTGGCCTCTAGCTTCATAGGTATGTATAATCATGACTACACACACACACACACACACACACACACACACACACACAGACACACCACACACAGACACACACACACAGACACACCACACACACACACACAGACACACACACACACACACACACACAGACACACCACACACAGACACACACACCACATCACAAAATGAATGGTATTTCAGAAAACCAAAACCCTCTGGTGGACACTGACTGCCACATGACCAGCGGTCTAGTGGAAGAAACCTATGGGTATTATCTCACACGAGACTTCCATGCCTAGAGCTATGCACCCCCTTGGTTTGATTCCCAGTTCTGCTGCTTCCTTGCTGTGTGACTTTGGCAAGTTCTATGATCTCTGTATGTCTGTTTTATTTATAAAATGAGCCTGGGAATAGCTTGTAAGTTATAGGCTGGTTCGAGTGCTTCAGGGTTTTATACAGGAAAAGCCATAAATATATTGCCTGGCACATTATTTGTCCTAAACAAGTTCCTGTTTAACAAATAACGAAAAACAAAATGTCTATTTCTGCTATTTCTGCTCATTGGAATGTCTTGAAGAAATGATACCTTCAGCCAGACTTGGTGGCTTACGACTAGGATTCCAGCGTGTAGGAGGAAAACCAGACTGGATTATATTATGATTTTCAGGTTAGCCTAGAATACAGATCAAGACCTTTCTCAAAAAATAGAAATGGCACCCCTATAACTAACTCCTGCTTAACGGATTGGCACATGCTGATCTGCGGGAGAAACTGGTAAACGCTCACTTTTGTGACTGCTGCACAGTGGAAGGGATCCAAATGACCTAATGTCCAGAGGAAAGGCCTGGAAGGCTCTGGCCTGCAGGGAAGTGGGTAGTGCTGAGGTGACAGCTGAGGGCTCTGCTGCAGTTCAGAAGACACACAAGGGCCTGCTGCTCCAGGCAGATGAAGCAGAGAGAAGGTGAGGATTGCTTTTGCTCTGGGCCTCCATCCGGGAGGAACCATCAGCCGCTCCTGTCCCCAACCCCCAAGACTAGCAGACCTCCCTGCTTGATAAAGAGCCCCTCTCAGCTCAGAAGAGTCTGTTGCCTGATTCATGACCACATCCTTCTTGAGAGGAGTAGAGCCTGATTTAAATATATAGATCTTAACCCTTTAGTTCTTCCAAGGATCCCCCCTCCACACTTCCCCTTCATTCCAGAGGGCAGGTCAGGAAGACCCTAATGGCACTTCCTGAATGTCCTGGAATGCCTGGCCACACTGTGTTCACCTCAGCATCTTGCAACAGATTCATTAACTGCACTGACGACAGTCTCTTGTGCCTGTGTGGAGAAGATCAGTGAACTCACCTAAGTAGTTGTTGCTCTTGTGCATCTCTGTAATGTTAATTTTCGTAGCTCCTTGGGGAATCTCTACAACCCGGTGGTAGCCCAGGCTGGTGAGGGCGTGCTTGAACACTCCCGACACCACCTGGCAGCCCGTGTTATCACCTCCACACACCCCGCACTTGTCCAAGACTTTGTCAGATCCCAGGAAGTCGTCACAGCCAATGCTCTGCAAAAAGATAGAAAAGGTTTACTGGCATGGGTCAGGAGCATCCGGAAGGAAGGAGCGAGAAGGGTCGGCAGATCTAGTGCCTCAAAGTAACCTTCCTCCCTTGCTCCCAGGACTGAGGAAATGGCTCAGGATGGCAAAGAGACACTTGGTGTACAAGCATGGGGTTTTGAGTTTGGAGCCCAGAGCCCATGTAAAAAAAATCCAAGCATGGCAGTAAATGCCTAGAGTCCTAGCACGGGAAGGCTCCTGAGGTCTCCTAGTCTCTAGGCAACCAGTGAGAAACAGTTCTGTAAGAGACTCAAAGAGTAATTAACATGGAGAGGAAGAGAAGAAAATAGCTCACGTTACCCGCTGATCACCACATGCACATGCAAGTAGTATGCCCATGTACCCATATGCACATACATATACATTCTTAAAAGTTCATGCATGCCTTCATTGAACAGTTATGTCCACAGCACCTACTCTGGGCAAGAGCTTTGCATCTCAGCTACTCATAAAATGTATCCTCCAGGGGGAGGTTGGGGGCCACACAGTAAACAAGACAGATCAACTCAATAGTTCACTTGGTCGAGGTAATTGATCAGGAGAAAATGAATAGGAAGGAAGCAGGGTTTGATATTTATATAATTGGGACAGTGGAGTTGTTTTTATATCCCAGGCTCCTACCCTGGACTATAGAGGGTCATGGATGCCCCATGCTGGGAATTTCCCAAATCTCTTTGGAGCCACAGTAAATACCTCACTTAAAACTAAGGTTTGCCTCCGAGTCTGTTCTACATTGCAGATCCTACCACCATGTGACAAAGTCACCCCCCGCCCCCCAAGTGCGGTTTCCTGGCCCAGTTTCATGGGAAATAAGAGCTCAGGTCCCGAGTCTCCACTGGTGACTGTTGTTCTGGAGACCCGAGCACAGGCACATTTGTGTGTTTCTCGGAGGCCCTTCCTCAAGCGCAATGCCTAAAGCACCACCAGGCTGCACGGCAGGCAGGCTTCCAATAACAGGCTTCATCATACGGTCAACCTCAATTGTGGAAACTCTTGTCTAACTTGAATCTCATCCCTCCAATTTCATTATTCAATTTTTTCTTCTTTGTTTCCCATCAACTGTCTATGTTTCTATTAGACAAATTTTATTTTGCATTAAAAATAAAGCTTTGGAACAAAACAGAATGATCTTGATTGAAATCTTTCTCCCACTGCCCAAGCTGGCTCCACAGGGCTCATGATCCCACTTCCTGAATTCAAAACTGGAACTTGATGTCTGAGCAGAGAATTCTGTCACATTTCCATGGGCAGATGGAAGCCAGCAGAATGTAGTTTGGATGATGAAATGTTGGGATTACAGGATTATTCACCGGGGTCTGGGGTTACAGAAGATGAAGTCAGAATGGTATTCTAAAACTTGAGACATATGTTCGCTGACTCACAAGCTTGGTTTGGATTTTGAATCTAATAGCAACCATGAGATCACATCGCGGGAGCGGAGTGGCCAGCAGACCATTCAAAGCTCACTTTTGATTGCCCTAAATAACCGTGGGTCTATCCACGTGGGTCCTACGGGTCGAATCCTGTAGCTAGGGTCAGATCAGAAGGTGTTTACTTTTGCTCCTCGGCTTTGACTGACATTTCTGCAGGCACCGTGTACTCGCCCTTATTGCTTCCATATTCCCGAGCCCACATTAGTCCATCAGTAATCACTGGTCTCTCCACAAATAGCTTCTCTGTAAAACATTATTTCTGACAATAACAGGACATCACCTCAACATGTTCACCCATATGCCATTAGCCTTTCAAAATGCCATGTTTGCTATGTCTTTCTTTCGCTTTAAAGGGAAGTGGTCCCCCACCCCCGAACATTTTAGCAGGAAAGTCACAAAAACGATAGCCACACCCTCTCTGTCTTGCATTCTCCCTTGAGACAAGAAATGCTACCACCATCAGATTAGGGGTTCTAGATGATAGAAACCCTGGGGATGGAAAGATGGCCCATTGGTTAAGAGCACTGGCTGCTCTTGAAGAGATGTAGAGAGAAGCTCTTGTTCAATGTATGAAAGCATCCCCTGTTAATAATAATGTTGGTCTATTAGTTTAGGCAGGAAATAGGGAGGTGGAAATTGTGGGGCAGAGAGAGGACTCTGGGTTAGAGACAGGAACAGGGGTGGGGGTGGGGAGGGATTCATCTTGGACCACTGATAGAGACAGACACATGGAACCAAGAAGAGGTGACCAGCCATGTGGCACTCACAGACTAGAATATACAGGATAATTGAGTTATGAGCTAGTTGGGGAACAAACCAAAGCTATTAGCCCAGGCATTTATCCATAATAATTCAGACTCAGAGTCATTATTTCAGGAAACAAAGTGGCTGGGTGACAAAGCATGTGGTTACACCCTGGGCTTGATTCCCATCACCTATATGGAGACCCACAACTATCTGTAACTTCAGTTCCAGGGGATCTGATGTCCTCTTCTGGTCTCCATGGACGCCACAAACATGTGGCTCACATAAAGATATATAAGCAAACATAAAATAAAAATAAACAAACCTAAAAAGAAATAGATTTGACTCTACCAAAGCTAAGAGTCTTAGTTGATGATTATGGACAATATGGTGATCTGAATGAGATGTCCCTCATCAGTCTCAGGCATTTGAATAGTTGGAACCCAGTTGGCTATTTGGGGATGAGAAGGCATAGTCTTGTTGAAGGAGGAATGTCACTATGGGTAAGCTTGTGCCATTAACAATAGATTCTCTGTATCCTACTGAAAGCTTGCTATGGGAGCTCTCATTTGTGCCTGATGCCAAGCTTTGGCTCTGCTATCATGAGCTCTTACACTCCCAGAACTGTAACCCATAATGCTCACTCTGTAAGTTGCTTTGTTCATAGTATCTTACCAGATTAACATATAACTAAGACAGAAAAATTGATCAGCCCTCGCTATAGCTCACGATCTTCTCCCTCTCTATGACCTTTGGTCCATTCTGGCTAACCCTGGACTCATCTTAAGTAGAGAGAACGTATGTATACACAAAGGCACAGAAGAAGGAATGAACAATGCATGTGCATAGAATGGTGAGGTATATCGATTAGCAGAGGCAACTTAAGGGTGGAAGGCTCATGGTTTGAAACAGTACAGTTCCGTGGTGGAGGAGGCATGGTGGAGTTCATGATTGGGAAGTGTATGACTGTTGCTTGTTCTTAGTACCAACCAGGAAGTAGTGAGCATGGACTGGAAGTGGCAGCCTCAAAGCTTTGGTGAAGGCTGTAGCTACACACTTGATGTCAAGAGATAACAGTGTTACCTCTCTTCACCCTTCTTCTTTTGGTCAGATCTCACCTTGGACTCTCAATGCCTACAGTTTACTCCTCAAAAGAGAAGTCAAAAAAAAGAGTATGGGACCCTTCCCCAAGGCATGGAAAAATCTCACTGGAATATCTTTCTGATGTTCTAGTAGCTTCTCAACTCTTAGAGAGATGGATTTGCTATAGAGTTACACAAAATGCCACTCACTTCACGAAGCTGGAAGGACAGCTCTAAAGTAAGGACTGGGCAGACAACATGCATTCAAGAGCTTCATTCCCAGCTCTAAGGCAACAGAAAATTTATTTAGATGACAGCTGACCTGTCTCCTGACAGGGCGATGCTGAAGAGAAGTGACCTAATGAAGGACAATTTGTCTGACTGAGAAAAATGACATTCAGACTCAAAGGATAAGAAGTATTGGTTTCGACAAGATCTAACCATGAAAATGTATCTTTTATTGATGATGTCATTGGGTGACTACATCAGGGAAGTCATTGGACAGTTGAATAAGACTGAGGTTTTACCTTCTGGGGTAGGGGTTAATTTTCAGGGCTAACTTGGCACACAAAGAAATTATCAGAAAATTTTATGTTTTCCTAGAACAGGATCAAATCTTCTTTAGAAACTGAAAATTGGCTACTTAAAGACTACAGGGTACTTCAATATCCTAGCTTGAAGTAGGGTCTGGGGTCTGAGTGCTTTTTAGATGCAAGATGAACAGGACCTTATGACTGGCTGACAAGAGGAAGGGAAGGAAGCTTTAATCTCCCCTCCCCATTTGTTTTCAACTTCATAGCGTCTAACACTCCGAGCATTTGCTATATTATGGCTCCTCTTGACATCAATCTTTTTTCCTCATTTTATTTTAAACACAGTCCACGCAATTGCTATAAAGTTCAGAGAGGCCAAATATCTCGGTAAGGCTGCGCTGTTCGTTTTAAGGTTCAAAATCAAGAATCACGTTTTAAAACTATTTAAGAAAGGATTAGAGGCCAAAAGACCAGTGGTCACACAGAAGATGACAGTTTCGCTGAAGGAGTGGATAGTGGCAGTGACCATGTTCAGAGAATAAGTTCAAGGTGATGCCACCAAGGAATCCTGGACAGAGCTCAGCCCAGAGGTGACACTGAGGTGCCTTTTTTCTAGTCTTATGAGAGACCAATCACATGACACATCTCTCCCACACTGGCTATTTGAACATAATACTCTACATGTAGCAAATGAATAAATATTTTAGCTTGTCTTCCTATTACATTAAATTCTTATTGTAAGCACTTTTTATTTACTTTGAAATACTTTGAATCACAAGAAGTTGTAAAAACAGTACACAGAGTTTTGTTGACCTTCTACCCAGATTCCTCTAATGATGACATCACACTATGCATTGTCAAAGTCATGTCTACTACTGGCATGGGCATTATACCACTAACTAAAGAGTAGACTATATTTGAGTTTTGCCATTATTTATATACATTTCTTGGAGGGTATGGTTCTGTGAAATACTATCCTATGTGTAATGTTTCCTTTTCAGAACAGCTGATTCTTCCTGTCCTGGTTAGCCTTCTTGTCAACTTGACCTAGACTAGAATCATCCAAGAGAAGGAACCTCAGTTGTGGACTTTCTTAGATCAGATGGTCTATGGGCATGTCCATGAGAGATTCTCTTGATCATTAGCAGGTGGAGGAGGGCCCAGCCCACTGTGAGCATTGCTGTTCCTAGAGCAGGTTCTCCTGGGCTATACAAACAATGTTAAGCTTGAGCCAATGCTCAAAACTGTTGAGTGCACCAGCAGGCAACAACAGTCTTCCGTGGTTTCTTCACCAGATTCTTGCCTTGAGTTCCGGCCCTGACTTCCTTCAACAATGGACTGAGACCTGGAAGTGTAATATAAAATAAAAACACTCCCCTCCTAACTGTAATCAGAGTGTTTAATCACAGCAAGAAAGATCAAACTAGGAAACCTTCCCTGATTAACACTGCCATGCAATTGTTAAGTATAATTGACACCACCATCTAGCAGGAAAAGCAGTTTGGAATGAGGGAAAGAATACTGAACTGGGAATAAGGAAGCCAGGGGCATAGACCTGGCTTTGTCTTTAACTTAATGTGAGAGGACAGCCAAGCCACTTCTCTACAAGGTGCTGGAAACAATCCTATCCTGCGATTTCAGGGAACCGTGGCTTGAACTCTTGCATGTGAATCAGGATGCTGACCAACTCATGTCTAATGGAGACGACTCAGAACTGGTGGCTTATTCCCAGACTCTTTTGGAGGCTCCAGCACAGTGTCATCATGTGCTTGAGGTGAGCATGGGCGCCTGTGAGCCCTGGGTCCTGTCCTTGCTCTGTGCTTATGAATCCTGGCCCTTTGTACAAGCCAGGTGAATTGGCTTCTGGGTGCTTTTGGAGCTGTGACTAGAGATGCGGTAGTATTGACCTCCTCAGGCTTTTGGAATGAGGAGACGAGGAAACCGGAGCTAGAACCCTTGATGTACCGTCGAAGCTTCTCGGAGAATGCTGGGGCTTGTTATCACCATTTCTATAGATTTGATTATGCCTGAAAAGCATCTAATTTTAAGTAAATCTCATCACCATGTAACCAGAGGACCCATCCCGTCTTCTATAACACTCCTTTACTAGAAACACTTTCTTCTTCATTCAGACAAAAAAAAAAAAAAAAAAAAAAAAAAAAAAAAAAAAAAAAAGGCTAAAAAGCCAAAAGGAGGGCATGGGAACCCCAAGACAACTCCTTACACGGCTTCTTCATTCTCGCTGTTCAAACAGCATCTACTGATGACAACCAGAGCCAACATCTGCTTCCCATCCCTCCACCACTGGTTTGTGTTCTCCGTTCACCAGGTACTGCCTTTCAAAAGAGGCACATGTCAATGTTACAAAGGTGACGGGACAAGTATCAGATGTTCTCAGTAGTTTTCCAGTGGTTTCTTTTGCAACACATTGTAGGAAAATTTTACACGTTGCAAGCCATCAAAAAGAGAAATTGCTCAAGAATTACCCTCAATTTATGTGCCAAAATTAACCTAAATGAGATTTCCTGAGGGAAATGAGTAATCTGGATGACATATTTGGTGGTGAATTTTACAGGGAGGAGGCTCTGTCCATCATGGCAGGGAGGGTGGGGCCAGGCCTTCAGATAGTGGGTGTGGTTCCCAATTCCCTAATGGGAAGCAGGTGTTCTCTATGTGTATCAGAACACGCAAAGCAGGGCAACCTCAACAGGCAGGCAGGCAGGCAGGCAGGCTAGGTGACCTGCATAGGTGACACATGGAGCCTTTAGAAGCATGCCATGACAACAGTGTGGGAGAATATTCAAATGATTTGGAGCTAACAGGAATTTTCTTGTATTTATGGTGAACTAATCTGTGGAAATACATATGGAGTCCAACACTTTTATGGCTGACATTCTGTTGAAAGAAGTCTTCTGCATGTGATGAAGCTCTGTGTCACTGTGAGGAATGCAGATGAACACTGCCTCCTTGAGAAAGCAATTTAGCAATCTATGCTGCTTCAAGTGCTGCATTCTTCTAGGAATGTAGGCAAAGGAAATGATAAGAAAAGAGGCCAACAGTTTCGGGATGACAGAGCCCAGCACAGTGTTATTATCAATAATAAAAACACCGGGACCATCCTTAGTGATCAACATAAGGAGATGGTTAAGCAGCACATAGGCTCCCTGGGAAATGTGGGCTCGCTCTTTCTCTCTGTGTTATTATTATTAAAATGTTCTCGAAGCTGTGCTTGTTCCCTTGACCCTCGAGATCATTCAGTAAGTTTTCTGAGCTGATCACAATAGAGGCCAATGTGCTGTGAGGGCAGAGCAGCCATGAAGAGGAACGAGACGTAGATCCTGCTTAGAGTCTAACCTGAGTTAGCAAACCACAGCTTCCAGGCCAAATCAGGCCCAAGCTTTGTGTTTGTAAATAGAGACCAACCTGGACACAAACATCCCGTTTATTTACTTAATGTTTATGGCTGCTTGCGGGTTATAACAGCAGGGCAGCGTAGTAACACAGACAGTTTGGTCCACAAAGACTAACATACTTATAGTCTGGCTCTTAAATAAAGCTGCCAGTCATTGGTCTAAGTGTAAAGACTCAAAAAAATGTACTTCAATGTGGCTCGAGAATGTTTTAGGGGTGGTGGGCACAGGGTCATATGAGGCAAGATGAGGCTCAGGGAGTTGCTCTCAATTGACCCCGATTGCCCAATCCTGAATCATTCATGTTCTCTTTGCTCTGTTCTAATCTGCTGTAATTGTTATACAGAATGCAAAACGTTATTATCTAAGGGTCTGGGAAGATGGGCTCAGCTAATTAAAGTTCTTGGCACAGAGGCATGAGAGCCTGAATTTGGAAACTGCTTTTAATCAAGCCTATGGCTGTCACATTTGCAAGGCCCATCCTGTTCCATCAGAGAGTAAAACCTCACTAGTGGACTCAACCAGAAGAGGACATTAGCACTCCTGTGGGGTACAGTTGGGTAGGAACCAAGTACAGCAGTGTTTACAGACCTGTCAGGCAAGCAAGACATCCCAAGCTACATGCCAAGCACTCAGTTCCCAGGGACTGAGATGGGGTGGGCGAAGGAGACATGGATTAATGACAAGCATGATATACAAAACTAAGGTGTCCATACATTCATCGAGTAGACGAATAGAAACCTCTGGACTTACAGTTTTTAAGCCTACAAGTGAATTCAGTTTAAAGATATTAGACAAATCTAGCAAAATTGTGTTGTAATTTCTCAGGGTCTCAGAACAAGGCTGGCATTAGGAAAGTCCTGCACTGGATGGGATGTGCCCATCAGAGGCTGTGGATGTGGTGATCAAGGTGTCAGAATGGGGAATTTCTACAATAAAGAAACAAAGAAACCACCTGTACTCTATAGCATTGAGTTCCAGAAGCAGACTTTCAACTAAGAGGGAAAGAGTTTGTTGGGCTGAGAGTCCTGCATCAAGTGGAGGCAACTTGGACACCGGCCAGATCTCTAAGCCCTCTGGAGCACAGGCAGCTTGGGTCCACGGATCTAAACACAACCAGAGGCACCTATTAGTCTTATGTGAACCCAGAGACCAGAAGGCAAGGATGGAGACTCGGATTTGCACCTCTGCCACCCCTGTGATGCACATTCTATCTGCAAATGTGTGTGTGTGCCCATGTGTCTATGTATGCAAATGTGCGCTGTTCTCCACAAGATGGAACCTATAAGCCTTATAGAGAGGCACTCACCTAAATGACTAGTTTAGGAATAAGGAGTAGTAGCCAAATATTTAGAGTAATCATCTCTGGGAAACATAAGAGGAAAGAAGGACACATCTCAGGCTGACTAGATAGAATGGTGAACTGGCTGGGGTAGGCTGGGAGTGGTGGAGTGAGAAGTTTTACAAATGATGCCTGGCAGACACAGGCTGTGCTCAGAAAATGGAGGAACCTAGAGGCTGAGAAGCACACAGTAGCCTGCATTAGGATGGACAGAAATGGCTGGGAGCCTGGATGCTGGGAATAGATTTAGAACAGAGGCTGAGGGCACAGAGGTGGTGTGCTGAAGGAAACACGATTGGACTGAGAATGGCCACCAGCAGATGAGGGCATGAGGAAGCCTGAAACACACAGCCAGAGACCTGCCAGGATGTCAGTGCTCTTTAGATCCAAGTCCTGGGCGGTAGGGATGGGGCAGTCATGTGATGGAGTCACCTTACAGCCAAGGTCCAGTGTGGACCCGAGATCATTTTTATCTATTTATCCATTACTGAAGTCGCTCATGTTCATCTTCTCGCTCTGCCTTGATCCCTGTAAACTGCTTCTGCAACTGAAAATGCTGGTATTTTAACTTTGGAATGAAAATCTTCTTAAAAGAACTCAAGGCTAAGAAGTTTACTTTAAGAACTGGGATATAGCTGAGTTGAGAGAGTGCTTGCCTCTAGTGCATCAGGCCCTGGGTTCCATTCCAGGTCTGTAGAAATTGGCCATGGTGGTGCAGGCTTCTGCTGAGGGAGACGACAGAGATAGGAAGATCAGACGTTCAAGGTTGTTATCAACTACATGGCTGGCGTTAGGCTAGAGCCTGGGCTACAAGAAGAGAACTTGTCTCAAAAAATACATACACAATAACTTATCACATCTGTTTCAGATCCTGGTTAATCAATGTGCAGCCATAGCACCACAGACTAGGTTTCACCGGTGGCTTTTATGTTCAGGAGAAGTCTTGGGGCCCTCCCTAGGCATGGACAGAACCTATAACTTACCCACAGGTGATTCTTGAGTCTGAGTACACAGAAGTCTGCAAAGTGTTGCTCTACTTCTCAACAGGCAGCAAATCTTTTGTACAGAGCTAGACCACATGGTCTCTGTTATCATGGCAAGCTGTCCCAATAAAACTTTATTCACAAGAACAGAAGATGACAGCTAAATAGGACTTCTAGACTAGATTCGGTTCCCCGGCCATATTTACTAGAGTCAGGCCGCAGGCAGTGTTCTAAGTCCCAGATCAGATTGTTCCCCGATGCACTGAAGGCTGAATCGCCAAAGTGGCTCCATCCCATTTGGATGCTGGAAGCCACATTTTGTAACTGCGGCCACCTTCGTGACTTTCCATGTGGTTGTTTCTTGTCACTGGGGAATAGCCAAAGGGCAAATGAAATAACCCAGAACTTTCCGGACCAAAAAAGTAGACTTTTCAGCTGTGCCCCATGCTCAGTGAAAAGTCTTGGGCAAGTTGGTCACTGGCTCCAAGGGCACGCTCTCTTGTTCTCTTGTTCCTCATACCATTTTGCTTGCTATGTGGAGGTTCTGAGAGAACGAAGAGAAACCAAACGACTATTACAATAGATGCTTGTTAAGCATAAAGCGTCCCACAAATCCAAGCTGTGGTGAATCATTTCGGTTGCTCCCTACTGACAGCGTCTATGTTCCTGAAGGGCTTCAGGGAGTGTTTCCCTCATGATGTTGAATTCCTACAGCAACCAACTCTAGTGAGGCCCAGCTCTCAGGAGATTTTGGAACTTGCCCAGGTTGCCCATGCACTAGTGAACAGAGCTGGCACCTGCCGCCGGTCGCATCTGCCATCGGCCTAGACCAACTTGCTCTATGCATTTTCAGGTCAATAAGCAGGATGTAAGGAGATTTGTGATTTCTCACAGGTTTCTCCTGCTGCCGTCTGGGATCATTTGACCTGTTAGGTCACTTTCTGTTTACTGTACACTCTTCCGTCTTTACTCAAGTTGCATCCTGGCCCTCTAAATGACAACCAAGTCTCTATCCAGTCAAAACTAAGACAACACAACATGAACACTCTTTGGCTTCAAATGGAAAACAAAATGCCTCTGGAAAGCTTCCTTCTGGCTGTGATATTTATAATAGTGGTAAAGGTGGAGAGAGGACATGTTTGAAATCTCATCCTCCTGAGAAGCCAGGTCCTCAAAAGCACTGACAGATCTGGAGTCAGCCCCCTTCTCTACAGACAAAGAAACCAAGTCCCAGGAAGTGAAGGGACTTCTCCAAGTTGGCTGGGTGAGGGCTTCCTGCCTACAGCCTCCTTCTCATGACACCATGGTGTCCTCCTTCTTCGTACCTATCTACCTGCCTTAAGAGTTTGGGCTTTAGGTCCTAGCCCCTCTCTAATTCCATAATCTGAAGAAATCTCCTCAGTGGGGCTGTACTTTGGGGAGTCTTTCTCTAGATCCCTGGCTGCAAGCCTAAGAACAGTCTCATGATATCACACAGCCACGGGTGACATTGCCACCTGTAAAATGACAGCATTGAAGGAGAATTCACAGACCTCCTGTGAGGCTTAGCAGACCAGGCAGGTGAAGGTAGCTTGTTCAGAACTGGCATGGGAAAGGGGCTAAGGAGAGGGCATATGGGTCTGCCCTATGCTTTCGAGGCCCCCCATGGTTCTTTCGGGACTCCGTTCATCGGGAGCCCGGCTGCTTTACCCCACACAAGGCAAACACACCTCTGCACCGGAAGGAGGGCTTGTATGCTTATACAGTCCCCTGAAATCCCACTTCTGTTCACACCTGGTTCTCAGGTGGGGTGTTTGGCCAGAGTGACAGTACAGCTGAAATCACAGGGGCCCATTTACGGTTTGATAATGTTCTGGGATAATGAACAAGACTTCTGCAGATTTCTTTTTAATTACTTCTGCTATTTTTTTAGATTCTGCTTTAATTATGCAATCTTCCCCTTCAGAAAGATTTCTTATAACTTTGCTTTATATATGTGTGTGTGTGCGTGTCTGTGCATGCTGGTTCATGTGCACATGTGAGGGTATGCAAGTGGAGCTCAGATGTTGAATGTCTTCCTTATCTTTCTCCGTCTTGCTTTTTTTTTTAATTAATTTTTATTTTTTGTAGATGGGTGTTTTGCCTGCATGTCTGTCTGTCTGTCTGTGCACCATGTGTGAGTAGCTAACAGATGCTGGAAGAGAGTATCAGTATCCTGGATTGGGAGTTACAGATGGTTATGAGCCACCATGTGGGTGCTGGGAATTGAACCCAGATCCTCTAGAAGGGCAACTACTGAACCCTACTCTAGCCCCTTTGCCATGTCTGCTGAGACAGGTTCTCTCTGTGTACCTGGAGCTCAGCAGTTGGCTAGAGTGGATGGCAGCAAGCTCTAAGGGATCCTCCTGTTTCTGCCTCTCCTGTGCGGGGTTACCACCAGACACCACCATGCCTAGTTTTTATTGTTGGTGCTAAGGGTCTGGACTCATGCCAGGCACTTGGCCAATGAAGACATCTCCCTGGCATTTATTTCTGTCTTTTAAAATGTGCCTTTAAGTGTGAAATTCGCAGTTTTTCGTGGAGGGCAGCTATAAGAAAGTCTCTGCTAGCAAACAAAGATCATGCTGACTTAGGAACAGCAAGGGAGGCAGTCCAAGGGAGCCTGGAACTCAGGCATGCTGGACCACAGCCTTCAGATGAACTGTAGACGCAAACACAGACTCAAGCGTCCCTTGGAAAATCCAATGGCAGAAAGCCGCAGGAATATATGGGACAGTTCTAGACTGGGGCACCCACATGGTCTCAAAATCTCACGTACCATCCTTTAGAAATCTCAAGAATGTTATAGGGATCCACCCCATAATCAGCATCCAAATGCTGACACCATTGCATACCCTAGCAAGATTTTATTGAAAGGACCCAGATGTAGCTATCTCTTCTGAGACTATGCCGGGGCCTAGCAAACACAGAAGTGGATGCTCACAGTCAGCTAATGGATGGATCACAGGGCTCCCAATGGAGGAGCTAGAGAAAGAACCCAAGGAGCTAAAGGGATCTGCAACCTTATAGGTGGAACAACATTATGAACTAACCAGTACCCCGGAGCTCTTGACTCTAGCTGCATATGTAACAAAAGATGGCCTAATCGGCCATCACTGGAAAGAGAGGCCCATTGGACACGTAAACTTTGTATGCCCCAGTACAGGGGAACGCCAGGGCCAAAAAGGGGGAGTGGGTGTGTAGGGGAGTGGGGGTGGGTGGGTATGGGGGACTTTTGGTATAGCATTGGAAATGTAAATGAGCTAAATACCTAATAAAAAATGGAAAAAAAAAGAAATCTCAAGAATGTTGAGAGGTAGAAATCATTCCTCTTACCTGTGGCAAAGCCCAGAGAGGTTTTGTGTCAGAGGTCACACAGGGGAGGTGGCTGTGAGGTGCCAGGATGGGCTTTATGGCTCAGGAGCCTGGGTTCCTTCTCTGCTGGTTGGACAGTCCTTAGGGCAGTGGACATTCCTCTTCCCCTGGTTGCCAGTTGCACAAGGGGCACACATACTTGTTTATATTTCTTGGGCTATTTCCAGTTTTCCCTAAGACCCTTCCACATTGGCTCAGCTCCCAGTCCAAGGCCACCCCTCACACAAGGACTGACTATAACATAGCAGTTCTCTTCTACAGCTTCTCCATTTTATAACTCCTGTGAAAACCTCTGTCGTACCTATTGCTCTTGCGGTGGGATGAGTGTCACACAAACCCTTCCTCCTATGCTGAATTTCATAGGTCCCAGAATTCTCACTGAAATCATGGCTAGTTTTCACACTTGTCTTTCTGGGGATGGAAACTTCCAGTTAGTATTTATGACTTAAGGAAAAACACCAGGCTTCTTGGGAGATGTTATGGCCCACTCTGAGCACCTACTCTTTCAGGCTCGGATAGTCACCATGGAATTAGAGATAACTCCTCCTTATTCTCTCTTCTAACCATATACACATCCAATATGAACAGTTATTTCACTAGGTAATAAAGACATTGCACTTTACACATTCTCAGAAGGAAGGCATTTGGCTAAAATATTTAAACATGAAGGCTCCTTTATACATCTTTCGAAGGATGGCTAAGAACAGGCCTATCTGTCAAAGTCAATGTGTTCCATAACAACAATGCAGGTGGCAGCCAGATGAATAAGGCTCATGCTGGCAGAGTATTTCCTTTCTTTGGTAACTCTAATCCAAAAGGTAGGGTAATGGCAGACATGACACCTGCCTGTGTGTGCTTCTCAGTGACCACACCAAGGATACGAACTTATAACAACCAATATCTGGGACATGTTAACCAGTTGGATAAATACTGATCCTTCACCTTCCTTGATGGAACCTTGACATTCTTAATTTTCTCCAGTCCCTTCCTTAAAATCCTAACTATATTTATGAGCATTTAAATCATGCCCCCAGATGTGGACACAGCAGCAAGTCAAAGCCTCACGGTTTGAGGTAATCTATTCTGCATGTGCACGTGAGATTTATCTTTCCAAGGTGCTGCTGTCAGCATGTCATTCCATGGGCTCAGAAGACTTCCTGATGTCACCTGTCACTTAAACAAGCTGATCATTTCCTCGTAGCCATTACGTATACACTTAGGTTCCTGATTCCAGATGGGGAGAAGCTAATGCCCGAGGCTGCAGCAGCTTCAGGACCATTTCACCCCAGGTGTGTATAACCCTGCAAATGCAGACCTTTTGAGAATGATCCATTGTCTTCAATGTTGGACAGCAAAGGCTTTGTTAAGGTGCTAAGACATACTAACTAGTGGCAGTAATTAATAAATATATATTCAAAATTTTCTGAGTTAGTTTTCTGACAGTAATGGGTCCCTTTGCTTATAGAAAGCACATGGGAGGAACTCAATGCTATTATTCTTTATTTAAAGTCAAGTGAAAGAGAGCATAGCAAATTCAAAGAGATACAAACAACTTTTTATCCATTCCCAGCTTAAACAAAGGCTGCCTTGGACCGCCAGTCAGCTAGAGAATGGACTTGGAGTAAGTACTGTAAAGACCCGTGGGCAGGCAATACAGAAGGACAAAGGGAGAAGCTTTTTCTCTGGGAGAACCAACGTAAACAAACAGTGCAGAGCCAACCACAGCAGGAGAAGAGACAAAGATTCACTTTCCAAAAGTGATGTCTCTGGTCACTTTGAGCTGCTGGCAAGGCTGCCCTCACTATGCAGAGGGATCACTAGGGGTGCTCATGGGCACACAGCAAAATAATAGAAAGGAGGATGGGTATTTATTACCATGAAGATGGGTGAAACTACTATTACAGATTTAGTAGGGAAGGGCGGCCAAGGTCACAACCAAAAGCCCTGATCTGAATCCCAAATGGCAGCTGCAGAGAGAGAATGTGGAACTTGAAAAGGCAAGACCAATGAAGGGATCAGAATAGGGAAGACTGTGGGGAACAGGCAGGAGGCAGCCTGGTGCCAGGATGCCTGCAGTCTAGGCAGCCCCGGGATGGGAGGAGCTAGAAGGACTTGGATTAAAGCACAGGGGTCACCACCTCACCATCACCAGGAAACACCAGGCTTTGAGCTGTATCTTCTCAGCTACACACATACTACCTGGAGCCCTGCATGAAAAGCTTTCTAAATGCTTCAGTTGCAACAAAAGAGTCTAATGCAGACCGCACCCCCAGCTAGTGTGAATCCAACAGACTGGGTCTTCACAGTCCTTGGGATGCGTTCTATTTCATCAGGTAATTCACTCTGTTTTCTTTTAAAATGGTATTTCTTATTACGTCTTTGAGAATTTCCTATGATGTATTTTGTTCATAGTCAATGCCACCCCTGACTCCCCAGCACTGTGGGCTGACATGGGCAGATCCTGAGTGCTCTAGGGCTGGCCCAGCCATGCCAGAACAGCGAGCTTCCAGGTCAGTGTCAGATGCTGTCGGAAGTCAATAAGGCAGAGACACGTGACATCCTGCAGCACACATATATGCTCCCCTTCAGCATACCACGGAATCGCCATCACTACACCTCTATACCCCCATCACTGCAGCACTACACCCCATCATCACACCACCACACACAAGAACTAAGGGATGAGAACAGCAGTCACAGCCTGTAAGTCACAACTATGCAAAGCTTTTCTTTTCTTTGGGTATATGCCTATGTGATGTGGATGTGTGTGTGTGTGTGTGTGTGTGTGTGTGTGTGTGTGTGTGCATGTGAGTACGAGCCAGAGGTCGTCATCAAATGACTTTATCACTCTCCACCTTATTTTCTGAGACAAGGTCTTAATTAACCTGGAACCCGCTGGTCAGGGAGGGGTCCATTTGTTTTCACCCCTGGCCCCTCATATGTACCATGTCCAGCTTTTACATGGGTGCTGGGGATTTGAATTTAGGTCCTCAAGCTTGAGTGACAAACACTTCACTGATAGCCACCTCTTTAGCCTGAGACCATATTTTTGTTGTTTTACAACTTCATTCGACAATAAGTTGTTGAATAGTCTTAAAGTCTGGCATGACCCACTGCCCATTGTCATTTCTCTTTAGAAAGGGACACATGGGATTTGACTCTGCCTCCCTTTCAGAATGAGCACACATTAGGTAGTAATAATTCTTGAATTAAGTACAATTCTTCTGGCTACAACTTAACTTGCACCTGATTCATAGAATGTCTCAGTTCAAGAATGAAGAGATGTCAGTTAGAATGGCTAAAATCAAAAACTCAGGTGACAGAAGATACTGGAGAGGATGTGGAGAAAGAGGAACACTCTTCCATCGCTGGTGGGATTGCAAGCTGGTACAACCACTCTGGAAATCAGTTTGGCGGTTCCTCAGAAAATTAGACATAGTACTACCTGAGGACCCAGCTATACCACTCCTGGGCATATACCCAGAAGATGTTCCAACTTGTAATAAGGACACATACTCCACTATGTTCATAGCAGCCTTATTTATAATAGCCAGGAGCTGGAAAGAACCCAGGTGTCCCTCAACAGAGGAATGGATACAGAAAATGTAGAAAATTTACACAATGGAGTACTACTCAGCTATTAAAAACAATAAATTTATGAAATTCTTAGACAAATGAATAGAACCAGAAAATATCATCCTGAGTGAGATAACCCAATCACATAAGAACACACATGGCATGCACTCACTGATAAGTGGATATTATCCTAGAAGCTTGGAATACCCAAGATACAATTCTCAAACCACATGAAACTCAAGAAGAAGGAAGACCAAAGTGTAGATACTTCGATCCTTCTTAGAAGGAGGAACCAAATACCCATGGAAGGAGTTACAGAGACAAAGTTTGGAGCAGAGACTGAAGGAAAGGCCATTCAGAGACTGCCCCAACTGGGGATCCATCCCATATACAGTCACCAAACCCAGACACTATTGTAGATGCCAAGAAGTGCTTGCTGACAGGAGCCTGATATAGCTGTCTTCTGAGAGGCTCTGCCAGTGCCTGACAAATACAGAGGTGGATGCTCATAGTCATCCATTGGACTGAGCACAGAGTCCCCAATGGAAGAGCTAGTGAAAGGACCCAAGGAGCTGAAGAGGTTTGCAGCCCCCTAAGAGTAACAACAATACTAACCAACCGGTACCCCCAGAGCTCCCAGGGACTAAACAACCAACCAAAGAGTACACATGGAGAGACTCATGGCTCCAGCCGCATATGTAGCAGAGGATGGCCTTGTTAGTTATCAATGGGAGGAAAGGCCCTTGGTCCTGTGAAGGCTAGATGCTCCAGAGTAGGGGAATGCCAGGGCCAGGAAGTAGGAGTGGTGGGGGGGAGGGGATAGGGATTTTTTGGAGGGAAAACCAGGAAAGGGAATAACATTTGAAATGTAAATAAAGAAAATAGCTAATAAAAAATAATGAGTGAAGAGATATGAGCTTAGATCCTTGTATTACAAATGGGAATAATAATAATAATAATAATAATAATAATAATAATAATAATAATGAAAGACATTGTTAATCAAAGTACAAATGAGCAGTGGAGTGGGTAAATTTGATTACTTTTCTACTGACATTTCATCCAATCTTTACAAGAACCTACAAAGCAACTATTCTTTTTCCTATTTCAGTTAAAGAACCAAAGTTGAAAACAAGTAAAGTGGTTTGGTGGAAGTCACATGACACAACATAACCATGATGCAGTGCTGGCCTGTCTCCATAGCTTGCAAGCTTCCTGCTCTGCCAGGATGAGGCACCACCGAGTACCAGGAACCTCACATGACACAGACCTCCTGAAACGGGAGAACTGACCCCAGCTATCAGATCTGTGACCTTGGGAAAATGGTCAAACAGGCTAAGCCTCCATTTTCTCATTTATAAAATGGGTATATAAGGGCTAACGAGATGGTTCAGTGGTCAAGAGTACATATTGCTTTTGCAGAGCACCTAAGTGGTTCACAGCATCCATGACAGCTCACAAGTGTATGCAACTCCAGCTTCCGGGGATCCAGTGCCCTCTTCTGGCCTCAGAAGCACCTGCACTTGTTTACATAGATCCCACCCCTCCCCCACACATATAAGGAATTAAAATAAAAATTTTGAAATCTTCAAAATGGGCACATATTAGTACCTACTTCATAGGCTTTGAAGAATCAAATGTGAAAATCCTTAAAGTGCTGACATTTAGAATGTGAAAGTGTAAACCCCAGTAAGCCCTTAGTCTTAGGGCTGTGATTATTGACCATATCAGGATTTCTCATATGATGCCCATGAGTCATAGCAATCTGGGGAAGAACACATATTGTAATTCTATGCAGTCTTTGCATAGCATGAGTTTGGATGATCGTTTTATTGATTGAGAGCTTCACCCATGTATGCAATGTGTTCTGATCAAGTCCAGCCCCCATTCCCTCCCCTCTAATTCCTTCCCTAGCTCCCCAATCTTTTCTGTCCCCTGATTTCTTATGCTAGCTCTTTTTAAATTTTGATTTGTTTTAAATCCACAGAGTCCATGTCACGTTGTCAGTACGCATGGGTGTAGGACCGTCTGCAGGTGCATGGGGAGCCTCGCAGGGCCACAGCCCTGAAGGACTGATTTCCAGCAGTATCTCTCAGCAGTCGAGAATCTGCAATAGTTCTTTAGCTAGGAGTGAGGCTTCCTGCCACCCTCCCCTCCTATGCTGGGATGCTTTCTGGTTCCATCCCGCACAAGTCCTGTGAAGGCAGTCACAGCCCCTATCAATTCATATGTGTGACTACTCTGTAATAGTGAAACCAGGAAATTGTTTCACTACAGTCATCCCCTATGGTTGGCTCTTTCAACCTCTCTTCCTCTCCCTTCTTGGTGATCTCTGAGTCACAGGATAAGGGATATGATGCAAGTATCCCATTAACTTGCTATTAACTGATCATTTGATAACTAGTCTGTTTTCCAATCAAGCAACCATCGAGAAAGACAAAAGAAAATACACTCAATTCTTATGCTTTCTAGTTGAGTATGTTTGTAAACTGATCCGTTTTTTAATCTCACAGAAAACTAAGCTGTTATCTTCAAGATTGATTTTCACTTTCCAAGGTGCCCCAGACAAAGTCAGTCATTCATTTATATTCTCTCTCTCTCTCTCTCTCTCTCTGTGTGTGTGTGTGTGTGTGTGTGTGTGTGTGTGTGTGTCCATCTGTCCATATTCTCACCCAATAAATCTCCTGTTTGGCAGAAAATGTTGATAGCTTCCATGAAAGAGTCTTTTTGTCCCCTTCTATCTAAGAAGCTTTTTCATAATATGCCTGGAAGTCAAGGTAAGTGCTGTGGCGATTCAAGGACCTCTTGGCTTTTCTCCCACATCCAAATTATCTCTTGGAAAAATGAAGTTCTCTATTTCTCGCAGTCCGCTAATAGAAGTGACAGTTCAGAGAGCTTCAAATCTGGCCTTAATTAATGGGCTGTACACAAATGTGACCAAGGCATATTTTTGTAAAAAGGGGGCTTTAAATAGCATTGAATGCTTGTGAGCACAAGGCCATGAGACGGCAGGAAGTATCTGACCATCTTAATGGGATCAGGCTTTTGTGCACAAACAATGGCGAGCCAAGCCCAGCCCAGCACACAGCCATTAGGATGGCTTTCATTTGTGGTGGTGTGGAGAGGCCCTTAAAGAGCAGCTAGTCAGAAAAGAAAAAAAAAGAAAGTGACTCAAGTACAGTGGACAGGGTGTCCATGAGAGACCTCATCCAGGGGACAGCCCAGCTTACATGGGATGGTGCTTGCTCCAACCCTGTTGCTTCCCTGGCGATGGCAGTTAGTTAGCCTTCTCCTCAAAGACTCTCCGCCTCTGAGCTCTGAAGTGAGTTTTAGTGCATAGTTTCGATATGCCCTTTCCCCATTTGTTCCTGTCTGTCCCATCAGTAAGGATGTTTGTTCCTAAGTTCTCCCCTCTAATCTGGGTCTCTGGTCTGAGATTTTGAGTAGGGTCTTTTTCAAATCACATGGAGATGTAAGAATATCACTTGTCCAGAGACTAAGGAGATGGCTTATTGGGTCAAGTGCCTGCCAAGCTAGCATGAAGACCTGAGTTCAGATCTCCAGAACCCACATAAAAAAGCCAGGCTTGGCCACACGTCTCTGTAGTCCTTGCACAGAAGAGGCAGAGATGGCGAAGTCCCTGAAGCTTGCTGGCCATTCACTTCAGCCAGTCAGTATGTTCCTGATGCAGTGACAGACAGACCCTGTCTCAAAAAGATGTTAGAAAGTAATTGGGGAAGACATGTAAAATGCATGAACATTTTACACCAGACACACACACACACATACACACACACACACACACACACACACACACACACACACACACACACACACACAAAGCCTAGCAGACACATCTCATCCATTTCAGCACCAGTTCCCAAGCATTGCTTATTAGAACCCATGGAGAAATGGCAACAGGAACAAGATGGCTATACAATAACCCATAAGCTATATGGCCAAGGAATCAGAGCTTGTGCTCTCAAAAGAAACACTGCTGACAAGTGCTACATGCTCTCACTTAAACATAGAAACTAAAACTAATCTCAGAGGAAGAAAGAATAGAAGAGTAGTTACCAGAGCCTGGACGGGGAGAAATGGGGTGAAAGAGAGGTTGGAAAAAGGATGGAAATATATCCACAGATGTAATTGGATGGAAGGGTCAATTTCTTTTTCAAAAATACTTTATTTTTAATTATGTGCATATGTGTCTGTATGTAGGTTTGTACATGTGAATGAAATCCCTGTAGGTTAGAAGAGGGCATCCCTGGAGCTGGAATTACAGGCAGTTATGAGGTTTCCAGTGTGGCTATTCAGGAATTAACTTGAGTCTTATGCAAGAGTAGTGAGTGCTCTTAACCATTGAACCATCTCTCTAGCTCTGAGAAGGACAACTCGTTCTGTAGCATGGTTGGCTAACTACCATTCACATAATGCAGCTAGGAGAGAGAGGGGGTGGAGGGAGGGAGAAAGGGAGGGAGGGAAGAAGAGAAGAGAAGAGAAGAGAAGAGAAGAGAAGAGAAGAGGAGGGGAGGGGAGGGGAGGGGAGGGAAGGGGAGGGGAGGGGAGGGGAGGGAAGGGGAGGGAAGAGGTGTTTCGAATGTTCCAACTATGCAGAAATGATGCCTGCCAGAGGTGACAGATAAGACAAGAGTCTTCATCTTAAAGGCATGTATTTTGATGTCACACTACACCCTATACATGGTGACAACTGCTACATAGTAATTAAAATAAAGTGCACTTAAAATAGCTTTTATAAAAGACTGTTGTATTAGTTAATTTTCTACCACTGTGATAAAAGACCATGACCAAGGAAGCTTATAAAACAAAGTGTTTAATTAGGCTTAGGATTCTGGAGGGTTAGAGTCCATTATGGAGGACCAAAGACATGAGGGCAGCAGGAGCTAAGAGCTCCCACCTTGAACTGCAAGCAGGAGGCAGAGGGAACGCATTTAAAATGGCCCAAGTCTTGAACCTCAAAATCCACCCCCAGGGACACACTTCTTTCAGCATATCATTTAAACCACCACAGCTGTCTGTAGTGAAGCACTGTGTGTTCTATTCAGATCTGACTCTGCCTTCAATGGGGTCTCTCTCCAAAGTAAGGGTGGTCATTGGTGCCCAAGAGACAACTGTGACAAAGGTCAAGATTTAAAGGGTCTAACTTTCAGAGTCACCAGGAAAATATTTCTGAGAGCATTTGCCTGCTGAAGGTTAACCAAGACCCAGAAGTCCTTAAGAGTTTGATTTTGAAGCCGTTTGTCTGTGTATATGCGCGTGCATGTGCTAATGTGCACATGTCTGTGTGTGTATGTGCTCCTGAGGGTGTGGGCACATGTGTCACTATTAGGTGTTGTCTTGGGTTGCTCCTTATCTTGGACAGGGTCTCCCACGGTACCCACAGCTCACTGATTTGACCAGGGTGAGTGGCCAGTGGGTTCCAAGCATTTGTTTGTCTTTGTCCCTTCCACACTAACCCAACCCTCCAGTGTAGTGGGTCTACCTTGCTCAGCTTTTAGGTTGGATTTGAACCCAGTTCCTCAGGCTTGTACAGTAGGCGCTTTCCCACCTGAGCGGTCTCCTTGAGACCGTCTGTCCTTTACCTCTCTTCTTTTATGCTTCTTTTCCTTTCCTATCCCAACGTCACTTTCAGATATAAGGCAAGCTTCAAGACTGATGTCAAACTGTGGAGACCTGAATAAAGCAACTGTAGAGGACAATGGCCTCGCACACAGCTTGTTGTTATTTGTGGGCTTGTGGTAGGGACAGGCTCAGACAAGAGCAGGAAGAACCTTGATTTCTACTTCCCCACACTCACAAGCTAGCCTTCATCGTATGTGTTGCCAGGAAAGAAAAAAAAAAAAACACCTCACGTGGAAGCTGCTTGTGAAGTTGTCTTGTTAGTGTAAATAAACAAGGTCCGTCATGAGATGCTGGCGAGAAATTAATCATGACCAGGCAATGCATCCAAACCACGCCTAGAGCTCACTGGGAAAACCTAAACGTTGTGTTTTAAACATAACAGAGGGAAAAAGTGCATCATTTTGGTCCAAAACACATAAACTGTGGACAGGGAACTTCATTTGACCAACACTGAGAGTGGCTTGAAAACAAGACAGGCATTCAGAATCCAGGCATGGAAAGCCAGTCAGCACTCTTTGGTCATGGGAACCACAGCTAACGATTCCAGCATGCTGGAGGACCACAGCGTTGCCTAAGGATTCTATTCTGACCGTATGGCATTTGGATTTTAGCCTGTTGGTTGTAGAAAACTGCAGGCAATGGTCATGAGTAGACAATGACTCTAGACACACCTAAACAAAGATCAGTTGAGTGGCAAAGAAAGGTAGACATTACAGGAAGGTGGCCCAGAGCTCTGGCAGGAAGGGGGAGGCAACCATTCAGAAAACATTTCCATGGAATACAGAGCAGGACTTCTTGAGCCCTCATGTTGGTGCCCAAGAATAGTCAGCAATAGAAGCTGATGTCCCTAGAGTGCCCCCCCCCCCCAGTGCTTGCTGGGTTATCTTATTCTTGGAGGCAGGTCTGATGATTACTCATTTGACAGATGGGGAAACTGAGGCCTAGTGAGGTCAAGCCGTTCATTTTCCTAAGCTCTTTCTGTTCATAAGACATGAGCCCAGAAGTTAAACATGCCATTTCCCTGTGATAGTAGAAATAACAGTGTGAAGTGGTCACACATCTGTAGCTCAGGGTCCTGGGTGGTATGACTGGAAACCTAGAAACCCAAGTGTCCTATTGCTTGGCTTCTCTCTTAAGGATGAATCTTATACATTACAGAGGAAAACAGTGGGTTGTCACAAGATACCCACTGTGTGTGTGTGTGTGTGTGTGTGTGTGTGTGTGTGTGTGTGTATGAGAGAGAGAGAGAGAGAGAGAGAGAGAGAGAGAGAATGAATGAATGAATGAATGAATGTACATGTGTCAGGCACAGAAGTGAAGGCAAGAAGTCAACCTTGAACGTTATCTCTCAGACCCTGTTGTTTGAGACAGGATCTCTCCATAGCCTGGAACTTGCTGATTATACAAGACTGGCTGCCCAGTAAGCACTGGGGATCCACATGTCCCCACCCCTCCCGAGCTGGGATTACAAGCTCACATCGCTCATATCACTGTACCTAGATTTTTCACATTGAGTGCTATGGATTGGGCTCAGGTTCTCCTCCTTACACGGCAAGCAAGCACTTTACCAACAGAGCTGCTGCCCTCAACTGACACTCTGAAATATTTCCTATTTCCCAGTTAACTAGAACTGTGGGCATTGAGAAGGGCTGACTGCTAGACCAAAGAGCCCTATCTCTGCGAGTGTTTTAGGTTTCAGTGCCTAAGACCCTTTCTTTCCCTTTAGGGATCCTCCTCTTACAGACTGGCTGCTCTTAGCTTTCTGCTGATGTGATAAACACCAAGACTAACAACAACCTGGGGAGAAAATGGTTTATCTCATTTTACAGGTTCTCCTCCATCATGAAGTCACAACAGCTCCAGACAGGAGCCTGCAAGTAGAAGCTGAAACAGCCACTATGAAGGAGTCCTGCTTACCAGTAAGTTCAGGTCCACTTGCCTAGGGATGGAACCGCCCACAGTGAGCTGGGCCCTCCTACACCAACTAACAATAAAGAGAAATGCCTCACAGACACGTCCACAGGCCAGTCTGATGAAAGCGATTTCTCAGCTGAGATGCCCCTTTCCCAGGTGACTGACTCTAGGTTTGTGTCAAGCTGACAGCTGAAGCTAAGGATGATACTGGGATATGAGCTGTCATCCAGTCTCCTCCCCTCTTTCTTTCCTGACACCCTGGAAGGAAAAAAAAGGCATAGGCCTTCTTTATCTCATGAGCTCTACCAGCCACTATGCAAGGCCAGGAAAAGAGACACAGGTATTTGGTAAGGCTGTTTGCCTTGCCTTGCCTTGCCTTGCCTTTCCTGCTCCCTAGTTAATGAAACTAAAGTGGCCCAAGCCTTCTTTGCTGGAGGAACTTCAAGCACCCAAGACAACATTTGGAAATATCTGGAGATAAGTTTGATTCTACAACTGGCAGCAAGGGAGGTGTGCTATTGGCATCTGGTGGACAGAGGCTGTGGATGCTGATGAAAGTCCTGCAATGCACAGGGCATCTCTGTGGCAAAGGGGGATGTTACTATGGAGAAATTACTGTTGGAAATGGAGACACACATTCATGAGTTTAATTTCCCAAGGAACACTAGGGCTCTGCTTAGAGGACCTCAGTCTTTGTGAGGCTCTTTCTTCTCTGGGTATTGTGGGTTGGTGTTACCATCCATCCTCCCTCCCCTCCCCTCCCCTCCCCTCCCCTCCCCTCCCCTCCCCTCCCCTCCCCTCCCCTCCCCTCCCCTCCCCTCTCCTTCCTTCCTTCCTTCCTTCCTTCCTTCCTTCCTTCCTTCCTTCTTTTTTTTTTTTCAGGGCCTTGTAAAAGGGCATGCAAAGTACTTGCATGCAAAGTAAGGCACATACCACTGAGCTATATTCCCAGCCCTCTGTGACCATCTTCAAACAATGCAGTGGAGGTCGATTAGTCATGCCCTGTGGCCTTCACACTTGGAGGTCGATTAGTCATGTCTTGTGGACTCCATGCTTGAGAGGGCCTCTCTCTGTCTTCAGACCAAGGACCCCAGCTTCACATTCTCCTGCACAGTCATGTTCAGAGCACTCACACCTCTTTAATTACATAAAGAGAGTTCTCAGGGAAAGCATGACAAGAAACAAGAACCCTGAAATTGCGGGTAAAATATAAACAAATGTTTTGGCTGATGCAGTGCACATTTTTTAATCACACAGCGTGTTTTCAGAGTGCACAGAGCCCTGCCCAGAATGGCTCAAATTAAAGATCAAAGGCAGTGCCGTGACAAGACAGAGTGGTGCTCCAAGCCAACTTCACATGCCTGCTCCCCCTCCCTGCAAACAGCTCTGTGCTCATCCCTTCCCCTAAGAGGAGTTTGTCTGAAGCCCCCATTAAGACAGTGAGCACTGATTAAAGGGTGATTTATCTATTTATTTATTTTTGATCTGTTTAGTTTCTCTTTCATGGTGGGGGATGTTTTAGAGTATAGTTAGATAGCACATATTTAAATAAACGGAAGACTGTGATAGAAACAGAGCCAGTTTTCAAAGACACATACGTCTGAGACTCAGAAAGTAGAAACTATCCAGACATTCAAACTTGAGGCAGGAGATAGAAAGCTGGCCAAGGGTGGGCGGAGGCCCCTCTGGGAACATGCAGGACACCTGGCCACATGAGCCTTGGGTGCAAAGGTGACTCCAAGAATCCAAGAGCCCAGATGTTCCTACCCTGTTGTGTGGGCAAAGCACAGATGAAATGAGCTAGAAATACAGAGGCTGTGTGGTCAGCAATCCTGAAGGGATACATTGGCTGCTGTGGGTATGATGGCTTTGATCTGGATGGGGACAGGGCACAACAAAAACAAAGAGAAGCTTACAGGGAGGCTGAAAACTGTGGGTTTGAGAGACAGCATGAGGGTGGATCTGGAGGGGAAGAAAGCATGTCAATCATTGTCACAAAGGAATAATTGGAGGTGGGGGAGGGAAGCTACAAATCATGCTATGTGTCATGTCTCCAGCACTGACCAATGGATAATTAATGGACCTAAGAGCCACCCCACATGACCCTAGCACCCAGAAGTGGAGGCAGGAAGACCTGGGGTCATCTTTAAAGACATACTCAGTTTGAGGACAGGCAGGCCTACGTGAGACGGCTGAGGAGATAACCCAGCGGCTAAAACTCTTGCCATGGAAGTGTGAAAACCAGAGTTTAGACCCTAGAAGCCACTTAAATTCCAGCTGGACATAGTGGTCTGCCTCTAAATCCAGCTTTGGGAGGTACAGAGAAAGGCTCTTCAGAGCTGGCCTGGGAGACTCTAGCCATATTGGTGACCTCTGGATGTCACTGAGGAACCCTGCCTCAAAGGATGAGGTACAGGAATGATGGAGATGATTGCCAGCTTCAACCTCTGGCCCCCACACGCATGCAAACACAAATGCATACACTTCCACAGACGTGTGCCCATCTATACACAGAAATGTGCACACCCCATAGTGAACAAATTGGAAAAAGGAAAAACAAAATAGCAATGAGTTGCCTGGTTGCCAGTGACAGATGTAAAACACCAGGTCCCTCTGAGGATGTGCTCAGAAAGAACTCTCAGCTCCTCCTGCACCACGCCCACCATGTTCCCGCCTTGATGATAATGGACGGAACCTCTGACCTGTAAACCAGCCCCAATTAAATGTTGTCCTTATAAGAGTTGCCTTGGTCATGGTATTTGTTCACAGCAGTAAAACCCTAACTAAGATAAACAGGACTGCTGGAGGCTCATGTACACACCCTGATCTCCACTGAAGTGGGGCTAGGCCTAGTACACCTCAGCTTAAAACCTGCTTTGTGCTTCTTGGCTCCTGTGCAGCCTTGGATAAATTAGTTGTTTTCATGGCAAGCATTCTCATATTTATTACAGGGATGAAAAACACACAGGGCTATTACACAGTATTAAAGGGGGTCACAGTTACAAAAGTTCCCTGGGGGAGAATCTGGAATATTCAAAGGCCTACTGAATATTTGTCTGGTTATCTTGGTGTGGTCTCCTCTAAAATACTGTCTTTCTGGGCATGCAGTATGCCTGTGGTTCCCACTTGCCTTCCACTGTATTTTAAAACCAAAATTTTGTCTTGAGCCAGGAGGTGAAACTTTTTGAAACACATCCTCTCTGCCCTGAGTGGAGGAAGACACACAGCTCAACTAGGGAAATGTTCATGCTGAAACCAAAGCCACTTCCCACTGCTCCCTGCAGGGATGGTGCACTCCACTGAAAACACAGAAACGTCTCACTCAGGGGAGTTTCGTTTTAAGGTTCAGAAGACATTTACCATACCCTCAGGACCATTCCCAGCCTGGCTTCAGCAGGTGGTCCTCATAAGAGATTTATAGCTTTCAGCAAGCTCTCTGAGAGGCTGTTATGAGCTATATGATATCTCTGTCCCTCTAAGAGATAATCTTACTTCTGGTTTAGTGAAAGGTCTGCTACTTGCAGCTGAGAGTACAGAAATATAGCCTAAGCTTAGCTTACCTTGGATTTTCTCCAAAGAAGTCATTTCAGAAGCATGGACCCTTGGCTGCCTGGGGACCAAGAAAGCCAGGGGCAGAGCTGAGAGTCACTGTCTCGGTCCCAGGTAAATATGACAGGGAGTTTATACCACACAAACTCACAGAAGCTAAACACTCGCCTCTCAAGAACCTGTCTTTCGGACAAGCGATCCGCTGATGAGAAGGAGCACCTAGGGTCCCTCAAAGGAACACAGATTCTGCCAGCCCAGTGACGGTGGCTCTCCTGCAGCAGCAGTAGGGACATTAGTTTTCATCCTGTAACCCCCAGGTGGGTATTTTCCTTTTCTTCAGTGATCACCTAAGTAAAGTGAGAGCTAGGGAGAGTACACAGAAACGTTGGACAGATCAGTATGACTGGCCACCTCAGTGACAAGATAATTAGTCACCTAAGGTGACACCTCTCCCTTCTCAAACACCAGGTCCAACATTCAAAAAAGTTTGTTCCCAATGATAGACACAGGAAAGTGGGCAGGGGAGAATAGCTCAGTTTGTAGAGTTGCCATGCAACTACAAGAGCTGAGGGTTACGATGGGTTCTGAGTTCAATCCCCAGCAATCACTAAACAATCAGGAAGCTGGGTGTGATGTTATCTAATCCCAGTACTGGGGAGGTGGAGAAGGAGGTTCCTTGGGCTTCACTGGCCAGTCAGCCTGGCTGAATCAACAAACCCCCAAGATACTTGGTCTCAACAGAGGTACTTCAAACATTCTCTATAATTAACAGCAATAGGATATACAATAAAATGTCCCTCTAAAAAACAGCAGAAACTATGATGTGTTTAGGATGCTAGCTCATGTACAATAAATATCTTCCTGGGACACAGCACAAAAGTCCTCTCATAGGACATAAAGATCCAAGTAAAGAGATTTGCCACAATTAAAGACGGGCCGATTACTGGATTTGTCCAGTAAGGAGTCCTCCAGACCTCCTTCAGGAAGCCCCCCTCTCTCCTCTAGGTGCCTAGGGACCGTGTCTGTGCCACCCTAAGTCCATGCCCTTCTTTCCCCTAACTCTGTCCTCTGTCATTCTCTTTCCCTGTCCTGACTGTGAGCTCCTTGCAGGCAGACAGTGATTCTTTCTCACCTTGTATGTCAAGCTTCTTGCTTGGGAACACAGTTAACTAATGCTCACTGCATGCATGAATAAAAGACAGGGGTTCATAGGTCCATGTTCCTGCTTACAGGATACCCATCAAGTAAACACAAGGCTATTTTCATCCAAGAGTACTGAATATGGTAATAAAAATAAGCAAGACAAAGATCCGAGGATTAGGGATTTCTCATAGAACCCCTGGTCTCTGGTCCCCAGTGCTGTCCTGCAGGTTTCTCCCATCATTTGGTTGTGACATTTTAAACAGACACCATCTTTCATCTCTACATGATACTTTCTATTTCCCTCTCTCTCACCCCTACGTGGTACTTCCTACTTTCCCCAAGATGATCTTTCTTTCTGAGCTTCAGCCTATTGAACTCTCATCTATAGACAGACTCATCAAAGGTGTTTGCTGGCCATTAGAAAAGGATTTTCATTCTGGCAATCCAGAGACACCATAAAAAGCCACTCTGCCCGGATCCCATCACAGCCATTGGGACTCTGCTTCCTTCAGAGGTTTCCTGCTACTCTCTAGTAATTTTGGCACATGCCTGCCTCTACATACAAGGCGGGCAGCATCTCTGCAAAGGACTTAAAGAGTAACTTCACAATGCCGTATTTGAGTTCTTGGCCTGTGATGGCAATCCATGGCCTTTGTTTAGACTGAAGCAGGAAAGTCAGACCAGACTTCTGTTTGAACAAGGCACCACAAAAAAGAAGATAGGTGTAAAATACCAAGGATTCCCACATTGACACCAAATGCACCCCAAGCAAATATTACAGTTGAGCATGCACTAAATGCCTTCCGTATTTGACTGCTTTCATGAAGAGCCAAGGCTGCCCCTCTGCAGCAACTCAACACTGACCGTTTTACTGGATGTCTCATGTTCACCAAAGTAGCACTTTGAAATGTTTTGTTCCAAGATATAAATGTAGGTGTTTGCACACCGAGAAGAGCTAATTAAAAACATATTTTCTTCTTTTAAAATTAAAACATGATCACACACATCCTCCTTCTCTTTCCTTCCACCAGCTCCTCCCATGATCCCATGACCTCCCCTACCCCATACTCCCTCTCAAGTTTCTGGCTTCTTTTCCTTAATTATTACATACACATATACAAATACAGCCCCCTGAGTCTATTTAATGTTGCTGGTATGGCTATGATTTCAGGGCTGGATACTTGTTACCCAGTTACCAATGGGGGCTCATCCCTGGGGAAAGCCACTTCTATTCGCAGCATCCTTAGTTGCCTGTAGTTTCTCGTCTAGGGGCAGGGTCCTATGAGATGTCCCCCTCTCATGTTATTATGTCTATCAGTATTGTCCGTGTTCAGGTCTTGTTTGGGTGCATATATGTGTGCACTCACGTAAACACACACACACACACACACACACACACACACACACACACACACACAGAGTCTAGCCTTTCTTCTGGTTGTAGCTGAGTTTCCAAAGAAAGATGGAGCTGAAGAGATGGCCCAGTGGTTAAGTGGTCAAGAGCAGTTGTTGCTACTGCAGAGGATCTAAGTTTGGTTCCCATCACCCACATAACAATTTACAACCATCTGTGTGCACTTGTGTGTATGTGTATGTCTATGTATGTACACACATACACAACACACACACACATACACACACACACACTGTGCTGATGTGGCATACTGTGGTATGGTGCTTCGTACTCCCGGAGGACTGAAGACAGAGAGTTACAGCTAAGTTCTTGCTCAGAGCCTGGCATCAGTGGCAGGAAGCTGGTCTCCTAAAATTCCTGCCCCATTCTCAGGGGAGTCTAATGGCATCTTGGTGAAGGTATAAGAAAGCCCTGGCACTTGGCATCACTGGGCCCCTCTGAAAGGCCAACTTGGCTCCTAGATTCCAGGAGTATCAGCTGAGGTCTCTGTTGTGCCTTCCCCATGCCCAGTGGGTTGTCCCTGGCATTCCTTCTCTCGAAAGATGCCCAAACACATGCAGCCTCAAAGCCTGTTTCCTATGGGACCCAATTCATGACACCTGTCTGGTCTTCAAGTGTTTCACCATTATAGAACTTGATTTCCTGCTTATTTCTTAAAGACCTGGGGTAGAACACAGTTGTCTTTAAAATTTTATAGCTTCTTCTTATTTCTGCCTTCCGAAGTATTCCAGAAGTCCCCTGTCAATCATATCACATGGTTCAGGTCAAGACCTTACTTAGGGGGAAACATGTAAATGAAATCCCTGGGAAATGAGACTCAAATAAAACATTTAAAATTACATAGAACTTTCCATTGCAGAGTCAGGAAGGATTTCCTGGAGGGGTCGGCAGAGTCGGGAATGGACAAGTCAAATGTGGCTTTCAATGTGAAGAAACTACAGATTTAGGATAAAATAGTTTTTCTCTCCTCAAATCCATGTAAAGTACACAGGGCACAGCACAGCCGCATAGGCAGCCAATGAGCTGCTGGCAACATCGCCCCCTGGTGTTCATCTGGTGGTAGCCTCTCTTTTCTTTTTTCCATGCTCCACTATGTACATTTGATTCTTTGTGTGTGTGTGTGTGTGTGTGTGTGTGTGCACATGTGCATGTGAATGTCTTGTTTTGTTTTTTAAATTAATTATTTTATTTGTTGACGTTTCTCTTCCATCATTTTTCTTCCATTTTGTTTTCCTTGTAATGATTCCTTTCAGTGTTCCCAGATTCTCTTAAGACAAGGTGTCATTTTGTCATTCTTCCACTTAAGATCATTCAGAGACTTCTGATGACCCAGACAGTGGCAAACAGGCACCATTGCACTATCCGACCACACTTGTACATCTGCTCCACTATACAGTCTGTGTGGCCCAAGGGACTGTCCAACCACACCCACGAGTCCACATCTCATACTGTCTGGGCGGCCCGAGGTACTGTCTAACCATGCTCTCATGCATGTTCCTCTGTTCTCATACAGTCTGGCAGGCTCTGTCTTAGTTTATTTATTTATTTATTTTTTTATCATTCCATATCTTCTCAGTTCACTGCAGGCCCCACCAACCTCACTGCCTCTCAGTTTAATTCCATATCTGACCCTTCTCTGAGCCCTCACTTCCGGCGTTTTCCTCCATTGTGTAACCAAAGGTGTCCCTAAAGGCCTAATCTTTCTTCTGGTCATAAGTGAGTTTCCAAAAAAAGTTGGGGCTGAAGATATGGCCCAGTGGTTAAGAAGAGTTGTTGCTACTGCAGAGGGCCTGGGTTTGGTCCCCAGCACCCACATGGCATTCACAACCATCTGTAACTCCAATTCCAGGAGATCCAGCGCCCATTTCTGACTTTCTTGGGCACCAGGCATGCATGTAGTACATATCTATGCATTCGGGCAAATCACTCAGACACATAAAACAAAATAAAGCAATCTGAAAACAGATGCTAAAAAAGGCTCACTTGGAGCTCTTCATTAGAATTTCCTGAAAATGTTGCTGTTCTGGGGCCTCCGTTGTCCTTAACTATTTTATACCATTAAGATTGATAAAATTATGAAAGTAAAATAGAATGGAGAGAGAGAGAGCGAGAGAGCAAGAGGGAGTGAAAGAGATTTAAAATATGTTAGGAAGAAAAAGCTTTCACCCATGAATAACGCATAAGACCAATGCTGCACTGGGGTGAGGTAAGGAGACATGGATCTGTCTAAAGGAGTCAACTGGCTTCCAGATTCAAGGCATCGATGCCTCTGAGTTATTTTTACTGGTAGAGACTCCAGTTTGTGAGTAACATGTGAGCCAGGATCAGCAGTCAATGGTTCACAAACTCTTGAAACAGCCTCCAGTAGAAAAAGGTTTAATTAAGCCTGACAGAAACTATCTCGCAGCTTTTATAAGTAATTGCTTTTGCTCAAAATAGGAATGACTCATAAACTGCATGATTTCAGAAATGATGAATCAATAAAAGTGTTTATAGAAATAGCCTTCTGATGAATTCCTTCAGACTAAAATCTGTGGGACATGTGATAAAGTGCGATTTCTACCATCAATTAGGAAGACTCCGAAATCAAACCCAGCTTTCCGGATAACCGATCCCAGATTCTGGAAGTGGGAAGGACTTCGAAGCAGCCTCTCCAAGGTCAACCACGTCACACCTCCGACCCTTACTCTTGAGATGGTCAGCTTCATTTCCAGCCATGCTAATAATAGCCAAGGGAGAATCTGACCATAACATATCAAGGTCATTACGGACGCTTGAGAAATCAAGCAGCCTGGTGATGGGAGGTGGCACAACTTCTTGTCCTGCCTGAATGCTCAACCACAAAGAGAAAGCATCAGCAGTCACAGCGAGGCAGGAGCTAACACGGGAGTACGAGCCACAAAGAGCACAGGACATATTTGTTTGCTATGTGGTACTTTGTTCACCGTAAATGCCTCTTGAGCTTCCATCAGAATCTAAAGCATGTTTTCGTGTGTATTTGCTGCGTGTGTGCATGAAAATACAGGTTTGCACACTGCCTGGCTCCTGGCTGCTACTTAGAAGAGAACCTTGGATGTTGATCTTTGCTTCCCACCTCGTTGGAGACAAGGTCTTTTGTTTACAGCTGCATATACCAGGCTAGCTGGCCTGTGAGTTTTGGGGGACGCTCCTACCTCTGCCTCCTACCTCACCATAGGTATGCTGGGTGATTATACCACATCTAGCTTTGCCCAGCCTCTGGGGGTTTGAATTCTTGTCCTCATGCTTGTATATCAAGCACTTTATCTATGGAGTCGTCTCCTCCATCCTAAAGGACCTTCCAAGCCATCAACAGATGTACGACTATTTTTGTACCAGTCGTAGTATATAAAGACAATCCCTGTATCACAGCTTACATAGCACTGAACTAACCAGAATGTCAGTTAACAGCACACGGACAGTGCATGTGTATAAAATTACTGGGATATTGGAATTTTCTGGTTTTGTACCTCCATATGCTTTGCAAACAAACAAACAGACAAACAAACAAACCACTAAGTACCTAAAATAAAGTTTGCATGACATAGCTCTTCTGGTCTAAGAAAAAAAAAATACATCCTGACAGTGATTTCTACAGTATTTTTTACTTATGATGTTTTATTGATGCTTCAAATGTTCACAGTTTAGAGCATTAAGGGTTTCGAACATTTGGGTTTGGCCATTTCTGTCTGGATTAACAACTACTTATGAAAGTTCTCCCTGGAATGGGAGAGTGTCTGTGTTGTTAGTTTGTGCACCCTGTCTGGGACCACACATGTGAAGTCCTAAAGTACTGAGCTAGAGGCTGTGGAAATGTTAAGTCATTTTAATTATCAAGCAGGACCAAAAATTTGCAGCGGTCGAGTGTGACCACAACTTCAGTCATTCAACAGGAAGCATGTATGGCTTTAGAGCAGGCTGCTGGAGGAGAATCATGAGTTGCTTCAGACACAATTCTTCTGTCCCCTCTGTCTTCTCTGAGGCTGGGGACTCGGCTTGTCTCCCTGGTGCTGAATCCTGCTTTCAAGCTTTCTGGATGTGAACACTAGTCTGGCTGAATTTGGAAAATATGTAATGACATAGAAAAGTATTAAAATGTTATATTGAAGTGTTCACTAAATTAGTTAATGCTTACATTTGCTTAGCTTAAATGATCTATTTATTTTACATTTATGTATGTATGTTTGTGTGTGTGTGCATGCACATATGTATGCCACTGTGTTCACATGGAGGTCAGAGGACAACTTTTGGGAACTGGTTTTCTCCTTATGATGTGGGCCTTGAGGCTTGAACTCAGGTCAGCCAGCTTAGCAGCAAGCACTGTCACCCGCTGGGTCAGCTCACCATCCCCAAGGCATTTTCCTTTTTAAGGAAACACTGCAGCACTAATGCTGAACCTTTGTATCCTTCTCCAGGGCTTCCTGCTCCCCAGAGGCAGCTCGGGAAGCTGAGGTAAATATCTGTGCTCTCGAATGTACGTTTTGTATTTTACTTAAAGTTTACATGATGGAGACTACATAATTGCATAGAGAGCGAGGATTCGCTGTATCTCTCATAGCTTTCTTCCCCTTGCGTTGCTTGGGGATCTATCCATGCCCACACATGAGCATCTGCTCTCTTCCTAACTGCAGTGATGTGAAGTGTGTGTATTCGTGTTGTGATCACAGATGGGTGTCCTGAAAGGTATAGCTAAAAGCAAGATTGCTTGTTATTAGTGTGTGTAGGCTTTCATTTTATCAGTATGCTCACTGTCTTTAAGCTTTGCCTACCAGCTCACACAGTTTCTACATCTAAATAAGTCCTTTTTTCAACCTACCCAGGGTAGGATAGCTGGGATAGCTAAGCACCATAGTTTTCTTCAGAAGGCTGCACTGGATGTGTGTGGCTCTTAGATCCTTTCATGACTGAGCCTGCTTCCAGGCTCTGGGCTAGACCTCTGGATGGACAATACAGACCCTTGTTGCTCAGAGGTGTGTGTTGATTATGTGGGGTCTCTGGACATTGACTGGTGCCAGCTGGGTAGGAATTGGTAAATGGCTCCTTTGAGGAAAAAGACAAACAGAAATAAAGAAATTCCAGTGCTAACCGGGAAACCGTTGCCATAATTCAATTTTGTTTTACATAACCTTGTTCCCCAAATGTTAGTAATTTAGCCCCATGAGCTGGTGTTATTAAATAGTCACCAAATGTTGCAGAGACAGCTCAGAGAAACTCACGAACAAACTATTTTATGACCATTGTTTCACCTCGAGGGTGGCTCTCTGCATTCTGTTCCAGGTTCCTAGGGCCCTGAGGGGATAACATCTGTATTTTTAAAGACCAGCTTTATACCACACCTGTGTATCAATTCTCCCGCTCCACTTTGGCTGCACATCTGGTTTCCGGGGCACCACTGGGCACTGAAAACAGAAGCTTGACCGCTCTGCTGCTCCTCACCCCATTTTAAGTGATGCTAATTGAGTTCTGGGAAGGTTTTAAATGTGGAATTCTTAGAGAGAAAGGAGATGAAAGGAAATGAAAGGGGGGGGGGAGAAGAAAAGGAGCAGGCAGTAAGAAATTGTGCCCAAAACAGAAGTTGCAGCTAAGCGATGGTGGAGACACTTCAAACAAGTGAGCTCAGAAAAATGAGTACATTTCCGTTTCATGGGCTTGCCTCAATTTACTTCTGGATGGCATCTGATTTCACTTAGAAGATAGAAGATTGCAATTAAATGTTCAAAAAACAAAACAAAACAAAAAAAGCCAACGGGAGGAGAGAAGGCTGTGGAATTAGCTCACGATGGCAGATCTGGCAACAGAAATCGCTAGCTACTGCCGTGTGCCACAATAACACACGACTTGGTGTGACTAAGTAACAAATCAGTGTCTAGTAATCAGAAGCGATTACAGACTGGCTAGTACCAGGTGACGGGCAGTTACTTAATTAATGGGTAATTCCTTTCTAGTTTTCCAAGCCCCTGATATAGCCTGGGTTACTGTGAACAGTAGGCTGGGTAAAATAAAGTAGACAAGGCTCTAAAGGGCTCTGCCAGAGGCTCTAGTTTGGAGAGATTCCCTGTAGAGAATAAGGTGAATCAGTCATGGGTGCTTGGCACACAGGACCACCCGTCCATACTCCTTGCCTACTGCAGGAATCCCATCTGTCCTTCCTAATGAGGATTTGCAGCAGCTTCTAGAACATTCGCTGCGAGGCAAGCTCTTTGCATCTGGAGGCAATTCTATTTTCTAAAAAAAAAAAAAATCTCCTTCAGGTGGACTGAATGCCTTTCATTACTTCAACCCATTAGACAAGTTCTCTCCCCGATAGTCATAGAAAGCAGGTAGACACTTGTTTTCTAAAGCATCACAGATGCAATGTTGCCTGCTTCTGCCAATCTCCTCCAACCTGCTGCAGGGTAAGTGGTCTTTTTTCCTTCTGAACGCTATTTTTCCAAAAGTGGAGTTGGAGTTTATTTAAAAAGGATTCTTAACATAGATGTAAGGATGAAGATTAATAAAATGAAAGCCACTCAGAGAAAGAAAGAAAGAAAGAAAGAAAGAGAGAGAGAGAGAGAGAGAAGAAGGAAGAAGAGGAGGAGGAGAAGGAGGAGGAGGAGGAGGAGGGAAGGAAGAAAAGACCCATTTAATCGTGGGTGTGGGTTTCTTGGGGGAGTCACCTCAACAGTGCTCATCTAAACCAATGGTCCTGGCCACCCTCCTGTGATTTTGTTCAAGTTTAGCACAGTCCACCTTAAAATAAGTTTCCAAGACAGAATACAGTATGGATGGACCAGACAAACAAGGGAGAATGATTGATCAGGACTCCCGTTTCTGTGAATGTAATACAAAGCTGCCTTTCCCTTTAAACATTTCCATGGTGCTACTGGCCTCTCTCTGAAGGTCAGCTCAGATCTGCAGGCCAGTGTGAGATGAGCTTCATTGTTCTAGACCTAAAAAGAAAGCACGGTGAAGCTGAGGTCTCTGGAGCTCTCAACTTGGAACCATTTTCTGTTTTGAAGCTGTTGACATCTGTCCAGCTCTCTTCTTCCAGTACCTCAAGGAGCTACTATATTTACACTGTACATCTATTCAGGGTAAGAATTAATCCTCTTTAATCCATTTAATCCTCAGAGCAGCTCACTGGCTCTGTGAAGTCCCAATGTTCATCCTGTTACAAGCACTTTGACCTTAAGCCCAGGCTTTCCCACACTACAAACATGCCTTTTACCCTGACCCTCTGTCCTGCTTCCCTGATTATCTGTGGGCCAACAAGGTATCAAAGCTGAGGGGTGACCCAGGTAGCCAAGTATTTGCTGCATAAGCAGGAGAGCTCAGGTTTGTATCCCCAACGCCCATTGAAAAGCCAGGTACAGCACTACATTGTGTAATACAGATCCAGGTAGAGCTCTGGAGGTCGGTGTCCAGTCCAGTAGGCCTAGCCAAATCCCAGAGCCCACGGTCACTGAAAACCTTGGTTCAAAACGTAACGTGGAGAAGGATTAGGGAAACACACTATCAACCTCTGTCCTCCATGTGCACACAGACACACAACAGCAGGTATACAGACATGTCCATAGGCACACACACACACAGACAGATAGACATATACACATAGGCACACACATACATGGACACAAAGATATACACACAGACACAAAGACAGACAAAGACAGACAGACCGACAGACAGACACATAGGTGTGTATGCTCGCGCGCACACTCACACATACCAACAGGCATACAGACATACACACAGACACAGACAGACAAATACATACAGAGACACACACCAACAAGCATACAGATATATACACACAGACATGCCCATAGGCACACCGACATACCCAAAGGCACACACATATATACTCTCTCTCTCTCTCTCTCTCTCTCTCTCTCTCTCTCTCTCTCTCACACACACACACACACACACACACCAACAGGCATGCAGGCACAGACACATACCAACAGGCACATGCATATACACACAAGACATAAACTATCTAGAACCCTTTTTCACACGAGTCCTAATGGACTCTGTCAGGCCTCCCCAGCTCTGTTTTCCCAAGTTCCATGTGCTGTGCTTTTCCATGGCTTCCAGGCCCCTTCCACACATCAGAATCACCTTTGGGAACCCAAGTTAGTAGTCTCATGGTTTCTTCCTTTCCCTTGTCTCAGTAGTGTTCTCCATCATAGAAAAGTGACCTGAATTGAGGGGCTTTGCTTGGTCAGCTTTTTGGCTTAATTCATGTTCCCACCCACCGACATTTAGTGTTTATTCCTTCATTCTGGCGCAACCGTGTCCATCTGGGGTTTCTGACCGCTTGACCCTGTTTATATGAAAAAACAGCAAACCAAACCAAACCATGGAGACTGCACACCACAGAAATCTCATTGCCATCTTTAACATTTGCATTTAAAAGAAAAAGTGAACAAGCCCAGAAGGCAGACATGGAAGGCTATGGAGCACTGGTCAATCATGTGTTACCAAGGCAAATCTATGCGTGGAATTTACATAGAGGGTGGCAGTCGTATGATCTTATGATCTGAGAAATAGCCTGAGTGCTGGCCCTCCCTCAGATGCTATTTCTGAATGTTCTCAGGCCCTCCTTTGGTAGAGAGACATCTTCCTGTCACCAGGCCACTTCAGGCTTAGGCCTTCTCTGCTGGCTGTAGTAGCTTGGAGAGGGGAAATGCCCAGGACAGCACCCAGCTTTAGGCTTGTACCTGGAGTGATATACAGGGGGCGTGGCTGCATTCTCGTGAGTTCCTCTCCCTTTGCCAGAGCCTAGCTCATCTCTGCTTTCCTTAAAAGGAGGAAGAGATGGTCCCGCTGATTCTCTGACCTTCGAGTATGAAAATATGCACGCACCATATCCATCTCCCCACAGACTGGGCTATGGGGACCTTCCATGATTTTCTAATTCGTGTTCTTCTCTTGTTTTCTTCTCAAGAAGGTCATGAAGGGGTGGAAAGGGCCAAGCTGTGAAGAGGGGTAACTGGCTCTGGGCATGTGCAGCATCCTTGGGAACTCTGAGATAGGAAACAGTGGCCACTGGACACGTGCAGTGTCCTTGGGAACTTTGGGATGGCAAACAGGAATAATTAAGTGGCAGTGAAGGAGGCAGCTGTGTCGTTCTTCTCAAACACTTTTGAGATCTTATTTGGAGAGGAGAGAGAAATACTTAGATAAAATAGTTAAGCTGCTTAATTTGGGAGAGGATGAAATAGGGCACTCTAGAGAGTAACAGATGTCCTACGCCAACCACAGAACACTGGTGTCTGGTGGTGGTGTCTAAAGTTAAAAGTTGAATTGATAACCCCTGGATTGAGAGAAGAGATATGGCCTATTTGTTCATGTGGTCATGATCTAGTCTGTGGTCTGAAAACTCTGGTCAGAATTCTGTTTAGAAGGCACATGGGTCATCTGGGAGTTTGGCCCGAATGATACACTTCCTGTCAATCAAGACTACTGAGTAACACGTGGATTTGCTGGTTTAGGAGAGATATGCTCCCGGGTATAGGCAGAAGCAGCCCATTAGAACACACGTGTGGAAGGGCCTGGGTCCACAAGGCAGGCTGAAGGGGGAAACATAAAAATGTGGTCAGATTGGTTTTGTTTGGGCAGGTGTGAGGAGTGTAGGTGGCAGGGAGATTCGGACAGAGAAATTGTGACTCATTTTACATAAGTAGCTCCATGTATCTTTTGGATCAGAAGATGCCCTGTGTAAACAGGGATACCTCCCGCACTGGGATCTCTGCTACCCTGTGCCATGAATATCCACTGAGACCAGAAAGGAGCTGGCATCACTGCGAGCCCAATGCTCTTTTCTCTTTAATACTGGTGTGTGCTGTAATTCAGGAAAGAAATGTACATGGCTGGGTGTGTTTGGAATGGATTATCCCAATCTGTTAGCAAGCAGTTTTCACCTCTTGATTGTAGATGATGGTCTTGGACATTTTGCCAGGGAGCCTGTATTTAATTTGCTTTGCTTACTGGGCCCCAAACATGCCAGAGGGAATTACTCTCCCTAATTGCCTGACATATAGTAAGCACTCAATAACAGTCGCTCTGGTTGTCATTATTCTTACACGCACTCCTGTTGTGTGACCATGTGAAGTGACTGACCTCGCGGTCTCTGAAGAGAGCAAAACGAATCCATGCAACTAATGTGCCTGTAGCTAAACCTCAGGGACCCCTGGGCCCTGGAAAAGCATCACCTCTGACCTGCAGGTCCAAAACTCAGAGATGTGGAAGGACTAGGAGACACGGCGGAATGAGACGGAGCACAATGGCATCCCTATGAACGACCCTGTCTGCAGTTAGGAGCCACTCTGCTCTTTAGAAAGGGCTGCGGCAAGTTGGATTTGTTGACAGGTTTGTGCAGATTCGTGAAACAACACTTATTACTAGTAGTAACTCACACCATGTTTTTCTGTTCTTTGTCACTCTCTTCTTGCCACAGAGCCAGCCAGTAGCCCAGGAAGGCTCTGAAGAATGATGTGACACTTCCTGGGCATCAGCTGACAGCGAAGTCTCCACCCATGTCAGATAAGCCAGCTCTAAGGTGTGCATGTCAGGGGTTCTGGACTTCTCTGACCAGGCAGAGGCATGTCTGCTGAGTCAGTCAAACCAGGCTGTGTTGTCTCTGTACAGAGCAAGTATGCAGCTGGGGATAGGTGGAAACATGGACTGGCCTCACTTTCTCTATCTGTAAACTAGGGCTATGACTCACTATGGAAACTACTCATTGCATGCAGATATACATGAGGATTAAGTGCTGTTGGATTTTAAGTTGTAACACTCATTGTGGGAGAGCCATTTGATGCTATACCATCAATTGCAACATAGACTCTAAGGACTTTTTGGAAGGAGGGCATTGGGTCTCGCTCTCTGCTTTATTCCTTTGAGGCAGGGTCTCTCCATTCATCTGGAGCTTGTGTTTTTGGCTACATTGGTGGCCATCAAACCACAGTGATCCTTCTGTCGCTGTCCCCTCAATGCTGGGGTTACAGGCATGTGTGGGACCATGCCTGGTCAACTGTGTGAGTTAGGAATTCTGGTCCTCATGTGTGAATAGGAAGGCCTTTTACCTGATGAGATAGATTTCCAGGCCCAACAAAGCATTAAAAATAATATGGGGAGCTGGGCTGGTGGTGCACACCTTTAATCCCAGAACTTGGGACGCAGAGGCAGGCAAATTTGTGAGTTCAAGGCTAGCCTGGTCTACTGAGTGAGTTCCAGGACAGCCAGGGCTACACAGAGAAACCATGTCTCGAAAAACCAATAATAATAATAATAATAATAATAATAATAATAATGGGAAGCATCCTTTGTAAAGTTAAGTAACAGAAAGGTGGTGGAGATTTGAGCAGTACAGAAAGATACATAGTGGTATGCTGCCAAGAGAGGAGCATTCCCTTCCTTGTATTTTTTTGGTCACAAGTTTTAAAAACATGAAGATCACAAATCAACGGAAACAAAAACAAAACCTTCCATGTACCAACCCTTGGCTCCTCTCTCAGCACCTCTCCCTGTTACATTACAAATATCTGGCCCCTGTACTTCCTTCTTGCCCATTTCCTACTCTCTTTCATGTTACAGAAACTTCCATAGTTCCTGATTCCTCTGCTCCCCTGGACATTCCAAGCTCTTCTACACTCTGGTGTGTGCCCATGCTTAAAAACTACAGGAAAATTCTATCATACCTGTCCTAGGTCTGTCTGTGTCTGTCTGTCTGTCTCTGTCTCTGTCTGTCTCTCTGTCTCTGTCTGTCTGTCTCTCTCTCTCTCTCTCTTTTTCTGTGTAGGGGCGGATACATCACATCTGTACCGAGACAAGACAGGCTCTGCCTCCTGGACTCTCGTGAGCTCCCTTCTCACTATTAATGTAATATGGGTGATGACTTCACACTGTAGTTTCTCCAAAATGACAGCAAACTATAGCATGTGTACAGACAGCACCTTTTCACCTGTGAGTTCTCAGTGTAGGGCAGGACATGTAGCTAAGTAGCTACATGGAGTAGCTAAGTCATACAAGCATTGGCACACAAGGCTTCTCTCCTAACCAGTGACTTATAGCTCCCAGCTCTCCAGTTTCTGGCATTCACAAATACCCTCTGCTCTTGCCTTTGAGTGTTCTTACAAGCTAAGGCACCACCTGGGATAGTCCCTCATTATCCCATATTCCCAAGATGGGGAATTTTCCTTTCCCTGATCTTTGCGGTAGCTCCTAAAATCTCACTCTGCTATGAAACAGGACCTCCTCCAGCATGTCCCAGTCTGAGGAGTGCAATCACATGCATGCACATGTGCCTTCTGGTCTCCAGTGGAGCATCTCTCATAACTTCCCTTCAAGAGCTTTTACAGCCTTACCATGTGGTCCCTGGTCAGTGCATTCCTGCAGGTGCTGCAGAGGCTTTGGCTTCTCTAAGTGCTCAGTGCATTTTTTTCTTTTCCTCTGTGTCCGGAGCAGCCAGCTGTTACCTGCCCCACCTGCTCTTTGCTCTTTGAAATTTTTTCAGACCATCTCCCAAGCTCAGGATTGCCACATTACAAGTGTCATTTGAAATACATCACTCTGGGAGGTCCTGTCCCTTTGAGCACTGTATCTTGTTTCCTTGCTAGACTTTGAAGCTTCCAAGCTGCACCCCACCTCTGCACCCCACCAGTTTAAGTGGCAGGGGATTTAAAGCAAATGATCTCACTGTTGCACAGTGGCCCTCCCCCCAAAAAGCCAGACCCTGACAGCAGAGAACAAGACAGCTTCTGGGGTCTCTCCACCGAGGCACGAAACAAGTCAATTAAGAAAGGTGTCTTCCTTTGCCTCTGTCTTGCCATAAGGATGGAGGAGAGTGTTTGAGGTTAGAAGAGGAACACTCAGAAACCCTTTTCTCTTGAACTTGCTGCCACTCAATATCTGCCCTTGCTGTGTTGTCATTTCCATCGTCAAGGTTAACAATGACACCAGGCTACTGAATCTGACTGCCCACACTGAATCCCCATCTTACCTATTGGACACAGGACACAGCAGGTTACCCCTGCCTCCTTGAGATGCTCTCATCAGCTGGCTTCCAGAATAGATGCCCTCCTGCCTGCCTGCCTGCCTGCCTGCATTCCTTTCCTCCACTCCCTCCCTTCTTTCCTTTCTTCTTTCTTCCTTTCTCTATTTCCTGGACTTTAAATACTGGAAAACCCCAGGGTTCAGTCCTTTGGCCTCCTCTCCTCTGTCCACACCTGGCAATCTTATCCAGTGTTTCAACATTAAATATCACATTCCTATCTCCAGGCCTAACCTCACCCTGAACCTTGTGTTTTTGTATTCACTGGCTCTTCAGCATCTCTGCTGAGGGGGTACTTTTAAAAGAGCCTGTAAACCTCACTGTCAAAGTCTAATTCCCTACTTTCCCTTCTGAATCTCTCCCTGCTAGTCTTCACCACGTTGCTGGCTAGCTGAGAGCCTTTCCATTGTTGAGGCTGAGAGCATCATCATGCCACCAGTGTGGCTCAATCACCTTTCCCATCTCCCTTGGATTTGCTCAATAGACAGCTAGCTCCCCTGCGTCTGTCAGAATGATCTGGTGGAAACACCAAGAGGCTCCCATCCTGGTATGCATAAAGCCCCTAGTCTCTAGATTGTGTATACTATAGGTGATTCTAAATCCCATAATCTAAACTCTGACATCCTTCTGAGAATGAAATAATATCTAGACAGCAAGCGAAAATTTGAACCACTCAGGGCCAACAAGGGTTCCGTCCTTCCTATAATGCCCTTAGAACCTTGCCTGATCAATTCTAGGTTCCCATCTTTATGTCCTTTGGTCCTGCTATAGTCACACCCTGGTGGCTCATTTGTTGATTTTAACAGACAATGTTCAGTTTGCCTGGTGCCGGTAGAATGCTGTATCTGGTATCCAAATACTCCAGGACCTTTCTGACTTCTCCTGTGAGTTCCCTGTGCCATTCACTCAAGGTCATCCTTAGCATGAAGTACATTTAATCTGAGAGTCTCAAATGGCCAAAGGAATGCTACAGTAAGTCGAACAACATGGGTTCATAAAAGCAGCCAGTAACCGAAAGATGTCAAAGCAACCTGCTAACTAGCAAGAGATACAAGCAATACACAGTGTAGGGAAAAAGCCAGGAGACCCTGGTTTGAATCCCAGCCTACCTACTTACCCACCAGCTTCCTGCTTATGAGAGCTTGTCTTTGAGTCACAGTTTCCCGCTGATTACTCTTTGATACAATTCACACAACTGGACACATTACCCTTTGAAAGTGTGCAATTCAGCAGTGTATTCACAGAGTCACATAACTATCCCTACCCTGTTCCAGCCCATAAGCAGCTGATCCCATCCCTCTTCCTCTCATGCCCTGGGAATCACTCTGCTTTCTGTCTTTCCAGAATTGAATATAACTTACATCCAGCATGGTTCAGGGCGGGTTGCCATTTTCCAATGCGTGTAGTTACAGATTTGGTATCTAAGAGGACCCCCAGATGATACCCTTCATTCCAGCTGTCTCGTGCTCTTCACCCTACCCCGCCTCTTTGGTTTTACCCCTCTGCTCCTCTCTGCTCTGCGGATCGATGCCTCTTGTACCCTGGCTGAGACCCATCTCCTCCATAGGACTCTTCTCCAGTGTAACCACCTTGCAATGGTTTTCTTAAGCTCCCTAGAGAGGAAGGAAATGTCCTTTGAGCTTAACTTTAAATATTTCCTAGAATGAGATTCTGGCTACAACTCTGGGATAATTTAACTAGTGTTTATTCTAGACTTTGTTTGGTACATATACAAGACTACATTCATATACAGAATATGCACACAAATAAACACACAATATACACATGTACACATACATACTCACAAACATACATGTACACATACTAATATAAGCAAATATGTATACATATGTATACATATACATTCACACACAACAGTTACATGCATATACAGATGCATACACACACTCACACATATATACATAAGCACATATATACATGAAAACACATACATACACACATACACACACATACACATGCACTCACATATATATGCATGTATACATATATACATACATAAATACATACATGTATAAGCACATGTACACATGTACGGATATAAATACATACATGCATACACATACATACTTACATATACAAACATGTACTCATATATACACATACACTATACACATACACACACACACATACATAGCTGCTTTGTTACAATAAAGAAAAAGAATGCTACAGAATTGTCTGGAGAGGTTTCTGATCTTGTAACCAAACTTCCATGACAAGACAACGCAAAAGCTACAGCCAGTGGCATCTCTGTGGCTCCCTATACGGGAGCTAGATTTTCTCACATTCCTATGATTCACAGGTTCAGAGCCATCAAAGATTATAACCTTTTTGGAATTTATTTGGTCTTGGAAACTTTTAAAAATGAATTTGACATTTTTATTAGGCTCAAAGTCATAGACCAAAGCCTGGTGCAATTACAGTCACTTATAAAGTACCCAGTATGAAAGGAGGCTCATGGCCATGCATGGTCCAGGCCAGCAGCCTGCAAGTGTTCCTTGGTTTGCCATTCCCTAGTTTTGGAAGCATAAAGATCCCTAGAGGATCCTAGGGTGTAAGAGAAGCACACACATACATACACATATAAATACATATACACACTTACATATATAAACATGCACTCACATACATACTCACATAAATACATGCACACACACACACAAACACACACACACACCCTTCCCTAGAAGATCCTTGGCTGTAAGAGCAGGCAGCCTGCAGTGCTCTTCCCAGGATCCAGATGTTTTCTTCATGATCTGAGGTTATAAGTGTTTCATGACCTGAGGTTATAAATGTATAACTTTCCCATTATATCTGCCCCTTGAGGGAATAAAGAGACAATTCACAGGCAGCCTTTGATGTAACAGAATGGTTCATGGCTCTTGCTTTGTCGTCAAGGGTCTGGCTTCAAATCTTACTTCTACCACCATATCAATGTTTGACAGTCTCATGGACTCCAGGGCTGATGATCTATCTAAAACCAAGGTGAGAGACACTGTCTCAAAAACAAAGTGGATAGCTCCCGAGGAATAAGCGCTGAGGTGGACTTCCAGCCTCCATGTTTGCTCATGCATAGGCACCTGCACACACCGACCATGCATCCTCCAAACAAAACAGGAGAGAGTGGAAAGAGGCACTGTGGCCCTCTGTTTGCCCGTAAACTGCCTGCACATCCTGAGGGATGAGCAAGCAAAACCCTATAGAAATTGAGAAGACAACTGCATTGAGGAATGACTATTGGAGAAGGCTTTCTAGAGGAGGTAGTTCTCAAACTTCTGGAGCAATATGATTTGACCTTGTGGGAGCAGTGGCACTCCAGAAAGACGGCACACATCCAACATAGGGACAGAGCTCTCTGGGAGTGACAACCTTACATGGAATTCTCTCTGGCCCACACTATGGACTGGAACTAATTAGTGGTATTTTCCTGAGGCCACACTGCTGTAACATCTTAATTGCTATGTCAGTCTTTAAGAAAATGCTTTTGTTGCTTGAATCAGTCACTTTGGGAGAGAAATTAATAGGTTTTCATCGGATGGAGCCACAACAGAAAGATGACTCTCAGCCTGGAGGTTTCAGAAACAGAAACAGGAGTTTACAGGCAAACAGAGGTCCACAGTACCTCCCGGTGTGCAGATCTAGGGCTTGGTGATAAAAATGAGTGTCCCAATTGTGGGGAGACACAGGGAGCTTTATGCTACACTTGGGTCTTTAGGCACAAAGCTGGCTTCTCCACAGTATGGGAAACATTTGTCCTTGGATGTACACACATGTATTCCCTCTGGGCTGGCAGCCAGAATCCACCTGGGAACTGGGCATCAGAATAGAGGTGCCCCAAGGGAGCACATACCGCTGCCCTGATGGAGTGTACTGTATTATGAGCTAGGCAAGGATCTGGGTTCTGGTAGGGCCTCTCCACTCTTGGAGACACTGTAGTGCATCTCTGTGACCTTGCAGGTGGTACAGGCCAAGTCAGCACAGTGAGGCATCTGCAGGATTCAGAGTTGGCTTTAAGCGCTCATAGAAAGCGTATGCTAAGAGCTCAGTGGGGACCCAACCTGTGTCTTGTCAGTATGTGACAGTGCAGATCAATACAGTGGCAAGAAGCTGGCCCTTTGCTCAAAGGACTGGTACTCTCGGCAAGGGACAAGCATCTGCATTTCTACTTGAACATCATCAACAACAAATCAACCAACTAACCCTTGTACTGGAAAAACTGTGCAGTCAGCTTTGTATCCTGGTAGATTCTTAAGACATCTAAAATGCTGTTACTAGTCACAAAGACTTATGGTTAAGAAGGCAAAATGAAGTCACATGACATACTCTTACCCAGTATCATTAGGGTTTACTGAGGTGTTCAGGTAGACCTGATTGTGACTATGGATCAACGTAAGAGAAATTCAGAAAGGAAAGAAATGGAACAATTCTGAGTAGCTGAAAGGTGTGGTAATGGGCTTGGGACTTAAAGCCACACCATTCCTAAGGTAGGTGGCAGGTACCTTTATCAATATCTAAACAAATTCTATTTTATGCACGAGTATATTTGTCTGTATATGTGTGAGGCCATAGGACAACCTAGGGTGTTATTCCCTAGAGACCACCCGTCTTGCTTTCGAGACAATGTCTCTCCCTGTCCTAAAGGTCACCAAGTAGTTCACTAGTGAGCCCCAGGGATCTGCCTAACTCTATTTCCCCAGGGCACTGGCTTTTTAACATGAGTTCTGGGGACTGAATTCAAGTCATGCCTGAAAAGCAAACACTATACTAACTGAACTACCAATCTGGCCCCTCTAAAAAAGTTAAGAGGAAAATAGGCTCTATCATATTTACCTAGAAAGCTAGTGGGGCGGTGGTTTGTGAGTTGGGTTGGTTTAATCAAAAGGTAAGACAGGATTTGCCCTCAAAGCTGTTCTTGAACCTTACCCAATATAATCCAACTCTCCCAAGTGCTAGTCTCACCCCAGGAATTATAAAACGATATGGTTCTTTCTGAAGCACTTTCAAAATAATATGACTTTCCTGGATCCTGCATTTACATAGCTGGAAGGGACAGAGAATGAAAATACAGCGTCTGACAGACCCGATCTGCTGTCCAGGGCATACTACATTAACAATCCACAGAGCAGCTGGACTTCCCACTTGAGAGAGTGATTATGAGAATACTGATCTTGGCATTGGCTTGAAGAATCTGCCATCTTTAAGAATGCCAGAAATCCAACAAGCGGAGATGAGCGGGGCCAACAAGGCATAGAGTGAGAGTCCTCACAGGGCATGGTGGGATTTTGTCAAACTCACCCACAAAGTCCTATTGGCTCTTGTCAAGAACATTTTTTGAATGTATATGAATGTTTCGCCTGCATGTATGTCTGTGCACCAAAATGCCCACAGAGACCAGAAGAGAACATCAGATTCCCAGAACTGGAGTTATAGATATTTGTGAGCTGCCATGTGGGTGCTGGGAATCAAACCAGGTCCTCTGGAAAAGCAATCAGTGTTCTTAAATGTTGAGCCATCTCTCCAGCTCTCTGCAGCATGTCCTGCTCATGAAAAGATACAATATAAATATCCTGTATTAAACAGCCAAGAAGAGCTGTGTGACACACACACACACACACACACACACACACACACACACATACACACACACACATACACACACACACACACACACACGCTCACACACACACGCTCATATGTACAATGCTCATGTGCCCGTGTTAACATGTATATTCTATTTAGCAACTCTTGAGAAACTTGCAAACACCATCAGTTTTAGCCAGGCTGTTTTTACACATTCCTTTCTACCAGAGAAAGAATTCTGAGTCCGGGTGGCATCAAGGACAGCCTCTGACAGGAAGCACACTCAGGAATCTCAGAAATTTGATGCTACAATTTCAAAATAATCTAAATAGTCTTTGGGTCTACCCAGAGACACAAGATTAAAAGCACAATATTGTTGGAACAATAAGAAAAGAAACAACTTCAAAGCTCAACTTTCAACAAAGAATTCAAGCTGAAAGCAGAAAGTGAAATCTAGTTAAATATTTTGGTTTAGCAAGAGTTCTTTGCCTCACCCAGCCCTGTTCCCTAAAGCTTGTGGCTTCAATATTCCTTGGCTTCTTTCCTTAGTCCCCACCTCCAACCCCTGGCTGTAGCTTCTAAATAATAGCATTCCAAAGCTGGAGGGCCAGGGTCACTCTGGGATCTAACAATGCACCAGTAACTCTTTCTATTATTGGGGAGGGGTTCTGCTTGCCCCTCAACACAGCAATGCACGCCCCCCATAGGAAACCTACATAATTCCAATTCCACCAAGCAGAAGGGGAAACGAAAGTTTGATCGCTGACAGCTTGGCCAAATTGAGTCTGAAGCACTTCATCCAAACAACTATCAGTCTAGAACGTAACCCCAAGGGACCTTAGCATTCAAAGAATTGCCCAAAGTGGAGCAATCTGGAGGAACCAGACATAGCTAAATATCTCAGCGGTCTCCATGGAGCCAGCCCTAGTTTGACATGACAGACAATCTCAACTACTCACCCTTTATTCACTACAGAACTCTTAGCCAATGTTCTCACCATACTGTCTAGAAGATAGACACTTGGATTTACTGTGTCGGAGAAACAGATGGCCACTTCTGGAATGTGGGGTAAGATGTTCGTATGAAATGAGCTTTTGGATAATGATCTTATGTTCGTCCTCAGAGAACACAGAGAGAAAAACCTCAATGATGTCACAGTGTCGAGTACATACCCACCCCCAGCAGGATGGCACAGCCTGTTGTTTGTGGAAGGCCACTCTCCCCTCAAACTAGTCAGCAAAGCAGAAGTAGTACCCATTCCACCCATCGCCACAGACACGGTGATGTGCTGCAGATGTGGCTTTAATAAAGGGGGGGGGACGAAGTCATAAGAAACACAAGCTTGGGAAATGAGAGAGACTTCAAGGACATTCTAAATGTGATTTCAAAAAACACAAGACAAGCAGAGCCTTTGGTGGAATGGAAACTCAGGTGAGGAGGTTGGAGACGCTTGGCAGGTCTGGGGAAAAGCTGTGGAGTCTCTCTTAGCCATACCCATGTGTCTTGTATGAAAATGGACTCAGATCCTTCTTGGTAACTTATGCTGACTTTAGCCAAGTTTTCTAGAATCTTTTGCCCCTCGTTTCCTCATCCACACAATGGTATAAAAGGATATAACCATCTTTAGCCAGAGAGCAATGAACTTGCAAAATCTAGAACAATGGAGACTTCTAATAATTCAACAAAGACTCTTCTTCATTGAAAGACATTTGCAGTTAAGGATGAAATACAAAACTAGGCAAAGGTGAGTCTCCTTCCTCCAGAAGTACATGCCTACATGTGCAAATGTGTGTGTGTGTGTGTGTGTGTGTGTGTGTGTGTGTGTGTGTGTGTGCGTGTTAGAGTTGCCAAAGGTCTAGCTCTGTTGCTTGTTTAAATATCATTAGAATTCATAGACTGCTCTCTGGGCCTTTCTGCCCAAAATGTCTTTCCCATAATTTCCTCTACCTTTATGTAATCTAATCCCAACCTGGTTAAAGAGGGAAGCTCGAAAACATAGTTTAGTAAAAATACCACCTGATTTTCAAACTTGGTTTATCTTTTTCTTCTAAATTGAACTTCTTTGGGTCACACTATACTCAGTTGCTACCACTGGGATTGCCTGACCCCTGACACAGTTGTAAATCCTTCTCTTCCTACTACACCCAACTGAGATGTCACCTTCTAAAAAGGCATCCCTAGTTATCTCCATCCTAAGGGAGACCAGGCTACTCACCTACTTCTATTCCCAGCTCTCTGTAGATATTTAGTGCATGAGGCAAACTCTGTGTCCATCATTCTCTCTCTTAAGTATGAACTCTGTCAGACTAACACAGTATACTGCTTTGCTTTAGGCTGTAACATATCACATGAAGCTGACAACCCATAATACTAAAATAAGGATGTTCCCAATGACCTCCTAGAGCTATGCTAGAATTCAGGGAAGACTTACTCATCACTCAGACTGACTCCTGGTTTGTGTGGCTGCTGTCTAAACATCAACTTTTTTCTTCTCAATCAGTGAGTACTTCTAATACCTCAATGCCTGATAGTCTAGTGTTGCAGACACATTAGGTCTCAGGTTAGGTGTTTAGCTGGAAGCTGAACTACAGATACGTCCCTGTGTTTGGATACTCAGAGCTGCCCAGGAAAGCCACTCTGGCCCATAGTGGACTCTGTCATTGCTCTGCAGATGAAAACTCAAACAAGGAGGATATGGTTTCCATGGAAACGACTGTTATGAATTATAACCTGTGCTGTCAGGCACTCACCTCACCCCCTCCACGGGGAGGTGACCACTGCGGATTGGGCTAGCAGCCTATGTGATCCAAAGCCATGCCTGGACAGTGCCAAGAGTGTCAGGAAGCCATTGGAAGGCTCCCTGTCACTCTTTCCTGAGTCACTTAGTCCTTTGTCTGTCTGTCTGTCTGTCTGGTACCTCGCCATTGTGTGGGAACTTCAAGGGCAGGGCTTTCCTCCCGACAATCATCTGCTCAAGAACCTTACGTGGTTTTGTCTTTGAAAGACCCGAGCGTCATTTTCTGGAGTCTGGGGTCCCCCGAGATCCTGCTTCTCCTTGTGACAGCCACATGCCAGCTTCTTCCCTTTGTCAAGCACACTGCATAAGTGATACAGAGAAAACACTGGACGTTGGAGAGCAAAACCCCAGTTCAAATCCTGGTCACTACACACAGCAACAGTGGGGACTGTGGTGACAAGGTGACAAGCAATGCCTTAGCTCTTTTCCTTCATCAACGCCTGCCTGGTGGAGTAGTGAACCAAAAGTCCAGCCTGAGACAGTGTCCTTTATAACTTACTGTTCCCGCCAGACATTAGGCCCACTGTTTTCCTTTAGTTTTTTAATATGGCAAACCACTTTGGGACATCATTCACTTGACTCCCTGTCAAACACCTACTTTGTCACTGGTTAGCTCCAGAAGATATCTGGGTTCACTTCATTTCTCCCCGCTCAGGGAAACTTCTGACCCCAGAGTAAGATCTTACTTGTGGACCAGTTGCAAACATTCTCTTATTAGGTTGTGCTGGGTTTCATGCTCCCAAACAGCAGCCACCCGACATCCCCTGAAACTCTGTCCCCCTGAGCCCACCCCCACCAGGTGTGTGCAGTGGGTAGCATTCTATAGATGCTGTCCACTTGGTTTTAGTTGTTTGCCTTTAAACAGCCTCTCCCTGGCCTGGAACTCAGGTCAGATAGGGTAGCTAGACAGCAAGGCCCAGGAGCTGCCTAGCTTCACCTCCCTAGCACTGAGCCTAAAGGTGTGCTGGTTCATAGCTGTATGTGCCAGATGTGTGATGTGACGACTGGTTTTCTGGGTATAATCATAAGCAACAGTTCTGCATTTTGCAACAATAAAGTGAGAAGACCTGTGTTGCCATGATTTTTCTATCTTGGAAAATTCTCCCATACTGCCCAGCATCATCGTCCTTTCTGATTTCACACATGCTTGGGGATGGAAATGGCCTCTTCCATCCCCCTCAAAGCCGTACTACTGCATGTCTCCACACCACACCACACTGGCTCATCAACAGCCTTACGACACTGCTCTACACAACTCTTATGCACTATGTCCGGTCTGTAGGCAAAGGGGCGGAGTGACCACACAGACATCTGTGTTCTCCACCTCAGATCTGGGATGACCCAATAGCCATGACTGAAATAGCCATGACCCTCTCCTCTCCTCATCAGGACCACTGTCCTCGATGTGAGAGTGTCATTTTCAAGCATAGCTATGTCCCTACAGATTTATAAATCAGTTAGTAGTGTTCCAACTTCTAAAAGTATCTACCAAATCATATAATAGTACGTGTATAAGTCAGAAACAATTTTTAAAATGAATCTTTTGGGCTTTTTTTTCCCTCCACGCTGCTACATATGGCTCTAGTTTTGTCTGTGTTTTCCACTGTGACTCTGAACTTCATTACACGCATAACTTACAACTTATTTATCTATTCTCCCGAGGACAGACACTGAAAAGTGTGTTTCTAGTTACCAGTGATTATCAACAGCACTGCTCACCACATTACTGAACTTGTCTCTGTATTCAAATAGGCTAACTTCCTCTGGACAGTGCGGATTTCCCAAACCCCCATAGTCTATTCCACAGAAAACAAAATATGTATGCACACATGCACAACCTGGAGCTGTTTTAAGAAATAAGATATTGGTCTTACTGTATCCTGTGTCCTTCCATTCACCCGATCCCATTTGAGTCTATATTTTAAATGGCAGTAAAAACAAAAAAACAAATACAAAAAAACCACTGGACTTTTATAAGGCAATAACAAGCCTAGGGTATCTACCAAGACCTGCAAAATGGATAGAAGCCTCTGCTAGGTAGGGCTCGGCCTGTCTATAACAGAATGATATTTGAAATCACTCTGTAACTAACAAACAAAGGCAACCACACCACCCACATCTCTGATGCACACAGTCTTCCAGCAAAGTCCTGGACTCTCCCACCAGGCTCCCCATGACCCAGCGACGTCCGTGAACACACTGTTAACACTCCTCTAGCTACCTTGCTGGTCACCCTCCTGCCCCACACCAGCCTTTGTTTGTTCTTCCCATTGCTCAGTGTTCCCTACCTCATGTTCTTTTCTCTCCCTTTCTGGATACTTGATAGCATTTCCCAGTGTGCAGCCATCCCTCCACAGCCCATGCTGCCCTGCAGCCTCAGCCCCAGATAAAGGCACCCGACCCTGCTTCCCTCTGCCAATGCTGTCCTGCTTCTCCCAGTGATAAGAGTCTTTTAAAAACTTTACTATGACTCCTAAAGTTTTACTTAGTATATCATTATATATATATATGAAATATATAATATTATGTATCATGAATTATATATAATTCATATATATATATATATATATATATAATGAATTTTTATATATGGTTTTGGTTGTTACCAATATATAAAAATTGTATACTTATATATAATTCATATATATTAATCATAGAATTCATATATGTATATGTATATATGAGTGTTTGCATGTATGTATGCATATGACCACATGAATGCAGTGCCCACAGAGGTCAGAGGAGGGTACCAGATCCCCAGGACCTGGGGGAATGAATGGTTATGAACCAGGTGGGTGCTAGGAACTTAATTATTCCTGTGCAAGAGCAGCAAGCACTCTTAACCACTGAGTCACCTCTCCAGCTCCAGTGTGTATGATTATTTTGGAGGGAAGGGAGGGTGTTAGAGATAGAGTTTCTCTGTACAGCCCTGGCTGTACACCAGGCTGGCCTTGAACTCGCAGAGATCTGCTTTCCTCCTGAGTGCTGGGATCAAAGGTGTGTGCATCACAATGCAAGCTCTCAAATGATAAGATTCTTGATAGTGGAGACCCAATATAAAGTTTCCACCTCGAGCCATGAGGTTTCACTCTTGAGGTGACAGTTCCACACCCCAGCCATTTGTGTTTGTTCTCTGTTTATCTTAACCACTCAGCTCCAGCTTTCTCCTTCATGAAAAGAAAATGTGGTGCCATGTAAAAGTTTTAAAACACTTTCCTTTTTGGACACACATGGTGGGAGGAGAGAGAGCCAACTCCTGAAAGTCATCCTTTGATGTACATGTACCATGACACATACACAACACACAAAAAACTAGCTTCATGGAAACTAATCTTCCCAGGGACCAGTGAGCTTCCAAGGAGACCCAGAACTCAAGATGACGATGGCTCCCTGGTAGATACCTTCATTTTAGTCCAGTGAGACCCTGAACAAGAAACCTAACCATTTAGGGCCTGAAAAGGAAGGGTACAATACATTTCTGTTGAAGGGGGTGGTAGCAAGATCACAGAAGTTGTGGCCCATGACCCATACTTCCTCCATAGAAATAAATACATGGTGTGCATCCATGGTCTCAGAGTACCAGCTGTGGACTAGAAGCAGCATAGGCTTCCTATGGACTGAACTTCAACTCTTTCCATGACAACATCAAAAGGAACCAATGAGGTGCCAGCAACTGTCCTGGCACTTTTAGGTCTACTTGACAGAAGTCAAGAGTCATTTGGGAAGACAGAACCTCAACCAAGATGCTCACCACCAGACTGAACCACAGGTGAGCCTAGGTGCATTTTCTTAGTAATGGATGTTGGTGGCCCCAGCTCATTGTTGGTGGCAGCATTCCTGGGCAGGTGGTCCTGGGTGTTATAGGAAAGCAGGATGAGCAAGCTGTAGGGAGCAGAGCCGTAAGTAGCACTCCTCCAAGATCTCAGCATCACCTCCTGCCTCCAGGTTACTGCCTTGAGTTCCTGTCCTGATTTTCCTAGATTATGGATTATAAGATCTAGGATGAAATAAAGCTTTTCTTCCCCAAGTTGCTTTTTGGTCATGGTGTTTCTCATGGCAAAGGTAAGTCTAACTGAGACACATCCAACTAGTGAACTCCCTGACTGCTTAAAACAATCAACTTAATGAAAGAGTGTAGATTGACAACTAGATGACATCAGGAAAGTACTATGTGAACAGTGATACACTCAACAAAGAGTAGAGGCCAGAGCTCAACAGCTCAGTTATTGAACCAAGAACAAATAGGGACTTCAACAACAGACAACAGTGCAGATAAAGCAGGGAGCTTGAAAACTGGTCATTTATAATGATCATTGAGAGAAACAAAAACTTAAAAGCCAAGAATGATAAAGAGTAAAGAAAGCCTAAAGCATTTAGAGCCTCAGGCTAATCAATATATGTAGTATAGGGTCCCAGGGAGGAGGGGGGAGGAGGGAGAAAGAGAGAGAGAGAAAAGGAAAGAGGAAGAAAGAGGGGAGAGAAGGGAAAAGGGGAGAGAGAGAGAGAGAGAGAGAGAAGAGAAGAGGAGAGGAGAGGAGAGGAGAGGAGAGGAGAGGAGAGGAGAGAAGAGAAGAGAAGAGAAGAGAAAAGAGAAGAGAAGAGAAGAGAAGAAAGAGGGGAGAGAGGGAGAGAGTTTAGTCAATGGCATAGCACCAAAGACGGGTAATGACTCAATGGTCATGGTTTACAAACCCCTTTTTCCATTTTGAAAACTTCCCACAACACATTTAATTCCACTCTCATGAAGGGGAAATGGTCACTCAGCACCTTCCACCAGTGCTGGAGAGCTGAGCCATCACGCTCAGCATTGGAGAAGCTCAGAATCAGATAGGCAGATGTTTCTGAACTTGCTCATCCTTTGTTGTTAAGATGGATTTTTTTTTAAAAAAAAGACAGGATCTCTCTATATAGCCTTGGTCTGCCTGGAACATGCTTTGTAGACCAGGCTGTCTTGAACTCACAGAGATCCGACTATCTCTGCCTCCTGTGCCACCATGTCCTGCACTGAGAAATTTTTTAAAAGAGAAATAATTACCCTATAATTTTTACTATCATTTCATACAAAACATTCTAACATCACAAATATAATAGAAAGGACATAAACCCAGGGTAAGAAGCAACTGTATATACAAATGAACAAACTTCCTGAAAGACTGCAAAATTGATTTCATTAGGGCGCTTGCTCAGGGCCAGGGCCCAGTGTACTGAGGGGCTCAGGAACCTTTGATTTCTACTATAATGCCTTGTAGCCAAGGCTAGTCCCATACAGTGACTCCTTCCTGACTTTTTTCATGGCCTTGCTAAATGCTTGTAGATACAACCTCATGTAAAAGTTAGATAGGGGTCATGCATCAATTTTCCACAGGGGGCCGGAGACACGGCACAATGGTTAAGAACACTTGCTGCTGTTTAGAGAAACAGGATTTGGTTCCCAACACTCACAGAGTAGCTCACAACCTTCAGTAACTCCAGTCCCAGGGACCTACCACCCTCCTCTGGCCTCTGAGAGCACCAGGCACACAGGTGGTATACAAACATACACATAGGTAAAATGCTTCAGTCCTCTGGGAAGAGCCCATGTAATCAGATCCATTTTAAACATGAAAACAAGACAGCATCACATAGTGGCCACAAAGACAGCTCCAGCCTTTCTAGAACATGGTATGTATTTTGACTCATTACAGAGCTTCCAATATAGCCTATTAAACAAACTAAACTTTCAGTATAGCTCTAGATATATGAAGGCTTTCATTTCCCTTGTCCATTTATTCCATGATTATTATTTTCCTAAAACGGTTAACACAAAGATCCAGAAAATAAGAGACTGCAGAGTGTTCAGTCTTGAGTGGGACATCTGTATCACACTCCTGCTTCCAAGGCTTGGGACTCTTGTGAAAGATGGGGACAAAAGACCGAATGAGCCAGAGGTGCTGCTGTCTCCAAGGGAGACAACAGAGCAGTTACACATAGGAACTCACAGCAATTATGCCAGCAAGCAAAAGACGGGCAAACTCAAGCCAGACAAAATCTCAGCAGGGAGAGGGGAGGTGGCACCAAGTCTGGGACCTCACCCAAGCAGCTCTTGAGATTCGATAGCTTCAAGGACAGGAGAGTCAGTTTTCCTTAAGGGTGTGGCCCGAGTAGATTGACCAAGCTTCAAGGACAAGCCCACACCCAAGAGTTTTTGGAAAACATAAACTGAGCTGAATAGGCAGGCAGATAGATAGATAGATAGATAGATAGATAGATAGATAGATAGATAGATAGACAGACAGACAGACAGACAGCTAGAGGGGGAGGGAGAGACAGGAGAGACAGGAGAAAGGGAGGGGAGAGAGAGAGGAGAGATGGGGAGACAGGGGAAAGAGAAAGAAAGGAGAGAAGCATAAATTTGGGTGGGTCGTCAGTGAGTGTGGAACTGAGAAGTATTGAGAGATTTGTCAAGATAAGCAAAACCAAATTCTCCAAGAATTAAGAAGAATATTTAAAAATGAATTTAGGGCAATTTACAAAAATATACAGTATGATAAAAGAAGATTTAAAGTAAGCAAGCATGAGATCCACTCAAGTCAACAAGAGGCTAAAATAGGTATGAAGGCATGCATCCCAAGTCTTCTGACTTGCTAATATGGACTAGACCTTGAAGCTTCCTAGCACATATCCTGAGAGGAACACAGCAGTGGGGTGCGAAGGGGCTCAGCTGGTAAAGGATGGACCACTGCCCTGGCACAGGCTTGAACTAAGAGCCGCACTTCACTGTTAGCCAGGATGAGAATGGGGCCATTCCTCAGAAGGGTGCACACTGAAGGTCTACCGTGACCACGGTGACCATGGCCTGGAGCACACAGGGAGCTGAGGTGACCTTCGCAAGTTTACAGTTAAGTCTGCGCTTTCCTGAACCACAGGGATCCCCTCTGGCTCCTAAGATTCCTTGGAGGAGCGTTTTTTAAAGCACGGAAAAATCCGCCATGGAGAGGGCACTTAGTAGGCACCTTGCTTGTTCCAGGCCTCTAGTAGGAGGTGGGATACAGTGAAAATCAAAGGTAATCAAAGCTGCACAATTAGTATTAAATTTCTAAATGAAGTCACAACCTGTGAGGCCGCAAGAGATCAATCAGGCCTCATACTGACATTTATTATGGGCCATAATCCTTCAGAAACAGTTGATTCATAACCAACCCCTACGGTGGTGGTGCACACGTGAATGAACGCATTGTAGAGGGGAAATTAGATTATCCAATTCCCTAGAGAGCCATTAATGTATACAGTGGGTTTCAGGAAATATTTTTACATTAAAACAGTACGGTGTTTAACCTATTTCACAGGTGGCATTTAGGGAAGAAGGGAGCCATTGACTAGAACCAAACTATGCAATTCACAAAGCAGAGATTAAAGTCTAGAAGGGTCTAGAAACATTCCATTGGCCAGTCTGCTCCTACGGCTGAATGCCTTCTCAAAAGTCACACTCTGGGTTTTGTTCTTGACTTCAAAAAAAAAAAAGGTGTGTGTGTGTGTGTGTGTGTGTATGTGTGCGCGCGCGCGCGCACGCGTGCTGGTGCTTAGCTTTAAAAATCAATTAATTGCATCCTGTCCCTTCCTTTTGTTGATGGGATCTGTCTTCTGTTCTCATTGTCAGTGTCCCTGGCATTTACAGCCTGGATTCCCATAACAGCCCCTTTTACAGGTATAGCAAATAGTGGGCATCCAGTGTGTAACAAACACTAGGCAAGGCTGTGGGTTAGTAGGCAACCGAAGTCACAATTCTGTCTGCAAGACTCAGAGTCTCCATCTACCAATCGTTCCCAGGAACTCTTGAGTCTCTCAATTCTGATGCCCAGTGATCTGCACAGATGCCACCATGAACTTAAATTCTGCCTCCGGTTCAGGCCTCTGTATGCAAATTGTTACAACTGCACCATGTCCTTGAGATAAAGTCCCCAGACCCCATGTGGCATCAAAGGCCTCTTAACATCTATCTGTGGCAGAATTCCCAGTGTAACCCCAGTTGTATCTTCAGAGACACCCTAAGCTGGGCCACATCACAGCCCTGGCACAACCCGGCCAGGCTCCCCTTTTCTGTGTCAGACTTTCCTTCAGCAACTGTTCCCTTCTCCACCCACCTCATTTTATCTTTACACAGCTAAAGGGGGTAGGGGCTGGGAGAGGACTCAGTTGGTGATGTGTGTATCTTGCAAGCATGGGACCTGGGCTTGATTTCCCAAAACCCACATGATAAAAGCTGGATGTACTTGCAGTCCAAGAGCATGGGAGATAGTAACAATAGCCAGCTAACCTAGGTACTTAAGAGAGTTCCAGGCAGGCAAAAGACCCCGTCTTACAAACAACGACATATGAAGAACAGTACCTGAGATTGCCCTGTGGTCTCTACATACTCATATACATGTGTGTATACTTACTTACATACACATGCACCCTTCATGCACATGTACCTGCGCGCGCACACACACACACACACACACACACACACACACATGCATACACATGAAAGAAACTAAAAGTCAGTTTTTCTTGGAGACCCCATCTTCCCCCACCCTTGGATACCACCTCCAAACAGTACCCCTCAGGTTACTCTGTGACTCTGAAGTTGCCTCCTGATTTCAGAATTACGTTAGCAGGCATAGTACACATTTAGTACCAGGGTCCCCTACTCCTCTTCCCAAAGGTAAGCTAGCATCTTCGTTTCCTTACCCCTGGAGGCAGCCAAGTGCCTAGCGTGCACCGAATAGTCTCTGTGTGGCCAACACATGATGGTGGCTGACTTGAAGGTGAGTCTGATGTGAAAAGGTGAAAGCTATGTGAAGCTGAGGGCACAGAAAGTGGTTAGAATAATGGCCTTCCTTATGTACATCTGCCTGGTACAGAGCTCTTGACAGTTCAGTGATGTGCGATCATTGTTTACGGTATCAAACAGCTTTTACCTTCTAGATGCAAATTTGCATTCTTGGCAAGGACTGAGGATAAATGTGCATAAGCACACATTTCAGGCTATTATTGTGTATTGTCTATGTGTGTGTAGAAGGGGTTGTGCTTCTGTATGCAAGGAGGCCAGTAGACAGTAGAATATGCTGGGTCTCCTGCACTACCAGGACTTCCCTTGCTCCCCCGAGACAGGGTCTCTCATTGAACCTGGAAGTAGGCTAGAGGCCAATATGCCCCAATGATACTCTGTCTCTCTCTAAGGCTCCCAGAGGAGGGATTGCAGGTGCACAGTCAGCCATGCTGGCTTGAACAAACATTTTTTTTTCATTCATTCATGTTTTGTTTGTTTGGATAGGGGATGACGTATGTGCCAGAGGGTTGTGTGTACGTGTCAAAGGACACTGACAGGACTTCACTCTCTCCTCTCACCATGTGAGTTCCAAGGAACAAACTCGGGCCATCAGGCACGGCAAGTGCTTCCGTTGGTTTAACCATCTTTCTGGCCCTGACTTCTGCAAATCCAAAATGCTAATAGCAGGAGCTCGAGAACTAACCCAACAGTTGTGAGTACTGACTGCTCTTTCAGAAGACCTTGGTCCAATTCCCAGCACAACCTTTTATAATTCCAGTCCCAGTGACCAATACCCCTTCTGGCTTCCATGGGTACCAGGTACAGACAAAATAGCCATACACATAGACTAAAGTGGAAAGAAAACCACCGATACCCATAAGCTTATTGTAGTGGGGCTTTAGTTGTTCTCAGCGTACTAGTCTAAATTCCTCCCCACAGTGGCTGTTTTTGTCTCTCTTTTCTCCACAATCACTATAAGTTAACAGCTATAATAAAAGACAAATACCCAGAGCAGGTTAGACTGGCAGAGATATGAGGATGGAAAACAAAACAAAAACAAAAACAAAACAAAACAAAACAAAAGAAATAACAAAAACTACTCTGCTACTTTTCTGGAGAAAGATACTGTGGGATACCACCCAGGTTGTTCCTGGATGTCATGCTAGCTAATGAGATAAGCCGTCTGTTGTCATCCAGCAGTTGGCTGTCCTGCCACTGAGTTGGACAGACAGCCACATAAAAGTGCAATATTGAGGGACTAAGGCGATGACTCCGTTGGTAAAGTGCTTGCTGAACAAGTACAAGGACCTAAGTTCAGATCCCTAGCACCCACATCATAAAAAAAGCCAGGCTCAGCAGCACACATCTGTGATCCCAGAGCCGGGGCAGAACCAGGAGCATCCGGGGCCTCCTGATCAGCCACTCCAGCTGAACCAGAGAGTTCCAGGTTCAGTGAAAGAGGAAGTCTCAAGAATACAGTAGAATTAAAGGAAGATATAATACTGACCCTTGCCCATTATCCATGTGTGTTCACCCCACATGTGCACTCACATGCAGACAAATGAACATGTGTGTGCATGTGCACACACACGCACACACACACACACACAGAGTGCAATAGTGTGTAGTATATAAGGGCACACACATAAGCACACAAGTGCAATAGTATGTAGAATAGAAAGGCTGGCACAAATGGGAGATGGGAGTGCCTGTGGACCATGGCAGAAACATCTACAGTTTCTTCAGCAACCTTTATAAGAATATTCATCTCCATCTCTCCTGCAGGGCTACGGGAGAGTCATGTCCACCATAAGTACTCAAAGTGTGTTCCAGGGGATAAATACAGGCTTAAAAGGAAAACAAAAACCAAGCCACGCCAGACAGCTGAGGATTCGGCGATGTGACCTTGCCTCACCGTAATGGGAACATGGAAATCGCATTTTGAAATACAAGCCTCGGGATCTCTTTTTTCCATTAAATAAGGAATTTCTTGGGATTTGCTAAACATTTCTGTTTTATTCAATACAGAAACTTTAAGGCGCGAGGGGTGCCAGAAACAAACCTGGAACCTTAAGCCTAGGATGGGGTTTGTTTATTTGGGCACAGGAAACCAGCACACAGCGTTCTGCACCCCTGCTCCCCGAGGGAAGCCCTTCCACGGAGGCACCAAGAGGAATGCAAGTGTGCATGGGTCCCTGGACTTGGAGGTTTTGTTTGTTTTTTTTTGATGAGTTCTGTAACAGGTCTGAGCCCAGTGTCTGGAGCTCTCTCCACTTTGCCTCTTGCTCAGATAATCCACGGGAGATTTCAAAACATCCATCAAGTGGCAACAAAACACACCCTGTGGGCAGCCTGGTCCTGTGGGCAGCTTGGAAATACCCTTTGTAGCATGTGGACTCACAGGGAGTTCTGGCTTTTCTCAGCCTGTAAGACTCGGCCTCCCTGGCCCCAAGCAGGCTGAGGCAACGGAGAAGGCTAAGTGATGCAGAAACACCGAGTCCTCCCGCAGAACAACTGCTAATGTGAAAATAACTCGGAACACCCTGGAGTGCAGTCTGGGAAACCGCCTGGAGCCACAGAGACTCTAGGCTGCTGCAGCTGGAATGAATCTTCCAGATAAGTCATCAGCCCTCTCACTCTCCAGCTGAAGAGGATGCAGCTCTGAGAAGAGAAGGGCCTTGTCCAGCCCTACACGGTCCCTTAATAGCAGGCCTAGGCCCAGACTCCCAAAGCCAAATGTTCTGATTTCTATCACCAGGGGCTGGCTCCCTGTCATGGTTACTGCTGAGTGTCGTCTTGATGAGATCTCTAGGAGATGAACCTCTGGGCATCTCTGTGAGGGATTTTCTAGACTGGGTTAATTGAGACAGGAAGACCCATGTGGGTTGTGGTCGGGCATGGGCTGGGTTCTAGGCTGAATAAAAAGGAAAGCTAGGTTGTAGCATTTGTCTTACTCTGCTTCCTGACTGTGGGTGTCTCTTGTTCCAGCCATCATGACTGCCCAGCTATGACAGACTGTATCCCCTCAAACTCTAAGCCAAGCAACCCCTTCTGCCCACAACTGCCTTCCTCAGCTACTTTGTCACATCTACAAGAAAAGTCATAACTATATCCCTTAAATAATGAAGTGGTGAAAAAGGCTATCAGAAAGTTCTGGATTCACAGTCCAGGTCGCTGTGGATGGATAAGTCATGTGATCTTACTTGCCTCACGTGTTATGAGCTGAATTTGAATCATTCCCCACAGGTTTGTATATTGAGTGCCTGTTCCCTAGTTGGCAGTGCTATTTGGTAGTATGTATAGCCCTGCAGAGGCCAGGCCGAGTGGGCAGAGGAGGTCACTGGGGTGAAATTTTCAAGGTTATTATATCCAGCCCCTGGTTCCAGTCCTGGATTCTCTGCTTCCTGGTCTGTTGCCAACATCATTTCTGCTTTCAATACATAAGCAGTGGACATATGGCGTGTTTGTGCTGTGACCGTGTTGGTTAAGGTTGTGGTTGACACATGACAAGTTCTGGGCTGGCATTAAGTTATCCGGGGAGCAGACCAACCATTTGGGAGTTAACCTTGCCTCAAACCCTCTGTTCCACTCCTGCAGCCTCTTGGCTCAGTAGCTCTCCCCAGACAAACGGCTTTATTTTTCTGCCCTACAAGTGGTATAATCGAATAGACTGGTTCCTCTGTTTTCACTGCTGGGAAATTCAGAGCAAAGTCTCCCACATATCTCCTGCAGTCACCCAAACACTGGGCTTTTCACAAGAGCATTATTTGTGTCTTTCTTTTGTTCTACCCAAGTTTCTCCTTTATTCCATTTTTTCCTTCCTTATTCTGCCTTACATACCATATCACTTAATTAAATAGGGTTGCCTCAAATCGTTTTTGGAATGAAGTCTCAAACAAATACCTTTCAAGAGATGATCGGCCAACACTGTCAATTACGGAAAAGGGAGGCAAACAAGGGCCAGCAAGATGATGGTTCAGCAGGTTAAAGACACTTCAAAGTGTGATGACCTGAGTTTGATCCCTGAATCCCACATGATAGAAGAAGAAAACTGGCCCCTGCAATCTGTCCTCTGACCTGCACACATGTGCCATGGCACACACGTGTGTAGTCACAAACACGCAAAGTAAACACATGTAAAAACAGTCACACAAGAGTATAATTTATCCTTTGATAATCCCTGCCTAATTCTTTCCTCCTTTTAACTCTTACAGGTATGATATTTTCCCTGAAATACAAAACCAAGTGGCAAAGAAAACCAAATGTGGGTCTGCCGCACATCTGTGAGCATCAGAGGGCAGAATCTACATCCCTTCAGAGCTTTGGACCAGTGAAGAGAACAACCAAAACGTTGAATTTTTCAGTGTCAGGTCGCATTTTATCTTGCATGCTTCTAGCCACACAGCTAGTTTTAGAAAGGAAACCATTTAGGAGAGAGGTCAAGGACGGGGAGGAACCATGATAAAAAGTACTCAGATGGGGAAAAATCGTTCCTGTTTCCTCCCCATGGGAAACAATGCATTTTCATTAGAGAAAAGGACCACATACTGTAAGATAAGCAGTGAAAAAATAATTGATAAAAATCATAAACGGAAGGGAATATTTTGAACATTAGCTTGGGAGGGCATGTGAGATTATAGCTATGGAAAGCTCTGAAGGCTGCTTCTGCAGGTCCTTGTTTTTGTGTGTTTGTTTGTTTAGCTTTTGGCCCTGGGGGTCCCTGGCATAGCATCAATCATGTGATGTAGTCTCCTATTTTATAACATCACGCGCAAGAGAGGCAATCTGTGTCTGTAGTCACTCTGAGGAACATGTGCATGTAACTTAATTTGCAGTTCCCTTGTGAGTCAGTTCACACTGGCTGCCTGAGCAAGAACCTGGTGGGGTTTGTGTTGTTGTTGTTGTTGTTACTGCTGCTGCTGTTGCTGTTGTTTTTCATGCAGTCAGAAAAACAACATCTTGACTGTAGAGAGCAGGGACTCTGATTTAAAACATAAATTTATATAAAACAAGAGGAGAGCCAGGAGTGAGATGGATGCTGAGGCTAGCCCCAGGCTTCACTCTGTTTTTGCTGAGTAACTGGGTTTTGTAATTATTTGTCCCCATCTGATACTAATAAAAGGATATGCAGGGTTTTCAAAGGCATAGAAAAATAGGATAAGGATAAATATGCAAGAAAAACGGGGCACAAGGGAAGCCAGGACGAGAAGTAAAGGTGAGAGGGGTACGAAGAGTCCTTTCCTGGAGAACTAGTAACCACAGTGGGCTACAGATTGGTCTTCAGCTTCTAAACGCCAAAAATGAAGATGCAGACAATGAGTCTTCAAATCAGCATTTGTAGATAACCCAAAAGCCTTCGTTGCACATTTGTGTGTGAGCACACACAGACCACAACACAATCACACAATATATACACACACATCACACACCCACACACACTCTATCTCTCATACATACCCCCCTCTCTCTCACCCTCCTCTCTCTCCCTCTCTCTCTCTCACACACACACACACACACACACACACACACACACACTCTTGTTTTCCTGGCTTTGACTGTTGATGGTCCCTCCTCTTGTGGACCCTTGTGAAGGGCATTGCTGTTCTGCCAATCCCCTGTGTTCTGTTAAACTTCTGAGAAGAGTTTTCCGGGATTGCCTGTGGCTCTGTCTTGGAGTGAGTTGGAGGTGCTGGACTGGGAAGGTGCCTGAGGTGTCTTGGCTGGAAAAGGTGTGGATGGATAAGTATACCATCCCTCTTGCTTCTCCATGGGATAATTCACAGCTCTGAGCTCTGAGCTGCAGTAACTCCCAGAAGTCCCCAGAAGAAAATAGCCTGGGTTCCCAATGTGGCCACTGAGTGATGATACCCCTGGGTTGGTCCTTTCTCTCCATAATGTGTCCTGGGAGAACCAGAACCAAACAGACTCTGGGTTCTAGTCAATGGTGGTTTCAACATGGCTCAGCACACAGTGGTGGTCAATACACACTACCTCCTATAGAGGTCCCCTTGACCATGCAAGGGCACATCTGCATGAACAATGCCAAGGCTATATCCAACATCACTCTGGTGAGGGACCATTTCATAGAGTGAACTTGTAGCATCGCTGTGTGAAGCTGAATAACTAGCTTTATTTAGCCCGCAGTTGTCTAATCTGTCTATATCTCTCCTCCACATACCTCTCCCAGCTGTCTGTGCGCCTCTCTTTCTCTGTACCTGCCCCTCTCTCCAGGGTCTGTATCCCAGACTAGCCTTAAATGTTATAGTTGAGATTGACTTTGAACTCTTCATCTTCCTGTCTCTACCTCCTTCAGGTGCTGATTATAGGTGTGTGCCACCACACCTGGCTGTATATGATGCCAGGGATTGAACCCTGTGGATGCTAGGTAAATACCACCAACTAAGCTGCATCCCAGCCCATTTTACTCCCCTTTCTAACAAGCGACAACCAACTGATCATTGGTCCGTCTGGCTCTGAAATCCCTTAACACACAACACGCTGCTTCTACATGAGTTCCAGTGTTTGAGGCAGGGAAAGAAAAATCAGAACCCTTTTTCCTGATGTGCTTTTTGGAATCCCAGTCCATTCTGCTCAAGTCTTCAGGGTGGAAAGCTACGCAGTGGCCCCAGAAGAGAGGAAAACCAGTGTCTCAAGTGGCTGTCACCTCTCTCAATGCGATACGTAAATGGAGTGGCTTTGGGAGGGACAGAGCTGTCACTGTGGTCCCAGGAGTATGAGGGCAATTTGTAAATGGACAGAAAATACCAAGGCCTTTGGAGGCGTGGAGAAGCACAAATAGCACCACCTGCTTACAGTGAGTGGATAGCAGGATGGGGCAGACTAGCCCGAGAGCAGCAGCTAAGCCCAGGAGCTCTGGGAGCCGGATGCTGTCATGCAGAGTGTCTGCGGGACAAAGAAGAATCCCAACCCTGCCCTCTGGCAAGCTATATCCAGTACACTAGACGTCTCTAACCCCGAAGTGTGATACTAATCTCCATCATGTAGGGCTATGGGGGAGAGTTACATGAGACTGTCTAGCCCCTGACCACAGCATGGATGTCCTGTCAACATCGGGGTTGCAGTTTGTTAGCTAATCCCGAGCTTGGGAAATACAAGGGCACCATCTTGGGCCGCAGACGTGCCAATGCCCTCAAAGTAAGCTTTTCTACTCACAGCTATTTCAGATCTACTTTGCATTTTTATTTGATTAAATCCCCATAAAGAGAAAACACATCCAGATTATGCCCTCTTACAGAATATCCATGCCTTAGGGCACTTGAATTCATGATTTGAATTTCAGGAGGAAAAGAAGAAGAAGAAAAGACAGAGAGAAAGAACTCTAAAATGAAACCAAATGAAATGGTTGGCCTGCTACTTTTCTGTAAGAGTTAGCTGGTATTATACTGAAGGACTCTCTTCCTTGGATCCCAGATGGGCCAGATGCACGGAAAGTGCTATTCTTTTGGATCGTTTGGTCTCTTTCAGTTCTGGGACCCCCCCTGAGAAAAGCAGTGAAATAAGTCCTTTGTGTGGTCAGAAAGAGCCACTTCTGTCCGCCACTGTCGCACTTGTGTTCTGAGCATCTTTGAAGCCGCTTAGCCCGTGTACCCCTAATGGGTCCTTTGCTTTTCTTTACTTGTCAATAAATTAGAGAATATTTTCCCCTGTGTCACTATTCTCCTGTAATTTATGTCCCGCAGTCTCGGGGGGTTCATTCAAGGCTCAGGAAACTCGGCTATTCCTTGAAGATTCATTGCAATGTTTGTTTGTAATTAAACTTACAGCTGAGTTCTGTAAGCAGAAACCAGAGGTAGTTGGTCTCCACTGTCACTCTCAGCAAGTCTTCCCAGGCTTAGCCCCGGCTCTGTAGAACTCAGTCTGCAGCAGTTCTCTTGTGTTTCTAAGCCATCTGATCTCTGAGCTGTGCAATTAGCACCTTGTTACGGATGTCGCAATGTTCCGATTGTCAGCATCACACACAACTGAGAAGAAGACCTAGTCCCTGCTGTATTCAAGCAGCCTGGTTTACAGTGGGCTCTAGAATCAGAGAGTTGGCATCCAGAACGACTTCTGCGCCTAAGATTGCATGGCAATAAGCCATATTGTGTGGTGACATTGTCGATCCCAGATATCTGTAACCTTTAAAGAGATTTCTTTGTATTATTTTTAATTACATGTATATGCATGCATGCCTGTGTGTATGCATGTGAGAAAAGGTGTCCTCAAAGCTCAGGACAATGTCAGAGTCCCTGGGGCTGGAGTTATAGATGGCTGTGAGCTGCCCAAGATGGGTGCTGGGAAGAAGATTCAAGTCCCCTGCAAGAGCAGCTCCTCCTCCAAATCTCTCGGCCATCTCTCCAGACCCAGAGACGTTTATTTTCTGCTTACTAACCTCCACTTTTTCGGAACTACAACCCCCAAGTCACTCTGTGATCCCAGCAGGCTGAACCTACTACCGATTTTCAGGTCTGTGCCAGGACTTAAGCTCCTCAACTCGTGCATTTCCCTCATGGCCTCTGGGCTGAGTGTATAGCCTAAGTCAGCTCTGCGACAGTCAGGAATCTGCTGGGACTGCAGACACGTTCTTTTATTCAAAATCTCTAAATCTGAAAGGCTTAACAATTCAAGGTGGATTTTTAGTGACTGATGTTTGGTTATTTATTCATGGTAAGTTTGGTTTTCTACTCATTTGGTTGTGAAACATGGCTTCACTGACGGCAGGCCATTAATACGAGTCTTGATGAACCCCACTTCTGTGACTGCTCAGACACAGTCAAGGGTTTGAGGAAAACCCAGGCTAAGTCTTATACCATACTGACATATTCTGAAACATCTGTGTTTTGGATAAGAAATATGAACTGGAGCAGACATTTTGCATTTGTACATACTATTTCCCGTCTGGAAAGTTCACCTACCCCACACCCATCCTTCTCAACTTAAAAAGTTCTGCTTATTTCACATGCTCCAAATGAAATCTCTTCTCTGTAGGGAAGCACACACCCTGACCTACTCGGCAGAATCAGCCACACTACTGCTTTGTTTCTGTAAGTGCCAACATAAGGGGCCAATGGCATAGCATGGGGTAGAGCTTTTGCCAAGCATGCATGAAGCCCTGGGTTCAAGTCTCAGTATCATTAAGAGAGAAAAAAGTCCCCAAACCCCAGGAAACCAAATATTGATCCATACACATTCCAGTGGTCTCTACACTGTACTCAATCAACTTTGTGAGCCACATCACCTTCCCTGTATGCTAGGAGCAGGGACTTGTCTTGGGGGTCTATGAGCAGTGTGGGCACGGTAGCAGTAGAGTATCTTACCTATATTGAGTCTCACAGAGGGAAATAGGGGAAATGTCACAGAGCCACTAAAAGCACACATCTAGTTCTTTTCGTTGGAAAGCATAAGTGTCAGCCTATTTTGTAAAAATGCAAACAACTGTATTTTCATCAATATAGAAAAATAGTGAGACATGAAACACAGTAGAGAATTGGCTAACAGGCACATCATCTGATTCCAGTGATGGACAGACACCTCCTAATCCCAGCGAGCTAAGGCTGCCTCAAACCTGTCAGTCACAAGACCTCTCTGGGGGCCTGTGCATGCCGAGGACTCAGTGTGTATTTGCCAAATGGAATGAAATTCCTATCCACTGGGTAATTTATTGGCAATGAGAGCGATGGCCAGGAAGAAGGGAGCCCCAGCTGCAGAGTAGCCCCTTTGAGACTGGCCAAGGCCTTATCTGTTAAGGATACTGACAAACATACTCCAAACCCAGGGAATCAGAGGCTATGAGTGTACTCACGACTCGATTATTTAGAACTGACTAATTAACATGTGTGGACTTTACTTGCTACTTCGTGTGCTTTCCTTTTTAGGAGTAAGTCAGTACCAAAATGACTGTTACTTGGCTTAACCACTGTGAGGTGTACCTGGCTTTAGGTGTTGATTTAGAATCCTCCTGACCGTGAAAATGCTTCACAATCAGAGGACTCCCTGCACCTGGCGGCCCTGACGTGCTTCTACAGAGTGCATATGTTTTCAATGGCGTTTGGGACTTCGATTGCCTTTGAATGGGGTTTCTGGAGCACTGAGAAAATACGGTTGCACGTGAGCTGCCTCGCACTAGAGCTTACACCAATGGTTCCTGGGGAGCCTGTGCTGGTGGGGTGGACTGCCAGCAAAACCCTGCTGTGCCTTGTCTTGACAGATAGCCCCAGCCCGTGTCACACCAGACAGCTTCTACCCCAGGATGATTGATGTAAAGACTAACCAATTGTGTGCTACACGCATGTAGTCAAGTGGCCAAAATGAGGGAGGGGGCGGGGAAGGATGGTTTCCCATCTCCACGTGCTTCCTGGCTCAATGGGAGACTGGAAGGTCAAAGGAAGGCCTGCCAACGCAGCAACTCAGGTCAAACCAGACCCAAGGATTTGTCACAGAATATGCCAAAGAAGGTATGGCAAGGCAAGTGAAAACCAGGGATGGGTGCTCAGGTGTCCCGGCCTGGGTGGGACTTTGCATGGGCAGAGTGCTAGAGGTAAACCCCAAATTGCATCCAGGCCAAGACAGTTCTCAGGCGTCTACTTCTGTTATACTTTCAGGGCAGGCATGCTAGACTGAAGTCAGGATCTTCTCTAACTCACTGGCATAAGCCTCCAGCCACGCGGAATGCTCCCCAGCTTTTATGAATAATGTGTTGAGTAAACGAGGGCCTAGGTGTGGTCCCACCCTTCCCCTCCTCCTTTACCTTCCCACAGTCTTAGGCTGCTGGTATTCAGCTCTAACCATGACTGTGAGGTCAGCATGCTCGGGGGAACAAACTAAATGCAACTGAGGTCCCCATACAAATAATGGTCAATACATTCAACATCTCCAGTTTAAACACATTCATTTAAAACCACATTCTCAAGCAACCCCTAAGCGTTTGCACATTCAGTGGTCTTTGATGGCACAATTGTCTCCTGAAGATCCAGTTGCTCTTGAACCACTCACCCGTTCAACTTTGGCTAAGCCATGCAGTGGTCTTGGGCACACCATAAAACCTTCTCAATGATTTCTGTGCCTCCTATGTAAAATGAGAGCGCTGGACTGGATGATGGCGGAGTCCTTCCCCTCATCCACTCGAGCGGGATTGTATTTAACATCTCTTTTTTGGTTCTAGTGAAGAGAGTGTTTGAATCAAAGTTACAGCTGAGGCTTTGCTGTGAAGACCATGTAGGCATGCTAGCTTTGTGCTCGTCATCTGGGATGATAGGACCAACCTGGAGCCTTAGGAAGCCCACTCTCATTCTTTCTCCCTTAACAGCATTCACCTCCTCAGTGCTGGGATTACACGCATGCACCACCATGCCTGGCTTTTTAAACATGTGGGCCCTAGGGCTCGAACTCAGGTCCTCAGACTTGGGTAGTATATAGTTTACCAACTGCACCATCTTCTCAACCCTACACCGTGCTTTATCTTGACATACACCCTCACAGAATGTCCTAATACCCCTACTGACCTTATGCTAGGCTTTTGAGACTAGTTATTTTCCTGTAGTTATGACCAAGATGTGTGAAAAACATGTTAAAAGATTAAGGACCTAATCTCATGATTCATTTCAGAGGTTCTGTCCACTATGTTGGTAGGAACATATTAAAGGAGTTCCTCATCTCTCTGTAGGCATGAAGGAGACTGGGAGGAGCCTGGGACAAAATATGCCCCCTTCTCCCCAAGACCTGCCCCAGTGACCTAGTTCCCTCAGGTTTGCTTCATGTGTTAAACTTTCCAGAACATTCCAAGACAGTACTATGGGCTGGAGGAATTGAATGTGTCTATGGGGGCATTTCATATTCAGATCATAACAGACATAGGCATTGCTTTTCCCAACGTTGAGAGCTGCCACCCATTGAGCATCTGCTCTGCATAAGCACTCTGTGGGAGCGCTCTCCTCAGTCTCCCTGACTCTGATGCTGATGTGATCATGAACACTGCTAAGTGATGCTTAGAGGAGTTACCCAACCCAGCTAAGCAAGAGACACAGAGGACCAGTGATTCAAGTAGAGGTCGGGCACCTTCAAACCAGTGGGCTCTAAGTGCCCTCTGTACTAGGCACTAATGCTAGTCAGGGTTTACAGCCTACATTTGTAGCTCAGACAATTTTAAAGTTGAAATGCATTTAGGAAATCATTTAATCTTAGCGAGTTCTTGGAGCACCTAGAAGATTTAAGAACACATCTAAACAGAATAAGAGAATGGCATAATTATATGGATGGATGCCCACACATTACACATGTCTATATTTATACTACAGATGTAAAGTCCCTCTTTACAAGCTGCCATGGAACACTCTCAAAAATCGGTATATATTTGGCCAGGAAACCTCCCCTCAATCCTTTTCATTTAAAATGCTGGGGTTGTATTGGGAACAACATGTCCTCCAGCCTACATGCATTATCTTCTCCGGTGGGGACTTAGTGTTCTAGCCAAGAGGAACAGAATTGCCATTGTCTAAATATACCCTGCTTTCCCCCGACTCAATACTTTCTTTGTCCATATTGTTCCTGGGGCTTAGAATGTCTCCCCCAAGTATCTGTCTATGGAACTTCTATGCATTCCTCAATCCCACCTCAAAAACTGTCTTCTTCTCAGGGCTGGTCCTGACCCTTACATTTAGATGAACTCACATGTCTGCCCTCACTACCATACATGGTAGTGCCAACCTTTGGCATGACTTTGGGTCCAGTCTTAGGAATCTCTAACACACAACATGAAACCTTCCATGCTCAACCGTACACTAGACATAGTCACATAGTCACTGAGTATAATTCAGGGGTGCTTGCACTGCAGGGATAGTGTGTGTGTGTGTGTGTGTGTATACACTGATTTCAATATATTCTAATAGAAACCACTCTGTTTTACATTAAAAACTCATTTTGCTCTTTATGCCTTTGTTGAAACTGCAGCATTCTTTCTATTATTTGCATTAACTTTCTAAGCTAAAGTAAATAAGTTTATATAATAGGCTGAATCAGCAAATAGGATTAAGTCAAAACATCTTTTAAAAGGAGAAATGGCTAATTGAGTGTGAGTGTCAATAGTTAATGTAAAGAAACAGAAAGAAGAAAAGTCACCCGTGATAGGATTTGTTTTTAGACAATCAGTACTTTTATTTGTAAAACATACAACTTTTTAAGAAGCATGTGTGTACAATGGTGTGTGTGTGTGTGTGTATTATGTTCATGTACATGTATATGCAGGGGTATACTGGTTAGGTTTGTTTTTTGTTTGTTTGTTTGTTTGTTTGTCAACTTGATACAAGCCAGGTCATCTGGGAAGAGAGACCGTCAATGGAGGACATGTCTCCATCAGACAGGCCTGTAGGCACGTCTGTGGGGGTGCCTCCTTGTCTAATGGTTGATATGGGAGGACTCAGATCACTGTATGCAGTGCCATACCTAGCAGATAGTCCTGGGTTGTATAAGAAAGTAGGCTGGGCAAGCCTCCATGATCCTCTATGGTTCTGCTTCAGTTCTTGCCTGTAGGTTTATGCCCTGAGTTCTCCCCTTGGTTCCTCTTGATCTATCTGTAAGCCAGACAGACCCTCTCCTCCTCCAGGTGCTTTGGTCAGTGTCTTATCATAGCAACAGAAAGTGCATATGCTCACGTAGAGTACAGAGGGGCAACCTTAGGTATCATTTTCAAGAATCTCACCCACCTTGAGGCAGGGTCTCATTGGCCTGGAGCTTACCAATAAGTCTGGTCAAGTTGGCTAGCAGTCTCCGGAGAGTCTCCTGTCAGTCTCCACCTTCCCAGTGCAGGGACTACAAGCATATGCCATCGTACCTGGCATTTTTATGTGGGCTTGGGGGGCTGACCTCGGGTCCTCACAGTTGCAAGGCAAGCACTTTATGGACTGAGCCATCCAGTTAGCCTCAAAGCATAGGACTTTCTACAAATGTAACCAGTAGTTTGTTGGCAAATGATACTCTCAAAAAGTGCATCCTAATTTTTATCTGAGCCTCTCAGGATATCTCAGCCACTACTGGCCACTTTCCTGTGGTGCAACTACACAAAAGGAAAAGTTAAAGGAAGATGCTGAAGACCACCCTTTGCATTTCACGGACCTTACCAGGCTCTATCAGCACCGTCGTATTGGTGCTGCATACACTACTGAGGTCAGTATTACCGTCACCATCTTATATGAGACAATGGACATCTAGAAAAATTGCCTATCCAATAGGGAGGGAAAGGACCCAAATACATCTTACAGGGTCAGATGGCTGACTTAGCAAAGGTGTTTGTCTTCCTCTTCCCTTCCGCCAATTACCTGGTAACGGCAGAAAAGATACACATACAACAACATCTATAAAACCAGAAAGGATGTGGTCAGCAGATAAAAGTTCTGAGGGATTTCTGGATGTGAGAGTTTATGATGGCGAGAAGCTTCAAAGTGGAAGGGCTACCCAGACGGAGCACTGTGGAGATGAAGACATCCTAAAGTCAGAAGTGGCTAGAACAATGAGAGGCAGGAAGCTGCTGAACACAAGGGGCCATGAGCACAAAGGACAGGGTGGCTTAATGAGTGACAGCAGCCATGGCCCACCCCTCCCAGGATGAGTGACAGCAGTCATGGCCCACCCCTCCCAGGCCTGTAAAGCTGCTGGTGGGAGATCTCAATAACCATCCATCAAATATCAAAAGATATACAAACACAAGTAAAGATATGGAGGTCACCAGCCATTTTATCTATAACCCTAGTTTAATGGATACACCAAGGCATCCCAATTTATTATTCACAAAAGGAATCAACCTAGGCATCCATACGTGGAAGAATGAATAAAGAAAATACGGCATACATATATACACACAGTGAAGTGTTATTCAGCTCACAGGGGTGAAGCTGTTGTTCACAGCACTTTGGATGGGCCTGGAGAACACTGTGTTGAGGGAAACAAGCTAGGAACAAAGAGACAAGGACTGCTTGCCCTCACTTACCTGTGGGAGCTTGAAAATGGCTCTCATGAAAGTAGACAGATAAGCGATCAAGGGTGGAAGGAGGGGTGGAGGAAGGCTGGTTGGCGGAGACAGGAATGCAATTGGATAGGGGGAACGTTTAACGGTTCTGCAACACAGGTGAATAGCTATGGTTGATATTAATTGTGTATTTGAGGTGATACATATACCAAGTATCTTGATCTAATCATTTTAAATTGTATTGTAATATTCCATAAATATGTGCATTTATTGAATCAATGAACAATTTAACAGACTAGCAGAGAGGCAACTCAACTGATAAAATGCTTGTTGCATACGCTGGAAAGCTTGAGTTTGGTCCCCATGTAAAACGCCGAGCTTAGTGGCGTCCTTTCATTGGGACCTGCAGCTTGACAATTTAGAGACCCTCATTGCTAGGGAGGCAAAGCCAGGGCACCCCTAAACTGGGAAGCCTCAGATCCCAGTGAAAGATTCTGTGTCTGACAACAAGGTGGATGGCTCCTGAGGAAGGATAGCCAATGCTGGCCTCTGCTCTCCATACACAGGCACAGGTACACTCACATTCACATGCATCTTAATACCTTGCTGCAAACGAGTACATAGCTCCTACCCACTCACCCCCATATACAACTGTAAAGTACACTCTTAAGGTTCCAGTACTCAATTATAAATGTATGCATCAAAATGAACATGCTCCTCAAGTAACTCTCACAATGTTTACAGGAAACCTGTCCGTAAAATAAGGCAGAAAGCAACAACTCTGGAAACCCCAGAGTCACAGACACTGCATTTTCTGACCATAGTATAATCAAGTTAGAGGTTAAATTGGGATTAGGAAAAAGGAGCCAGTTCTCCATACTTACCTTTCAAGTACATAACGCACTGGTCACATCGATTTTTAAAACACATGAGACTGAAAAATCAGCACTCTATATCAGATCTTACAAGATGTAACCTAAATAGCAATTTCCCATGCTGATAGATTAGCAGAAGAAGACCAAATTATCCCAGTAGACAGAAAATATCAAGTAAAATCCATGACCTAAAGCCAAGTGTGGTATAGTATGCCTTTAGTCCCAGCACTTGGGAGGCAAGGGCAGGCAGCTATCTATGAGTTCAAGGTCAGCCTGGTTTATGTGGAGCATGCTGGTGGTCCCGCCAAGGCTACATATTGGGACCTAGTATGAATAGCAATGGCTATTCATAAGAGAAGTTCATTATCTTGACAGAGTAAGAATCAAAGATACATTATTAAACTAGTAAAGTGTACAAGCAAAAATTTATGGTAAGCTGTTTTCAGTAGCAACATAAGAACTGAAAAAGGCAAAATGATCATTACTACAAATAAAATTATGCACTTAGAAAGAAAAAAGTTACATTTTCTTGAAAATCTTCAAAGACATAAGCAAATGTGAAGGTGATACTATGTTCACAGATAGAATGTCATAAAAGCAATGTCAGTGTTCCCGAGTAGAACTACAGACTCAAAAATAGGTTTGATAAAACTTCTAAAGGATTGTCAAGGAAAATTGAAAATTACAATTTTAAAGTTCATTAGAAAGTGCAAGTTTTTATATAAAGCCATAACAAGAAGGAGAGACAGGCTCTACGGATTGAGCTTTGCTATAAGCGTTAGTAATTAAGACCCTTAATTACAGATGTAAAGGTGGAGAGATGGTCAACCGAGGACAGATACAGAAGAAACTATGAGTGGAAACTCAATATCGGACAGAGTCTGGTGAAAGGAGGAGACTATTGCATAAACAGTCCTATCATTGAGGGACAAAATGAAAACAGATCCTACTCACAATACATAGAAAAATCAGCTCTGGGGATCTCCATGTTAAGTGAATTACCTATTAAATAGTATATGTTTTCTCTTATTTGTAGTTTTTAGGAGGTGTGTGTGTGTGTGTGTGTGTGGATGTGTGTGTGTGTGTATATGTATGTATTGTGTATATGTTTGTGTATGTGTGTGTATATGCATGTGTGTATGTATGTGTATGTATGTGTATGTATGTGTGTGTGTATGTATGTATGTATGTATGTGTATGTATGTATGTGTGTATGTGTGTATGTATGTGTATGTATGTATGTATGTGTGTGTGTATGTGTGTGTATGTGTGTATGTATGTGTATATATGTATGTGTGTGTATGTGTGTTTGTTTCTGGGTGACAGAAGAGACCATCAGGAAAGAGGAGAGGAGAAGGAGGGTGCAGAAGCATGGATGAGGAATAATCTCAACATACACAAGCTTGAAAATAAATAAAATTACAATGCTTTTAATCGTGAGTTGCAAGACTTTGATACTTTTAGAAAGAAATGTAAGAGATTAGCTTTATGTCCTTGGGAATAATTTCCTAAGAAGTAGAAAGACTCACTATAATGACATAAAACATGCATTTAAATTTATTAAAACTAAGGGCCTCTGTTGAGCCAAAAACACTATAAAATTTAATATGAGCTACTGGAAAAAATATTACAGGAGCTAACGAGAAAAACATTCATATTCAAACTATGTAATGAGCCTCTGACTTGGTGTTGAAATAGCAAAAATCAAATTTAAAACCAGGAGGTACAGACAGCTCACAGAAGATGTATGGACAGGCTACACAGTGATTGATGATGGCCAGAGAAATGTCAATTATACAGTGATACTATTTTATGCCTAATATAGCAGTAAAATTAATCCATTCCCTAATACCAAGTACTGGAAAGACGATGCACCCTTGAGAACTTGCCTGCACTTCTAGTAGGCATGAGTGTGGACATAGCAGCCGAGCAAGTCAACTCGGCATATCTTATGCCTCCCAGACATGTTCGGTGACCTAGCAAGGCAACGCGTATGCATACCCTGCAGGGATCCTTACTGATGCTTATGAGGACACATGTTCCAGAACATTCATAGCAGAATGTTTATAGCAGGAAAACAAACAAGAAAACCCAAATATTTGGGGCTGGAGAGTTGGCTCGGTAGTTAAAAGCCCTTGCTTCTCTTACACCGGACCTGGATTTGATTCCCAGAACCTACATGGTGGCTCATCATTGTCTGTAATTCCAGTTCCAGAGGATCTGATGCCATCTCCTGTCCTCTGAGGGCACCAGGCACACATGCAGTGCACACACATACATGTAGACTAAGCACTTGTACACGGGGAAAGAAAACTTTTTTTTTTTAAAAAAAGACAAGTATTTATTCAAAGAATGATGCTATATTTACATATATTAAGTTCCACATACTCATGCTGTGTTGTGCTAAAATGAAGGAACCACAGCTCAGTGTACCATTCATGTTAAATGAGAAATCAAGCTGAAGACAATGTAAAGACCATGCTAATACAATTTAAAACAAAACAATATTAAATAATATGACCTTTATAGATATATACATGTGTAGTTACCACTACTACTATTACCAAAAATTACATTATTTTAAGATGGTGTCTCATTATGTAATACTGGCTGTCCTGGAACTTGCTATGTAGATCAGACTGGCCTTGGATTTAAAGAGATCTGCATGCTTCTGCCTCCCCAGTGCTAGGATTACAGGTATATGCCACCCCCCCACTAGCTGCCATTATTGTTTTTAAAGGCAATGATGGGATAACATAAAATTCTGGGCAGTATTTTCTCTAAGGGAGAGAAAGCAGGGTGGCTGGAGCCCCTGGGAGTGGCACACAAGGCTAGGGATGCCTGGTGTTCTTAGCGGGGCAATGTCCACAGCTGTCTGTTAATTACCTGCTTGACAGTCTGCTTCCACAGGACATGTTTTCTCCTATACGTATTAAGTATTACACCTTCTATAGGAACAAGAGTCATGTTTTAAACACTTAAATCCTCGAAACAGCTTGGTGGTTTTATGATTCACTTTTAAAATCCTTTAGGCCAAGTGATAATTTCTCTGGTGTTTAAACTGTTTCAAAGCACGTGAGAAGATGAGGGACTGATTTGTAAAACTTTGGGCTAGCATCATTAGATTGGCAGGACCCAATGGCACTGACTTACAAAAGAGAGCAATGCAATACTCATAAGTCGTATCAGGTAGCAAAGGCAACGACTACATGGAATCTAGCAGGTGCATCAGTAGACAGGCAATTGTACAGACACAGACATCCACTGATCACATAGAACCACTATGTAAATGCAGCAGAGGAAACAGGCAAGTGAGTGTTTTAATGAAGGTGAACAAAATTTGGTAAAGCTCAACAACCTTTCCTTATAAAAATGTGGATAGGAACTTATAACTGGATAACAGTATCTACCATACATATCCGGCGGGCCACACACTCAGTGGTGAACTACTTCTAGAAATACTTCATCACTGGAATGAGTTAAATCTGGAAGGAGGTGAGACTGTTGGTTTCCATTGCTCAGACTCAAAAGCTTTGGGTTCCCGGGTCACTGAGAGATCCTGCCCTATCCCTATTGGGTTCCTGGCAATTGATGCTTGCTGAGGGAAGGAGAGTCACTCTCCTTTGGGGCTATGGCTGCTCGTAGGTGGCCCTTGCTCCAGTGGCTGGCTACATGCCCATGTGAATACAGGAAGCATTAACTGGACTCAGGGTTATTAGTAACAAACAAAAAATAAAAAGACATCAAGTTGGAAGAAGACGGAATGTAGGGCACTGGGGGGGTGGTGGATACAGTTAATATGTACTGTATACTGTGTGAAGCTTTCAAAGAATAAAGAATGTTAATGAACTGAACAAGGATGTCACCAAAGAATAGGCCAAACTGGACATGGCCAAACCCTACATAAAAACTACAGGCAACTGTGGAAAGCTGGGAGTGGAAGAGGAGGTCTTCCCCAGGGAAGAACACATTGATTGGTAGGCCAGTGACAAGTCAATCAGCCTTGAAAAATACACACAAGTAACATTATATGGGCATTATACACTATATTTAGTAATATAGATGAATACACACATGTAATATATATTATATATACACACATATGTATTTGATAACAATTAGTGAAAAAAAGGAGGTCATGAATTTGCAGGAGAGCAGGGAGGGTTATATGGGAGAGTTTGGAGGGAGGAAAGGGAAGGGAGAAATATAATGAAATATAATCTCAAAATTAAAAATTAACAAAGTAGAGAGATAAAATGTATGGCATTGACGTTTGACCTACACACACACCCACCCACACACACACACACACACTGTAATTTGGGGGTGGAAGTGTAGATTACATAACTAACATATATGATGTTCTAGGTTTATTCTCCAGCACATAAAATGGAAGGAGAGCTATCATAAGTGGCTTTTAGTGTAGTCACAGAACGGTGCAATCACCCTGCCACCACCTAACTCCTAAACATTTTCATCACCACAAAAGGAAAGTCTGCAAGCATTAGTGGATATTTCTTTTTAAGTCTGATAGGTTTTGCCACATTGCCTTACAAAGTTAAAATAGCATCCTTTAACACTGTCCCACCACAGCATCCTTTGACACAGTCTCACCTCAGTACACAGAAGTTCAAGGCTTTCAGGTTAGCCCTACTTCCTTCTCCTCCCTCCATATAACAGGACCTCACTGGTCTCCTTGGATAAGGACAGGAAATGCAGTCCCTCACTGCCTATCTCTATCTCCACAGAGACTCTGACTGCATCCCGGCATGCTTTCCACACTTGCAAAGGTACAGAGACAGCTTGGAATGGGGTGCGTGTGGTGTAGAGTTTCTGAATTATTGGAAATAGGGACTAGATGCAACAAAGCATGTTTTAAAAATTGCATCAGGGCTGGAGAGATGGCCCAGCAGTTGAAAGGCTGTTCAGAAGATCTGAGTTTAGGTCCTCATACTATGTCAGGTGACTCACAACCATTTGTAACTCCTCCTTCAGGAGCGCCCTCTTCTGGCTCCCGTGGGCACCACACTTATGTGCAGATGTCTATCCCACCCCACAGAATTACAAATAAAAACAAACACTTTTTAAAAATGCACTGAAAATCCAGCATGACTTCAAGTACTTTACAGTCCTTCAGAGGATGCACTGATGTCTGTAGGTATACATGGTTTCTATTCTGATATTGTCAAAGTTAAAGGCATTCTAGTGACCCCAAGGTTCTAAGTTCAATGCCAAGGCAACCAGGAAACAAAGGCAGCAACAGCTTTCCCCTCCACCTTCCTCCTCCCCCCACCCCCTGCAGTTAATACACTGACCTAATACCAGCTTGCTCTGTCCTGGACCAACAAGTACCTCCCCTACTCAAGCCCCCAATTATCTGCAAAGACTTCACACCCAAGACAACAACTGGTCCCAGCTCTGCTGCTTGGCTCCCAATCCCAGGCTGAGAACATAGCCAGCTCAGCAGCCTGGATGGACAACGCCTGCTCCCCTTTCCTCCTTTCCTCCTGTGTGTTTTAAAGAGCATCCAAAGAGAAGATAATTAGAACCTGCATGAAAACCCATTGGTGGGCAGGAGGAAAGAAAATTGTGGTGACTTAGGGACGCCACTGAATGTTTATGGGAATGCTTTTGTGGGTAACATGGCAATAAAAGAGAGGCCCCTATAAAATGCCACATTCTTCAAAGCTCTTTATAAACAACATTCTCTTTTAAGGAGTGGGGGGCTCAGTCATGCTCCTTCCTCATCATTTCGCTTCCAACAAGTGAAAGGAATTCTAATGATAGCATCTCCTAGTAGTGCAGGCATTTACAGAGCCAAGTGCACAGAAATATCCACATACTTACATGTATGCACACAAGCACACACATACACACGTGCAGGAGAGATAAAAAAAAAAAGAAGGAGGCATGGGGAGATCTTTATATGGTACAGCTGTGTAGTGCGGGGGGGGGGGGCGGGTGGTGGTGGCAGGACAGACATCTTACTAACCCTATTTGGGTCTTCTGACTGGTTGTATTAAGCATACATACTTGAACTCCAAAGCCAGTCTGGTCCCACTCTCCTGAGTGAGCACCCGGTGCTATCTCTATACCATCAAGGTAAGGGCATGCCTGTGTGCTCTGCTTCCCATGTCCCTCCTGTGTGAGAGGCTCCAGGACATGCATTCCAGAGTGGCCCTCTCCGGGAGCCAGTTGTGGGCAGGTAACCGAAGCTGCCTTCTGCCTTGCTGTTAATAAGAGTAATTGGCGCACCACGGAGGGCCTGCTACAGTGCTGTGATTTGCCCAGTATGGAGGTCTCCCCTGACCAGATGTGTCGGCAGCGGTGATAGAAATATTTTCCACATGAGCCTGCCTCTCGCCTGCTTAAGTGCTCTGGGCTGAATGAGGTGGGCCCATTTGTCATTTACTCCACACAGTAAAAAAATCAACAGGGAAGTCGCAAACTTTGACTTCAAGCAGAGACCAGTGGTCTGCTTTCGGCGGTCAGCATTTCTAATCTACTAGGCATCTTCGCTTCTCTCTCAAGAGCTCTGTTCCCCCAGAGGCTACGCACAGCACAGCGCAGAGGGCTTGGGTAACTAACAGGCAGGCAGCCTGGGACAAATGACCACCCCAGCCTTGCAGCATGGGCGTGGGTTGGGGAGCACGCCCGGGAGCACGGAAGCACGCTTAGGGGAAGAAGCAATTACATTAGCTTTCAGGGTTCTCTTGGCCCCTGACAAGGCAAACAAAAGGCAAAGCCGGGAAGTGGCCTTGTGGCCCTTTTAAAAGATATAGAGACGTAAAAGTCACTAGGCTTTTCAAGGAGGAGGACGGGTTCAGGAGCAAGGCTGCATTTGGATTATTCTTGTCTCTGAGAATTTCCATCCGAGTTAGAAGTGAAGGAGTAGAGGAAGATTCAAAGTTGGTGCCCGCTCATTTGCAGGGCAGGGTGGAGACATTAAGTGCTCCCTCCTCCCTACTCAGTGATTAACACTTCCAGACTCTGCTCCCATCAAGACCGTCTCTTGGAGGTATCGGTCATATCCAGAAACATACCCAGCAAACACAGGAGCCAGATCGATAAGAAGTTGTCCTCACAGACACTAAGACATGCCCTTCTGTTTTTCCCCTGTCAGATCTGGGCATACCACTCTTTCCCCTCCACACCCACGGCAGAAAGCAAACTGCAGGTTTACCCATGCACATCAAAGAGAAGGAGGAGAAATTACGGCATGAGGGCAGGGGGAGAAAGGTAATCTCTCACCCATGCAGATTCTCTCTGAACACAAGAGGAGAAAAGCCTCAAAAGCAGTGTCCGTCGTCCTGCATCAGCACCAGACCCTACTGGAATCTCACACGCATTCCCCCAGACCCCTGAAAACAGCAGAAGAAGAATGCATGCCTTAGACATCTGTCACCCAGGCCATGGCAGGTCCCCAGGGAGGCAACTGCGTGGACAGGCTCAGCATGAGATTTTAGAAAGCATAGGCTCCTTCAAGAGGAATAGAAATTTCCCTGCAAGAAAAACCTAAAACAAAGTCATAGAAAGCATTATTCTTTACACACCACAAAAACCTATTCCCCGATCCCTCTTCGTAGACAGAAGGGGAAATTTAATGCTGACAAAAATATAACTTCTGACAAGATATTTTATTTGGCTTACCTCTCCCCCAGGTCTTGCTAACATTGCTGTCTCAGTGTGGAACAATGTTAATAACAGGTAGCTGACAAACATTATTATCCAGAGTCAAAGCTACCCTGGAGGAGACTCCGTCTGCCAAGTGCTAACGCTAGCAGATGCACTTGTGTCTCAGGGATTCCAGCCTGGAGTTCCGTAGGCACCGCGCTGGTTCCCTGGCTCTTTTCCCCCACTGTACTACCCCGTGCTCTGAGCTCAGCCTCTGCTCTGAAGAAAACTGGTAAGCTGATCTCTTCATGTAATAACTTCTCCTGGCTGGGGGAGGGGACAGGAGCCAGCTGGGAGCTGGGGGGCTGCCTTTAACAGAAAGCAGAAAAGGGGAGGGACAGAAATGATCAATGTGGAGCGTGCATCTGGCCTCATTCATGAAAAGGGGTCCAAGGTAAGCACTCAGAATGAATGCAGGGGGATGGCTCTGCCTCCTCCACTGAGGCAGGCAGGAGGCAGTGGGCTGCAGCAGGAGGAGCTGCAGGCAGGCAGACTGGAGAAGCCAGGAGACCCGGGGCATGCACAAGTTGCCAGCCCTGGGATATAGTTTATTTTTCCCACTGGCCCCAAGTCAAGAGGTGGGTGGATGGCTTCTGCATTCCCCTTTCCATCCATTTGATAGTTGTAGAAATCTAGGCAAAGACACCACCATCAAAAGGCAGCATGGGAAGTAGTCACCAGCATGCCACTTGCTTGTCATATGACCAGGAATGGATGTGAACGGGGAGCCACTGTGTCCCCCTTCTGCTGCATTCCTGGGTTGTGGTACTTAAACCAGTATATTAAGGAATTATTGTAGAGGGTGTAAAAATAAGGTGTAAAGTGGGGACAAGAGAACTCTGGGTGGTAGTGTTGTCAAGAAGGCGTAAGGAGACTCTTAGCAGACTCAGAGTGACCATCAGAGTGGAATTGGGGGACACATGGAGGAGAGAGGTTTGCACAGACCTGCAGAAGCCTGAAGAACTCCAAACATCAGCTTTGTTCTGTAATAGTATGATTCAAAGTCCAAAGTGGGTTGCAATGTACCAAGTAATGGATTCTGCCTATGAAGGCACACAAAAGCATTCTGAGGGTACTGGTGGCCAGGGAGAACAGGGTGGCATCTGACCAGTAGAAATAGCTCCAGTACTAGAATCAGACATGTGTTGGTTCAAAACCCACTTCTATAATTAACACCCTTGAGCCGTGATGGTCCCTCCTGTGAAATGGAGAAATGTCACCCAATGGTCAGAAAGATACTTCAGAGGTCACATAGGCACATGACTTGGCACAATTTGTGCCATAGAAGTTCTGGAAGTGCCAGGCTTTGTCTTTGGCCTGATTTAAGTTCAGAACTCAACCCCAGAAAGTAAATTAACAAACACTTGAAAGCCCTGGGTTACAGGCATTATTCTGCACAAAAGAGGAACCGGTGAGCCTAACTACAGTTTGCAGCCTCTGATTACCACTGGCACTGGCCATATGGTGACATATTACCAGTGAGATTTCTAGGAGGACCTGCATGGAAAGCACTTAGAATTCCTTTCCAGAGAATCAAGAGAACGGAGGATGCAGTGGTCCCCATATCCACAAACTGTACTTCCATGGCCACTTGAGCCCGAGAGTCAGGTTTTATAAACCATTCTGTTTTCCATCCATTCTCCTGACAAGAACACTTGGGGTTCCCATGGTCCCACCCTAGCATCCTCAACAACTATTCTTCAGGCTATAGGGTTGCCCACAGTGACCAAGGAATGCGGCAAGGAGAAAGAAAGAAATGAATAGGGTTTACTTTATTTTATCTTTTGCCTCTGCATCCTCTTCCTTCCTATTCATTGTCATGTGCCCGCACTAGGTCCCTTCTGCTCCCTTTTTCTAAGAGGCAGTGTTACTGACTCAGTAGCCTGCCAGAAGTACAGGCATTATTTTAGAAAGCCCAATTCCTTAAATGACCAGGGATGTTTCCTAGCCAGGGGTTGGGAAATTCCCTTCAGAGGCTCTGGTAGTAAATATTTTCAGTTTTGCAGCCCATATGGTCGTGTCTGGGGCAGCTACTTAACTATTCATAATGAACACAAGAAGTCTCAGGCGATACACACATGATAGATGTGGCTGTGTCACAGTAAAACTTTACTTGTACAAATAGTCTCTTGTTGGCCTGGAACTTTGCCCAGCAGGCCAGGCTGGTTGGTCCTCAAGCTTCCACATATCTGTCCACCTCTGCCTCCCATCCCACTGCTGCTGAGCCTATAAGCTTATATCACCATGCTTGGCTGTAGATGTGCGCTCTGGGAATCCCAAGTCAGGCCCTCAGGCTTTCAAGGCAAGTGGTTTTCCCAGCTGAGGTTGTTTCTCCAATTCTGCAAGATGATTTCTGGCAACTCCCCCCACCCCCATCATAGAAGGCCTGGAAATGTCACCAGTGGCCCCACCATCTCAAAGTACAAGAGGTCATGTTCTAGCCATTCTGTGACTTCTCAGCATCGCTAACCATGATGCCCTTTTAAGGGAATGCATGGTGAGAGATACCCAACTCAAGATTTGACCACCATTCATTATGCAATTGAGCAGCATTGTAAACACTCCCAATACTGCACAGCCGCAGTAACTATTTGTTTCCAGCACTTTCTCATCATCCTCCACAGGAATTATGTGTGCTCATGCACAACTCCCTATTCCCGTTGTCCTTGGTAACCCCCAATCTACTTTCCATCTCTATGACTCTGCCTATTCCCAGAAATGGAATGACACACGTTGTCCCCTTCTGTCTGACTTGGTTCACATAGTGTACTGCTCTCAGAACTTCCTTATGCTGTGGTGTACATCAATTCATTTTTTTAAAAGGCAGGATAATAATCAGCTGTATAGATTCACTACATTGTATGCCCTCTTGACAACGGTAACACTCCAGAGAACACAGGCTTATGAGTATGTACCGGAATCCCCGCTTTCAGTTTGTCTAGACCTAAATCTGAGAGCAGAGTTGCTGGATCCGATGGTGACTCATGGTCCCGATGCTGCCTCTTCAGTGTATCCTGCCAGCACATGCCAACACAGATGCCACCACACAATGTTTAGCTTGTTGAGAACCAAGCACACAGTTTTCCAAGGTGGCTATGCCATTGACTTCTCTATGTGCAATGTGCAAAGGTTCAGGCAGTCTTCACCCCTGGCCAGTGCTCGTCATTTCCCACCTTCTGATACCAGCCATCACAGTAGGGTGACATGCATGTCCTCTTTGAGTCACTCTCTTCCATGGCTCCCTGAGAGCCCTGCTTGCTTATTTTTTCATCATCCAACAATCTCTGAGCACCTGTAATCACAGCAACATTCAGGCTGTGACTCATCTAGTGCTGACAACAGCCTTACTGTGCTAACTTGTCTCGTGCCATACAACGGGAATGGGTAGATGGTAGGACTGGTCCACCTCACGCTCCAGAGCTCATTTCTGAATGATAGAATGGCAACAGCCACCATTTTCCTGAAAATCCTCTAGTCTCCACGACACCTCCTGGGCTGAACTGTAGACACCTGTGTTCTAGCCATTTCCCTTCTACGTCTGCTCTCCCTGGGCCAGCTCACTATTTCACAAGGGAGGTCCTCAAGCATCCTTTGCGCATCCACGGCTGCCCCTGACTAATTACAGCCAGGACTTTCCCCTGACCTTCAGACCCACAGTTGTCTAGTGTATAGGTCTATCTCCCTGGTGTGTTTCAACTTCAACAGGTCTAAAACAGACCAGCATCCCTGAAACCCAGTCTTCCTCCTGTTTCTTGTCATTGCTCCAAGAATGACATCACTATGTATGGCGGTGCTACCTGTGTGACTGCAGAGGCCGACGGTGGCACGAGTCTTCCCAACCTCCTCCTTCTTTATTTAAACCACCGCTGGGTCACACAGAGATTCTGTCTAGCCACCGCTCTGGAGCCCTGCTGTCCTGCTCTCTTTAGGTCTGCTGTTATCTCAGTATGAAAAGTCACCCCTTTTTCTTCTTCCAGTCCCTTCTCCATCAAAAATGCCAGGAAGGCACAAGTCTTGTCATGCTGATCTGAATTTTTAAAACCTCTTTAGGCCTGAAAAAATTTCTAACATAATTTAATCTGGACAGAATAGTCATGCAGGGAGACAATATCAGTTCTCTCCAATGTTAGGATCTGAAATAGCTGGAATGCAGCTATGAAAACTAAGATGTTAACACTGTGCAATAATATTAAGTTAGCTGTGGACGTGCTTCTGATTTTTCCTGTTTAAAAAAAAAAAAATCTCCATTTCCAGTTTTAGAACCCAACCAGAATCAGAATCACAGGTTTGAGGAAACAATATCATGGACGTGATGTGCCCACCTGACTACATCCACCAGGGGCGAAACTACTGACATGATACATTGCTGACAGTGTTTACCTTGGGACTTGGCTAATGTGGTAACAGCCAGATATCTCACGGGTAAAAGTTACTATTACTTTCCTTTTCCAAATTCTACTCATTACAAATGAGTCTCTAAGTCTAGTGGAATTAAGTTCCACTTCCTAGAAAGGAAGTCTCAAAGTATATTTGGGTATGTGTTAAAAAAGCATCATTATAATTAGTAAATATGTAGAGGAGATGTTTTGAGGCAGGCAAGTATTGCATTTCTTAGAGTTTTACCGATTTTAACATCTATCTGTAGATCCTGTCTGCAGCAAATTGCTACTGTGGCATTCTGGGATGATTTCTCTGTTTCCCTTATATTTCCTACATAGACAATTCACCAGTATGGAAGGTTGCCTGTCTTCTCCCATTTGCTCATTAATTATATAATTTACACTCCCCTGCTTCTTTAATGGCTCTCCCTTAGGGCTGGTACCCAAACTCCTTAAGTGATAACTCTGATCCAGTCTCTTCTGATCTTCCAGCTCCTTCCAGTCTTCTGTCCATAGCCACTCCACTCTCCAGCCATCATTACGCACAAGAAACCACCACCACCACCACCACCACCACCACCACCACCACCACGTGTCCCTGGGTTCCAAGCTTTCTTCCATGTTAGAGTCTTCTAGGACGCCATTTTCCAACCCTCACTTCCTGAGCTCCCTCTGCTCAGTGCCTCTGACAACTCAGGTCAGAGAGTTTGGATGCAGTAAGTTTTCACAGCCATTTAAATGCCCACTGGGAAGGACAACTGGGACAACTGGTGACATCCACAAAATGAGACACTTGCAGCAATGCTTTTTGGTTATTTGTGGTTTTTGAGACAGGGTTTTGTTCTGCAAAACCAGTCTGTTCTTGAGTTTTCAATCTTCCTGTCTTAGCCTCCAGGTTCCTGAGAGTTCAACATCACAGTCTACTCTGCAGCAATGAAAGCAACAACAACAACAACAATAACAAAACCGCTATGTTGTTTCCTATGTAACGATAAGAAACATTAAGATTGACTATAAAGGGATGAAGAAAAGTTGTGCCGCAGAGCGCCCACCGACTCTCATGGACATACTTCTAAGTGCTCATACATGCACTAACCACCTGCGGCTACACACACGCAGAGCCGTCAGTGACTAACGGGAGGGAGGGCGACTGAAGAGCTTCGGAGAAGAGAGAGGAACAGATGCACTACTGTGTATCTATGCTTTCTTATGTGATAGATACTTAGTCACCTGTGGAGACTTGAGCACTTGAAGTGCAGAGTCCAACTTACAGTGTGCTGTAAATGTTAACATTGGGATGATATTAAAGAACTTCATTTCATTTTTTTTTCAGTGTGGCCATTAGTGGAATTTTAAACCACCTCAAATTTCTATTGGCAAGCATTTCCATATTCCCTTCACGCTGAATGTTCAGGCACAAACACATGGCTAGTTACTGTTAAATAAAGATGGCGTGATGGTAATGGCAATAGTAAAGAGTCAATGAGTTACTACACGCAGGTCCCACTCACTGACACAAGCCTAAGCAGCACCTTTCCCAGGAGTTACACTGCATCAGACCCCTGCCCAGTTGAGGCTGGGGACCCTGGCTCCTGTGTCACCTTCTGCTCACTCTCAGTGTGGCATTTACCATCTTTTGTGGTAACTGTTAACGGAACACAGAGTGGGCCCTCTGTGACAGCTGATGTGTCTTTGTGCCCATGCTCAGACTCCACAGGGGCTGCCCTGTTCAGGGTGGGCTGAGGAAGGGAATGGGGGCATAGGAAGGTCTCACAGACACCCCTGTTTCAGTAGGATGAGTGCACAGGGCTAAGAGTTCATCTTTGAAAGCAGGAAAGGTAAAGGGGACAGGGGAGCATCCAGAACACTGTCAGGGAACACCTAAGTGACAAGAAGTGTGTGTGTGTGTGTGTGTGTGTGTGTGTGAGAGAGAGAGAGAGAGTGCACAGAGATCTACAACCATATCGTTTATATTTTATGCACTTCTGTCTTACTAAGAATAAATTCACAGTGTATTTTCCCCTCTAAAGACCTTATTTTATTTCTTGCAAAGAATGTCACTTGAAGGAAGATGGAAGGTGCAGCCTTCTTCACAGAGGCACACACTGTATAGAATACACCAGTGGCAAGGGTGGGGCCGTCAGACAGGGAAGCCGGCCCCATTCACTCGGAGTGGGAGAAGCAGGTGCTAGTAATTAACTCCTGCTTTGTGTGAACTGAAGAGCCATTAACTGGCCACAGAGCTGGGATGTGGAAAGCACAGTTCTGTTACATTTCTAGCAACTTCTCTCCATTAAAGGCAAGGGAAATAATGAGCACCTATAACAAAGGGAGCCACCCTGCCCTTGTTTTTGCCCGAAGCCTGGCTGTATGAGCACCTTCAGTCAGCAGGGCAGCTCTGTGGGCTTACAGAAGGTAGGGTGACTATGTGGCTCAGCTCAGCTGGGTTCAGGAATGAGACACAGAACCGAGAGTAGAGACCTCAACAGGACAATGTCCACGTGCCGTGGTTCATCCTAACTCTAGAGACCACAAAGAATTACCTTAGAGAAGGCAGCGAGGCCATTCATAAGTTGGCCACATTTGTTATCTCAAGAATTTGCTTGAAAGTACAGTCTCAAAATGTATTCTATGAGGCTGGAGAGATGATCCAATGGTTAAGAGCACTGTCTGCTCTTCCAGATGCCCTGAGTTCAATCCCCAGCAACCACATGGTGGCTCATAGCCATTTATAATGGGATCTGATGCTCTCTTCTGGCACACAGGTGTATATGCAGATAGAGCACTCATATACATAAGATAAATAAAATCTAAAAAAAAAAAAAAACCAAAAAACTAAAAAATGTGTTTTCTGGATTAGAATCTTCAGGGAACTTTGCAGAGATACAAATACCTGCTTCCCACCTTTTATTTACTGAACCAGGAATTCAGAGAACAGGTCTCATCAGCTGGTTATAGCACAAGCAGATGCTCATCCAGGCATCCTCAGCAGGTATTCTCTGCTCATATGTATCATTATACATCACTACTAAGTGATAGTTTTGTCTAGTCAACCTTATTTCAAATTTCAGCACATGGTATTATTTTAATTATTTAATTATTTAAGATGAGCCCACCAGATATTATAGCATATTGCCAGTATACAATAAATAAAATTCACCCAGTGAAGGAAGAGACAAGCCCCAACTAGACATGTCTGAGCATTGGTCAGTGATCATCAAGCCAGTTCAAACCAGGAAAGGAAGGACGGAAAAGGTTAGGGACATCGCTAACCATTGTGGCCAATGAACTTACTTATCTAATTTCCACCATACGTCAAAATAATTTTCTGGTGGATTAAAGAGCTCAGGCAAACAAAACAAGTCTGAAAACTGCTTAAGGAGATGGGTGAGTATTTCTATATTCTTGATATGGAAAAGACTTATATGCACGGCTCTAATAAGGTCAGAAATTAGTTTTAAAAATTACGTATTTTATGCACCTTTTAAAAAATCTCACCCATCAAACACACCATAAACAGAATTAAAAGTCTAATACCGAGTAAGATGCATACTTCACTTGTTCATTTTCTTAAGATGTCAGATCTTTTTATGGGACCCGAGAATGCAGTGATCAGCAAACCAGACACACGCAGTTCCAGTCTTTGTGGAGCTGATTGTCTCAGGAGACAATGCTAATGAAATCCAAGAAATATGCCTAATAGCACAACGCTACGGGGGCTGCAAAGGAAGGCTATGTGGTGGTCTAAGGGGCTTGTCCTCCCTCATTATGGGGATTGCCTTGCCTTGGGAGCAATAATGGCTTTTATGACAACCAGAGAGGTAGCAGGTGTGGCTGAATAGAAAGTGAGCAAGAAAGAGGCCAGCATCAGCTTGGGCCGGAGACAAAGAGGCACACCATGAAAGAGTTTTGTCCTTCGTCCAGCAAGCATCTGATGAAAGGGCAGGGGCGGCAGTTCCTAGGACCAGATTTGCATTTTGCAAAGACTACTCTGTTGTACAGAGAGGAATCAAAAGGCATGAAGAAAGGAAGCCAGGAGAGGACTCGGAAGATTACAGCCACGATCTGGATTAAAAGGAAGAAGAGCTAAAACCAGGATGGTTGAAAGGGGTGAATGACTTCCATGCAAAATTAAGAAAATATATCACGGGAAAGGGGCCATGCCAGTAATATAGCTCTTAAAAGTGTATGATCACATAGAGGCAATTTCAACAGTGAAACGTCAGATTTGACACTCAGACACAGGAGAGTGCTTGAATAAAGCATGGTATGCCCCCAAAGTAAAATCCTACCCAATTAGAGTCAGCACATCATTTAATTATTGATACTGGCACATTCTTCTGCTATGCTTTAAGGCAAAATGAGCCCACACAGTGAAGAAATCTCTCAATCAGTAGAGTCAGGATAGAGGGACAGTGATGTTCCAAAGAAGGAAGATGGGTCCTCTAGCTTCTACTGCACAAGACGAATCTAAAGTGTCCATCCATATGTTCATTGTCTATAAGAGGCTCTGTTATATAGTAATACAGTGTATGTCGTGCCTGTATATAATATTGCATAGTGTACAGTAGCAGATTATGTTAGATTACATACTTAAAAGATACTCTCAGCAAATTTCCAGTGTGAGCCATAAAACCCGAATATGAGACACTAAGTATGTCAACAGTTTGATTTAGTCACTCCATGATGTATACATATATCAGAGCATACATATATGTGATTTTTTTACCTGTCAATTAAAAATAAGAGAAAAAAATCCCAGACTGAGTAAAGCCGCCATCATGTCTCCATCCTAATCCCTGGGGTCTGGGAACATGCTATGTGTGCTGGCCAGCATTTTGTCAACTTGACACAGCTGGAACCATCAGAGACTAGGGAACCTCAATTGAGAAATGTCCCCATGAGGTTGGTCTGTAGGCAAGCCTGTGGGACATTTTCTCTGTTAATGCTTGGTGTGGAAGGGCCTAGCCCATTTGGGGTCACTGCTATCCATGGTCCCGGGTGTATAAGGAAGCAAACTGGGAAGCCAGAAAGCAGTGTTCCCTCCTAGTCTCTGCTTCAGTTCCTGTCTCCATGTTCTTTCCCTGGCTTTTCTCAACTGAAAGCTATAAACTGAAATAAACCCTTTCTCCCTAAGTTGCTTTTGGCCCATGTTTTTCTATTCTTAAAAACATGGTTTTAGATTGATTTATTCTATGTGACAGTTTTGCCTACATGTATGTATGTGTACCATGAGCATGCCTGGTGCCCATGGAGACCAGAAGAGGTCATTGGGTCCCTGGGACTAGTGTTATAGGGGGGTTCTGAGCTGCTACATGGATGCTGGGAATATACCCAGGTCCTCTGCAAGATCAACAGGTACTCTTAACCACTGAGTCAACTCCCAAGCCCCTTTGGCCAGTGTTTTATCTCAGCAATAGAAACATAACTAAGACATGGCCACGGGAAATTAAAGGAGCTGGGAGAAGTACCATGGTTAATCTGGTGAATTTATACTAGGTAGGTTAGCTTGGATTATCTAGGTGGACTCAGTTAATGACAAGGATCCCACAAGCACGACAGAAGTGGGTAGATGATGATGTCAGAGATATCTGACTTGAGAGGAACTTAGCCAACCACTGCTGGCTTTGCAGTTGAAAAAGAGCCCTGAGCTGAGAAGCACGTGCAGTCTATAGAAGCTGCAAGAGACAAGAAGGTGGGACTCTCCCCTTGAGTCTCCTAGGTATCCAGTCCTGTGAACACCTTTTTTATTTTATTATTACCACTATTATCATATTATTATTATTATATATGTATGTATGAATATGCATGTACTGCTCATATATGCCACAATATACATGAGAAGCTTAGAGGAAAACCTTCAGGAGTCAGTTCTCTCCTGCCATCTTCACATGGGCTTGGGGGTTCAAACTCAGGTCACCAGCTTGCACGGCAAGTACTGTGGTATTTGGATATAAGAGGTGAAGCTACGCAATGAAGTACCCTTGAAAATATAAAACTAAGTGAAGGAGACCAGTTCCAAGAGAGCATTTGTTGGCTGATACCATTTATGTGAAAAGTTTGGAATATGCAAATTTATAAAGACAAAAATTAGATTAGCACTTTTCTAGGCTGAAGTGCTAAAGGGAAGATAGGAGAATGACTGCTAATGAATACAGGATTATTTGGAGGACTGTTACAGTATGTATGAATATGTACACATATATATTATATACCGTGTGTGTGTGTGTGTGTGTGTGTGTGTACACACTTTAGTTAGAAAACTGCATGATACATGAAGTAGATCTCAACTAAACTGATTTTCGTAGCAGCCAAAACACAGTGTCCTTAAAATTCTCTTTTGGGTAAGCAACCAAAAATATTAACCCCATTCTTGTTTTTCAAATCTTAGTTATTTTTTACTTTTCTTTCATACCAGGCCAAAATAAACAAGTCAGTTTAACCAACAAATTTATTTATTTGAAAAAATATGAAATAAAAGTAGGGAAGGCTATGAGCAGACAATCAGTAAATAGACACTGAATTGTGCAAAAGAAGTGGACTACAGAAGATATTAGAGGTATTTGAGGAGACTAGAAACAATGAGCTGCCACGCTCACCTCATCCACCTGCACAGAAAATTATTTACACGGGGAAGCAGGTGGTGTGAGGCACTTGATGCAATCATAGGCAGTACAGGAGCTTTCAGTGTGGGCTTCTCAAACGCTCTGTGTACACACAGGTCCCTGAAATCTGTATATCAAAAGACTGAGGTGGGTGATAGCCCCAGCGAAGCTGGTAGTCTTTGCTTGGAGAGGCAGTGTCCACACTGAGTCATAAAGCCTTTAGCAGGCAATACCAGAAGACTTACTAATTCATACGTTTTGAAATGATACCAATTCTCTATCTATGAATGACAGGAGTCCAAATTTTCTAAGGACAGCTTTCAATATTGTTTGCAAGAGGGAAAAGCCTTAGGAATGTAAATATTTAACCACAGATTCTGAGTCACCTTTCTGTTTAATTTCGACTGCGACTTACTTATATAAATAATATGTTGCTGGCCCACAGAATCCACTAAGCTGAGCTCATAGAAGCTCAGAGAGACTGAAGCGACAACCGCAAAGCCTGTATGGTTTGAGCTAGGCCCTTTGCATATATGTTATGTTGTATAGCCTGGTGTTCTCGTGGGACTCATGAGCGGTGGGAGTAGGGGCTGTCTTCTAACTCTTTCACCTGCTCTTAGGACCCTTTTCCTCCTACTGGGTTGCCTTATCCTGCCTTGATATGAGGGGTTGTGCCTTACTGTAACTTGTTATGCTGTGTTTGCTTGACATCCTTGGAAGGCCTGTACTTTTCTAATGGAAATGGAGGGGAGTGGATCTGGGGCAGAGGGGAAGTGTGGTGGTGGGGACTGGGAAGAGTGGAAGGAGGGGGAAACTGCAGTTGGGATGTAATGTATGAGAAAAGAATACTAAACAAACAAACAAATAAAATGTTGTGATGTTTGTGGACACTGGGGTTTACTGTATTGGCTGTCAAGTGAAGAAAAGTAGCAATGCTCAATGTCAAGGGTGGAACCATTTCATCGTGAACATACAGAAAAAGGTATTAAGAAGGTGACTTTCCAGCAGGATATGGCTAGTTACCTCTGAGCGGTAATTTTGATTTTTTTTTCCTCCTTGTGAATCTGCACCTTTTAATGTCCCCACCACAAACTCATGAAATTTTAATAATCTTAAGTAGTGAATTTTATTTGAATTCAGCTTAGATCCATGTAGCCCAGATCAGCAAAACATGCAATAGAGCCCTCTAGAGTTCATTCATTCAAACTGCAGACACCTGGTCCCAGAAACCCAGTGACACATTACTCAGTCCAAACATCTCACTTTACAGAAGATACACAGGTGGGTATCTCAGAAGTAGTAAGGTTTTTTTTTTTTGTTTGTTTGTTTGTTTTTTATACCAGTGGTGTTAGTTCTCTGTGTAAATGGGGGCTTTAAACCTCTTACCAGCTGGGCTAAGACAATATTTCCAGTGGATTCACAACAGTGTGCTAATTGATTACTTTCTCTTCTAAAGATCACAATGATCACCTGCTTCTAATGTTAATTTGACTTAGTTAAATATGGGTAATTTCCTCATTTGAAAAGAACAGAGGTGATTCTTTTTCTCTGGCTTTGTAGTAACAGGCCTGTCAAACTCCTATAGCAGTAAAGTAATACCCCACCTTTGTTGGTAGAATGGCTTAAACCTGTAAGATAACGTTCCATACGACAGTACTACCTTGCTACCTTCAAAGTTGTTCTAATTTCATTGATGTTAGGACAACAAAATACCTTGAGCAAAACCAATTCCACTTTATGGCCTACTGTTGAGGGGAAGCCAAAGGAGAAATGTAAACAGCTGGTTACGTCACATCCTCAGTCAAAAGCAGAGAGAAATGAACGCACTCAGGTTGTCGGCTTGCTCTCTGCTGCTTATGCCGAGATACAAGTCAGCCTGAGGCAGTTCAGTGCCCAGCCTAGGGAACGGTACCACCCACAGTGGGCTCGATCAATTAACAATCAAGACAATCCACCAGACATGGCCATGGGCCAACTTTATTTAGATAGATCTTCAACTGAGATTTTCTTCCCAGCCGATTCTAGGTTGTGATGTGGGAAAACTAACCAGTACAAGAGCTTTGGTCAATGCCAGGAGTTTAATCTTGGGGCTGTCCATCATATCTGTCTGTCTTCCTGCATCACTTCTTTTAGGCAAAGGCTATGAGATAAGTGCCAAAGGTTCCACAAGCTTTGTTACATTTCCAGTCATGGATGAAAACCTCTATGGCACAAGTGTGCTCACTTCTTAACATTGTGTGGGTCCTTATATCAGGCTACAAAGCTCACAGAACTTTCTGACGGTATGTAAAAATGTAGAAATACCCTTGTAATCTGAGTTTCAGGCTGTTCCTAATAGTGAGCTAGAAAAGTGGATAGGAAGTGGGGTATAGTGATGTGTACCAAGTCCATGAAGGATTTTGATGAAGGCCTGGGCTTGCTTTACCAACAATGCTCATCATAATTTAGGGGGCTGTTTCCCAGTTTTTGCAAGTTTTATTAGGCAACTGAAAAATACATATGGTGGTCTGCTGCCCCCAAAGCCTATGCAATAAGGGCTCTGTGAAAGTACATGGATACAGAGGCCAGAGGTGAGCGTATCGTGAGGTCATGTCAAGGTGTCTTCTTTGGTCATCCTCCACTGTGGGTTTTTTGGTTTGTTTTTGCTTTTGTTTTGTTTTGTTTTTGTTTTTAGGACAGAGTCTGTCTGTTTTACCTAGAACTTTCCAATTCATGTTGTCTGGCCAAGGGAGCTCCAGGGATCCACTGGGTTCTGCCCTCCCAGCACTGGGATTACAAGAGTATGTCATTAGATCCAGAGTTTTTATGTGAGTTCTTGGGAAGGAACCCAGGTCTTAATGCTTGCAGAGGAAATACTTTATTGAACGAACCACCTCTAAACTTAGTATCACCTCCTTATAACTTGCTTACCTCAGGTATTTTATCACAGCCACAGAATGCTAACAGATCTGAGAGAGTAATTCGGAGCAAGTTGTAAGTAATAGCATCATTGAGAGGTTATTGTTCCCTGCCTTTCAACAACAGAAAAACATTATTTACTGAAGACTTAATCTAAGCCACTAAACACTGTTAAGGGAGCATGATGGTGTTGTACCAATTACATCACACATCAAATTAATCTATCGGTTCTTTTTGCAGATGAAGGGACCAAGGCTCAGAGAAGTTGAATTGGTAGTCAACAAGCTGACCATTGATAGGTAAAGGAGAAATTCAAAGCCAAGGCCTCTGCCTCCAGACTGAGCCCTTAATCACCCTCAACAGAGATTAAATTCATCCACCTCTAAACAACTCCACTGCTTTCACTGGCCAAGCTATCCAAGCCCCTAGATACTTTCAATGGACTCCTAACTGGTCTTTGAGATTCTACCCTGATTAACACTGTAAACCGGGAGTGGAAACCAGTTGTCCCCTTATTACCTTAAAGTTTCCCATTAACTTTGAAATAAATGAGAAGCCTTTAGACCTGAATTAAGAGGCCCATAGCACTGTGGGAGTAACCACATGCCTAGTGCTGTAAATCTGGCCAAGAACCAGTGATGGGAAGCACTCAGCTGGAGGGTAAACCTACTACTATAATTTTGCTCGATGAATGTAGTATCATACTGCTCTCTAAATCCCTCTCTCTCTATCAGAGCATAGCATCATTCTCATACCTCATCAGATGTTCTTTGTGCAGTGGATGGTGGTTAATGTATAAATTCATAACTGATCAAATGCAAAGAGTATCAGTGGAGTGCTCGGTCACAAACGGGACGTCTATGTGCCCCCTCCCCTAAGTCTCAGGGTCTATAGTGGAAGAGGGGACAGAAAGACTGAGATCCAGAGGTCAAGGAGAACCAGAGTAAAACCATGTCTCTAGACATGACAGGAAGCTGAACTCATGCACTTACAGTAGCTGTGGCTGCCTACACAAGACCTGCACAAGAGCAGTCAACATTCTAGCGTGGCATGGGAAAGGGATTGGAAAACCCCCACCCCTGAGGTGCTATGGAGAGGTGATGGCTTCTGGGGGAGGGAAGGTCAGTGTTCTTTGAGTGTCTCTGGTAGGTTGACCACACTCCAATGACTGGCCCCATACCCGATGACTGTTTGACCTCATGAATGGCATGGGCAGCATCAGTGGAAATAGATGGGCTATTGAAGTTTGAAAAGCCTGACGTCTGAGCATGAAGCATGGATGGATCTAGACAGGGTGATGGGGAGGAGTTGAGGGTAGGTCTGATCAGAATATATTATATGAAATTCTCCAAGAATTAATTAAACTATTTACTTAAAAAAGACATAAAGTTGGGGTGGTAGGAAGGTCATGGAGGATCTGGGAGGAGATAAGAGTGAATATGATCAAAATACATTGTATGAAATTCACACAGAACTAATAAAAACATTTTAAGAGAAGTCCTTAGTAGAACAGGAAGTGCAGTGGGACCTGACCCTTCACACCCCACTCAACTCCCATTGCCATCCCTCCAGCTGTAGATCCTCCCTGCTCAGTTTGCCTATGGCTGAAAACTCCACCCTATCTCCTCCCCCTTTTCCCTTTGGCTAGGGCAATGTCCTCTCAGGTCTTATTCTCCATGAGGCCTGCTCACCTCAAATCTGCCCTCCCCACCCTACTGACACCAGCATGATTATTATTGTCCTTGCCTGTACTTTCCCCTCTGAGCCCCTTTCTCCATCTACAGCACAGATTTCTCACTTATCTAAGATTACTAACTAGATTACTAACTAGACTATGAGGCTTTGATGACAGAGCCCAGTGTGGGATTTTTTGGAGATGAGGGGTATGGCACATAGCAGACGTCAAACACCCTACGGAAAGAAGATAAACATTACCCAGATCCAAAGTGATTAGGTGAGATTTCCCTTGTCAAGGCACACTGGATGAAGAGATTAAGTCGCTGAAATGTCAACTGACTCTACCTAGAAAGCATCAGAATATTGGCACAATTCTGCTGGGTAACCAGATGGTGTTTCTATTGTTGTTTTAATGCCTGGTCACATCATTTTTAGCTTCAAAGTTATTTCAAACCCTGGACATCTTTTCTTCCTTACCTACTCCTCTCTCCATTTCTCCTAGCCATGTATGCCCAGCAAGATCGGCGTGAGGGCACAGCTCTGAGTTCTGCTAACCTCCACCTGTGTGGAACCAGCCAGGCTTGGTTCTAAATAAAGCAGCGCAAGCTGTTTTAAAAGCTGTTCCCCAGAAGAAGGTGTTTGAAGAAGACACAGGTCATGGTGAAGAGCCAAAAGTGACCAGAAGACACCAACCAAAAGGCAACAGTCACTGTGATGATGGAGTCGCCAGTATTGCTTAGTGTGTGTTGAGGGTAGCAGCCAAAGATGATAATCCAACTTCATAATTCCAAAGCAAATTTCAATGAACAAAACCTCGAAGGAAAGATCAAAGGCCTTTATATGTACTGTGTGTATTATTTATAAGCATTGTGTCATGCATTAGACCGGGAAGGAGATGTGACACTCCCCCCCCCCCCCCAGGTTGATTCTCTTATATTTTTGGTCATGAGCCTAGCCTTTAATGGCTGAACCATCTCTCTAGCCCCCAACTGCTCTCAATCCTACAGCATTATAGCCTTCATTTTCTAGACTTGCAGAAGCTCAAGTCTGGGAAGATAAAATTTCTTTCAGTGTGCTTCATTTAGGTCAATATAAACTAAGAGATCAACTGAAATAAGTATTTAGAGCAAACTTGGGTAATTTTCTAATTTCTGAGTTTGAAACTGAGAAAAATAATACAGTTGTTTCTCCTGTTCTTACTAAGGAGCCCAACTCAGGCCAGCACCTGGCAGCAGGAGTGTTTAATCTAATTTAAAGCACAATTCTTAGAGTTAATCACTAACTCCAGCTTCCAGCTGAAAACTGTTGGGTAAAAGAAAAAAAAACCACCAAAAACAGACCTCTAGCTGACAGAGAACCACATTCCATATGTCTTATGATCAATAAGCAAAGAGTATTTTAAATAAATGGTAGAGTTAATTTTTAGGCAACTGTGAAGTTTTTTCTTCGGTGGTAACCAGCCATATAATGTGCTATCCTGTTCAGAAGAGTGTCAAGTATTATCCTAAGAGAGGGATGCTTTTTTCAAAAATATTCTTTGTCTCAGCAGATTCATTAGTTAAGAGAAAGCTAGCACATTTACAGGGACTCCTTTGAATCTCAGCAGTATGGCAGAGCTCCTGTCCTATTTAGCTCAAGCCTAGAAGTTGGAGCAGGAGTGCATCATTCCTCAGTGCCTCTGAGGGACCCAGGTTTCCTGATGCACTGGAATTTGAGCATGTAATTTCTGACAGCATCCTAGACTTGCTACCCACCTGGCAAACAGGGAGGAGAGATGGCAGGGGATCCTCAAAACAGGCTCACCTTTCACAGATGCAAGAGAGCTGGAGAGACACAGGCACAGGTCTGGCAAAGACTCTGGTCTCCACACCACAGTAGTCAGGATATCCTGAAGCAGACATCTCAACCCCTGTATTATATATTTTTCAAAAGATGAAGTATGTTTGTGTCACACAGTCCAGACTCTTCCTTACCTTCTATGAGGAATAAATAAATAGCAGATACATCTAGTACTAAGATTTTCCTCTGCTCCTGATTCAGCCACATTCAGCCAAAAAAAAAAAAAATGGGATGAGTTCCTTTAAGAAGTATGTCTCACCATACCAACAGCAACTGTGTGGCTATTTCTCACCCAGAAATAGAGGTGGTAGCCCATTGAGGGAGTCTCAGCTTACATTATCAGGAGCAAGGAAGAGAACACTCATTGAAGGCTTGCTCTACAGATATCAGGGGACAACACTGTATTTAATAGCATTAAGAGAAGAGATTTTATGCCCATTTTCCAGATGAGAAGGGTGAGCTCTCTCTGGATGGGAGGACTCTGCCAGCACCATAAAAGTGGACCTAGGTAGGTCTTTGTGCTTAACATGACACACTGCTAACCATTGAGTCCCTGTGGTAGGGCCTAGAATGAGAAGTCACTGACAAAGCCTTCCAGAGGCAGCTCCTGATATTCTTATAACAACTCTGAAGAGTCACAGAGCCTCATCCATCATAAAAATCCCACAATGCACAGACAAGAGCACCTGCCTCTGGCCCTTCCATGACTTCTGACAATGGCAGAGATGGAAAGATGGCTGTGAACATCCAAGTCATCTGTCTCTCATACTCAACTTTTGTGATTTCCAGTAAAGAACATTTTGAAACTTAGAGGGTCTTTCCAAGACCAGGTGTGGTAGTTTGAATAAAAATGGGCCCACAGGCTCATATGTTTGAATACTTGGTCCTGAGTTGGTGAAATTGTTTGGGAAGGATTAGGAGGTGTGGCCTTATTGGAGGAGGCACATCACTGGCAGAGGTGGGAAAACTTTGAGGTTTCAAAAGTCAGTACACTTTCTTCTGTACATTGCCTTGATCATAGTGTCTATTACAGCATTTGAGAAGTAGCTAAGACACCAGGAGAATCTGATGCCCTGCTTTTCCCCAGGCCCCCTAGGCTACATTATAACACCAAAAACAGCAGCCTAAATCAACAAAAACCATGGTTGTATTAGTGAAAAAAATCACTTGGGGCTAGGACTGTAGCTCAGTTGGTAGGGTGCTTGCCTAGCATGTACAAAGCCCTAGGTTGATTCCAACCTAGCATTTCATAAACCGAGTGGAATGGTGCATGTCTGTGCCCAGTACTTTGCAGGTGGAGTCAGGAGGCGTGGACGTTCAAAACTGTCCTTGGCTATAGTGAGTTTGGAGCTAGCCTGTCTCAAAAATGAAAAAAGTCTACAAAATTTGAAGAAAGTCCAAAACATGTAAGTTACTGGAGGGGGATTCTAGGAAGGGAGAGATAGAAAAACAGAAAAACAGGGAGAGGGAAAAGGAGAGGGAGGGAGGGAGAGAAGTGGGGAGGAAGAAAGAGAGAGAGAGAGTTGATAGATTGATTGACTTTGTTAGAGCCTATTGATAATACTGTGAATGGGCCAGTGGTTTGCAATCTTTTAATGTGTGTCTACAAGGCACTTTCAAATACTCAAAAGTTGTACATATAGGGCCTAAGTATAACACTGATTATAAAAATCAATTTCATGAAGGTGCAAGAATTTGCAACATTCTCCATCCTGTGGTCCCTGCCATTTGAAAAGTATTGTTTTACTGTCCTGCCCACAATGCTCTTTCTTTTAGTCATGGGAAGAAGTGTTTGCATATTTCAATAAACAATTTTGTCCATGTACACTTCTATAAAAACGTTGAAACTGACTAAATGACCAAACTTCAAAGTTCATTTCTTACAGTTCCTGAAGCCAAGATTAAGGCGCTGTCAGGCTTGGTGTTGGTAGGGGCCTGTGTCTCCTAGGGAACTGGGATCTTGTTGCTGGGTTAGGCAGAAGAGGAAAGACCTCATGGCTCCGTTGCCTTGGAAACCTCCTACACCTCTTCACATTAACACATCGGGGATGAAGTTTAACAAAATTTGAGGGTCATTGGTTCCTAGCAGTGGCCATTTCGTACATGTGGTAACTTGACGTAGAATCATGGCACGGCACATTGTGCCTCACTGGGTGCCATGCCCAGAACCCACTCAGACACTAAGAAGCCTATCCTAGGTTGAAATAAAAATACATTTTACACAGAGACCAAAGCTTGGCAGAAGAGCTATTGTCTGCTCCGTGGTGATCCATCGCAGGGCTGGTTTTAAGGATCTGCATCACCTAACTGGAACTATGTCAAATAAGATCCCTGGCATTGGCACAAGTGATGAATGAAGTTTCCTTTCACATGTCTGGTCTGTCATCCAGCCCATAAACACGCCAAAAGAGATTCAAACTCGTGTATCCAACGCACACTGAAGAAATCATTTCTTCCAGGAACAACCCCCAGCCCTCAAACACAACCTTTAAAACGTCCTCAAATAAACTGAAGAAAGGCACAACATGACTGACTGCCAAGAATGACTGCCTGGCGAGCCGGGAGAGCTAATGTCTGTCTCCAAACGAGGAGGGGGAACTCAAGAATGCCCTGCCTGTGCCTGTGTTGTGTGATTTAAGAGAGGAAATACTTAGGGGCTTAGGAGACCTTTGCAGGGATCCTGGAAGCTGCCTGTGAGTTTGAAGACACTCACATCTCCCTGAATCCAGGCTCCTTTCTCTCTGGGAGCCACCAGGAAGTCGAGCCCATACACTGAGATTTTAGAAGCACTGTGAAGCAGGCAATGAATCAGAACAATTGAAACTCTGTTCAAGTAGATAGCAATATATTGTGCTGCTGTCACGGCTACAGGGAGAAAAGCTAGACTTTTACAGTGAAATAGTGGCAGGTCACCAAAAAGCTTTAACCCCGATAAGGTATCCAAGAGCAGATGCAGCTGAATGGGCCGGGCACCTCTTCTGCAGCTCCAAGAGGAGTCTGCAGGGTGCCAGGGGCTAGAAGCCCCTGGGTGAGCCACACTGCCCCTGCCCTCTAGAATGCAAAGGCTATGAGAACTTGAACAGTATTTCAACAGTTAGGGATGCTACAGGAAGCTGCAGAGGTCAGAGCCTTTCAGTATTTACCAAACACCATGGCTTTCTTTATGCGCATCTGACAGCCTCGGGTGTCATTCCTCAGGTGCCATCTACCTTTCTTCTTTAAAAGACTAAGAAACATTGTGTGTATGCATGTGTGTGTGCATGGTTTTACACACATGAGTGCATGCAGTACCTAAGGATGCCAGAAGAAGGGAGTTAGATGGACCGGAGTCCAGGCAGCTGTGAGCCACCTGACTAGGAACCTAAATGGGTCCTTTGCAAGTGCATTGTGTGTTCTTAACTGCTGAGCCACTCTTAGGCCTCCCCCTTTCTTTCCTGAGACAGGAACTTAGTAAGTTAGGCTGTCTAGTCAGTGCACACAGTGCACCACCTCCTCTCTGTCTCTGCCTCTGAGAGATGGGATTACAAAGGTGTACCATCCTGCCTGGCTTTCTGCACAGGTGCTGAGAAGTCAAATCAGGTCCTGCTGTTTGCTAGACAAACACTTTACCCGCTGAGCTATCTCTTGAGTTCGGCACCATGTTTTTCTCCTGCACACAAGTCAAAGGAAACCTCTCTACTTCTCAAAAGCTTCACTAGGTCCTGACACTTAGTGGGATTTCTCCTGCTGACTTCTGAGCCCGGGTCCTGTGAAATAGAACAGTAAGAATGCTCTCTCTGTCCATGGAGTAGGATAGCAGCAATCAACTCTTTGAAACTTGTCACTAGGAAAAGCACCCCACTGCTACACAAAACGCATGCTTAGAACTGTTAGTTGTGGCATTCAATTGCCTTGAGTCAAATGTAGGTAATATCATTCCTTTGCTGTGTGTCCTTGATAAATTTACTTAATCTCTGTGCCTACATTCCTCATCTATACAACAGATGAACAGCAGCACATATCCCTTAATGATGTTATAAGAATTAAATGATGTTATAAATTAAATGAGAGGCAGGCTGGATCTCTCTGAGTTCAAAGCCAGCCTTGTCTCCTGAGTGAGTTCTAGGACAGCCAGGACAGAAATCCTGTCTCAAAAAGAACAAAAACAAAAAGAAAACCTCTTCTGAATTTTTAACGTAGTCTCACTCAGTTGCATGGGTCAACCTTGAGTTCATTCTGTAGCCCAGGCAAGCCCTGAACTTGCAATCTTCCCAGCTCAGACTCTTGAGTTGCTGGGACTCCAGGCTTGTATCATCAAACTGGCTCCTGGCGCTTCTTACTCTTTGTTACACAACTGATGAATATGTTTCCATTCTGAGTAACAATGATTTCCCTTCAAAATGAGGAAAGCATGCCAGTGATTAGGGAGTCTAAGTTTAATGTGGCTACTGCTGGTCTCAGTTGACCCCTTTGAAATATATAAAGAAAGGGAGTGGGGTGTGTAGCTCTCTTTTGCTACTTTGTGGGTTCTTCTTTCTTCCACCTGTTCAACCCTGTAACACTAAATAAGATAGATAAAAGGCTAGAGAGGAAAGGAAAGAGATCCCTAAAGAAAGCCAGGGATTGGAAAGGGGGTGACAATATTGATAGACTGCTTAGGGATGATTAGGGGCACTGAGTTTCTTTGAGCATGTTTGATCATCATCAGGATATTGATTTTCTTCTTTGCCCACAACTACTTAACAAACCATGACCATCATCAACCAACAATAACCAACAACCCACCACCAACAACCAATAACCCACCCTGCCTCTAGGGGCCCTAGCATTTATATACCCCCTGAAAAGGTCCCAGAATTACAAATGTCACACAATGGCAGAAACTATCTACAGCTGGCAAAAGCTTACACGTCTACTAGAGCACGAGGCAAATCATAGTCAGCAGCTGTGGGTAGCCCGAACCAGCCCCATATCCCATACCTGGGATTAAAACAAAAACACATTCTTATGTCTGTGTTTTTCAACAAATAAATCAAAACTACAAGATTGTCACTACAGGGGTGTGAACAAGGTGAGGTCTTAGCTCCTTGTTTTTCTCCTGTACTCATGGCAGACATTGCTAGTCACCTGCGGCACTGTCTCCCACCCAGCCTCCCTGCATCTCAGAAGCTTAGCTTCCTCTACATGGCCTGAAAGTCAGCCACCCAAGGGATGGGAATCACACACAGATTGCCACACCTACTCCAAAGCAGCAGCTTCTGCCATGGAGAAGGTTCTAGAAAGACAAAAACTAAACCATACAATAGCTGTATAGTCTCTGAAGAAAATGAATGGAGTCTCTGTGCCAGTCTGCAAATGGCTTCTGGCAACTGCCATCTGCTGGTGTATGTCCCTGTGGCTCTCCTCAAGGTTGGCAGAGAGCTAAAGGAGGAAACCTGGCCTTCAACTGGCTACCTGGTTCAATTTTTCTCCTCTCCATCTTTCTGGAACCTCACGCCATCTTTCCTCAGAGGGATGGCAGGGAGCCACACAGCAGTATTTTTCAGAGGTGTGAGAATCATTTGGTTTTTTCCAGATAAACTGACAAAACAGGTCTGTGATCAACATCAACAGGAATAAAGTCTGTCCCCAGAAGGCCTAAGCCAGAACAATAAATATCACATTAAAGGCCAGAAATCCTAAAGGTCATAGGCCTGCCCAGTAATGGGAGACCCACTGGCCTCTCTTCTTACCCAGTGCCTACACTGTGCCTATCACATCTCAAGACCCAGCGCTCCATAGCACACAGCTCCCAGTAACATGTCTAATTAAAATGTTTTCCTCCTTATATGAAAAGAATCTTATATGACACCAGTCAGTCACTGAGCAGTTGTCCATAAAGTTTCTCCTTGTTCTGTATCCTTTGTATTCCCATGGCTTCCACTTGGGATTGCTCTCCATTGATTGGAGCATCCCATGAGCCTGAGGTTTCCTCCTGCCTCCCCTCATCACCCTTGCCATCCTACATCCCCACTGAACCAACTTTCTAACACCTCAGAGTCATTAAGACGTGTCCATTCCCCAACCCTTGGAACCTGGGAAAGGGACCTTATTTGGTAAGAAGGGTCTTTGTGATGAAAGTAATGAGATCATTTTGGATTATAGGGCTAGGCCCTAACCCCAATGGCAAATGTCACATCTGGGTGTGTTTATGTTTTTGTACATGAGTGTGGAGACCAGAGGTTGACAATGGGTGTCTTCCTCAATCACTCTCCACCTTGGTTTTTGAGACAGGAACTCTTGCTGAATCTAGAGTGCACTGACTTGTACAGACTGGCTGGACAGTGAGTCCCCTCTGGATGTCCCTTTAGTGCAGGGACTACAGACATTTGCAACCATATCTGGCTTTTTCCTTGAATACTGAGTATCCAAACTCAAGTTCCAGCTTCCACACATACAGAGACTGAGAAGCAACCAGAGGAGAGATATATATCGTGTTGCATGTGTGTGCAGGCATGCACCAGGATTATGTGCTACCAGATGTATGCTACCATGTCTGGATTTTACATGGGTTTGGGGGATTCAAACTTGGGCCCTTAGGTTTGCACAGAGAGTTCTTTACAAATCACTGAGCTATCCCTTCAGCCTTAGAGGACAGTTTTGAATTTATTTCAGTGGACACATTGTTGTGAGAGAGACTGGCTAAATAAATCCAGGCAATGATAATAAACAAATTGGAAAGGTTTGGAGACACACATAAAGTATACAACAATCACACAGGATTTTAGTTTAGATAGAGGAAAGGGTCCTAACAGAGTACCAGGGAGTAAATCTGAGGTCTGGAGCTCCATTCTAGATGGGTACCTCTCTAGGTTCCATCATTCCTTAAAAGGCAGGAGGGCTTCAGGATCTATAAAGCCATGACCTGTAGTGGGTACAGCTATGGGAAAATTATGAGAAATGTTCAAGTAGGCCCAGCTGATCCAGGTATGGCGATATGTGACTGCAAACAAAGCATTTGAGAAGCTGGGGCTGGAGGATTGAATCTTCAGGGTTAGCTTGGGCTATTTGGCAAGACCCTGTCTCAGAAAACAAAGCAAACTCAAAGCAAATAGACAAACTGGGATTGTGGTGGTGTAATCCCACAAAAGGAAAAGGGCCACAGACTGGGTGACTGTACAGGTAGGCATCTGCTGCTGACCTTTGTAATCACTCCTTCAGGCAACAGCCCCTGAGAAAAATCTCAGCTGAGGCACCGTGTTAAATCCGGGACAAGTATACATGTTTGTGAATGCTGAACAAATGTCCCTTATTTGTAAGAATTTCTACCAAGAAACTCAAGGAAACAGTTGGTTAGTGCAAAATGTTATCCACCACTGAGGCCAAAGAAAATGGACTGGCACGATAGCAAGTGAGTTCAGGACAGGACAAGGGACAGACAGCAGCCCAGGGATCACCTTGTCTCACAGGGCCAGCTGGTATAAAAGACATGGCCTCTCAGCAGTCTAGTTGCCCATGTGGCTAGGGACTGTCAAGTCAGAGGAACAGATACATGGCCATGATCACAGAGACCACAGGTCTAACCATTCACCCATACTTTTAGATAGGAATAGATACAATGCCAAAGAAAATGTATTCAAAAAAAAAAAAAGGAATGAAATAGATTCAATTAAATATACTGCCTACAGAATCTTATTTTATTTTATTTAAACAATTTCTTTTAGAGCTACCTTGTATTTGGGGTTGAATGTGAAGTGCCCTCCACAGGCTCATGTGTTTGCATACTGGGTCCTCAGCTGGTTGGTGCTGGTTGGGAAGGTTGCTGAACTAAGGTGGAGTCTTGCTGGAGGAGCTCTGCTACCAGGGACAGCAACTGAGGTTTTACAGCCTGGTCCTGTTGGGTGTCCTCTCTCCATTTCCCAAGCTAGAAGACATGTGATCGTCCAGCTTCCTGTCCCTGCTGCCATGTCTCCCCCAGCGGGATGTATTCTCCCCATGCTGACCTGTGAGCCAAAGAAAACCCTTCTTTCCTAAGTCACCTTGGATCAGCATATTATATCTTAGCAACAGAAGAGAAACTACACATTTGCTTCATTTAAAACTGTGGGAAGCTAGGACCGAAATTGTCTGTAATTTCCCTGCCTGTTTTGTTTGAGGGAAAGAATGGAGACGTGGACAGAGTTCTGGGTACGTACTGGGCAGCATTCAGAGGACATACATGGATAGCGTGACCTTTAGACTTGACCTTTAGACTGAGCGTGGAAAGCAGGGAAGCCTGTGGATTTTTGGTATTTACATCACCTTTGTCTTCCCTCAAGGTCAGCACCTTTAGGTCTTTCCTGGCACTGATGCTTCACCTATCAATGTTTCAAAATCTGTATGGCCACAGAAAGAGATACTGACTGCTCTTCTCCAAGCTTCTCCCCTGGTGTTGTAGCAGCCTGTTCCTTCCTCCTAGAGTGAGATTCCTGGGGAAACCCCCAGCTCCACAGGACCATTGTTTTGCTAGTCTGGTGGTGGTCGAAGGCAGCGAGGAGGGGCAGGCTTCTCTTTAGAACCTCTTCCCTCCTGCCAGGACAATTATGCCATCACTGTGGACAAATTATGGACCGTGTGTAGAGCTTAGGGGATCCATGAGAAAAGCAAAGGGTAGCAGCTTTGTTCTAAGAGGATCCTGTTTACTGGTGAGATGGCGCATGCCCAGGGCCCAGCACTGCATCTGGTACTTGGAAGGCTTAGTCATCACAACAGTTTCTGTTCTGGAGAATGGTAGCAGAAGTCTGTGCAAACCTTGCAAGCCAGGGATAGTAGGATAGGAAGGAGCAAGAAGATATTGCCTTGTTGAGAGGAAATCATTGCCCCATAAGCCACCTAAGACCATTCTTTGATGCAGGTCCTGGCGCCACCCTGTGGGAACTGCGGGACACAGCAGCTGGTGGGTGGCAAACTTCAAGTTTAAACGTGCCCCTCTGTCAATCACAGTAATTGGGACCATGGAGCAAGCTTTCTTACATCCACTGAACCCCACTTCACTGCTGTCTCTCTAATCTCCACAGCACCCCACCCCTCTTTAGTGAGATGGCTCTGTATCACTCTCTGATGAACCTCCTTCCTACTCTGACTCTCGGTTGTTCCAGCCTACTGCTTAGCTTAGCTGGTTTAACTTCGTGCCTCATTTCCCCATGGTAAGTGGGCTTATTAGCGCCGTGCAGGTCAGCTTTTCATGGCTGTGGCCAAGTGCCTGAGAGAAACTACTGAAAGGAGGAAGGCTTGTCTTGGTTCATAGTTTCAGGCCATGGCTGGCCGACTCTAGGACCATAGGCTGGTGGTAAGGCAGAATACAATGGCAGCAGGAGACTGTGCCAGAGGAGGGAGGGAGGGAGGGAGGGAGGGAGGGAGGGAGGGAGGGAAGGAAGGAAGGAAGGAAGGAAGGAAGGAAGGAAGGAAGGAAGGAAGGAAGGAAGGAAATAGATAAACAGACAGACAGAAACAGACAGTTAAACACACAGTCAGGAAGGAGCCAGGGCAAGATAAAGCCTTTAAAGACACCACTTCAATTACACTTCTAATCAGATGCCACCCTGTAATGGCTCATCAATTTCATCAATAGATAAAGTTAGTGTTCTTCTGATCCAATCATTTTTCAATAGGACCACTGCCTGGGGACCAAGCCTTCAGCACAGGAAACGGTTGGGAGGACAGCTTCTTATCTAAACCACAACAAACAGTATGACTGTGAGATCTAAGCCTTTGCAGGAAAGGTTTATGCTGCAGACACATCGGCTCAGGAGAGAATGGCCCCTGTTACTCGGGTTTGATGCAGGCACCATGTCAGTGAGTCCTCTATGCCATCTACTCCTCTCACCATACCCCTCTCTTTCACCCACTTACAGGGCCTGACCAGCTTCTTAGAGGCCCTGCTCAGATTTCAGACTTAGAGGGGGAAATAAACAGACTTTTCAAACCTCCCTCCCTGGCTGCAAAGAATTAACCCCCAAAGCCTTGAGTCTCTTTCAAGTTCATGTTCTTACAGACTTTTCTTCCACTGTCTCGCTCATATATGCTCTGCACCCCACACAGAAGCCAGTGTGACTGTTCCAATTGTCAACTAGAATTAATTTTTTTGCTTTAGGAGCTGTGGTGGTTTGAATAAAAATGTCTCCCTATGGGCTCATAGACTTGAATTCTTGGTCACCAGGCACTGGCACTAAAGAGGTATGGCCTTGCAGGAGTGGATGTAGCCTTGTTGGAGGAAGTGTATCCCTGGAGGTAGACTTTGGGGTTTCAAAAGCCCAAGCCAGGCTCTGTCTGATTGACTGTCTGTCTGTCTGTCTGTCTCTCTCTCTCTCTCTCTCTCTCTCTCTTTGTGCTGCCTGTAGATTCAGAGGTAGAACTCTCAAAGCTACTTCAGCACCATGTCTGCCTGCACGCTGCCATGTTTCCCATTATGAAGATAATGGACTAAATCTCTGGAACTATAAGCCAACCCCAACTAAAGGTTTCCCTTTATAAGAGTTGTTGTGGTCATGGTGTCTCGTCACAGCAACAGACCATTTGACCAAGACAAGATCCTTCTGTGGCATCCGTGATACTGGGAACAAACTCCAAATCCTAGCTACATTGCATAACTTGCCCCCACTTGCTACATTGCAAAGTTAACCTTGCTGCTGTTCCTAAATGACAAGAATGACTGCTCTACACCCAGAAACTTTGCAATCATGGTTTTCGTTGCCGTGACTACAGAGCCATCATTCCATCATGCCCCTCGGGTCTGATTAAGAAGTCATCTCCTTAGGAAATCCCCCAGGCATCCCAGCACAAAGGGCCCTGCATCCTCGATGATCTCAACATAGTGCTTTTAGGGCTCTACCAACATCTAATATGTAATATTTGTTTTAAACTTCCTGATTCTCTCTGCCTGTCATTTCCATGATATGAGTTGCATAAAATCAAAGGTTGTATCTTTTGAATCAATCTGTTAGGTCCAAAGGAAATTCCAATTCCCCAACTCTAAAAAGCAGTCCAAATATCCAGAAATGGGCTTGAACTGAACTATAGGAGGATTTCTGGTGGTTAGATAAAATCCAGCATCCCATAGGAACTGGTAAAGCTGGCTCCCATCTACTAAAAGGACTCATTTCAATTAACATATAGCTGTGGTACCCATCAGGCATATCAAGGTCCATGCTAACTTCCAGGCTCCCCCTGACCCTCTCACAAGTGCTCAAGGCCCCCCACAACAGTTTCCTGATCCTTCCCTCCCCCCAGCGACTCACCCTCCTTATAACCCCGCTGTTCTCTCTACCCTGTTCTCTCATCCCTTGCTGTCTCAGTTAGGGTTTCTATTGCTGTGAAGCTGCACCACGACTGCGGTAACTCTTATAAAGAAAAGCATTTACTTCTGGATGGCCTACATTTCAGAGGTTTAGTCCATCCTAATCATGGTTGGAGCATGGAGGCCTGCAGGCAGGCATGGTGCTGGAGATGTAGCTGAGAGATCTACATGTGGATCCATCAGCAGGTAGCAGGCAGAGAGTGAGCCACTGGGCTTGGCTTGGGCATTTGAAACCCTAAAGTCTCCCTGCCCCCTCCCCTCCCCACCCCCAGTGACACACTTTCTCCAACAAGGCCACACCCCCTAATGCCACTCCCTAAGCATTCAAAACTGTGTCTATGAGGGCCGTTCTTATTCAAAACACCATATGTGCTGATAGCCATGGCAATGTCCAGTCTGCTTGCTATGTTCAATCTACTACTTTTCCCTCTCTGCTCTGAACTCTTCCAGATGCCTTTGGATGCTTCTCTCTTATCTACAACAAAACCTTCCCCTTAACCATACCCTCGAATGATCATGTCGTCAGTTTCTTTACTGCACCCCTTTCATATACGTCTGGTGCAACTCTTGTATGTGATTTTATTTTGTAATTTATTTATCTCTTTATTTGTGTGTACACGTATGTTATGTATGCACTTGAGTATGTGTGTAAGTGCAGGTAGAGGTCAAAGGACAACCCAAGTGTCATTCCTCGGACCCTGTCTACCTCTTAAAATATCGATTTAATTATTTTACATGTATGAGTGTTTTGTTGCATGTGTGTAAGTGTGCCATGCACATGCTTGGTGTTCAGAGGTTAGAGAAGGATATTAGATACCCCAGAACTGGAGTTACTGATGGCTCTCTGCCACCATGTAGGTGCTGAGACTAGAATCCAGATCCTCTTAATCTCTGAGCCACCTCTCCTGCCCTATTTTTATATTTTTATTTTATATTTATATTATATTTTATATTTTTTATTTTATTTTATATTTTTATATTTTGTTTTATATTTATATTATATTTATATTATATTATATTTTATATTTTTCACGCCAGTCTCTTACTGGCCTGGACTTTGCCTGGCTAACAAACCTAGGAAATATACTTAACTCTTCCTTCTAGTATTAGGATTACAAAAATGTACCTTAAAAGTGTGTGTGTGTGTGAAAGAGAGAGAGAGAGACAGACAGACAGACAGAGTCAGAGTTCTGTGCCTCAAAGTCCACTCTTTGCTTGCAGGGCAAGCACTTTACCAACTGATCCCCAGTTTGGATTATATCTTCATTACTCATTATGGAGCCTCCTGAACCCAGACCAGTGCTTGGCCCACAGTGATCCTCAGTGAATACTGCTGGATGCAAAAGGACAGGACGGTGCAATTCAAATACCACAGAGCTCTGACATTTGACACAGTTGGCTTTGGATCTATATGCTGTGTGGTTTTTGACAACTTAATTCTCTGGGGCTCAAATTCTAACTAAAACAGGGAGGAAGGAGAATCACATCACTGGGCTACCGTGAGGATGCATGAGGGTGTGACCACACATCTATCACAAGATGTGATAGATCACCACATCTATCACACAGCTTCAAGGAACAGGTATTACAGTAGCCATGATCCACGGGAAGACGAAAACCTTAAATACGGTTAACTAGCCATAGGATATCTGTACCATCCCACCCAGGTAGAGACTTCACTTCTGGAAAACTGCCTTCCTTTGTCCAAGAAAGGTATCAGCGCATCATGCGGCCCTTCCTGATGAAAACCGAGCCCGTAGTTTAGGGCTTAAGGCTGACAGATGCAGGATCCCCAGGTATCCTAACGTCTTGTATAAATTAGCTAGAGGAACTAAAATTTTCCATAGCCTAATTGAATGTTTTAAGAATAGGGGGAAAGAATACAGAAACCTTTCAGCTTCATGCTCCCAGGGAATGACTTATTTTGTGCAATCAAAAAAATGCATGCCTGTTCCCAGAGCCTCCTGCGTCTCTGAGGCTTCCCAGAGCAGCCTCTCCTGTTCTTCCCTGCCTGGGGTCTCTGGATAATTAAGTAAAGAGAAGGTCTGGTCCATCCCATTTGCCAACATTCACAGCCATCAGAAGAATCATCTGCCTACATAATGTTTGACTTCCTCTAGGGACCCTCAACAGCTTCACAGCTCTGGCAGGAATATTTATATATATATATGTAAGTGATTCAAATCTGGGGGCTGGAGAGGTGGCACAGTTGGTAACATGCTTGTTGCTTGAGCATGAGGACCTGAGTTCCATCTCCAGCACACATGTACGGAGCAAGGCATGATGGGGTGCATCCGGGAGCTCAGCATTGGAGAAGTGGAGAAAGGACGGTTGGTCCCTGGGGCTCCACAGTCAGCCAGCTTTGTCGGGACACTGCAAAAGCAAGGCAGATAGCTCCTGAGGAATGACACCTGAGGCTAACTGGGAGAATCTGCATACATATCACACACACACACACACACACACACACACACACACACACACACACACACACACACTGAAGCTCTAAAAAGACTCTTGAGCCCAGAGAGTAAGAAGAGTGATATTTTAAGTCTCTGTCACTTTAGAGAGAATGAGCAGGGAATGGGGCATTGACTGGGTGACCTCCTGAGAAAGTGGAGATGGGTAAACTGAGCTCTGAGGTTATTGGAGAGCTCATCAGTCCACTCAACACCGATATGGTCACCATGGACACCATGGTGTGAAGCTGCCAAGGCATGCCCACAGAGCATGCAGACCATGGGGTGCCAAGTTCAAATGTCATCTTACCTGATTCCCTCCTTTCCCCACTTGCTAACATCTCAGGATGCTGTACAGACTGTTTTAGTGGCCCACGGATGCTTTTGTAAGGAATACAACCCCTGTAAGCTTTTAGCTCTATGTTTTCTATGCCCCTACACAGGCCCAGGGTGAGTACCCTGTAAAAGCCTGGCCTCTGCATTGTGAATGTCAAGAGTGTGTCCTCCTGTATGGAGGGCATCTCACAAGCCATTACATCGGCTGATCCTTTGAAAAACATGCCAGGGTTTTGCCAGAGTGTGCCTTGAAAGATAGCCAAGGCACAAATTAACACCCACTTTCCGGCAACGGGAACTGTTCCTGAAAAAGCCACTGCAGAACCGGAGGCAACCTGGCACAATCTGGGAGCCAACACACGATTTATTACTTCACAAAGAACAGAATTGTGGTCCAGCAGCAAGCTGGCTGCTGGGGTTTTTCCTTTCCCACCCAGCTGTATTTCAAAGGCATGACACTCAGTTAACAGGCCCGGCCTTTGAGAAAACAGCAGGCGACTTACAGGATGCCATAACTGAAATGCGTATAAAGTCTGTGCCCTCCTCAGTCCCTCACCCTAGGGATAGGAGCCCAGGGGGCCCAGAGGGCTAGGTCAGGCACTTGCCCACGATCCTACAGCAACACACTGTTGCAGCCAGCCCCCAAACCAAAGTACCAGGACCACAGAACCACTCTGGTTTTAGCTCCTCTAAGTTTTCTACAGCAGTCAACCCCTCCATGTGTTCAAATCAACATTTTTAAAGAACTATTTTTCATCTCACAGTGGCAGAATATGAAAGGCATCACCTGGGAGTTGGAGCTGGACAGTATCAAAGTAGATTTCTAGCCCTAAGAGATGATGGTTCTGTAGAGTACTTAACACAAGCACTGCCTAAGAGTTCAGGGGACATGAATGAATCCACTCACTGCTGCAGAGTATTCAAATTGATTTAAAAAAAAATCTAAAAGGAGATTCTGATAACACTATCAGGTACCTTAAAGACAGCAAAGCCTTTAACCCAGGCTTTGACTTCTAAAACTTTCCTTAAAGAAATTCTGAAAAATTGAGCAAACGAGATGCTTTCTCACAGAAGGACAGTAGGTAGTGGCAGCACGCTGGAAAAATTAAACAACAAAAACAAATAAACCCTCACCAAAACCTTAAATATATAATAACGGAGATTCTGCTTTAAAAAATTGGATATAATTATCTATAAAGTTACACACCTAACAGCAATTGATTTATTAGTGTGTGGACATGTCCTATGATAGAAGTATTTGTTGATTGCTGATCAAAAGGCACTTTATAAAATTAGTATATATGTTATAAGCCTATTTTTATTAAAAATTAAAGTATCTTTATTTGCCAGAACTGATTTAAAAGATGATTTATTATTATTGTTATAGATAATATCTTTTAGTTTATATTTCCCTTTTTTGCAACCGAATACATTGATTTTTTATGTCTATATGCAAATGTGGTGCACGTGTGAGTGTAGTGTGTGTGTGTGTGTATAGGTGCATGTTGTATATGCACTACACAGGGTGCTGTGCACACAGAAACTGGGGAAGGTTATCAGGTGTCTTGTTCTACCACAGAGCATGCAGACCATGGGGTGCCAAGTTCAAATGTCATCCTACCTGATTCCCTCCTTTCCCCACTTGCTAACATCTCAGGATGCTGTACAGACTGTTTTAGTGGCCCACGGATGCTTTTGTAAGGAATACAACCCCTGTAAGCTTTTAGCTCTATGTTTTCTATGCCCCTACACAGGCCCAGGGTGAGTACCCTGTAAAAGCCTGGCCTCTGCATTGTGAATAAAAGATAATTCACCCACTTTCTGCTGTATTCCCTCAAGACAGGATCTCTCACTGAAACTGAAGCTGGGCTGGTGACCCACAAACTCCAGCTATCTTCCTATCTTATCCCTCAGTAGCACTGGGATTATATAGATGTGCACAGCTCTGCATGGCTTTTTACATGGGTGCTAAGGATTTAGTCTTGGGGCCTCATGTTTACACAGCAAGCACTTTTTCCTGCTGAGACAATATCCAACTTGGAGAGATGCGCTACCATACCGTTTATGCAGAGCTGGGAATCAAACCCAGGGCTTCAGCAAGCTAGGCAAGCACTCTCCCTATTGATCTATGCCTCCAGCCCATAGTGAAGATGTTTACAAAGGTCTTAAGAAGTGGGCTGTGAATTACCAAACCCAGACATTATTGTGGATGCCAACAAGTGCTTGCTGACAGGAGCCTGATATAGCTGTCTCCTGAGAGGCTCTGTCAGTGCCTGACAAATACAGAAGTAGATGCTCATAGCCATCCACTGGACTGAGTACAGGGTTCCCAATGGAGGAGCTAGAGGAAGGACCCAAGGAGCTGAAGGGGTTTGCAGCCCCATAGGAGGAACAATATGAACCAACCAGTACCTCCCAGAGCTCCCAGGGACTAAGCCACCAACCAAAGAGTACACATAGAGGGACTCAAGCCTCCCTCTATATATATAGCAGAGGTGGCCTTGTGGGACATCAATGAGAGGAGAGGCCCTTGGTCCTGTGAAGGCTCTATGCCCCAGTGTAGGGGAATGCCAGGACAGGGAAGCAGGAGTGGGTGAGTTAGTGAGCAGGGGGAAGGTAGATGGCATAAGAGGGTTTTCAGAGGGGAAATGAGGAAAGGGGATAACATTTGAACTGTAAATAAAGAGAATATCTAATTTTAAAAAAAGAAGTGGGTTGTGAATATAGAGAGTGTTCTCTTACAGGGAGACAGTGTGCAGGTCATGACCTCTACTTATCAACTGGCAATGATCCCCATGGTTTTATTATTGATTATCTAAGTGGCTTCCTACAGAAGAGTGACATTAATGCCTACTCTCTGGCTAACACCTGCTCAGAGGACAATGCTGATCTCTGCTCTGACATCTGTCAAACCCTCTTGATTCCTGAAGGTGGCCATGATAGAACTTGCATTTCTCATATCAAGTGCCATCCCAGGACAAGAATATGGCCTTGGGGGTTACTGACATTCTTTTCCCTGATACCTGTCTCCCTTCCCCTCCCTAGCTGCTAAGCCTGGTATCGCTCACCTACTTCCTACGCCACAGCGTGAGTCCCTGACTCTGATGTTAGATGGCCCATGTTCAAGCACTGGCTCCTTTGTTCATTTCCTGCTGGACTTGAGACCTTTTTGAACCTATTTATTTTGAAAATGGATAATTTATACACCACAGGACACAAACCCCCAAGTGCATAGCTTGCTGAGTTTTGACAAACATTTACAAATGTGATATGTTTATACATGTGATTCTACAACCATAATCAAAATAGAGGATATTGCTATCATCCCAGAAAACCACTCCTATCTATTTCAAGTCTGTTCCCTAAACCAATGTGTCTTAGAGGTGCAGGCAAGTTGAATCCTACAGATCAACTTTATCATTTTGATGGAAGCTTCTTCTTCCCCCTCCTCCTCTTCTTCCTTCTTTTCTTCTTCCTCCTCTCCCTCCTCCTTCATTTTCTTCTCCTCCCCTCCTCCTTCTTCTATCTATAAGTATGTTTTTGTGTGTGTGTGTATGTGTATGTATGTGTGTGTGTACTATGTGTGTGGGTGCCCTAGGAAGCCAGAAGAGGACATAGAACCCTTGGAACTTGAGAAACAGATGTCTGTGAGTACCTGACATGACATGAGTACTGGAACAAAACCCAGGTCCTCTGGAAGAGCAGCAGGCCCTCGGCTGCTGAGCCGTCTGCCTAGCCTTATGCTTTTAATCAACACAATGGTTTTTGGGATCCATTATCCACACTGTTGCATCTGCTGAGAGTATCTCTCTCACTAATCAGCCACAACCTGTTTACTCATCCACCTACTGAATGATGTCTGGGTTCTTTCCATTTTTGAGTTAAGAATGCATCTGGTATTAATAGCCATGTCCACATTCCCTCTCTTCTCCTCTTTCTATCAATGAGTGTGCACAGGCTTGGCTTGATTTCTTTTCAGTAAATACAAAGAACGGAAATTGCCAGGGCACTTCTCCAATGGGTTGTGCAATTTCACGTGCCCGCTAGCAATGCATGTAAGGCTCTTTGGTCTCCCATCCCTTTCAACACTTAATATCTCCAGGGATGCCATCTTATGGCATTACCAGCATTCCAGATGGCTTAGGATGTTGAACATCTTCATACAATAATTGACCATTCATATCTCTTTCCATGCTACACACTGATTTGAGTCTTTTACCCTTAAAAAATTAAATTGTTAGTCTTACAATTCATATTTTGAGTTCTTTATATATTCTGCTTACAAGTCTTTCATCATTTAAAATGGTTCTAGGGATACTTTCTCATCAACCTTGAAGTCAGGACACCTGAGATGATGCTATGACATTTATGGAACTTTATCCTGCTCTTTATAAGCACAGCAACACTGGGGCTGGGAACAATGGAAGAATGACATAACCCCTATGTACAAGACAATGGATGCCAACATCTCTTTCCATCTTGGGAGTCCCCTAGCAGCACTGCACAGGTGGACGATCTACTATGCAACCACTGTGATTCTTTCTTCTGCCCCACGTGACTTCTCCATCAGCTCCTGTTGCTTTGTACTCTGACCAAAAGCAACTTAGGGATCCAAGCTTGGTCTCTTGCTTGTGAAGTAGGTGTTTTTGCCTCTGAGCCATCACCCTCTCCTAGAAATGCAGTATTTAAACAGTGCCAGAAGTAAGTAGAAATACATCAGAAAGCTAAGGGTGGAAGGAAACATTTCCAATACAGCATGCTTCTTCAAACTCTTAGGAAAACCTTAGTTCACATAACCATGTCTAGGGTAGATATTACATTTAAATTGAGTACATGAGCAGAAAAAACAGGCAGACGCATAGCGTGGGTAGTCTCAACCCCAGAGTGCCCTGTAGTATAGCACTGGGCATCTTGATGGTTTGACTAACATCAGATAGGCTGTATGAAACAAAGCCTAGATCTGTCTTGTGCACTGCTGTGATTCCCAAGTTGTGCTCAAAACAGCCTTGTTACTCAACAGTCGATAGAGAAACAGGTGCATGAACCCCTAAATGTGAGATGCTAGAGTGGTCTTGCCCTGCAAGCAGAACACTGCTGTGGGCCACATGGCATTCTATAGCACCCCAACTTTCTTCTCTCTGATCTTAACTGTGCTAGCATTTTGATTCTTATTTTGCATATCCACGTTCATTTACTACAACCTGAAAGTAAACATAGATATTTTATGCCTGTTTGAGAAAGGACATCAGGAAAGACTCCTTTTGTGAAATGAAATCTTAAAAATCCCCTAGGACTTCTGTGATGTGCTTTTCAGGGATTTCCTAGAACTAGCTCATATGGGCTGAGTCCTACATTCAAAAACACGAAACCCCAAACCTTATAAGTGCCGTCATCATGATGCTACAAGTGGAAAATTCCATAGCAATATACAGGGATAGGAATGGAGTTCCAGGAGTAAAGTGCCTGCCCAGCACACGGTATCCTCAGCACTAGTGTATGGTAACACCTGTAATCCTAGCACTCAGGGAGTGGAGGCAGGAGGATCAGAAGTATAGTGAATATATATGCATAGTGAATTCCAGGCCAGCCTGGGGCATAGGAGACCTTGTCTCAAAGTCTAGTGCCTTAGGTATAAACTACTAAAAATACTGCATGAATTACCTCCAGGCTAGCTGTACAAAAGGCAATTTTTAAACTACAGTGCATAAGCTATGGAAAACAGCCTGGCAGTCATAGAATGGCAGGAATACACCTACTTCATGAGTCTTTGTGAATGGGATTAGAGCTCTTAATTAAAGAGGTCAGTGGGATCTGTTTGTCCCCATAACCAGGCAGGATGCAGCCAGAAGATGTCACCTGCACGGTAGAGCCAGAGCCGACACCAGACACTGAGTCTGTCAGTGCTAGATCTTAAACTCCTGGCCTCCAGAACTGTGAGCCATGAGTATCTGCTGTTTATCAATGATGTAGCCTAATGTAGTTGGGTCACTGTACTCCAATGGACTAATACAACAGCCAAGAGTTAAGTCAGCACAAATGACATTGGTGAGTAGACAGACAACTACAACATGTGGAGTTGTATTTTGTCACATAATGGGGTGAAATATTGGCACATGCTATAACATAGATGAGCTTGGAGAATACTGTGCTAAGTGTAAGAAGCCAATCACAAAGACCATATACTGCTGTGTGATTCCATTTCTGTGGAATAGAGTAGGCCAATCTAGAGACATACAAAGGTTAGCGATTGTTTTCTTTCTCTTTCTTCATTTTTATTTTTCCTGTGACAAAATATCCTGACAAAAACCAAATCAGTAGAGGAAGGGGCTTATTCAACTTATAAGTTCAGATCACAGTCCATTGAGCAGAGAAGTCACAGTGAAGGCCATAGCAGCTAGTCATGTTCTATCCACTCAAGAGCGGAGACAAAACAAATGCATACAAGCCTGCCTGCTTGCTTTCCCCTCTCACACAGTTTAGGTTCTCCTGACTACAGAACTGTGCCACCCACAATGGTCTGGGGCTCCCTCAAATCAATTAATAGTCAAGATAGTGTCCTGTGGGCATACTTATAGGCCAACCTGAACTAGACAATTCTTCAATTAAGGTTCTCTTCCTGAGTGAATCTTTTGGGTTGCATCAAGTTGACATTTAAAAAGGAACCAACACAGTGATAATCTAGTGCTGGGGCTTGGTGGAAAGGAGGAGTGATTCCAAATGAGTATAGGGTGCTGTAACCTTACACACACACACACACACACACACACACACACACCACTAGAGCCAGAGCCAGAGCCAGAGCCAGAGCCAGAGCCAGAGCCAGAGCCAGAGCCAGAGCCAGAGCCAGAGCCAGAGCCAGAGCGTCAGCAACAGTGGGCTATGGTAAATGCAAAGGCTAAGTTAAGCCACCAAGGGAAGTCCAGGTAGGAGTTGCCACTCCAAGGTAAGGAGGGGCTAACACATGACCCATCATTAGTTTTTGTGGGCCTTCTATAGATGTTTAAGTCAACTCTTAAGAAACTACCAGCATGGTCTAATACGGAAGTTGCTACCCTGGGATAGCTAGTTTTAAATTGTCAACTTGCCACAACCTCAACTCACTTGAGAACTGTGCAGTTCAGGTTAGCCTGGAGCATGTCTGTGGATAATTGTGCTGGTTGTCAATCCATGTAGGGAGAGCCCTACATGATGGGCTGCACCATTACCTGGGAGAGGCCCCTGAAACAGAAGAAAGGGGGCAAGCAGCAGCATCCATGCATTCACATACATACCCACACACAGCTATTTACATTTAAGTTCTTAAATATGAAAAGGATTCAGAACCCAGCTCCTATTCTAACACTCAGTAGCCATGATCTGGCACACACCAAAGACTGCCAGCCTGGCAGAAGATTCTGATCCAACAGGGCTTCTCTAGATGGCTCTCATGATGACCTTTTGCCATCTACCCCGGGCAGTAATGGTGCTTTCTCTAGCATGTGATCGCTAACGTTGTACATTCGCACCACACGAAGAAGCAGGACCCTGTAAAGCACGGAGGCCCAACGGGGCCTTCTCCACATGGGTGTCACTCGACACATACGCAGTTGTCCTCTCCTGTGGGGGTACTGAATGCTTTCTTTCATTTCTTTAAAAGAAACACAGGAAAGAAGGCGGCAAAGAATCCTGGTTTTGTTTTTACAATGCTGGTGGAATAATAAACAACTGTTTAATGTTCTGAGTGGAAAGACTGAACCCCCAGGAGAACAGGAGGGAAGAGATCAATATTTACCAGCAGCCCTTATCCCACATTAAATATTAGCTTAAACTTAAAACCCAGGCTCTGGTTGCCACCTTCTCTTCAGCTCATGTTGCAGTGGTGGAGAAGCAATCACTTCAGCAGCAGTGGGAACAGTTTGAACTATGGCCATTCTAGATGTTTTACTGTCGCCTGTGATTGTTTCTGTAAATACAGGGGTCTCGGAGAAATACTGCGCCCCTAAAGTGACACGTAAACCTCGGAGGAGCTGTGGGCACAGCTGATGTGCTGAAGGAGAAGCATGGTAAAAAAATGATTTGTGGGCTGAGGGGAAGGCTGGAAGTCTTAGTGACTCAATACTCGTCCTGCAAATGTGAGGGACTGAGTTTAATTCCTAGCACTGGGAGAGAGCCAGGCACAGTAGCACCCGCCTGTGGTCCTATGGTTCAACAGGGGGCAGAGTCAAGACACCATCCATAACCGTACAGGCCGGGCAACCTGACAGGCACAGACACAGCACTAAGACCTGGTTTCAGGCAAGATGGAAGACAAAGACCCTCTCTTGAGGTTGTCCTCTGATCTTCACATGTGCACCATAGCAGGTGTGTGTCCACATGGGCACACAAGCACACACGGAGAATACAAAAGAAAAAATAAAGTAATTCGCTAGAGTGATCAAGAAAACGGTGTGAGCTGAACTGGAGGTCTGGCGCCACTTCACAGCTCTGCATGAACCCACAAAATGAGGAACAGTAGCTGGTGGCTGCTAGGCCTCTGCTGACAGTGTAAGAAATATGCTGAACTGGAACCTTCACACTAGAAAGGAACGCATGAAGCAAGGCAGAGAACCGGCCCTTTACTCATCCCTGGTGCCAATGACAAAACTTGACCTTCATTCTTAAAACAAGTTTGGGCTGGCCAGATGATGCAGTGGGTCAAGTTGCTCACTGCCAGGCCTGATGACCTGAGTCAACCCAGGGCTGGGTCCCTTCTACATAGTAGGAAAGAAATGATTTCCATTTAAATTGTCTTCTGACTTTTACATGAACACAATAACATGGATGCACCCACAAACACACACTCAGAAAACAGATAGATAGATAGATAGATAGATAGATAAAACAATTCTAAAAACCGCCAAACTAAAAAAGAATATTTAAAAAATCTAGTCTTTAGAGGGGTTAGAGGTTTTCTGTGGGGAATCTGGAGTCAAACAAGATGTCATTCTAGAACCCCTGGGAAAGTGCCAATCATTGAAATATTCTCCTATGTCACCCTGTCCAGGCCTTCAATAAAGATCCTTAACAAACACTGAATGAATACAACCCCCCACTGCCAGCTCTGAGGATGTGTGCGTTAAATCCCAGGCTTCTTCATCAACGGCCCAGGGGTAAGGGAACTGGCTTTAAGTCCCGACAGGCAGGCAGCCCAGGTGCTCTGCCATCTGAACACGTTTGTTGAACTTCGTTGTAATCACACAGAACCTGACAAGAAACAGTCACGAGACGGAACACTCTGGAGGCTGAGCAGTGATTTAATCAAAGTAGCTTAAATTATTCATGGTTGTAAGGCTCAAAGAATCAATGTTGAAGACAAAGCAGAAAGACAAAAATCAAATTGCGGGCAAACTGGGTGAGGTTTGGGGAATCTGGTTTCTCCCACATAGATCATTGATGAATTTGAACCAAACAAACGCTCAAACATTGGTAACGAACCTTTTGCTAAGACAGGATTCCTCGAAGGCCAGGCTGGCCTTGAATTTGCTGGGAAGCTCAGGGTGACCTTGAACTTCTGATCCACCTGCTTCTCCCTGCCAAGTGCTGGGATTACTGGCGTGTGTCACCATTCTGGATTTATGTGGTATTGAGGGATAGAACCCAGGGCTTCAGGCACGACAGGAATGCAATCCACTAAGTGAGCAACATCCTTAGCCTATGAACGTATGTTTAAATTGTTTTCCTCGGGGGAGGGGGCATCTTTTATGGTGCGAATACCCAAGTTTAAAAACTCCTCATCCTGTTACCTTCATTGCCAACTCTCACCTTGATATGGAGAAAAACGTGTGTGTGTGTGTGTGTGTGTGTATATATATATATATATAGCCCAGAGGAGATGTCCCCCGTCCCGCCCTTCACTCTATTCCAAATGTACATGAAAACCAACCACACTATGGTCAATTGTGTGACCAGGCCACAGACAACACAGCCTTTCCCTGCTCCCAGTGACCCCTGTTTCTCATCCCATTTGATTCCGCCCAAGTCAGGCTTCAGAATGTATCGTCTTTATCCTTGGTCAAAACTCCCCCAGATCACTGAGTCATCACACACCCGCCATCATCCACTGTCCAAGGCCTAGAATGTGGCAAGACTTGTTAAGTTCAAACAAGAACATACTTTCTGCCCTGCGGCAGCACCTGAGGTGACAGGAACTCTGAGCAGCCGTCCTTATGCGGAGCCTCTTCTGCCTCTGGCTCTGGGCCCTGGACAGTGGGGACTGAGGTTTAAGGGAGACCTGGGTCCAGAAGAGAGGAAAGGGGTGGGCTGTAAACAAACCTGTATCCTTTTCAGTTCAGTTTCATGCTGTTCTATATCTGGGGAGTGTTTCTCCCCGTCTCCATTGCTCCCCTCCGCCCAACACCCCCGCTTTAGTCACATTCTCAGCACATACCATGCCAGTGCAAGGGCCACCCTGACCATGCAATCTAAAACAGCTCCTTCAGTTTCTTTTTACTGTGCATGCACTTGTGTGTACCTGTGTGTGCATGCATGTGTGCGTGCACGTGTGTTGTATAAGTGTGGTATACGTGCACATATTTGGAGGGCAAGGGAAGACCTTCTCTATCACTTTCACCTTATACCCTTAATGACACAGTTTCTCACAGAACCTGGAGCTAGTCTGCCAGTCAGCAAGCTACAATTCCCCTGCCTCCACTCCCCCAACTCCTGCCCCAGCACTGGTGTTACCGGTTCCTATGTGGCCATACCTGCCATTTTACTTGGAAGCTGTGGATCTGAACCCAGCTCCTCGTGTTTTCACATCTGCTCTTACCCACTAAGCAATCCTCCCAGGCCCTAACTAGATGCTTTTTATACATTTTTTAAAAATCAATTGTGGGAGGGGCACAGATGCATCACGGCACGTGGCACGTGTGCATTTGGACAACAACTTTTCAGTTCTCTCTTTCTTATTCTGAGGCAGGTCTGTCTGGTTTTCTGCTGCTGTGCTGTGTATTGACCCTGCTAGCTTCCAAAAAATCTCCTGTGTCCACCTCCCATCTCCCTGTCAGAGTGCTGAAATTACAGACACACACCATGGTATCTACCTTTTCTTTAAATGAGTTCCAGGGTTTGAACTCGGGCAGTCCGCTTTCCTAGCTTTTACTCACTGAGCCTTCTATCCAGCTCCTTAGACGTCCTGCTGAGCTTGTCTCTAATATTGGATGTCAGATACTTGCCTACTTGTTACTCTTTGTAAGGGCAGCGTCTTCAGCCTCACCTACTGCTGCGCCTAGTATGGTGAATATCCTTTTAACAGATGCTCAGTAAGGCCTTTGGGACAGATGAGGGGATCCACAGGCAACTCTCATTCACTGGGAGAAATGGTTGCTAATCCCAAGCCCTAATTATTACTACCAGCTGCAGAGTGTTTTTTAGATATTAAGACACTATGCAGAGTCAGCTTTAGCAAGCAGCTCTCTGGGTGTTCCACCAAAGTGACTTTATATCAATGGGAAATGCTCTGGTTTAAATCAATACAAAGCCTCTTACCCTAGTACAACAGCGTCACATGTCCCTAGGGCTGTTCAGTACCCCTTCCTCACCCCAGTCTGGAGAGCTTATACTTTCTGCCAATGTGTATTAGAGTGATTCCTACTGTATTTGTTTCATTTTTAAGAATATTACTGGAGAAAGAAATTCTTTTTAAAGCCAATAAAACACCACAATAACCAGATTTGGATGTTTTCACTGAATCTGAATGAGCCAGTTGTGTAGCTTGCTGGATGAGTCCTCCAAATAAGTCACAGATGGTAAATGTTCCCCAGGGGAAGTGGCCTCAGCCTTGACACCTCGCTAAGGTCAGCGGCTTTCCTTATTGAGGAACCCATCTCAGGGGCTGAGTTCATTTCACACAGCATGTTTACATGGAAAAGCAACTGATAAAACTTGAGGTGTTGGGGTCCTAAAGGTCCAGGTTTGGTTGTAGCCCTGGTATGCATTGCATAACCCAGATGTCCCTGTATAACGAGCATGCACTCATTATTTGGTCCAGGGGTTGAATTTATCCCGCATACCAGCTGGGCCAACTTGGTGAGGTTTCACAGATACTGACAGATCTGAGATGGCTGGACAAGGAGACAAAGAACTTCTCTCCATGTGGCTCAGCCGGCAGCATGGGCATCCACATTTGCTCTCATCATGTTTGTTCCAAGTGCCTCTTGTAATGTGTTTGTGTGTGTGTGTCTGTGTGTGCGTGTGTGCGCGCACACGCGTGTGTATGAGGTCAGAGGTCATCACTGGTTGTGCTCCTCAATCACCTTCCACCTTTAATATTTGAGGCAGAGTTTGTCACTGAACCTGGAGATCAGTGGGGTCGGCTAGACTGCTGGCCAGCAAGGCCAAGGGATCCTAGTGTCTTTCCTTCCCCAGTGCTGGGATGGTAGGAACCCGCTACCACACCCAGCTTTTTAAAGTTGGTCCTGGGGATCAGACTCAGAGTCTCATGTTTATATAGCAAGCACATTACAGACGGTGCCATCTTTCCAGTCTTTGGATACCACTATACTGCATTGTCACCTACAAAGTTCACATGTGAGAAACACACAATCAACTTACAGGTTTTCTTCATAGTGCTGTAAGTTTATGATTTGTGTTGGGTAGCATTCATAGTTATCCTGGGACACATGTGGCCCACAGGTTTCGTGCTGGACACCCTGGCACAGGCTGCCCGTGCAGCATGTTGATCCAGCAGCAGTAGAATACAGACCTTGGAGATGCGAGGCTTTTACAGCACTCAGTAAACAAGACTTGAGACACGAAAGTCAAGCAGGGGTTAGGAGTTCCTGCCAGGTTGTCACGAGGACTGGAGCTCAGATCTCAGCAATCTATGATAAACCAGGAGCCCTGTGCACACCTGCAACCCCAGCTCGGAGGTGGAAGCAAAGATGGGAGGGTTACCCAGGCTCGCTCGCTTCCAGCCGAGCTGAGGAAATGTGAGCCTTGGGTTCAGAGAGAGACCCTGCTTCTAAGGACTAGGCGGAGACTGATAGGGTCGGGGACGCAACACTACTTTCCTAGAGTCTGTGCTCTCAAGCACTTGTCCATATACTCACAGTCATGTACACAAATAAATAGTGAATCTCAAAACATAAGCCAGCCTGTTCTTCACCCTAGAAGATGCCTCGCTCCAAGCACAATCTTGGAGAGTAGCTCAGGTAAGCAGCAGCTACGGCTCATAATCTCGGCATACCAGGAAGCCATCAGCATGAGCCACCCATGGGGAACTATCTCCCAACACAGAAACAATGTGATGACATCACGTTCTAAAGATGCTCTCTCTCATTTTTGTGAAGGCTGTCCTCCATGAAAGAACTCTCTCGTTGCTTTCAGAATCACTCCTCAAAAGATTTCTAAATGTTTCTTCTAGAAGGCTATTTTCAAAACAGTTTAAAGTGTTAGGAAGTCATTAAACCTGATACAGATAGGGTGTTGGCGTGTGTTGGCACGATGGCTCAGCATTCAAGACTTCAAACTGCTCTTGAAAATGACCCATGCTGAGCAGTTCACAAATGCCTGGAACTCCAGCTCCAGGGAATCTGACATCCTCTTCTAGGCTCAGTAGGCCCTGGAACTCACATGTGCACATACCACCCCCTACATACATGTAATTAAAAAAAAATAAAATAAAGCTTTAAAATTATATATGGAGGGTGAGAGATGGCTTGCTAGTTAAGAAAAGTGGTTGCTCTTCCAGGAGACTTGGGTTTGATTCCCAGCACTCGCATGGTGGCTCACAAACATCTGTAACTTCAGATCTGACGCCCATTTCTGCCCTCTATGGGCACCAGGCATGCATGTGGTAAAAAGACGTGCATGTAGGAAAAACAAATATAATAATATACATTTTTTTTAATTTAAAAATTGTACTGGGGTTGAGGAGATGGCTTGGCGGTGCAGTGCTTGCCAGAGCAGAAATGAGGAACGGTTTTGGTTCCTCGCACCTGCATAACTACTGAGTGAACATGGCAACCTGCTTGTAATACCAGTGTTCAGAAGGCAGAGATGGAAGATCTCCAGAACACACACTAATACACGCAACACGCCCACATACATGCAAAATCTGTATATGTAGGTCATGTTACACACACACACACAGAAGGATGTCTACTGGCCTCTGGCTGCCAGGAAAGCTGAGGATATGAAATTCTGGTCTGCTGAGGCAGCCATGAAAAAGTCCACATGGGAAGCCCAGCAAGTTAGAGGGAACCTAAGGCTTCTTTTCCCCTTGAATTTGCTTAAAACAGATACCAAAATGTTCCTGTGTACTTAGCCTCTTCTGAGTTTCTCTCTCCCTCTCTGCCCACTGTGTGTGTGCTCACATGTGTGTGTACACATGTATTTCTATTGAAGAGAATAATCCAATGCTCACTACTCTCTCTCATAGTTCAGGAAACAAAGTATAGATACAGATATAGATAGACGATATATAGATATATAGACATATAGACACAATTTCCCCATTGTTTGTTAACCAGCATCATAATATGAGATGGAACACCACAGGCTGCACTGTCTAGAGGGAGCTGGCAGGAGGCCCTGTCATAGTCGAAGCGTGATGGGAGGTGCCTCTTTTGGACACCCCTGAAGGCTTCAGAAAGAGCAAGCAAATCATGTTTCACTGCAACTGAGATGCTATTTTAGAATACATGCTCTCCGCCTGCACGGCAGAGGGGAAAACGAGAACTGTAAATAGGAACTTGTCTGCAGGGCTGGGGGTGTGGTTCAGAAGAGTCAGTGCTTGCCTAGCATTCACAAAGCCCTGAGTTCAAGTCTCAGCACCACGCAGAGCAGGCGCTGCTGCAAAAAAGGCTGCCTTTCAGAGCCACACAGCTCATAGCTACGACCTCAGCACCTGGAAGATGCAAGCAGGGGGATCAGACGTTCAAGACCACCCCCAGCTACATCAGGGGTTCCAGGTCTGTCAGAGGTACATGAGACCCTGTCTCAGAAAGCAAGCAAGCAACAACAGTTAAATTTGATCCCAGGGATTTGGTTCCCAAGACATAAATCCACAGAGCTGCAAATGGGAGTTAGGTAAGAAATAGATTTAAAGTAATTGCACCATGACTTCTTGTGGGCAGAAACCAACCCTTGACACCATGCCTGAGCGGACAAGGTCACACCACCTTCTCCTAGAGGAAAGAAAACATGAGTTATGACACTGTGGGCACAGGCCACGGTCAGCAAACACTTCCCTTGCACTTTCTTCTCCCTTAGAATAAACAAGCAAGATGCCATTTTGCTGACCTAGTATTTGTAAAAGATTTCTTCAGCTTTTTTTTAAAAATACTTTTTGCTGTTTGTTTCTCAAAACCAGACAAACATCTGGACCTCCTGATTATACAAAGAAAACAGGCCTAAGTGCTGGTTCTCTGGATGGTCCTTCAGCCTCCTCCTCCAGCCCAAGCTAATAGCTATTAATCACCTACGGCTGCCAAAAGGCTGTTTGTGCTTTCTAAATTATAGCACTTTCCTTCAGCAAGATCAGATAACTGTATTATTTGGCATTTCATTAAAAATCACTTTACCTACTAGAAATGTAGTTTCCATCTCTGTTTCTATTCCTATGCAAACTTGAACCACTTAAATTTCCTCTACTTTTGCAAAATTTTGAAGTTGGAAGCTCTTTCCCTCTCTTTTATTTTTAAACTTCAGCTCCTGACCATGGCTTTGCCATTTTGCCATTTGCCATTTCAGTCGCTAACTTTGGCGGCCCTGTTTGCTTTGGCCCTGTTTGCTTTTGGCCACCATCTTGTTTCTTTTCTCTATCTAACTTAGCATTTCAGCTCATTTTCTTTCCTATCCCCAAGCCCTGAGAACCTCCTTCTAAAACCTTTCTTACTTTCTTGGTAAAGAAAGCCAAACATAATCCTTACGGACATAGAGTCTCAGTGAGATCCGGAAAGACATCCCTGAGCATCCTTTAATGCCTCTGAAACCCTCGAAGACAGGTGCTGGGTAGACAAGACTGTAGCCAACACAAATCAATGTCAGTATCCCCAGCATGGTATGTGTGTACCATGCATCCTCTAAAACCAAGATGAAGATATTTTACCTCTGTGGTCCTCTTCCCCTAAAGCCATCGTCCCAGTATGACTTCTGGAAAAATGCCTGACTACCCATCTGGTCAAACAGTCTACAACACACCTGCCCACATTCTTCAAAAACATAGTGACCATAAAAGAAAAGTCTGAAAACTGCTACAGACCCGAGCAGACTATGGAGGCACAAAGATTCAGGAAAGCTGATCCTGGGACAGGAACAAACCCGAGAGGCTGAGAAATCCAGAGGAAGTCTGGAATACAGTTGATAGTAAAGTACAAAGGATGGCTTTGGTCTTGACAGACGTGATAGCTTAAGGAATTTAACGTGTTGGTGCCAGCACCAGCTGAGCTATCCCCAAATAAAATACCTATCCAGAAAAGGTGATCTGAGCATTATAAGGAGACCTGCAACTGCTTGGATGTATGGCATTAGACACAGGTTCTATTTGCTACCGCTCCTCTTCTCTTCCTCCTGTGAGCATTCACATAAGCTGTTGGTGAGATGAATGTGTGGGTCTAGTTTTCATTCATCTGTAATTTCCTTCAAGATCCTCTGTCTTAGTCCAGACTCTTAACTTTCATAGTTGGTCTAATGGGATGGCCAAAGTGCTTTCTTTGTCAACATGAGGGTCTGAGGTCAGTCCCCAGGGTACATGTGAGAAAGCCAGGAATGCTGGGTGGCCTGTGCTTGTCACCTAGCACTGCAGAGGCAGGGATGGGGGAATCCGGGGCTTGCTGGCCAATGAACTTCAAATGAACGTCAGGCTAATGAGAGACCTTGCCTCAAAGGAGATGGTTAGCTCCCTAAGCATGTGAACCAAAGTTGTTCTCTGGCCCCCATATATGTGCATATGTATGAACACACATACATGCACACATTGTGTCATGTATGAACATACATGAACACTTGCACGAACACATGTGTGTCTATGCATGAACACACACATGTGCATGAACACACATATACACACATGCAAAAAAAATTCCATGGTGCTTCTTAAAATCAACAATAGTGACTATCTTCACCACTAATGGTCTCACAATCTTTAACCTGCACACACGAATGTATGCATTTCCTCATGTATTCACGTGCCATGCACAGACTTGGGATCTACCACTGGCTAGGTCCTGAGCTACACCCTTGATCTGATCTGCTTCTTGGAGTGCAAGTCCTGCCATCATCATGATAAAGGATGTAGAGCTTTGTAGAGCTTGCTTATAACACGCCAATGGCTTATCTCAGGGCCCACTGCTGAACCAGGAAGTACAGCTTGCTGGACACTGGCCTGAGCACTGGTCGGATCCACTCTTCATAGATAACATAGCACAGAACCCTATCCTTGTGCTTGGCATATGGCTTTCCTCCCTTGAGAGGGACAGGAGGGGTGGCTCTGTGAGCGGTGAGTTTGCCTCAGTTAATGTCAAATCAAACGCAGACATTGAGGCCAACATCTCTAGCTGTCTTTAAGGAGATGGTACCCTTGTCTGGGGTGTAACTTAGTGTTCAGGAGCAGAGTACTTGCCTAGCAAGGCCTGGGTTCAATCTCCAGCATGAAAAGAGAGATGAAACTGAGTCCTCTTCCTTACTAAAGATGCCCTGGGGAAGCCCCCAGCATACAACACACAGAAGTCCTTGAACAGGGTCCTAAGAAGGCTCATGGAGTCCTGCTAGCTTCCTGCACATTGCAGACATATAGGGTGTCTTGGTTTTTTTTTCAGCTGTGGACCAGATGGGCTCTCAAAGGGTGGTCTGAGAATCCCAATGTAGAATGGCTCCCTACAAAATCCAGGCCATGAGGACTCAGAGATGGGGTCCGGGGATGGTGAGAAAGTATGTTATATACTTGAGTTGAGGAGAAAACAGTAGGCTTCATGTTCAATCTCACCTCAACTGTCTGCAAAGAGAGGGATCCACTCACATTTATCTAAAGTAATCCTTCCCTTGAACTACTTCCGTGGCTCCCAAACTGTCTTGGTTTATGTCACTCTAATCCATTTGGAAATCAGTTCTGAACTGTGCACGTTTAACTCAGCTCATGAACTTCACATACACATAAGCACAGACACACATATGTGTACACACACAAATATAAAACAGAATATGTATTATATTGTGTTCTATTTAAGCTCACATATCGTATAGGAGTTAATTTGACTCACTGTGACTTAAGTAGACAGAGGACCCTGATGCACACAGGGATCAAGACACTAGCACATTCAGTTTTAGGACCAAGGACTCTAGGATTTTGGCCATTTGTCAAAAGGCTTCATTTACAAAATAATTCATTCTCTCTCTCTCTCTCTCCAAATCTCACTTAAAATATTCCCTACCTTTATCCATATAAAGATGGCAACTGAACTTACCTTCTGTGGAGCAGCTTGCTTCTATGTATGTATGCATGCATGCATGCACACATACAGATGTATAATAGTCTCTATAGCATTAAATCCGTGGCATAGCAGATTTGATGCTTCAGAATGCCATGTCAGTTTTTCTGATTCTTCTGATGCTTTAGTGTACAGTGCCTAGTCCTACATCAACTTGATGTGTAAGTGAGGGGGCCATGGTACCCAGAGGGAGCTTCCCCTTCTAAAGGGAATGGGGAGAGGGTTTGCGTGAGAGGTTCTGGGAGGAGAGGAAGGGCTGATATCGTAAAGTGAATAAATAAATATAACAATAAAACAAAACAAAAATCCCTCTTACTGTTTTTTAAAAAGCTTACAATTACATTTATTTATGTGGACACTATGTGACATGGTGCATGTGTATAAAGGTCAGGGGACAACTTACAGGAGTCTGTTTTTTTCTCCTACCAGTGTGACCTAGATATTGAACTCAGGTGGCCAAGTTTGATGACAAACACTTTTACCTACAGAGCCATCTTACCAGCCCCCCTCTTTCTGGCTTCTGATGGCAGATAGGTTTTTTTTTTTTTTTTTTTTTTTACTATGGCATATAAAGACTTGAAAATTGCTCACGCTCTCTCTCTCTCTCTCTCTCTCTCTCTCTCTCTCTCTCTCTCTCTCTCTCTCTCTCTCAGGTGTGTGGGTGTGTATGTTTGTGTTTGAGGACACTGGGTGTCCTGCTGTTACCCTCTGCTGTATTCCCTTCAGGTTGGTCTCTCGCTGACCCTAGAAGCAGCCAGGAAGCCCCATCTCCCCGCCTCTACCTCACGCAGCACTGGAGACATAGGTGCACACAGCTATACCTGATTTGAACCCAGGCAAAGCTGGCTCTTACTGAGTGGCTCCCGCAGCCCTTCACACTGTTTTCTACCAAAAAGTTCACCTGGGAGAGTATGCATCATTTTCATTCATTTCTTGACCCTAGTACCATAAGTACTGTTACTATTCCTAATAATTTCTGAGACACACAGAAAGTTCAGAAGGGCATTCTGAAGCACTGCTCTGACAGCATTCAGGCATCTCTAAGAGGTCCTGGCCCCGCTCTGCCCATTCCTTTCAGTAACTATATCAACTCCAGCGACCTTACCATAGATTCCTGTACAACGAAGGCCCAGTTCCCACAAATGGTCTGTGATTTTATGAAATTCGTCTCTATGGGACCAGTATTGTGGATTAGATCTACTTTATTCTTGACATCCATCACTGTCAAAGACCTCATTCACAGCCTCACATTTACCCGAGGTCTGCATTCCTGGGCAGATCTGAAACAGAGAGTGGTCAGTGTGTTTCTCTGCACGACACATTCCTTCGTTGGTGGTAGAAATTCTGTAACGTGCACTAGATCAAGGATGCAGAGATAAGAAAGAGGAGCCCAGAGATGGCCCTGAAGGGTCACCAGGGGGTGGCATGAGCAGGGTTATTTATAGCTTTAAATGTACATTTACCTACTGATGTCAGCTGATTCCAAGGCAGTAGTTGAGTGTAGTGGCTGGAGCCAGGCCACTGGGCTGTTCTAGCCACTCAGCCTCACCGTGTTGTCAGGCTTTCTCCCAGTGGCCTTGGCATTATCTAGCACTGTTATGAGGATAGTCAACGGTTCACAGTGACTGACCTGGAGAACAACAGCGTGGAAAAGGGAAAGTGGGAACAGGAAAGGAGAGATTGGAAATGAGAAGCAACAGGAGCCACGCTGGAAAGCCAGACAGACCTGTGCTAGCTGATCCCATGCAGACAGACCTGTGCCAGCTGATCCCGTGCAGACAGACCTGTGCCAGCCGATCCCGTGCAGACAGACCTGTGCTAGCCGGTCCCGTGCTGCCACCACACAGCAGCCATGTGGCTCTTGTAAATACAAGTTAGTAAATGTGTCTCGGCCCTTTCCTTTGTAAGGAACGTAACCACACATTGCACAGTTTTACAGTGAGAATAACTGTGTGCGACAGTGATTGTGGTATATATCTATTAGCTGCTGCCTTCCATCTTCTCTGGAAGAAAATGGGGTGGGGCGTGGGCGAGCCTTAGTGGCTTTCTAAACACTATCTTATCATCAAGAAGTGTCTCATATATAAAAATCTATACTAAATAAAAATGCTCCATAGTTATGGATTATAAGACTCACTACTGGGGCTAGAGAGATGGCTCAGTGGGTAAAGGCGCTTGCTGCGAAGCCTGACAATCTGAGTTCGATCCCTGGGAGTCATACCCACACCACATGGTAGAAAGAAAGAACCAACTCCTACAAGCATGTCTCATCTCCAGGTAGAGCAAAGCTTGCGTGTGTGTGTGTGTGTGTGTGTGTGTGTGCCTGTGCATGAGTGCATGTGTATGTATTTGCATGTGTATATATGTGTGTATGTGTCTGTGCACATGTGTGTGCATATCTCTGTATGTGTTTGTATGTATGTGTGGTGTGTTTGTGTATGTGTCTGTGCACATGTGTGTGTATATCTCTGTATGTGTTTGTGTGTATGTGTGGTGTGTTTGTGTATGTGTCTGTGCACATGTGTGTGTATATCTCTGTATGTGTTTGTGTGTATGTGTGGTGTGTTTGTGTATGTGTCTGTGCACATGTGTGTATATCTCTGTATGTGTGTGTATGTGTGGTGTGTTTGTGTGTGTGCCTGTGCATGAGTGGATGTATATATATTTGCATGTGTGTATATGTGTATAAGTGTCTGTGCACATGTGTGTGTATATATCTGTGTGTGTGTTACCACAATCAAAAGGAAGACTAAGGGCTGGTGTAACTCAGTGCTACAGTACGTAGCTGGTGTGAGAGGACCTGGGTTTGGTCCTCAGCAATACAAATCAATGTGCCAGTCACCGGAGCAACTGAGTTGTCTGGAAGGGCCGAGGAGATGCTCATCCAGTAAAGCACTTCCCCTGCGGACACGAGGACCCAAGGCTGAGCCCTAGAACCATGGGGAAAAGCCAACTAGGGTGATATGTTCTTATGGTGGCTGTACTTGTAAGGTAGAGAAAGGCAGGTCCCTGGACCTTGCTGGCCAGCCAAACTACACTAAAATAGGTTATCTCCAAGTCAGAGAGAGAACCTGTCTACAAAAACAAAATAAAAGATGGACACCTTGAGAATACCACCTCTGGCCTCGAAACACATGAACACATATGTGCACCCACATGTACTTCCGTGTACACCTGGATACAGACACAATGGGATACAAGTTAGTATACAGACAATACAGCACGTGATTTCCTATGTGACATAGTGAGAACGTGCTGGGGACAGCATGACATTCAAACACAAAGTCTACTATTGCTTGGGTGGTCACAGCAAATGGAGAAAGGCTTTTTCTCAGGGCCCAAGAGGTGGAAGAACTCAGGAAGTGGAGTACGAGGTGGGTGGTGCTGGAGATGAGGAGTGTATTGTACAGACTGCAGGGATTAGACATCGAAAGTCTGTGCTTAGAGGTTTCAGGAGATGGAGTGGGATAGGCTGGACCCCAGCAGTGCACGAAGCACTAAGAACCAGTCCACCATCAGTTCAACACCAATGCACTGGAGTTTGCCAATCCAGGGACCGCGGCCTTGCCATATGAAGACTAACCTGGTGATAATGCTGAGATTTTATGGGAAAAGCAGAACTGAGGGTCAGAGAGCATGACCAGTGGCTCTTGCCATGTCTGGGAGCCCCTGGGGGAGTGTGTGCTTAGAGCATGAGAAGTCGGGGAGGGGGGATGACAGATGGTACAGAAGAACATCAGGAAAGACCCCCACAGAGGGGGAAATCAAGACATTACAAAACTAGAACAAACAATGACTGTGTCCCAGTGACTATTAGCCAGATTGCATTAACTTGCAAGTAAACCTAGAGTGGAAAAATGATAGAAAGAAAGAAAAGAAGAAGAAGAAATATGCCAGCATCCATTGCTGGCATTGAACACACAGCAGGAAGGTTCTGTGGGGCTCAGCTTGCAGCAAACTCTAAAATATTAGCATGTTTAATTAGGGAAGAAGTAATCAGCTTTCTCAAGAACAAGTCATTCCCTAGAAAGCATGATAAATGATCACGTCCCTCGATTCTTTCTATTTGTAAAGTGTTACAAAGCTTAACACCATCCAGGGTAGTCTAATCCAGCAGCAGGGTTTCTATTTGTTAAGCAGTACTTAATGGTTCAAGTGCTCTGAGTATTAGGTCCCCAGCAGTTTACCTTCCTGCTGCCCCGGCGGCTGGTAAACACCCTAATCATCCGGCTCACTTGCACCTGGCCTCCCTTCACAAAGGATTCAGATTCCTTTGAATATGATTTTAACCCCCCAAGAAAAAACAATGTGGAATTCCTCAGTCTGAGAAACCCAGTAGCATGGCCCAGACATTTAATCTCGGCTATAATCCATTAAGTAGATGGTCCCAGAGAGATGCCCTGATTCACAGAGCATCAGGAGCATTTATCTTGCTAAATGTGGCATTAGAAACTCACTATGAGAAATCTGTCGCCCCCATGGTTACACGCAGAGGCTGAAAACCTTATGCCAATAAGTGGAAAGAAAACCGCCCCAGGCTCCACACAAGAGGAAAGCTTGTGGTATTTATCCTTTTGAGTCTTGCTATTCCACTCAATAGGATGAGCTCCAGTTCTGACCACTTTTCTGCAGATGGTGTGTATTTTTATAGATTTATTTATTTATTATTTTTAAGTGTATGGGTGCAGTGCCCGTATATGTCTGTGCATTATGTGCATGCATGCATGCAGTGTCAGAGGAGGCCAGAAGAGGGCGCCAGATCCCCAAGGCTCTAGTCATAGATGGTCTTGTGTCACCCAGTGGGTGCTGAAACTGAATCCAAAGTCCTCCAGAAAAACAACATGTCTTAACTGTTGAGTCACCTCATCTCTCTAGCTCCCAAATGATATATGTTTTATCTTTACAGTTGAAAAGTCCCATTGTATAGATGTCTCTCATTCTCTTTGTGTAGTCTTTTTCTTATAGACATTTGGGCTGATCCCATAATTTGTCTACTGGGAACATGCACATACGCACACGCACACACACATGACAGAGCAGGAAGAAAGGGGGCTAATAGAAGGAAGAGGATCGGAGGGAGCCAGGGAGCAGGAATATAATCCAAGTATATGATATAATCGAATAAAAATATCACAAAGCTCGTTTCTTTGTATAATGAGCATACACCAATTAAAAAGAAACTTTTCAAGTAATAGCTAACAAAATAGTAATTTTAAAAAAGCCTTATCAGAGGCTTCATGAGCCGAAGACCCATGTACCCCATGAAGCCATCCTGGCAGTGTTACAAGATTTAACCTGATATCTGTATATAAGCTTTCTGGTATAAGAAGCGGACCGCTTAAGCCCTAGAATACAAGCTTATCTGAATATGCATACAGTCTTCTTGTTTAGAGTCTCATATATGCTAGGTTGGCCCTGAACTGGTATGATGGTGAGGATTGCCTTGGGGATTCCTGTCTTGCAGGTACTACAGGCATGGCTGCCACACTCCGTTTTTATGTTCTATCTGTGTACAGTCTTCCAAGGACATACATACGTTCAGAGACACAACCAAACACCCTCTCTCTCCTCCTCACTAAGGAGACATTTTGTGAAACTTTTCAAACTGTCTTCTTGTGGAAGAGTCCACTCTGGGGGTGACAGCTTCAGAGCCTGAGCGCACGCTGCCTTCCTTCTTGCCGACCCCTGTCTGGAGTTAGAAGCCGTTCTCAGTCCTCCTCGCCTGGGGAGGTCTGAGGTCCGTTCCAGGCTCTTGTGTTCTCTTCTTGTCATTCATTTCGCTACTCCATTCAGGACTGAAAGCTTTAAGAAAATGATCCCAGGGTGGCTTCTCGGTCAGCCACTGCCACACCCAAGCTGAGAGGCAGAGGACACACCAGGCTCCGTTTGTTAATACTGCTATGGCAGATGATCCGAGTCACTCTCCCGTTCCCAGCCTCCCCTCTTCCTGAGGGCAGATGCCGGTTATATTTTATACTCAAGACGCCTGGTTGGTTGAGTGCAGTGTCTGCCCCCTTCCCCAGGGAAAGGCCTTAATCAAGAACATAGAGGAATATACTCTCTGCTCTTCTCCTCTCCCATTAGTCTGGTGACTGGATTGCAGTTCTGTTGACAGGAACTCTGGCAGCCACCATGGAACTTTAAACAATATGGCTGAGAGGGGCATGCTGGGAGGTGGGGGTGGGGTTAGAAGAAAGACGGAGGAACCCAACATGGCGGCTGCCCACTGTCAGATTCTTTCAAGTGAAACTACTTTGGGACTGATGGTTACCTTTGAGTCTCCAGTGTGTTTGATTCCAATAGTGCTGTGTTGTACTCTAAATGAACTTTAATACATAGAGCTTATTTGGTTGTGCCATGGAAGTGGCATCAGGATCAAAAGCTGCAGCTCGGGTTAGTGACAGGTATGGTCGAGCGCACCTAAATTGGCTTCCCTCGGTGTAACCCAAGCATATCTCAGACCCACACAGAACCAGGGCATCTGTAAGTCAAGCAGCAGAAGTGGGGTATTTAGCCATAATCCACCTCTTCCCGCTCATGTGCAGCTGTCGCTGCTAGGCAGACACAGGGAGAGTTGGGTGTTTTGCTGCATGGGGGAGAGAGGCATGGGAGTCCTGGCTGTCCCTTCAGAGTAAAAAACGCCTCCAGAGCCTGGACTTTGAATCTGCCCCTCCAAGGAATGCCATAGCTTGTAAGGTGTGCTTCCGTCTCCTGAGGGACGCTCCAGAAAACAACCCGAAGCTGAAAGTACGGTGTCCGATGAGACCTGGGAGCGAGGAAGCGTGTGCGTGAAATAGTTCTCGGGCTGAATCATCCAGCTCACTCCTCTACGGCACACGAGAGGATTCACATTCCAGATGTGTGCACACGAGCAGGCATGTGCACATGGAAGCCAGAGGACCAACCTCAAGTGCCGTTCCTCCAGAGCCACCCATCTTGGTTTTTTGAGACAGGGTCTCTCACTATTTTGTGACTTATTTTGTTCTTTTTGATGGAGTGACCGGCCAGTGAGCCCCAGGGATCTGGCCATCTCTGCCTCTGTGGTTCTTTACTAAGTTAGTCCTGGGGTTAAATTTAGGTGCTCATGCTTGCTTGACTAACTAGTGCTTTACCAGATGAGGAACCTCACAGCCCACACTCCCAGACATCTATCCACCTCAAGGACAATGGTACTGGCCTTCATCTTCACCCGACATTACGTAATCCACACCCATTTGGTTTGTGGGTATCAGAAGCCTTGAGCATAGACATTAATGCTCTGTTCCCTCTCCTGCCATTGTCCAACAGAGAGAAATGACATGGTTAGGATCCTATTTCTGCTTACAGTATTACAGATAGGAGTGGAGAAGGATATTAGGGATAGCCCATGCTCAGAGTCCACTGCTGTCCTGGCAGGCCTTGGCTCTGGGTTCCTGGTGGTCTCTGTAAAAGGAACTTGGGTGTCTGGATCGAGGCCCTGTACTTGAGGGTAGGGCTGGCACCATTACAAGCCATAGGAGGAGGCCATTCATTTTGGCATTTTTTTAAAAAAATCACTCAGATGCCTCAAATTTACAGCAAGAAAAGTGAAGTTAGGTTGCTACCGCGAGCTGCCCCCATGAGGAATTGGCCATTTCTACCTTTCGAGGAAACCAACTCCAGTCTCTCCCTGCATGTCTCCCTACTTTCTGAGAATCCATAAATCATTCATGTTTCCTCAGGCTCCCTCCCTTCACCCTGCCAAGAGCCATAGCTGGGTCAGCTGTATCAATACTTGGGAAGGTGCTTGGCCCATTAAGTAGGGGAGCCAGAGGGGTCCTGTCTCCCGGCACCTCATCAGGTCCCATAAATCACTTCCTAGGCCCGGGAAGAGAAAAATACACCCCCAAAGCTGCCGATTTATAAAATGTTTTCCTATCTTTATTCTATTCCTCCAGCTTCATGTGGTATAAGCGGCGTGTAACCTGGATGCCGGGTCTTTCTAATAACCAGCTGTGAAATTTCACTAGCACTGGTGCAAAGTCAGGGGCCAAAAATAACTCATCCCAATGTATGAGCCCTCTGTCTTCATCAGGCTTTGATTCGCTAACGGCTTAGGGAAGCCATGCTTCTTCCTGGACAGAGGCAGAGCTTCAGAGAAACAGTCAATGCTCTCGATGGCGCCTGGCCAGAGGGTATTTCTTTCGGGGCCTATCATGAGGTGGTGGAAGGAGAGAGCTGGGATAGAGAATCATGAGGAGGAGGAAACACTATCTAATACAGACTTAGGTTTTTTGAAAGCTTTCAGAAACATTTAATTGAAAGCCAGTGTCCTGGGCTGGGGATGGTGGTAAGAGTGCTTGCCCCGCATGCATGAAACCCTGGGTCCCATTCCCAGCAACGGATGAGCTGGGCATCATGGTGAATATCAGCTACCCGAGCAAGAAGAGGATCCAAAGTCCAAGACCATCTTAGGTTACAAACCAAATTTGAGGCCAGCCTAGCCACATGAGACTCTGCCTCCATAACAGAAGTCCTGAGATTCTTTAGTGCAGCTCTTCATGTTGTGGTGACCCCCAACCATAAAATTATTTCATTGCTACTTCATAACTGTAATTTTACTACTGTTATGAATTGTAATTTAAGTATCTGGTATTCGGGATATTTGATGTGTGACCCCCAAAGGGTTGAGAACCATGCTGGTTTAGGGGCTGTCATGTTTCTCCTTTGAATCTGTGGAGTGTGAAGGCAACTTGTGACTTTTGGCACATCCAGGGCACAGGTTCCCATTTGGTGGACTCAGAGAGAAGAAGCTGAGGACGGAAGTGATCCCAGGCTGCCACCTTCCATGTTATTGACGTTTATATAACACCAGCCTTGAGCAAGCTCAGTTTCCAAACACAAGCAAGAGGAGCTCACCTGGAAAGTCGACATTGGCAAAGCTTTGGGCATCAGTTTGAAAACCTCCTATCAGTACATATAATTTCCTCAGAAGGTTCTGGGGCCTCTATTTATTCCACCATAAAATGGAGACAACGGTCATGTTTCCTCACACATGATAATGATTCCATGCAAGAAGTATGATGGGCGTTGTACAATCATAGGTTATTATTAAACCTGAGATGGTTCCGGTCCAAACTCAAAGGAAAGGATACAAATGTGTCAAAGTTGTAGGCTGGATGAGAATTTAGTAGCAACGTGCTTGCCTTGCAAGCATGAAGGCCTCAGTTTGATTTCCAGAACCCATTTATAAAAAAAGCCGGGGCAAGGTGTTGTATGCTTGCTATCCTAGCAATGGGGAGGTGGAGACAGGCAGGTACCTTGGGCTCCCTAGCAAGTCAGACCCCCATTTGATGAGTTCCAGGTAGTGAGGGCTCCTCTCTCAAAAACAAGGTGTATGGCACTTGGGGAACAATTGAGACTGTCCTCTGACCTAAACACTCCTGCACACATATGCTGGCACCCACCACACACATGTACCCCTCCCACACACAAGCATAGGTACAAACACTCACACATGTATAGACATGTACAAAACTCAGAGCAAAGGCCGTGATGGTGGCACATTTCAATGTCAAAAACCACTGACTCTGACACAAAAATTCTGCTACTGTCACACTGCCCCAGAGGATAGGGAGTCTGAAGAAGGGCAAGCTGGTCTAGTGCTCATGCTTGTCTGAAAACCCCACTGATAGCATCCCAAACTAGTGTTGCCTAGCAATGCAGGCAGCTAACTTCTTTCAACACATAAGGAGCACCCACGTTTCTCAGAAGTGCCTTTCTGTGGACTCTTTGCAGCCAAGATATCTAACTCAAGTCATGCTTTTTTTTTCTCCTTTTTTAAAAAATTCTTTTAATTTATTTTTATTAGATAGTTTCTTTATATACATTTCAAATGCTATCCCAAAGTTCCCTATACCCTCCCTCCACCCTGCTCCCCTACCCACCCACTCCTGCTTCTTGGCCCTGGCATTCCCCTGTATTGGGGCATATAAAGTTTGCAATACCAAGGGGCCTCTCTTTCCAATGATGGCCGACTAGGTCATCTTCTGCTACATATGCAGCTAGAGACACGAGCTCTGGGGGTACTGATTAGTTCATATTGTTGTTCCACCTATAGGGTTGCAGATCCCTTCAGCTCCTTGGGTGCTTTCTCTAGCTCCTCCATTGGGGGCCCTGTGTTCCATCCAATAGATGATTGTGAGCACCCACTTCTGTATTTACCAGGCACTGGCATAGCCTCCCACCCAAGTCACACTTTTTATTTGGAAAGTCTGAGGCCTGAAGCAGTGTTTTCAGGGGGCAACTTTACTCATTACAGAGATTAACCCCATTTACCAGCACGTTACATGGTGTCTGAAAATACACACAAAAAACCACGTAAATGTAAATACGGAGTATTCAGGATAATGAACGCCACAAGCAAAATGACCCCAGTTACTGGGCTCTTTGCACATGGAATTGATTTAGGGGCTTCTTCAGGAAAGTGGGGGTGCTTTTCTGTCTTGGAGAAATGTTGTGTTAATTCTAAAAAAAAAAAGCACAGAAAAAAAAAGTTGCTTCCTCTTAGCGGCAGCTATTTTCCTGAAAGCCTCCTTTTCTCAGGTTAAAAGACTAAAGGGAAGTTGGAGCCCAAGGATGGAAATAAGTTTCCATTGAGGGTGATAGGGCCATTGGTCCCTCCTGGCCACACTTCAGGGGTTCCTTCAAAGCAAGCCCACATGTAGGGGTGTTGACACACTCTCTCAGTCTCAATGCTGGGAGGCAGAACAGGTGGGTCCTTGAGGCTCACGTGTCAGCCAGCCTAGCATTCAAGGACAGTAGGAGACTGTGTCCGAAAAAAAATAATCAGATTGATAGCATTCCAGGAAGGACTGCCAGGATTGTTCTCCTGTCTCCACATACATGCACATACATATGTGCACATGTGCACACAGTACACCGGCACACGCATGCACGCACACACACACACACACACACACACACACACACACACGTGCGCGTGCGTGCACGAGCACTGTCCTTAATCCCTACCCACAAGACTGTGCTCATTGTCATAAGACTGTGAGCACGGGGACAGACTGTCACTCTCATGTCATAGTAGTGCATTAACTTTGCTGGTGGACAAATTGGCCACTGCCAGTCACACCCTCTTGACAGAAATACTTCCATTTCTTTGGGACAATACCGAGAAAACACATATATTCACAGAAATAAGCCTGTTTTGTAGTATGGGAACTTCTATTTGAAAGACAAAGTAGTTTATATTTTAGGCTTGGCAGGTTTCTTTTCTTTTTTTGCTTGACAGGTTTCTAAATGAGTATTCAACTCTGCCATTGTATCAGTGAGCCCACCATTGACAATACAGAAATAAATAGGCATGACTGTGTCCCAGTAAAAAAACCCATGGATAAAAACAGGCACCAGTGAATAGGTTTGCTCTATAAACTATAATTTGTCAACCTGAACATTACAAATTATAATTTAAAAATGGAGCCATCTACATTTCCACCAGTCTGGAAATGACAAAATACTTCATATGGTCCGTACAACCTTTTCTTAGGGGTATGGGGATGCGCTCGTGTGGGAAAAAAAAATCTGGACCCAGGCCATAGGCTTAGCGTAATCCTAATTCCCCAAGGGCCAGAAACTATGTAAGCATGGAAAAAGGATTAGAAGAAACGGACAAGATTTTAACAGCAACTATGGTTTTAATTTTCTTTTTATATTTCTCAGGCTCCAAATTCCCTATAATGTGTGTGTGTTTAATTTTTTTAAATTGAAAAAACAAAGTTTGGAATGACACAAGTGGACTTCTGTTGTGAATAGTATTGCATAAGTCAGTCATTCCCCAGGTTCATGTGGAAATAATCCAAACTTGAAAACAAAGAGGAAAGTCCCACCATTTTCCATCTCTGCCAGAACCTGGAGACAAACAGCAAAGTTTAAAAATATTAAAAAAAATTGTGCGTGTGTGTGTGTGTGTGTGTGCGCGCGCGCGCGCATGCGCATGCACATGTGCATACTGAGGCCAGAGGAGGACATTGACTCCTCAGAAACTGGAGTTACAGGTGACTGTGGCCCAATATGGGTGCCAAGAACAGAACTTGGGTCCTCTGGAAGAGCAGTATGTGCTCTTAACCACTGAACCATCTCTCCAACCCCTAACAAACACCAAGATTTTTAAAAGGAGATACACATAGGCAACACAATTTCTGCAGAGGTATACGTGGGTATGCATAAAGAAGAGACTTTTATAAAACCATAAAGATGATGCCCATAGGGCCTCTGTCTCTGTCAAGCCCCACTCCCAGAATGTCTCACCGCCACGCTACAACTTTCCCTAATTTTTTGTATACACAGCCTGATTCACATTTTAGGACAATACGCTTTAACATTCAGGAACTCAGAGAAGACTGCTCCCACGAAGCTTCTGGAAGAAGTCCTGGAAGATAAACCCTGGCCAACTGGGAAGTAACGGGGTAGAAACTGGGACACTCTGGATACACGGTAAAAGCTAGACCACAGAAAATGTGGGCTTTGTAAGTTACACTAGGAAAAACAAACTGAGGAGCGGCAGGAAGGAATTAATAAAAATAACATCAGGTATTAGAGGGGTGGAATAACTCACTAATAGTAGAATAACAGAACTAAAAGCTTTTAGAGTGGAGATAGCCATCTGCTAACTAGCTTAATCAGGGAAGGGGGCAGGAATAAACACTGCCAGTAAGACATGTTCTGACGAAATAACTACAAGATCTAAGCAGGGCTCATAAAAGACTACTTTACTACAATCAAGACCAACACATGTGAAATCCTAGATGGACGGGACAATTTTCAAACTAAGTCGAATATTCCTAACTCGAGTCCAGAAGAGCAAATGTAAACAGACTGATTTCTATAAAGGACTAAAAAGCAGATCATTGGTAAGGAGCCTCTTCCACTAAAAATACGTCAGACCTAGCTGGTTCCACAGAGGGCTTCTACCCAGCTTCACAGAGCAGGAAAGGCCAACGTTCTCAAAGCGACTCTAGAACCTAGATGTGAGACACGTCTCCCACATATTCCAAAGTCAATGCTAAAAAAATATGAATGAACCCCTTCAAAGAAGAATTAACAACCATTTTGTGTGCATATTGGTGCAAAAATCATGAGGTAAATATTAACAAACACTCCAGGACACTGACAGAACTATCATAATCAGGTGGTGCTTATGACAGTAATAAAGACCATTTAATTATAAAAGATACATTAATTTGCCCTAACTTTCTTTTTTGTTTTGTTCTCTCTTCTCCTCTCTCCTCTCTCCCCCTTCCTCCCTCTCTCTCCTCTCTCTCCCCCTTCCTCCCTCTCTTTCCTCTCTCTCCCCCTTCCTCCCTCTCTCTCCTCTCTCTCCCCCTTCCTCCCTCTCTCTCCTCTCTCTCTTTTCGGAGTGAGGAATTGAGTCAGGATCTCACTATGTAGCCTTGACTGTCCTGGAACTCATCTAGACTAGACTGGCCTCAACTCTTACTTCTAATTCCCAAGTACCAGGGTAACAGAGGTGCACCACCCCCACATCAGTTTCACTACCTATTCTTCATAGGAACATTTGAAAATAAGAATGCTACTTATGCTCCCTTATAATATAATATAATAACAGTAATAAATCTAGCTATATAGCTATTATGGCCACTGCAGACACAAGTCAACTATGAGTTGCTCTAAACCACACTGATATTCTGTTGACAGTTTCTTGAATGTGGTAGTTCTCAAGGCACTCACCAGATCTAGTCACATATGAGACCCAGAAACTGTGGATATAGTCAGCAAGAACAGGTTAGCACTGATCTTCTGCAGTGCAGTTTCCATGAAACTGGGGGGTTAAACACTGATCTGCAGTTGTTAGCAAAAGCCACTGAGTGCAGAGACAAAGGGAAAACAACAGGCTTTCTTGTTCCATAGTGAGATGTGAACTGACACAAACAGCCCATCTTCCTCTTCTAGGTACATGTATAGGTTTGTTCTGACACACACATAAATACACACATACACATATAGACAAAATATAGACACAGACACACACACACATGTACACACCATATAAAAATTCAGAATAAGAAAGAGAAACTTGAAGGTATTACAAAATAAATAGAAGAAATACAAAGTCAGATTTTATTTAATTATTCATTTACCAAAGAACTAGGAGTTGCACCAAAGGGGTCAAATGTGGTAGACTAATGCTTTGACACTGAGCTGCCTACATCCCAGACCCTGGCTGTGGTTTTAAAGCAGCTGCCATGCAGTTCATGAGTGTGATTGTAGCCAGCCACTTCCACACCCAGAGAGAACTAGATACGAGGAAAGTTCTCAGATAGACCTGGAAGCTTTAGGAAATGGTGGGAAGATAACAATAGTGTTTTCAGAAATGTAGACTTTAACATCAATGCTGTTCTATGCCAGCCTCACATACTCCCCATTGATAACCTATCTAACTCATACAAGGGGGTGTCTCTAATACAAGGACCCCTTATGAATTTGCTCACACTCTAGAATCTCGCTGCTGCCATCAAACAGCAGTTATCTCAACAAACAGAGGCATTCACAGGTAGAGATTGCAGGGAAGGGTCAATCTAAAGAGGCACTTAAAATTACATCAGAAATGTGTGTGTGTGTGTGTGTGTGTGTGTGTGTGTGTGTGTGTGTGTGTGTATACATGGTCTATAAGATGGATTACTGGATAAAGGTGATTGATGCCAAATGTATGGACCTGAGTTTAATTCTTGGAACCCACACAGTGGGAAGAGACAAGTGATTCTCACAAGTTCTGACTTCACACATGCACCACAGTATGCCTGCCCACCTAATAAAGAAATGTAACACACACACACACACACACACACACACACACACACACACACACACACGGACACGGACACGGACACAGGGGCAGGGAGATGAAAAAAAATCAACACTTGAGGAGAAACAGACTGAGGCATATGGGCAGCAAGTTCCCGTAAAGGTTTCATTAAGATGTGAGCAAGCCTGCAAGCTACAGTCAAGGCAGTACCACAAGGGAGAACGGACACTTGCTTCCAAACGATAATTATAGGACAGGCCTTGTTCTAGAAAGTGGCTTTCTCATTTCAACCATACAATGAGGACCCTGTGGGGTAAAAGCATTCTTCCCATTATTTTTAACTGGACTTTAGACAAATTAACTTTCCTGGAGTCACATCGGGAGAACCAGAACTTCCAAGCCAGCCAAGAAAGGGGGAGGAGGCATGGCTGCTAATGAAAGAATTAAGGGCTTCAAAACCTTCCCAGGAGGTAGAACAGAATGAAAGAAATGCTGATTGGAAAGGAAGATAGACACTAGTTCAGCTCTGACTACAAAAGATTTTAGGATGTGGTGTGCTGGTTCGTTCTGTCAACTGGAAAATCTAGAATTATCTGAGAAAGGAGTCTCAGTTGAGGGACTGTGCACATCAGATTGGCCTGTAGTAGACTGTCTTCAGAGCTGACCTAGTCCACTGTGGGCAGCACCATTCCCTAGGCAGGTGGGAGGGCAGGTGGGCATCTTGGACTGAATAAGAGTAAAGGGAGCTTCCTGAGCAAGCAGTAGCATGAGTGCTTTCTCTCCTTCTGCTCTTGACTGTGGATGTGATATGGCTAGGTTCTTGAAGCTTCCTGTCTTCATTTCTTTGAAGTAATGAACTGTAACCTCAAATTATAAGATAAAATAAATCCTTCCTCCCCTCATTTGTTTTGGTCAGAGTATTTTATCATGGTGACAGAACAAAAAGCAGAGAACATTCAGGAAGAGGTATAAAGGGTACTTGAGACTAATATATAATACGTATAAAATGTCTCATGTACCCAAACCTAATCTTCTCTAGCACAACCATTTTTGCAAGAGGAAAAATGATCTGACTTCAATTTGTTCAGCATTTATTTTCTTTAAATATATATATATTTGCCACAAGTAATTACTGTGAAAAGGGAACTATGCCTGGGTAGAACATTTTTAATCATGAAATGGTATTTGACAATGTAATTATTCCCATAGTCTGAAAAAGGAACCCATCAGTGGGCTACAGAGTTCACAGAGTGTGAGCAGAGAATGGTCTATGCTCCTGATACCTACAGACACCTACTGAGGAATGGCATAAAATTCCTATTAATACCAATGTGCAACTCTATGAAAAACAATGTAGGAAACTGTGTGTGTGTGTGTGTGTGTGTGTGTGTGTCTGTGTGTGTGTGTGTGTCTGTGTCTGCACCCATGCACATGCATGTGTGCAGATGATGCATGGGATCATTGTGTGGTGGTCAGAGATCAACCTTGGGATTCAATCTACTCAAGTTTTTTAGACAGGATCTCTCACTGGCCTAGAATTTGCCACCTATGCCAGGCTCACTGGTCAGCGAGATCCTGGGTTCTGCCATGCCAGTGGTGGGATGCAAAAGTATACAACTACAACCAGCTGTTTTCTATAGGTCCTGGGGTGGGGGTTAAGCCAAATCCTCCTGCTTGCAGTTACCAACTGAACTATCACCACTGCCCTCATTCTGTTCCTTGTAAAGAGTTCAGAACCTTGGAAGTTGTTTGGGTGTGGTCTCCTCTTCCATAGGTGAGGTAGGAGGCAAGTCTCCAAACTACAACTTTGCTTCCAAAGTCTACTCTGCTTAGGTCTTCTCTCCAGCAAGACTGGCAATGCCCAACAGTGCCGTGGCCATGACTAAGCTCAGTTTTCTCAGCATTAAATATTTCAAAGCATTTTAAAGATGAATTTACATTAACCTCTTCTCCTACCACTTAACCACAATCATTTTGAGCCAAAATTGGTCAATAATGGTGAGTCGTAACTCTGTTACAAAAAGAAAAAAGAAAAAAAATCTGGGGAAATTCCCTAGAGGGTTTCTTGATCAACTGTCTCAGCTAAAGGATGGTGATGGGAGGCCCAAGGATGGAGAGGAAGGTTACTACTGGGGCTAACCTTGGCCTGGAACCAGTTTCCTCTGGTTCTTTACCTAGGGCTTCACACTGTGCAAATGAGAACCAGGCCACTGAATAAAGACAGACTAAAAAATATACACAGAGATGTTGAGCCAACAAGATCTAGAAGAGGCCACCAGCACTGATGGGCACAGCAGAGGGGACAGTGATGCTAATTCATGCCACACCTTCCCTTGGCCGGCCCCTTAGCTTCCACATCTGAAAGCTCTGGCTGGGGAGAACAGTTGAAGGGAAATAATAGAGAATTGTCTTGCTTGAAGACGGACTGCTGCACACACTGCTGAAATGTCACCTAACCGTGTTATGCATAGCAGCAGGCTGGAGCAGAGGTTAGCTCCAGAGAACACGGCAAAGCTTCAGTGGACTAACTTGAATCTTTCATCAGGTCATGAACCTAGGGCATTTAGAAACCCTAATGCATCCCTAAGAGTGAGAAGGAATCTTAGCTCCAGGTCTTACCTCACAATGAGGTTCTACTCCATTGCAAATTGACAGGCATTGGAAACTGCCATGTCTCTGAACCTCAGTTTCCTCATATGCAAAGTGAGGCTACAAACTCAGTACCATCCCCCTCACAGAGTGAAGGAGAGGTTACATAAGATGTTCTTAAAGGAGAAGGAAGAAGAGGAGGTAGGGTTTTGTGTTAATGTTACCTTTGACCCCTGGCTCAAGGTGAGGTTAAGAATAATGCCTTAGAAGGATCTGCCCAATGGTGCAGGTCTGTTACAGGGGCAACCAACCATGTTCTGACTTGATGTGAGGCCCTCTCTGGAGAAAAGAATCCTCACGTGGTACTATAACCCTGGTCACAAGCATACCGCTAGGGACTGTCACAGTCTCTAATGGAAAAGCTACTGCTTCTATTTTATTAAGAGGACAGGACATGCTCATCAAACTGCCTTCTAAATAAATATATGTACACCCATAGGTTAGTGCTGCTGTCGGCCTTAATCAGAGCAGCTGCTTTTTGCAATGGGCAGAGGTAAGTGCAGAGGTTCATCACCGGTCAATGTGATTAGACTAAGTGACATTTGAATGCTAAGCCAGCAGTAGGGCATTTATATCCTTCTCCAAGGCCTAGGAAGAAGAAATGGCAGAAGGCATGTAAGAGCTGAAGGGGTGGAGGTTACTATGGAATGCTGGCTTTGAAAAATGTCATGGCCACTGCATTCCTGAACATATGACAGTTGTGATTCACCAAGCAAGCTCTTCACATGGTTGGGCTGTCAAGATGCTATCACAAGCAAGGAAGAGCTCATACAGCCATCTCATCCTTGAGGGTATGTATAGTTAGTGGATACATCCTGGGGAGAGAGAGACATTTCTTTTAGTGGTGAAACTGGTTAGGTATCCATGCTCCTGTAAACAGCTAGAATTTAACTTACCTCATTTGGAGAGAGAGAGAGAGAGAGAGAGAGAGAGAGAGAGAGAGAGAGAAACTTTAGCATCACTAGATGAGAAGAGAAGGAGTAGGAGAGACATAGGGAGAGTGACAGGAAGTAGGATGATTAAAAAACATTATGCAATATATGAAAGTGTTTAGTATATGAAATATATGTACTAATACAAAATAGCTCTACTTCAGGGTAAGATAGATTGTGTTTAAAGGCCAGGCTTTGAGCATATCAACACCAAGTTGTTTTCCTAAGTAAAGTGCCAACCGGCTAAACATTGTTCTCATAGCACTTCTCGAGAGCCACTCGGCCAAGGTCTAGGATATCACTCTCTCAGAAATAATGTCTGTCCAATCAAAGCCCAAACGTGCCTCAGACAAGAGCCATTAACAGTCCCTCACCTGTTATGAAGCCAACATATGTACACTGAAGTTGAAATAGGTACAAGCTTCACATACACTGACCTACTTGGAGACTGGGAGCAGTTTTAGAAGATGTTAACTTGTGTTCATCAGATTCATGTTACTATAACACAGTCCCTGAGATAAATAACTTATTATGGAAACTGGTTACTGGGGCTAACTGATTTGAAGGTTCTGGTCCAAGACTGGGTGGGTTCATTGATTGGCTTCAGGTGGGAACAGTAATGGTGAAGAGAGTTGGGGAGGGAAAGTGGCTCACCAGTCAGCCAGGGAGCAAAGACAAAGAAAGGACTGAAGGTCTAACACCTCCCACTGGGCTCCTCCTCCAGCAAAGCATCTCCCAGTGACATCACTCCAAGTGCCAAGCCTTTAAGTCTTGGGGCCTCCAGGAGGCAGTCAACATCCAGACCCATTAGTTCTCAAGAATGTACGGAGGTACAGGAGATAGCTCAGTTGGTAACATCATAACCCCAAGCTCCATCCTCAGAAGCCACAGAAAACAAATAAATAAACAAGCAAACAATAACACACACAGTGACGGACACTGTAATCCAGGGCTGGGGAGGTACAGATGGCAGACGCCTGGCTAGCCTACCTTCCTCAGCAAGTCTCAGCCAGTGAAAGACCTTGTCTCAAAAACCAAGGTGGATACCAAGGTGGTACACACACACACACACACACACACACACACACACACACAAACTAAGGTAATCTGATATGATATAACCAAACCAGAAAGGCTTTTGTGTGTCTGAACACTCACTGTCAGCCCCTGCCCAGCAGAGCTCATTTTACATCTCATTAGCCATTCCCATCACTAGTAATGACAAAGGTTGGGAAAATGAGCATTTATCTTAAATTTTTATCTATTATTGCATACACACACATATATACATATCATATAAAGAAATATGCACGCCATGATACATGTGAGGAGACTGTTAGACAATTTTGTGGAGTTTCCTTCTCCATAATGAGCCACCACCTTACTAGCCCATAAAATGGATAAGTGCTGAGAAGATAGTTGATCTTATACCTGTGAGCAGAAAGTCAAGAACAATATGGAATACAAAATACCTGAGTGTTGTCTGTAATAGAAAAAAAGAAAAAACCCCGGGTGTTCAGACACACAAAAGGAGGATTCAGTTTTCTGGCTTGGTTATATCATATCAGATACCTGTGTGTGTGTGTGTGTGTGTGTGTGTGTGTGTGTGTGTGTGTGTGTACGTGTAAAATGAGCTCTGCTGGGCAGGGTCTGGCAGTACACACGATTGTGTGCATGTGCATGCACAAGTATGTGTGTGAGAGAGAATTGTGATAGAATGCTTGCTTAGCAAGAGAGACTGCTTCCTCCAACAGTTCACTTTCAACCAATTAATAACTTAAGTAGCTAAGAGTTTCCAATCAATGGTTGGAAATGTACCAAGAATCCCCTGCCTCACAGGGGAGTGGTATTGGAGACAGCCTGTGCTAGAATAGTGTTTGGAGATGCTTATTGTCTATCAGTCTCTTTTCATGGACCCAGGGTACTTTCTTCTCCCTGACCTGAAGCTAGGAATCAAATTTGATCATGTATCTTGCTTTGACCAATGAAGCATTCATGCCCAAGGATGTCTTCTAAGGTGTGGACAACACCAGTGGTGGACATGCACTCCCATACTTCAATTGCTACCATGAGAACATACAGCACTAGCTGGTGTCACTAGGACTACTACCACTTCTACTCCAGAAGGCACAAGACACAAACAGTCTCCCATCTGTTTCACTGTCAATCAACGTCATCCGAACCATCATGAAAACTCAGGAGCAAGAATGTCTATGTTCTGCATGTAAAAGAGATTCTGGCATGGGCACACACTATATTATGACTGACACACAACCTAAATCTAAAAAGTAGATAGTTTAATAAATTGTGATATATATGATTTGTGGTAGTTTGAATGACACCCCCCACCCCCGAGACTCGTATATTTGAATGTTTGGTCCCCAGTTGGTAGAACTGTTTGGGAAGGATTAGAAGTTGTGACCTCAGAGGAGGTGTGTATCACTATGGGTGGACTTAGAGATTTCAAAGCCTATTCCATTTTCAGTGTTCTCTCTCTCTCTCTCTCTCTCTCTCTCTCTCTCTCTCTCTCTCTCTCTCTCTCTCTCCCTCTCTCTCTCTCTGTGTGTGTGTGTGTGTGTGTGTCTCCTCTCTCTCCTCCCTCCCTCTCCTTCTCCTCTCTCTCCCATCTGCTTATGAATCCAATGTAAACAAGCTCTGAAGCTACTGCTCCAGCACCATGCCTGCGTGCCTACTCCCCTGTGTGTTGCCATGTTCCCTGCCATGATGGTCATGGTCTCATCCTTTGAAACCACAAGCTACCATTAAATGCTTTCTTTTATAAGTTTCCTTGATCATGGTGTCATTAATATTAGTGATTTATATCTCTTTCTGAATAGATACAGAAAATGAGACATATTAAGAAAAACCAGGGAATAAACAGGGCTATAATTATATAAATCAGGGCTGGGGATATGGCTCAGGGTTCAGGATGGGTATTGGGAACCAAACTACAGTTCCAAACTACCGTTACAAAGGGCTGTAGTTTGGTTCCCAGTACCCACACCAGGCTTACAACCACTATAATTCCAACTCTGGGGAATGAAGTATCGTCCTCTGTCCTCTGTAGGTGCCTGCTTACACATGCATTCATACACATATACATAAATAAAATGAATCTTAAGAAAAAAAAGAGTGAGTACTTCAACACAAAATACAGATGCAGCATTTAACATGTTAACAGCATTTTTTTCTGAGCAGAAAGAATATAAATATTTTTACTTCCTTATTTCTATTAAAATAAACATATAGTAATTTTACTTATGATGAAAATAAATGATTTTATTTATATAAAAAACGCTTAAAACTTTTACAGATAATTTTGACTGTAAGTTGAGAAGGTGTTGTTATCATGATCAAGAAGAGAAAGCCTTTTGCAAACTTTCTAAAAAGTTTGGTTTTGTTTTTAATCTGGCAACTAAGGATTGGAGACTGCTTCAAAAGTTAGACTGGAGCCCCTTCAGCATGCAAGAAAAGAGCTTGGCCTGTTTCTTCTACAAATCTGTTTATTGCATCAACTAACAAAAACTCACTGCCTGCTTCAGCCTCTGAGCAGGGTGTCCACACATGTCCGTATTTCCAAAGGTCAAACTCTCCTCTTTCCCATGACTAGCCCTCAATGACTTGCCCTTGATCTACCCATAAAACCCCGAATCCAGAAGCCATGATTAGGAGACCACAGCCTCCAATAAAAGCAATTTCATAAGTGTCAGGGACAGAGAAAAGCCAATTAAGAAGGAACAAAGTTTGTCATCAAAAACAAGCTGTGGCTATGGTAAGTAATACAGATGCATAGATGGTAGACAGTGTCTACCTCTCCTGGGAGTCTGTATAGTACACCTAGCATCTCTCTATGGTGCAGGGAGAATGAAAACACTTCAATTATAAGAGAGAAGGGGGGGGAACACCCAAGCCAGCTGGCATTTACAGAGCCAGACCAGAGCTTACAAACATACATGGCCTAATTTCCTCACACATGTTTCTGTTCCCCCAGGACTGCTAGTCACTGCTGGGACCCACTGCATGCTGGCACTGAGAAGTAGAAACTGTTTCAGTTACTGGACAAGAAGCAGACCTGTGGTTTCAGGAAATATTAAAACCCTGTTCAATTGTAGAACAACGGCAGGAACTTTCATCTCAGTTAACTGGTAAACAGTCCTCTCTCCTAATGGCCCACTGGGGAAGACCAGGAGGGACAGACTCTCAGAACACCTTGCCCAGCGCCTACACAGGCTTCTATGGCTCTTGTCTCTCACACAGCCACTCAGTGGGTTGCTAAGGACCTCCCATTAAAAGAAACGCAGTCCTTATTTTGGTTATAGGTAGGCACGTTTAAGCTACGATGACTTGATGTTTGATTGCTACCTACCTACAACTGAAGTTCCTTCTGCCACGCCTAAATCTGAAATCCTCTCCTGTGGCAACCCCAGGTCTAAATCCCCTTATAATGTGGCACTGCTTGTGATACTGTTGCCAAAGTGCTGTGACTTGGACTCCTCCTTTGGGTAGACGCCATCAAATTGTGGTGTCTAGAAAAATGGCAAGTTTCTATTCAGCATATATGTCACTACAGATACTGTGTATGTATATCCACTTATAAAATGAATATGGGGGATAGAATTCTGTCTGTATAGTACCCCACTTTAAAGGAGGCTCATATATATATATATATATATATATATATATATATATATATATATGTGTGTGTGTGTGTGTGTGTGTGTGTGTATATATATACATATATATGGCAAGATACTAGATAATGTATATTTGAGGAAGTAGATGAGAGTACAAACCCAAGTGTAGGGTGAGCATGAAGTGGGACTGTAGGGACAATGCTACTGTGCCTGTGAAAAGATTACCCATATATTATTCAAATGCTGACTTTTATGCCCCCGCCCCTGATATCTGGTTGCAATTCTTATTCTGAGAACCTCCTGTCTCAATGTTGTGTATATTGCTCCCCAAACATCCCTTGATTGGTCAATAAAGAAGCTGACCAGCCAATGACTGAGCAGGAGAGAGAATAGGACTGGACTTCTTCCTCCAAGCCAGGGGAGGGAAGGAAGAAGAGAGAGGAAGTGGGAATTTGCCATGGGGAGAGTGTTCAGGATATACCATAAAAAAACAAAATAATAAAATAAACACACACACACACACACACACACACACACACACACACACACACACATACTCCTAGAGCCCAGAGAGCCATATCAGTACTAAAATGCAAGTATCATTGGGGATGGGGATGGGGTAGCCAGATTATCTCAAAGGATTAAAATAGCATAATACTGCTTAGTCATTGTGCCCTTAAAGCTTGTTAAATAAATATAATAGTCCAGTTTCAATTAATTTTGGAGCTAGCAAACTGCCACTAACATGGCTGGTTGGTGTGGACGGTCAACTGGACAGGACCTGGAATCACCTGGGAGATGTGTGTCCGGGCATGTCTGAGGGAGACTACTTGGTACCATTCATGATCTGGGAAGACACAGCTCGACTGTGGGCAGCACTAGTTTCTGGGGAAGGGATCCCAAACTCTCAAAAGGAGAAAGCAAATTGAGCAAGATGCATGCCTTCGTTGCTGTTTTCTAAGTGAAGACATAATGTGACCAGCTGCTCCAAGCCCCTGCTGCCTTGATTACCCCACCACAGTGGATTATACCTTAATCTGTGAGCTAAAATTATCCCCTTTCTCTCTTAGATTGCTTTTGCCAGGTTATTTTATCACAGCAACAGGAAAAGGAACTAAGATGTAAGATTGAGTTGTGCTATAGGCTCTAGGCTTTGTAGTGTGAGTGTCATCAAAAGCAGCTGCTTGCTCAGGACAGTGACTGCTATTCCCACTCAGCAACTCCTATATAAAGTTTATCCTGTCATAGGCTGCTGTGGAAAGTGGTGAGCAGCATCTTCAAGAAAAAAATAGTGCAAAGACACCAAGCAAGTGAGCAAGCAAACACGGTAGATGCTACTTACAGCAGTCCTCACTGTAAAGTCCCTAGAGCCACCTGAGAGCAGCCAGCTCTGCTACTCACTGCCTAAGGCAGAGCCAGATTCTGGCACGTGCAATAAAGTGTTTGTGTACGTGTGCATGCGTATATATGCAGTGCAGTTGCACGTGTGCCTTCAAGTGATTTTGAGACAAGGTCTCTCAGTGGTCTAAAAATTACTAAGTATGCTGGGCTGGCTAGCCAGGGAGCCCCAAACATCTGCCTATCTCTACCATCCTAGTCCTGGGATTACAAGCATGTGCCACTATTCCTGGCTTTATTTCACAGAGATTCTGAAGATGGGACACAAGTCCCAAGCATGTGACTGACTGAGCTACCTTGTCAGTCCTTTGAAGTGAAACTTAAGGGCTCTTTGGAAAGTTGGTTGGATGGTGTTTTGCTGGGGCAAACACATGAAGGAATGTTTAGCTGAAGTGGACACAGGTGAAAGACTAAGGCAGACTCATGAAGGAAGATTTCACTGAAGCAGACACAGCAGAGAGGACATTCTGCTAAAGCAAGCACATGAAAGGACACATGACAAAGGATTCTTTGCTAACAGCACACATGTATCGGTCAGCCTTACATTGCATAGTTGAACTCCATTTGTAGGGACTCCATAAAGAGAAATGCACCCCAAAACTTCTGGTGGTGTGCTGCAGTTTCTTGCTGCTTCCACAGACTCAGGTTGATTGGCAGGGTGATGTCAGCTGAGACAAACACACATGCTGAGGCAAAACCCATGGAGGAAACATGATGTTTGGGGGGTATAAATAGGACTCTACGGACAGTGATGGAGGCTGAGCTAGGCTTGCTTATAGAGCTAGCTGTGCACTACTTGTCGGTCTCTCATTGAGAATTTCTTCTGGCATTCCTCCGAGTTGCTCCTGCTGACTCATGCCAAGGCTGAGGCCTGATGGTCTCTGCTAGGTAATGTCACTGCTGCTGATTCATGTTTGCTATCCTGACTCTACCGAACTGGACTGCTGGCATATCCATGAAGTGTTTGCGAATGGACTGAGCAGCCGCAGCTGATCTGTGAACTGAACTGCCAATTTCTAGACAACACAGACAGGAGTTGCTCCAAAGAACCATTTCTAAACAGGTCCATTTCCCCCATATCCTTTCTTCCCCACTGCCTCTGGAGGGTGGTGGGCTACAAGGAAAGTTAAAGTGTTTAAGAACCATCATTAAAAACAAGGTTTAAAAAATTAAAGTTAAAGCCCTGAGTAGCACTTTCTTAAGGTACAAAGTCCAGCTCTCAAGTGAAGATTATCTTGATGGTTGGAAAAGTAGCCAGAGAAGAAGGATGGAGTCAGGGGAGGAAAGACAGCAGTTTCAGGGATGCTGGTGTGAGACTTTCAGCCAAAGGTGCAAGGAGGAGGCTGGGAGGAGACCTAGGCTACATGGTGAGGAAGCCGGAGACTCCACCTCCAGGAGAAGGTGACACAACAAGGCTGGAAAGGGGTGAATGCAGGAGGGACCAGGGGCCCAGGGCTAGCAAGGCACTCATGAATGAGGCACAGGAAGCAGTGGCTTTAATTTCTTTTTCCCATCCTGAGCAGCATTCTCCAATGTGGCCTCCATATCCCCATACCACTCCTGTCCACCCATCCTTTCATCTCTTGGCACCTAAGCTGCCTTCCACTTGGGGAAATGAATTCAATACCCGTGTCTGTGGCACGACACATCACTTCCTCTACCTCTGCACAGCTTCCAAATGGTCTCAGTGGCATTTTCCGCTTTCCACACATGTGCACAGCTGCACTTGCCGTCCATTTATGTTCTCCTTCAAGGGGATGCTAAACAGAAGAAGCTGGTGTCTGACAGGGCCGATTGTGTAACAACTTTACACAAGTCTGCATGGCGGGAGGGGGCGCAGGTGAAGTGCTGGCTTCCTTTCTGCAACTTCATGTAGAGCTCTGGGGTTTGAGACGTCTGTGAGTGTGAATCTTTAGTACAGACTGCTTGTATGTTTACCTTTGGAGAACTGTGCTACCTGGGGGACTTGAATTGCATATGTATTTCCACAAGGGCCTGTGTGTGTGTGTGTGTGTGTGTGTGTGTGTGTGTGCGCGCGCGCACTCAAGTGCATGCGTGTAATAATGGGCATGGTCAAGTTCCCCCAGGAAGCTGAGTTTGCACACAGCATATGATGTTTTGAACAATGAATAAAATATGGGAGAATGGTCCCCATAAGACTATAATAGAGCTGAAAAATCCCTGTCATCTAGTGATGTCGAAACACTACTGTTTAGATTGACAGACTGGTTTAGGTTTTCAGTGATGCGGGAGGATATCACTGCAGATCTCAGTGTTTGTGCTGCTGGTTCAAACACACCTTTGTGTTTTGCACCAATTTGTGAGAAGGTACAGCACACACAGATCTGAGCACAACTTGATGCTTGGTTCACTGACCATGGAGTAGTTTTACAATGCACTCCTACTCTTAGGAGAAAGAGCTCCAGTCAGCGAGTGTGCTGGTTGGTACTGCACAGGCATCCATCTCCTGCCTCTGATGTGTTACTGTGTCCCTTGACTAAGAAGTCACACTGGGAAGCATGGAGGTGGGCCAGTGAGTAAAGGTGCCATGAAATCTGATGACCGAGTCAAGTACCCAGGGTGCTCATGGTGCAAAGACTCTGGAAGTTTGTCTTGTGTTACATGTGCAATCCTGGGACACACACACACACACACACACACACACACACACACACACTATAAAAAGTAATAAAGATGTTTTAGCATAAGTCATACTGAGTCACTGATGAAGACTGTCTAGGTGTCTATTAGTATACGCTGACATTTGCATAACAACCACGCTGATCATGGAGACATGTTTAGATTTGCAGGCTGGTTTAGATTGTCAGTAGTTCGGGAGGGTATCACTACTGTTCTCAGTACTTGCATGGATGGAGCCCTGTGGATGAGTCTACAAGAATCCTCAACCACCATTCTGTCAGGAAAGCTTTATCATCCTGCCATATAGAAAGGGAAACTGAGGAAGAGTCAGGACTTATAAGTCATGTGGTCCCTGTTTTCCACTGGGAAGCTGCTACCAGGTCCTCAAGGATGTATCCTACAGGAAAAGGAAAACCAGAGACCTATCTGTCCAGAGCATGGACGGGGCAGCTGGGTTCCCTCGGGCTCATTTTTCTAACAATAGCAACAACAAAAATCCTGAACATTCATTGTTCAAACAGAACTTCCCCATTGCAGCATCTGCATGGTGTACAATTGCATAACCCAGGTACCTGCCTGTGTCACGTGAGACAGCTCCCACAACTTGTCCCCCCCACCCCACCCCCCCGCCCAATTGCTGCAAAGGTTTCATTTCCTCCTCAGGAGAGGTTTTCTAAATTTAGATACAGGTCACCAGCCACAGCTTCAATTAAGATGAGCTTTATGAGAATAACACGCCATGAAACACCTGCAACACCTAACCACTCTTAAAACCTGAATTCCAGTTCCACGTAGGTCAGTGAGCAGAGAGGGGTTTCTTTTTGGAACATTCATCTAGGAATGGAGAGGAAAGTCCTTAGGGAGCCCAATCCTGGATTGTCTGCTGTGGAGCTCTGCCCTTTACAGAGGCTCTGTTCACTGCAAATTGCAGAATCCTTTCCCTCCAACTGGGGGAGTTCTCACCAGGAACCACAGCAGACCCTTAAGTGGACGGAACAGAAGGTTCCCAGGGATGTCTGAGCCTTTCTGGGAAGGGTCTCTGCTCCTGTCCTCATGAGCCTTTTACAAACACTCAGCAAGCTTTCTCCAGAGGGGATCAACTCCTCATAGTGGTAGAGATGAGGCTAATGACTCAAAATAATGGTGACATTAGCTGGGTATGTTGGCTCAAGTTAGTAAGCTCCATGCCAGAGAGGCTGCAGTAGGAGTCTACTGCGATTTGAGTTTCTGATTGCTCTGGGTTGCAAAGAGAAAGCCCCATCTCTAAAAGTGAACAAAAGCCCTGAAAGCAGCTAATATTGATGACTTTTGAAAGTGTGGAGTGTACCTTGCAGCATCCTGGGCACTTGGCTAAACTAAGTCTCCAGCATACACGTAATAATGCAGGTGTTGTTATCATGAACATTCTACAGGGGACAATTGACAAGGTCACTTAGATGTAGCCAGGTAGGGATAGAACCCTCTATGTGCCCCAGCTCACTGGACTGTACTTTGCTACTTAGACAACTCCCAGTGCTTGCTTACATGGATGGGGGCCTGTGGACATGGCTACATGAATCCTCACCCACGGCTCTGTCAGAAGGCTTTATTATCCTGCCATAGAGAGGGGGAAACTGAGGAACAGAGAGCCTGGAAGAGTTTTCTAAGGCACGTGGCTGAGCTATGACGTGAAGCATGGCTGAGCAGGGCAGTACTTAATCCTCACCACGGGACTGATCTCCTGTTACCTTCCTTACACAAGGGAAACCATTAGCCAAAGGACCTGGAAGGAAGGCAGGCACAAAGGGGAAGCAGGGAGTGTTGGCAGGAGGGATAACTGGGGGGGGGGGGAGGGTCTGAGGGTGGACAAAATGACCCCCTAAGAATCCCAAGAACACCTTGGGACTGTTGATTCCTCAGTTTCCCTCTCTATACACAGGAGGGACCAGGAATCGAAGGGAGGGAGAGCACCACTGAGCTCAGCTTTCAGGAGGACGTGGACAACATCAAGCATATTTCCCACCCTGGAGGGAGCCTGGACCCCTCCCTGTAGGGCCACCAACACTCTAGAAAGTATTACCCTAGTAGGATACACAGGTACACACACAGACACAGTCAGACCAACAGACAAACACACACAAATAATTAAATGAAGTTTTAAAGAGATTTAAAAAAAAGATACAGTCTGCTAACTTCAATTGCAAGCTAAAGCTTTAGAGCTCTACAGTTGAGTTCAAAGTCCTGCCTCAGGTTCTTATTGGGGTTGTGACCTTGAGCAAGTTTCTAGATCTGTCAGCCACATACATTATATATACACATGCATACATGTAACATACATATGGTATACATTTTCTCTTTGCTCTAACATACAACGTGTGGCTCTCCATTTAGACTTTCAATTATTTTTGTATAGTCTGTGTTTGTCACACAATGTTGATTCATATCTTTATTAAGCAAACACTGATGGGAAGTCTACCATGTGTCAGGTCCCACTCTGTCCCTTAAAGGACAACACAATGGAGAGCAAGACAGGCACCATTTAGTTTAAACAGAGGGAGATAAAGAGACTGGGTTTCCTGCATTCTTCCCCTTACAAAGGCAGTCTTCCAAAGGTATATTAGATGCAGATGTGCTAGGCAGAAGGTGAACACACATCTGGCTCAATGTCTTCATGTGGAAGCTACTCCGTAGATAGATCCCAGCTGTACCTCATCTCACCGGAAGGGGCCATCAGAAGTCACTGGCTAGCCACATTGTTGCCAGCCCCAGGTACTTGTGCTTCTGGGAGACTGAGGATGGAGCATCCACAACACTCTTTCACTGTGCTTGCTGGTCCATGCATTTGTGACTTGCAATTCCAACTGAGAACTGGGCTATCTGACCTAATGAGCAACTGGGTATGCATGAGAAGAGCTATGTGTGGGGTTGGGGATGTGACTCGGTTGGTAGTGCTTGCTTAGCCCATGAAGAACCCTAGGTACAATTCCCAGTCCCACCTAAGCCCAGCTTGGTAGCACAAGTCCATAAGCCTAGCACTTGACAGGTAGAGGCTCAGAAGCTGAAGGTCACTCTCCAACAAAGAGCTTGAGGACAGTCTGAGAGGCAAAAGACCCTGTCTAAAAACAACGAGGAATAAACAACAAAACCCCAAGTGGTGTTGGTGGTATGAGGCACCCAAGGATGCCCACTGCTCAGACCTCCAACATCTTGATGGCCTGGGCAGCACAGGTCATGGGGGCTTACTGTGGCTCCCAAGACTGGCCCGCTGCTTCCTCTTTGGCAGTGCAGTGGGCTGTAGGTATACGGGAGAAACACTCACGTACTGTCCTTAGACACATGGCCTGAAAGAAGTGTAATCACATGTGAAATGAAGCAGGCCAAAAAGAGGGATGGGTGTTTATTGCTACAGGTGTGATAAAGTCAGCAGGCTGCACTGTACCCCTATATTGATTCTCTGTACCTCCAGAATCATATGACTAAGGGGTTTTTGTGAGGCATATGCCTGGATAGAATAAAGAGTACATTTCCCAGACTGTCGTGTCATGTCATTAGATGTTGCCATGTTACTAAGTTCTTGGCAAATAGGAAAGAAGCAAAGTAATGTGTCAAACTGGAGGGATCTTTTGGGGTTTTGACAGAGATGAGGGTAGAACCCGGGGCTTTGTGCATGCCAGGCGAGCAACTCCACTCCTGAGTCACACCTTCAGTCCCTCGGACTTTTAACATTTGAAACCTTTCAATTGTATGTGTATGTTTCTATGAGTGCAGGTGCCCCATGGAGGCTACATGAGGGAGTCAGGAGCCTGGAGCTGGAGCTGCAGGAGGTGGAGGGTTGTCCAGCTGAACACTGGGAATCAAACCTTTGTTCTCTGCAAGAGCATCAAGTGCGCTTAGCCATAGAGTCATGAGCGTGTATACTCGTCTTGCTGACAGGAATATGTGTGGAGGTAGGAGCTGCCATAACCCCTTTGGATGGTGTGGTCTTGATAACAGAAGCCATGCACACAAGAAGACAGCCAAGGGCTGGGTACTGCAGATACTACCACTACCCTGGACTTCTCATTTCTAGATTTGTTCAACGTGAGACTCTGTTGAGTGTTGAATATCACTTTTTTTTTAAAGGGACTAGAAAAAAGGAGGGATGTGTCAGTAAAGGATACTTATTAAAGTCCCTTCTGGTGGCATTCTGGATATGTCACTTCAAAATATATCACCTTGGCATACTGAGTACTTTAAGCTGAAGGGACCCTAAAGGTAACATGTGCAAGGAAGACTGAGGCACACTGTAGCATTTGTAGTAAATATATGTGTATATCCCCTGTTAATTTGTATAATTTTAGAATATACAATGGCTAAGGAAAAAGATATTTCACCAACTTTCATGCTTCATGATTACTCCAAACTTAAAAACATTGAGTTAGTGCCACGTAGATTTTTGTGTAAAGTGATTCTAGGGGCTTTATGTACAGAGACCAAGGTAACACCCAGGACTGCAGATAGGAAAGGTCAGAAAAAGGAAGCTCCTAGAAGTCTCTAGGGAGCCTCAGGATATTTGGGGCTTCTAGACTTTTCTATCTGAGATCCTTGGAAGTGAGAGGATATCCCCCTTTCAGGGAACTGGGTTAGAGATGAGGGCAGTACCCCAGGGAGGACATGGAACTAAAAGTCTGGCCACAGAAGGCTCTTTGGTGGGTACAGCCTCTGAGCAGAGAGCCTCCTGGAGGTACTAACTCCTTAGTTTTGTTTAGGTGGCTGGAAAGGGGCTAGCTAGACTGGGAGGTAAGCAGAGGCCTGGTCCTTCATGGTTTCACACCTTGTCAAGAGGCAGGGATTTTAGCTTAGGGTCTGTGGGAAATGAGCACAGACCAGAGGCCAGCTGACAGCAGTGTCTGAGCCAGTCAAGCAGGATGTAACTGTGACTTTTACTCCATGGGCAGGAAGCAGAGGGCTTTAGAGAAGGATCTAGAAGAAGAAGGAGCCTCCCGGGGAGCAAAAAGAAAAGGTGGGAGAATGCCCCCGAGGGCCTGGCTTTGTGGTGCACACATCCTTCCAGGGACAGGTCCTTCAAGTCATCCTTTCAGGTCCATCCGTTCCCTGGGTCAGTGTCTGTCTCTCAAGCTTCCATCCCTGGGCCAGTGTCTGCCTCTTAAGCCTCCGTCCTCCTTTTCCTTTCCACATCTCATTAGGTGGAAAGGGAGACAAGGAGGAAGCCCTATGCTTCAGCATCTGAAGGGAGAGGTGCAGAGCTCCTCCCTGCATCCCACATGCCTGGTTCAGCCGAAGGAACCCTGACCATCACACTATCCTAAATGGGAGGCTGACAAATGCTGTGAACAGACATTCTTTTCTTTGGCAAGACTTCATTTTTATATGTATGCATGTGTATGTGCTCATGTGAGTGTACATGGGGTGCCCTTATATGTGCACATTCATGTGGAGGCCATGGGTCAATGTCAGGTGTCTCCCTATACTGCTGTCCACTTTAGTTTCTGAGACAGAGTCTCTCACGGAGCCTGGGGCTCACCAGTTGGATTAAGTGAGCTTGCCAACAAGCTCTAGGGAGCCTCTTGCCTCTGCCTCCCAGCACTGAAAGGAGAGGCAAGTGCCACCAGGCCTGGCTGTTGACAGGAGTGCTAAAGAACAGAACTCAGAACGTATGGAGCAGGCACTTTACAGGCCAAGCCATCTCCCCAGCCCCCTGAATCTTATTTTGTTGTGACAGGGCCTTTCATATTTACCTGTATCTCAGGGATCAGTGGCCTGGCTGGCGAGGCAGCCCCAGGCATTCATCTGTCTCCACAAGCATGCCGTTATAGCTTGAGTTTTTTTAAAAAACATTTGGGTCTTCATGCTTGCACAGCAAGTATCTTTACCCATTGAGGTATCTTCCTGTCCCACTCTTTGCTCTTATTTAAAAACCCATGTAAGGGAATTGAAGAGATGACTCAGTGGTTAAGAGTACTGGCTGCCCTTGCAGAGTACTGAACTTAAGTTCTTAGGCCCCAGTTCCAGGAGAGCTGACAGCAGAAACGCGCATAGTATACAGATATACATGCAGGCAAAACACAAATACACATAAAAAGAAGATATCTTTAAAACTCATATGAATTGACCTAGGCCAGTTCAGGTCTCTCTCCTCTCTAACTGATGCTGGGAAGGTTTGGAAATAAGAACCAAGCTCAGGCAAACAACCTGGGGCTGAACCTCCCTCACAGGGCAGACAGCAGACAAAACCACTGTGGAGGTTTCAGTTCTGTGGGGGTGACTCGGGTCACAGTCTGGGCAAACACAGGTCTTGAATTGAAATGCGTGTCACCCAGATTTGAAATAATGAGTCCTCTTTCATCTGGACTCATTAACTATGAAGCCAACAGGGGCAGCTAGGGAGAAAATAAGATGTAAATCTCCCAGCTAGCTCTCTAATGCAGAAAGGACTTGAATTCCCCAAAAGGTATGAGGAAGCGCCTTTCAGCCCTGCCTTTTGTCTGTCCCAGCCTGCCTCTCACAGGCGCCCTAATTAACTGTAGCACAAGAGTCCAGGCCAAGATGCAGTAGAAGTCTGTGCAGCAGAGCTCAAAGGGGGCATCTTTGTTTGTCACTATTATGCACGGAAGGGTCAATCCCAGCATGCTCCTGTGGGAGGCCTCCCTGCAGTCAATACAGGCCTTGCTTGCTTCAAAACAGAATGCAAGAAGAGATTGGTTATGTTTGAAAACGGGCAGAGACAGGCTGGTTTAGTGGCTAACAGCTAAGATGTCCTCAGTTAAATCCTAGCAAGGATGAGGGATCTGTTTTCTATCTCTAGTCATTTACCTATGGGGTGGGGGGAAAGAAACTAGTTAGTTGTCACACACAAATAGAAATTTTACTGTTTTACATATTTATACTTGCTTTATTATTAGGGCATATGAACACATACTAGAAATGCAGAGGTAGGTATGGAGGGAGCACACCTATAATCCCAGCACTTGGAAGCCAAAGGTAAGAAGATTATGAGTTCAAGTCCCACCTAGGTTCTAGAGTGAAATGCTGTCTCAAAGAGACAAGCAAACGAAATTACTCATTTTTCTCAGTAGGGACTGAGAGTTTAAAGGAAGGAGTGTTTTCATCTCTTATGCTAACTGAAGTCAAGGTTTCCAAGATCTGGAAGAACAGGGAAGTGGGTACCCTTCTTAAGCTCGCTACCCAGAGGGCACTTCTTAAGAAGGCTTGTCAACGCTTGGACAGAAACAGTGTGTGGCTCTCAAAAGTGGGGCAATGGTAGCACTGTGGTTTCTGACCTGGAGGATTAAAGCTTATGCTTCGGAAGGAAAATGTCATGTGGTAAATGGTGACAGTATCATTTGAAGACAGTGGGTGTCCCAGAGGGAACCACCCAACCCTGTATCCCCTGTGAAGAAACTGGGCAGGCGGATGAGGGATGATCCTTGTAGACCGAAGGGTTAATGCAGTACTAATGCATGGAAACTCAGACGACTTGCTAACCACAAGTCTGTCTCCTAGTCCACCACCGCCTCTTTGGATCTTTCTGACAGATAAAGATGACAGGGTGGACCATAATTCCTCTCTTTACCCACAATGATTGACTCACTGGAAGGCATGCACGATGAAAAACGAGGTCTGAGCTAGAGGAGAGAAAACCTAGGTGGAGTTGTGCAACCAAGTTGAAACCAAAACGGAGGGCACAGTCAGAGAGGGGTACTGAGACACGTGGCCAGATAGCTAGGAATGTGGGAGGAGCCCAAGCTGAAAGGGCTTTCATTGAAGATGGAGCCAAGCTCCAAGATGGCTCATCCCAGACTCACATTTGGACAGTGTGGGGGAGCTGGGCAGGGTGTGCTCAAAAGCACTGGTATAGACTGGACATACCTCGCACACGACCTTGCATGTGTGATAAACTGTTAGGTGAAGATTTCTGAGAAAAGTCCATGACCCTGAGGTTGGAACCATGGTAGCGAGGAAGAAGTTAAAAGGTGAGGCAGGGTCGCCAGAGGAATAACTGACGGGGAGTTTGCAGCCTGGGCAGCACACCTGACTTATGAGGCCTACAAACAGTGAGATAAGTCCTAGAGTCTGAGGACGAGTCATCCAACAGATCTACCTTTATGAACCCAGAATTCTCCTCCTTTCGGGGCTAGGGGACTCTAACAGAGAAGACAATTCCCAGCTTGCCCTAGCCCTTTTCTTCCTCCGGAGCAAGAAGCAGGTCACGACAACTGACAACTGTGAATGTCAGAGACCCAGAATGTATTGATTAATCAAGGCATTTGGCAAAGCCTCTCAGGAAATTCTTGTGGACAAGATGGAGAAATGCAGACCAGATGACAGTATAATTTGGGCGACTCGGAGTTGGCGGAAAACCTGTTCTCCAAGAGTGCTGAAGGAAGAGGAGAGCGAGGCAGCCTGGGGCCCTGCCAGAAGGCGCTGTTCCTGCGTTAGCCTCCTCCTCATCACAGAGAACAAACACCGAAAGCCAATGCTGATCAAGAGCACGGAGGACACGAAGCCGGGAGCGGTAACTCACACGATGAAATCAGGATTGAAGAGCTAGCAAATATCAGATGAGCTCAACAGGCTGGAACAAGGAGCTGGACCAAAGAAAGGTTTGGATAAGGATGAATGTGAAGTCTTTAATTTAGGTTCAAAGAAAGCAATTACATGCATATCGACTCGGGAAGTCCTGATCTGCCAACAGTCCCCTTCTACAAACAGATATTAGTTCATCACAGCCAAAGATAATCCGGCAGTCTGATATGGCTGTAAAAGGAAGCCAGTGGAATCTTTGGGTTTAACAATAGAAATGTAATAACAGAAATAAATGGGTTTTGAAGGACAGTTTCGCTTGCTCCACTCCGTTCTTTTCAGACATCTGGCCTGGCACGGCCCCTTGCCAATAGACAGCATTCAGCAAATACTTGCCTTGCAAATGAATGGATAACACACTTTCAGATGGATCTCAATGTGAAAGGGATTTGGAGAGTGTCCTAGGAAGAGAAGCCTGAACAAACATGGAATGTACAGCCTGGAGCAAACCAAGGAGACCCCCATGAGAGGAGGTTTCAAATATTTGAAGGAATATCAAATCTGGTTTTGTTCCAGGGGAGAAAATCTCAAGGATCAATGGTCAGAAGATACACAAAGCTAAAGGTTGGCTCCAGTAAACAGGGAAAATTGTTTGTAGCTGGGTTTAGTAACACATGTTGATAAACCGAGCCGCTGGTGGCTGAGAAGGGAGATGAGTAGAAAGGTTACAAGTTCAAGTCCAGCCTGGGCTATGTACTGAGCTGGAAGCCAGTCTGTACTACATAGCAAGATGCTGTCTCAAAATATCCATTGCCCCCTTATAAAAGAAAGAAAAATATAAAGAAGTGATAGTAATGTGTCTTCTTATTGAAAGGACTAAAACAGAAAGTGGCCAGCCATGGTCATGCCTTTAGAGTTTGGGAACACATACACTGGAAGCCAGCCTGGACGGTCTCTACAAAAGATATGATTTTCAGGGCTTGGGAGATAGACAACACAGCAAAGCGCTTGAGGACCTTAGTGTGATCCTTAGCACCTATATTTAACAAGCCAGGGTGGCACTGCGAACTTGCAATCCTACTGTAAGGTGGATTGCCGGGGTTTGCTTGCCAAACAGCAGAGTCCATGTGGTGAGTTCCAAGCCAGTGAGAGATCTTGTCTCAACAAGCAATGTGGCTGGCACCTGAAAAACAACCCCTGAGTCATCCTCTGTCCTGCACATGTGTGCAGTCCCTCCTCCCCACACACTTGCATTAGTGTGTGTGCATGCATGTGTAACACACACATACACACACACACACACACACACACACGAATGTGTGCACACACAAAGAGAAGTGATCTTACAATGCTCTGTCGTTTTGCTCCTTCAGTTCCAAATAAACTCCTGGCTCACTGGAGAGCTCTGTGCCAGGCAATCTTGGCCGTGGACTTCAGAGCAGCTGCTAACAAAGAAAACTGGCTCCCATGCCAGGATGCGAACTCAGAGTGGTAACCTGAGTTCTGAATGAGGCCGAGTTCTGATTTATTTGTTTAACTTTCCTCAACACAGACACCAGTGGAAGGGAGAAAGCTGACAGCAAGCTTGCAGTTCCATCAGAGCGAATGAAAACCGTGCTTAGAAGTTATGATTAAAAGCACCCAAGCCTTGACTTTTCTGTGTGTCTCTCAACAAACATCAAGTTAGAAGTTTTGGAAGAAAGCGCCTTTAACAGAATAACACTGTTGGATAATCATATTGAACACTCAAGGGTTCCCATGTATCACAGCAAGATATGAAAACTTCCCACTAAAGGCCTCAAAGTCCTGAAGGGCCATGGGTAGTGTCGTGGCCCATCTCTAGAGTGGCCTCCAGGAGCCCTCACCCAACAGCATTCACACCCAGTGTAATACAGATAGATGAACCAGTGTCCTCAAACGTCCCTGTGCTGAAGGTCCTCAGTCCGGTGCTAATGGAAAGTGGTAGAGCCTTTAGGAGGTGAGGCTTATCAGGCAGTCCTCTAGTCACTAGGGACATGGAGTATAAAGGTTAGCAGAATCCCAGCCTTTTCTATTCCCCACCTCTTTTGCATCCCAAGCTATGTGTGGAAATAACTTTGGTTTGTGACACATCATTCCCCCCACCCTACTACACACACACACACACACACACATTTGAGACCAGAAGAGGGCACTAAGTGACCTGGTCTATCACCCTCTTTACTCTCACTGACTCTTGTGCTAAACTGAAGGCCACCAAGCCCCAGCCATCTCCTTATCTCCACCCTCTTGCCCATAGCACTCAAATTACAGGTACATGTAAGACCACACTCAGCCTTTAGGTATTTTCTGGGATCTGAACTCAGGTCCTCATGCTTGCCCAGTGAGTGCTTTTACCCATTGAGCCATCTCTCTAGCTTCTAGGTTGCTAGGTTTTGAAGCAGTTCATTATGCAAAAGAAAATGTATTGGGACATTAATGCAGAGTTATCATTGGTAAGGGACAAGGTTAGAGGCAGTGGCAGGGTACACCACGTATTGAGTATTTGCAAAGTCTGGGCTTCAATCTCCAGCACCCAAAATAAATGAAAAAAAAATTTCTTTGTACAACCAACTGATTGGGCAAGCATCTCCAGCGTCCAATCCTACCTTGATGGGTGACAACGATCAGACATAGCGAGATCACTTGTGGCCTTGGCACTAGACCTCAGACATGCTGAGCTAGCCTCAAACAGGTTAAACTTACTGTTTTCACCAGACAAATAAAGGGACAGCTACCAACCTCTCCAGAAAAAGCTTAAAACCCGGACAGTGCAGTTTCTGTGGACTTGGGTCCTGGTTAAGTCAGCCCCTGCAGAGCCACGTGCTTGATGGCCAGCTTCCGGCATGAGGTCAGGACTTGAGTTGTAAACCAGAGTGTTTCTAGAATGTGCAAATGTGTCCATATGCCACTCACTTCTGTAGAAGGTGGAATGTATACCACCCATTGACTTTATAGGACAGGTGTGACACTTAGGTACCTCGTGTCATACCTACTTAATCTACCCCTGGGCTGTGCAGGGCCAGTAGAATACTTGTTTAAAATGTCAGGTAACACACATTTCTCTCCTCCCTGCTTCTCTTATGTATTTTGGAAAGTGTTGGTGAATTATTTCTTCTCTTAGTAGAAGAGGCTCAAACCACTGGTCAAACATTCCAACCTTTTAGCTGTCCCCGAGGGATCCCTTTGGGAATGTGCTTGGAAAAGGAATTTACCACCAGTATTATGGGCCACAGAGTTCAAGAGTAAAGAGGAGGCAGCTCTCAACAAGAAAGGGTCGTGGATCTTCCTGTAGAAGAGACACAGATGTGGCCTCATGTGAAAAATCAGACACCTGCCTCCAAATAAGGAGGGCCGGCTACTCCGGGGGCACAAATGGGACTGTTGACTGGGAGACAATGGGTAGACTTTAACATGCTTTAAGCACAAGCTTATTTCCCTAATAATGCTTCTATAGAATATATCACCCAACCTTGACTCTAGCTCAAAACTGTACAGGTACAAAGTCCAGCGCTTTTAAAGATAAAAGCATCACGCTGGAATAACCATATTATTATCCATATATATAGATATATATGTCTGTGTAGATGCAATCACTTCAAAGTTTATAAATAATTTAACTATGAGGATTCTGAGTAAATTTTCATGGATATATATATATATATATATACTCCTTTTAAAAAAAAATCCAATTAAAAAATATTTTTCAAAGGTTAAAGAGCAGGCTGGCGGGGTTGCTCTGTGGTTAGAGCACATGCTGCTTTTGCGGAGGACCTAGTCTCAGCACCCATGTCAAGCAGCTCAAGACCACCTGCAGCTCCAGAGAGCCTGACGCCCTCCTCTGGCCTCCATGAGTACTACACCTCCCCCACCCCATAACACATACACTTAATAAAAAAAAAAGTCTTAAAAAAAGGTTAAAGAACAAGAGTAAGCCTTGCTTCCAGTGTTCTATTTTTATGCATGAGATGAGCCATTCTGAAGCAAGTTTACCATATAAATGTTTCAGTCTCCCTTGAAGCAAAAAGATAGACAAAAGTCATGCCTGGGACAGCATTGGACTCCTCTGGTCACCAGCTCAGGAGGTAGACAGCCAGGGGACAAGTGAACAGCCCATGTCCAAGGAAGATTAAAAAAAAAACCTAACAAATTCAAGGCCAGGAATTTACCAGGAAGCTGCTGTAAAGTGTGACCTCTTTCCTCAAATGTTTTCAGAAAGAAGTCATGACTGCTTATTTATACAGAGTGCCTTTGCAAGGGAATAACAGAAACAATGTTCTTAAAGAATCAGCTTTATTTAAAAGAAAACTGTCTGGGCTGACAAGATGGGCTGGTGGGTAAATTATGCTTGCCACAAGGCCTGGCGGCCTGAGCTCAGCCCCTTGGGGCCTGCATGGTAGAAGGAGAAAAACAATTCCTGCAAGTTGTTTCTTCTACAAGTGTGCACCACTGCATGTACATGCTATGCTAAGTGCATGCCCACACACATGCACAAATGTATGTGCTCACACCCCAAATAGATAAATGTGATAAAAAGTTTAAGACGATTCCATATGAAAGCTTAAAACACAAAGTCATAATGACCAAGGGTGACAAAGAATGACTCCCTCCTGGTACCATAAATGTCATAATTTTTTTTCTCATAGCATCTAAAGGTGAACAAAATTTCTATGTTTATTTCTCTCGTAGAGAGTTTCAGGGTGTCTACTGTTTTGAGAGGCCAATTACGTGGTGCTGCTCACAGACTTCTTTTGGCGTCTTGCTTTCTTTGAGTTTAATAACAGCTCCCAGAGGTGGATACCGTGCTGCTACGGGTGACTTCTGCACGTTCAGAAGTCAGTGAACACTTATTAAGTGCCTCTCGGGGCATGCTGGTCTGTGTGGGGCATTTCATATTCAATGCTGCAGACAGACCTAACACAGTCCTTTTCCAAATGCATAAGAACACTGATGCTTAGAAAGGGAAGTATGTTGCCTATAATAAATAGTATTACTATAAATATACAAAAATAAAGACTAAAACTAAATAACCCTTTTAAGCTCCAAATCCCAAGGATTTGAACAAAGATGTGTAACAAGACGAACAAACTATCTCCTTGTGAATCAATGTCACAAAATTCTTGTTCCAAAGTTGCACAGTATTGGGGTGTTGCTCCCAGACTTGGAAGCCTCTTTGCCAGCCATCTACTCGGTTCAAGACCTTAGATAAACTGCTGTGCACTGGGGATTCCCCACTATGAAATAAATTAGGATTATGACACAGAGTTCCTTATAAGCGTGTTCTGGAGTTGGGTGAGCTGGCCCAGTAATGTGCTCACAGCATGAAACTGCTGTCACAGCCTGTGATGAGGAAAGGGTTTGTTTGTTTGCTTTCTTTTGTTTTCCTGCAGGGAGCATTGCCTTTTAGCATCTTTACTATCTTACCAAGGCTGGTGACCTGAAGCCCTAGCTAGCATCCACCTCACAGAGATCCCTCTCCCTCTGCCTCTGCCCCCAAAAGCGCGTGCTTGGATTAAAAGTATATGTCCACCATGCCTGGTTATTTCACCAATATATTCTGGTGGAGCCTTTTTCTGTGGGCAAAAATTCTCTCTGGAAGAAGAATAAATTTCACAGGCCTAGAACAGCCACAGTGTGGGGGAGGGGAATACACAGGGTGGAAAATTAGATGAGCAAGCCCCGCTGCTGCCTTCCTGCCTTGGGCGCTTGAGGTGGCTAATAGGGAACGTTTCCAATCTATTTATTTAAGTAACCCAAAAGTAAGCCACAGGAGGTCAGAGAGGGTAAAAGCAGGCCTTCCTCCTATGCACAGGAAACTACAAAATAGCATTGCCACCCTCCCAGGGGTCCTGAGTAAGGAAGTCAGCCTGGCCTTACTTTGCAAAAGGTAGATCAGGCTAAAAGGCCAGTGGGTCTGTCCAACTGGGCTGAAGTGGACATGTGACTCTGGCAGGCTCACAAAGAAAAGAAACCAAGCTCACTGAGGGTGGGAGGAGTCAACAACAGCTTCTGTTGCTCAAAAGAAACAAGTGTCAGGGAAGCACAAGGCCTGGCTAGCCGCTTGCCTCAGTCCAGAGCCACAAGTGTGAAGACACCTACAGTGCCTTTGACACTTCCTGCTTCTCTTTCAGGGTCTACTTCAGCCAAATTTCTGCTCTTTGCCTCTTATCCAAATTACAGTCCATATGAGTTATACCCCAATTCATGTTTACACCAGGGAAGGGAGCAGGCTGCCAAGGACAACAGCAACGTATTATGGCCTGATTTCTGAAATTGAAGGAAAACTCCTAGGGCTAGGGATGAGGCTTGCGGCTAAATGGATGGGACATGACTTAGAATCAACACCGAAAGCAAGCTCTAGGCATGTCTGTGATGGAGTTTCTAGACTGGGTCAACTGAGGTGGGAAGACCCACACTACATGTGGGCAGCACCATCCCCTAGGCTAGAACATAAAGGGACACCATGAGACTACCTGTCTCAAGCTCTCCATACCATGCTTTCGCTGCCACTGTAACTATGAGCAGAAATACATCTGTCCTTCCTTAAGTTGCTTTGCCCAGTATTTTGTCATAACAAAAGGAATAGATACTGATAAAATGGACCTAGCTGAAGAGATGAGCTGCGGCACACACCTTTAATCCCAGCACTCGGGAGGCAGAGGCAGGCAGATCTCTGAGTTCAAGGCCAGCCTGGTCTACAGAGTGAGTTCCAGGACAGCCAGGGCTATACAGAGTAACCCTGTCTCGGAAAAAAAAAAAAAAAAAAAACCAACAACAACAACAAAAAAAGACAGAGGCTCCTCCCATCTAGGAAGCAAGTGACCTACAGGAAAGCTGGGTGCTACCTCCCCATGCTCTCCTCCAAAGCAGCACATCACTGAAACACAAGACACCGTCCCTAGGTCTAAATGATAAGCCCCTTACTGTGATGCCGGAATGGCTAGTTTTATGTCAACTCAATACAAGCTAGAGTTATCTGAAAGGAAGGAACCTCAGTGGAGAGAATGCCTCCAGAAGATGTAGCTGTAAGGCATTTTCTTCATTAGTGATTGGTGAGGTAGGGGGCTCAGCCCAGTCCATTGGCAAGGTGTCATCAGTGGACTGCTGGTCTTAGGTTCTATAAGGAAGCAAGCTGAGAAAACCATGGGGAACAAGCCAGTAAGCAGCTCTCCTCCATGGCCACCACTTCAGTCCCTGCCTGCAGGTTCCTGTCTTGTTTGAGTTCCTGTCCTGACTTCCTTCCATACATGGTGTTTAGTAGCAGCATTAGAAATGCTAGCTCCACAGAGGTTCATACAGCTTGCACCTTTGCTTCCGTGGTGCTGCTGGTGAACACGTTCCTCCCTCCAGCAGCCAAGGCTTCAGTTAGAGCTTTCTCCTCTCCCAGTACACAGCCTCCCCAGCAAGCTCACCCAGGGAACAGAAGTGGAAAAGCTTTGTGTGGGTAAAGAGAAGACACCTTACCACGGAGGGTCCAAAGGGGTCTGGCTTGAAAGAGAACACACACCTCTCTTCTCTGTCCCTTTAAGTGAGTTTTGGGGAACTTAGTTATTCCAACGGACTAAGTCTTAGCAATGGATTTGAATTTATTTGGTTGTTCTCTGGCATGAACTGAGTGCCAAGGATTGCTGATCAGAGAGAGAGACAGAGACAGAGACAGAGACAGAGACAGAGACATGTGGAGAAAGCCTTCATTTTAATTTCCAATCACCTTCCGGGCCACTCCAAACGAATTTTAACAGCCGAGCTTTTCCTGGGACATTTTTCCTTTGAACTCCCAGACTTCCCTTTACTGCCGTTGCTGTAATATGAACCAGATTTCTTTCCCTCCCTCTTGTTTGCTTAAAAGGCGTTAACTATAAATTAGAGTGTCTGAAGAGCGAGGTGTCACTCGTGGGGCCTGGGCTCCTCAGGCCCTGGAGCCTCATGGCTGGGAGGGAGGCCAGGCTGCCCCTCTCTTTGGCAGCCAGGCTCCCAGACCCAGGCCAGGGCTGATCTCACCCTCCCTTTCAAAGCTATCCAGTTACATCAACATACTCACTGCCTTGTTTGAATTGAGCATTAAACCATATTCCTCTTTCTTTTTTTCTTCAAACTCCTGTCCTAGAGGAGCAGAAAGGAGAGTTTTAAACACACACTTCTGCTGAGCTATTTTCCATGGGATGCCTTTGTTCTAATGAACCTTCACCCTGTATCTTTCATGGTGTGTGTGTGTGTGTGGTATGTTCACATGTGTTCAGGGGCACATGCCCATACATATGTGGGAGGACAGAGAACACTGGATGCCATGGTCTGCTAGGTTTTTCCTTGAGTCAGGGTTTCACATGGAACCTTGAGCTAGGTTAGTGGGCCAAGAAGCCCAGCAATCTTCCCATCTCCACTCCCAACAGTGCTGCGGTTCCTGGTATATTCTTGGCCACGCCTGGCTTTTCCCCATGAGTGCTACAGGTCTGAACTCAGGACTTTGTACTTGCACAGTACAGCAAGTGTTCTGACTTGCTCAGCCCCTGTCCTAACCCTGGTGTTAATTATTAAAATGTGTGTATCCATTAAGAGTCTGATGGGAGCAACTGCCTCAATTGCATGCACTTCCCTCTTTCTGGATCAGGAAAGCAGTCATCCACATACAGACCACCATGGCTTAGCTGTTTTTATGGTACCCAGACTCATAGCTGTCCCTCAGTTCAAACTGTAGAAAACAGTCACTGAGTAGCAAGGATGTTCAGTGGGTGTGAGTGGGGAGGCAGAAAGCAGAGAAAACTCTGGTGTCTTTTCTTTCTTTTTAAAGTTTATCTTATTATTTTATATGTGGATGTTTTACCTGCATGTATGTGTATGTACCACATACATGCCTGGTACTCAAAGAAAACAGAAGAGGGTATCAGATGCCCCTAGTCCTGGCTGCCATGTGGGTGCTGGTAGTTGATTTTAGGTCCACTAGAAGAGCAGGCAGTGCTCTTAACCTCAAAACCATCTTTGCAGCCCCTCCAGTATCTTTTCTTAAAAGAACATTTAACCTAAATAGCTTGCTCAGGGCTTCCTATCAAAATACCATCCAATTGAAGAGCATCTTTGATGTATGAAATGCATCTTTTTGAGAGTAGAAGAAGGGGAGGCACAGGGATTCAGAGATTAAAAAAAGCAGAAGGAGAGATTGACGAGCAGGAAGAGGCAGGAGGGAAGACTGGAGACTGCCAGCCATCCACTGTGAACATACCTAGTTACAGAGACCATGGCTGAGAGAAATGAGGTAAGGGCAGAAGTGTTGCCTAAAGCCATGGGCATATTCCATAACACTATGGCCAACAAGAGCCTGCAGAAAAGAGTCAGGACTGACACCCTTTCTCTGTGATCCTAGTACCTTAAGGTTTCCCAGGATACACTGGCCCACACTCTGATTCCACCCAAGGAAACAGTCAGAGAGTGGAAAGGAAGGGACTTTTGAGCAGGAAGGAAGACCCCTGAGAGTGCAGGGTATCCAAGAGCACGAGTCAGCACGGAAGAGATCTGGAAGTCAGAAACTGACAACTGACTTAAAGAAGAAGTGGCCTCCCTGCCTCGTGCCCTTGTCTACATTACATCTGTCAGGTAGAGAAAGGGGGCTATGAGCGACTTAGCTCACTTATGAATATGTGCTAGCTCACGGACTCCAACATGTGGCTAAGTCCTACTTCTTACACTACATTCGGTGCAGGAATGACTGGTTCCATCTCAGATGTTCTGGGACCAGAAACTGCTTGTCTACACGGCAGCAAAGTTGGATGTGAACTGGAATGTTCTGGGCCCGGGCTCAGTGTGCTTCCTGATGGCCGCCTGTTCTGCTAGCCCCGGTTTTCACTGTGCAGGCACAGCTCTGCCGGGTGGAAATGAGAACAAGAATGGGTGTCTCGCTGCCTCCTGCAGAGCCCTGGCAGGGTAAGCTCCCCACCCCACCCCGTGCTTGTCTTCTACTCCAGCTGTTTGGTGGCACTTGAGGCCCTGCAGTGGTGACAGGCACACTATTCCCTTGAGTTTTCAGACACACTGCTGGATGTATTTGTCTCAAGTCCAAACTCTCCTTCCCTGTTTCTGCCTTTAATTTCATCTGAGTTTAATATCCGTATCTCCCTTAGGCTGCTCACTGCCATGATGGAGAACTGTCCACTGTCAGGGCCCCATCCCACTGTGGTACCACTTTGATGCTATGTGTAGCTTCTTTCTACTTTTAACCTTAAGTGAGTTTTTTTTTTTCCTGTCTGCAAAGGCTTTGATGAAATGTGTGGCAAGCTGACCACAGAATAAGGTAAAGACTGGCTACTGATATTTCTTTTTTTTCTCTTTCTTTCTTTCTTTCTTTCTTTCTTTCTTTCTTTCTTTCTTTCTTTCTTTTCTTCTTCTTCTTCTTCTTCTTCTTCTTCTTCTTCTTCTTCTTCTTCTTCCTCTCCCTCTTCCTCTTCCTCTTCCTCTTCCTCCTCCTCCTCCTCCTCCTCCTTCTCTTCTTCCTCCTCCTTCTCCTCCTCCTCCTCCTTCTCCTCTTCTTCCTCCTCCTCCTCCTTCTCCTCCTCCTCTTCTTCTTCCTCCTCCTCCTCTTCTTCTTCTTCCTCCTCCTCCTTTTCTTCTTCCTCCTCCTTCTCCTCCTCCTCTTCTTCTTCTTCCTCCTCCTCCTTCTCCTCTTCTTCCTCCTCCTTCTCCTTCTCCTCCTCCTCCTCCTCTCCTTCTCTTCCTCCTCCTCCTCCTCCTCCTCCTCCTCCTCCTCCTCCTCCTCCTTCTTTTGAGAGACAGGTTCTCAGGTATCCCAGGAAATCCCTGAACTCCTTATATAGTTGAGGATGACTGCGAACTCCAGATCCTCTTTGTAGCCAAGTGCTGAACCATTACCACCACATCCTGTTCATGGGACACCTAAGAATCCAGGGCTTTGTGCATGCTAGGTGGCCATTCTACCAACCGAGCTACATCACCAGCTGCCCCCATGGATCTTACATAAGCACGACTGTGTTCCATATACTCTCACCATCTAGACAGGGAAGTCCTAATATGGCAGTTCTCTTCTGTGGTGACCATGTCAGACTATGTGACAAATGGAAGAGAGTTCTCTGCGTGCCTTGCTAGTGCTGAGGCCTCCAGGAAGAATTGGCCGGTCTGTGTCCTTCTTTGCCTGCATGGCTGCAGGGAGGCAGAGGATGGAGTCTACACAGGCACTGGATGTGTTTACAGACAGTCCTCAGGTTTCACCACCTCTCCTTTGACCGAATCCGTTCACCCAGCCACACTTGAGAGCCACTAATTCTGAACTTTTCACCACCTTTATTGGAGAATTTGTGATTTCTTAGGCAGTTAAAAGGTTATCCATCCCTGTATGAGCTCCACTTGGTGTGCGGGCGCCATCTAGGTGTGAGTGAGGGTGTCTGCAAGGCTCTTCCATGGGCAAAGTCTTTCCTTCCTGTTTCTAGAACTCTCCATCCAGAGAAAGCAAGAAAGACCATGACTGACACCTCCATGGTTTGACTTTATCTAGCATGCAAGGTAACTGTGGTTTTCTGGTTTTGAAGAGTCTGTCATGTAAGGTTGGAAAAATAAGTTAATAAATCCAGTTGTTATTATGTCAAAAAAATTTTATGTGCACTAAAACCATTCCTTCCCTCAAATGATGCAAAAGTTCTACTGAAAGTTAAGGGTAGGTTGTTTCCTAAAAGGTTTGTGTCACTAAAATATCTGATTTTGTCTTGGGTGAAAGGCAAATCTATGGACCCCAGTCTTTCCAGATGTGTTGTCTACATTCTTAGAGTGGTGTATATTCTAGTTAGCTTAAACTGTCAACTTGATACAGCCTAGAGTCATCTGAGAAGGGAGCCTCAACTGAGAGATTTCCTATATCAGATTGACCTCTGGATTTATCTGAACCAAGGAAGGCTGTCTTGATTGACATGGGGTGGGGGTGGGGGCTATCCCACTGTGGGTGGCACCATTCCCTAGGCAGGTAGTTCTAAATAAGAGAGCTAGCCTATGAGTGAACTTTTTTTTCTTTTAAAATGGTTTTGCTTCAAGTTCATGCCCTGATTTCCCTCAGTGATGGACTGTGACCTGGAAGTGAAAGCCCAATAAATCCTTTCCTCCCTTAATTTGCTTTTGGCATGGTGTTTGTCAAAGCAAGAGACAAGAAAGTAAAATAGCGGGTCATATGACATAAGCCATTCTTATAAGGACCATGTGTAATCCTTGCTATTATTTGAGTTCAAGCAAGTGTAAGAAATAAAGTTAAACCATCTTAAGACTCTTTGGAGCAGGGCTAGAGAGATAGCTGTTTTTCCAGAAGACCTGAATTCAACTCCCAGCACCCACATGGGGGCCTATAACCATATATAGTAATGTTTTCAGGGTTATATATAATGATATATAAATATGTTAAATATGTTTCATAATTCAAGTTTCAGGGGATCTGAAACTCTTCTGTCACCGTGGCACCAGTCATGTATGGGGTACATAGACATATTTGCTAGTAAATATTCATGCACATAAATAAAAATAATAAATCATTTTTAAAAGACTCTTTGGAAGTGACACTACCTAAGTGTATAAACAACAGCCAACTACTCTTAGTCCCTAACAGAACCATGACAACGCCTTGTGGGTTCCAAACAAACAAACTCATGTCTGGCTAATAGGATGCAACTGCAGGTCTGGGGGGTAGAGGGATCAAGACAGCTGCTGTTGATCCTTGGAAAGACACTGTCCATGGACAGCAGTTATACCAGTGGTTCTCAACCTTCCTGACGCTGTGACTACAGTTCCTCATATTGTGGTGACCCCATCATAATATTATTTTTATTGCTACCTCCTAACTGCAATTTTGCTACTGTTATGAATTGTAATGCAAATATCTGTGTTTTCAGATAGTCTTAAAGGTGACCCTGTAAAAGGGTCAACCCCACAGGTTGAGAACCGCTGCTTAAAACCCTTCCTCCTGTCTGGTCCTGGGCTCAGTGGAATAGAATAGTCAGTGAGTGCTCATGAGACCATGTGGTCACACACTGCAAATGCAGGGTGAGACCCTTGAAATACCCTGAGCCCATGATGAGTTCCAAGGACATCTGTCAGCACAGGGCTATTCCTCTAGCGCTGCCTTTCACATGCAAAATGTTATTCCCCATTGGTAAAAAATACTCCAGTGCTTTTCTGTGCCTGGAGGGAGTCTTTTCTAACAGTTCAATTCACAGTTTGACATCTGTGGCTTTTTGCTCAACCAGTATTGCAATATGGGATTGTGGTAGTGTCCAAGGAACAGTGCTGTTCAAGGTAACTCCATCTCAAAGCCTTGGTGGCCTGATGGGGGCCAGCTCCAGGTAACAATGACTCTTGGGAAGGATGGGGTGGTGAGAGAAGTCTTATCAAGGGGGCTCCTTACTGAGTGTCTTAGTTAGGGTTTTACTGCTGTCAACAGACACCATGACCAAGGCAACTCTTATACGAACAAAAATTATTTGGGACTGGCTTACAGGTTCAGAGATTCAGTCCAGTATCATCAAGGCAGGAGCATGGCAGCATCCAAGCAGGCATGGTGCAGGAGGAACTGAGAGGTCTACATCTTCATCTGTAGGCCTCTAAGAGAAGACTGACTTCCAGGCAGCTAGGACCAGGGTATTAAAGCACACACCCACAGTGACACACCTATTCTAACAAGGCCACAGCTCCTAATAGTGCCACTCCCTGGCCCAAGCATATACAAACCATCACAGTGAGCATTTGGGAATTAGCTTATCAAGCAAGAGGGAAGGCTTCAGGAGACACCACTGTTCTCAGTTCCATGAGGATCTTCTTCTCCTTTGCTGATACGTTCCTAGGTTTCCATTCCAGGGTCCTTATCTCCAAGTCCTGGCTACCCTAGATGCCCTTGCGGGTGGTTGGTTAACAGACAGGCATAAGGTGAATGTTCTGTGACAGACAGGTTCCAAAGACACTTTCTCCATTTGATCAGAAGATGCTCCCGGTAGAAGGGGCTCTTCCTTTAGATAGACCACATGTCTTCCCAAGATGCTCCAGACCCACATCAGACATCCTAGAAACTGGCTGGAAGTGAGTTTGAGAATCTACACCAACAGCAGTGGAATGGACAGGTGAAGGCCAAGTTTATCCTCTGTGATACGGTAACTTGCTTTTATCTACTCTGGAACCAGCAGATGCCAGGACTGGGGAAGGTTCACAAATCTTGGTGTTCAAGCCCTTGGGTGGGATTTTCTGTACCTGCAGCCAGACCTATCAAGGCCCTCCAGCACAGTGGTTCTCAGCCCTCCTAACACTGTGACCCTTAACACAGTTCCTCATGACCTCCAACTATAAAGATATTTGCATTGCTACTTTGTAACTGTAATTTTGCTACTGTTATGACTCCCCAGGTAAACATCTCTTTTCTGGTGGTCTTGGGTGACCTATGGAAGAATCCCTTGACCCCCCAAATGGGTTGCAATCCACAGGTTGAGAACAGCTGATCTAGATGGAAGCAGAAACCGACATGGAAGAACAGAGAGATGCAGAGGAAGATGACCTGTCTTAAAAGCTAGGAGCCCTATGCCGTGAATGTGATGACAGCTCACTGGGACAGAATGACCCAGTCAGTGCAACAGAGGGACACCTGAAGACCATGGAGAAACTTCTAGAGACATGTTTAGACTTGCATTTCAGAAGACAGCACTGGCAAGTGTGTATAAGAAAGAGCAACCTAGGAGACAGGAAGGCCCAGGCAAGTCACCTGATTCTCTACACAGTGGTGATGAAGACTTAAAGAGGGGGCACAAAGTTGCTAAGGAATATGTTCCCTTGGGGCCTCATCACTGTGTTCCAGGGGATGATGGAAGGAAGAATCTAGGCCGACGTTCATATATCAGGCCTGGCTGACTGGTGGTGTTCATGAAGACAGATAAACAGGGAGGGGAAGGGGAAGGGGGGAGGGGAAGGGGAAGGGGGGAGAGAGAGGGGGAGGGGAGAGGGGAAGGGAGAGAAGCATTGCTGATGGCCTATTGTCTTCTGGGGAGTGTGTGGGTAATGAAAGGAGTAAGCTCAGTGTTGACTACCCCAAGGCTTCAGGTTCCCATTGGACAGCTGGGTGGAGCTATTCTGCATGCTGTTGCTATGAGGGTAAGGTGTGGGCATGTTATGAAGCAAGGGAAAATATATCCCGTCGTTAATGCTTTGATGTACAAAGAAAATACTGGGAGTCCAGGCCCCTCAGGGGTAAGCTTTGACTCCTATGTTATCCTGCAAGCGCCTTCAGCCAAGACAATGTACCTATAGACTTGGGTACCCCGTTGTTCACTTGCACCTGCTATTTAGGACTGACCAGGAGGATCATCTAAAACCACAGAAAACCACCTGCCAATGGAGTTGATGGCATCAAAATGTGGTCTCTGGACACACATAGAGGTGACACACCTGTGCTGGATGGTTGTAGGGATATCCGGGTACACCTGGTAAGAAATGAACAGGTTGTATGAGGCTAGCTAGGTAAGTCCTGCTGCTTCCCAAGGCAGCCTTGTGTCAGTCAAACCTGTCTTCTGTGTAAAGACTGTGTGCTGACTCACTGTGGGGACAGTGGAGGATCAAAGATGAATAGGACAAGCTTGCTTCTAGGGCTAACGTGTTTCTGGGCATCCACGGGGAAGCAGACATGTGAATTTAAAAGAGCAATAGCGAATGGCAGGTATAAGGAGGCACGGTGGTGCACACCTATTACCTGACACTCCAGAAGTAGAAGCTAGAGGATCAGGAGTTCAAGGCCAGCCTGGGCTACCTAGTGAGAGCTTGTCTCCAGAAGAAATAGGAAGGGGAAGGAGGCCTCTTGTCAAGATCAGAAACTGAAGAGCAGGTTCAAGGTGAGAAGTAAATATAAGGAACTAGGCTTTGGTGGCAGAGGCCGAGGAGGCGCTCCGAGCCAGTGTGCAGAAGTGTATTGTAGAGTTTGGAGCCCAGGTGAGAAGTCCCATTGCAGAGGACACATGGATTCTTTTGCTATGGTCCCGTTCTGGATTTTCAAGTTTTCCTTTGAATTCTTCAGAACTTCGTACTTACAGGATCTTAGAAGCAGAGGGATATTGGGGTGTTGCAGATCCCAATTAACCCTACTCAAATCGACCCCTGTGGTGGTGGTGGTGGCACTCCTAGATACCCACCCCAATGTTCTGGGTTCCTGAATGAAAGACACCCATGCATACAAGCAGCCTTTATATTCTAATATGCCTTAAATAGCTCAATGGCTGGGCCTAACTTCTACGTGAAGACAGAGGTGGGTCTTTAAGAGTCCCAGGCAATTTTGGGGACCAAATTATACAACACAAGCAGCATTAGGCCAAATCCATAACATAGGGGTGATCCTGTCCAAGCTTGTGTTTAATTTAAACATCCCCACCTGTGCACCAGCCTATCTAGCTTGTCAGTCAGCCACCCACAGCCCTGACCCATTGGTGCCACCACTCTGCCCTGCCTGGCTACTCACCATGCACTTACAGGGTACTAACGCTGCTTTGGAAAGCGAAGACATCCCACACTGGAGAGGGCATTCCCTCTATTTCTTAGGACCTTTTTTTTTTTTTTTGAGACAGGGTCTTATTCATGTAGCCCAGGTTGGCCTTGAACTCATGTAGCTGAGGACATCTTTGAATTCCAGATCCGACTGGCTCCACCTTGTAGTGCTGGGTTTACAGGTGTCTGCTGCTATGCCCAGTACCATGCAGTTCTGGGAATGCCTCCTGATTCCGGGCAAGCATTCTATAAGTGAGCTGCATCCCCAGACCTCTTAGTGTTTTTTCTTTTCTTTCTTTCTGTATCGGCTGGAGATAAAAGCTTTGAGCTTAGGTGATTATGGGATTGTCAGGTTTTAAGTTGACAGGGTGTTCCTATCTTTCCTTCCAGCTTTTGCCTCAGACCTTCTTTCTTCCAAATAAACAAATAAGCAAGCCCTCAGAGAACATCTGTTGCACACCTTTGAAACATGTTGCAACCCCATTTTGCTTGAACCCAACACAGCGCGCTGGTTAAGTGGCGCCTGCTTCCTTAGAGGGAATGGGGCAGAGGATGGCTTTGAACATACATTTCAAAAATGCTTTCCCAAAGAAGAGCACAGCTTATTAATGACCCTTTAAAATGAAAACAAACAAACAAAAAAAACCAAACAAACAACAAACAAAAGTCAGGCTGGCGCAGTTCTGAAAACTGCCAGCAGGGGGCCCAACAGTGACCATACTGGGGCGTGAGCTAGGTGTTTTGCTTTACAGCACTGTTGTTTCGTTCTGTTTTCCTGCTTGGGAGCTGGAGGGCAAGCTGGGTCAAGAGCTTGGACAGCTCATCATGTTCTGGTTCTGAACAGTACTTAGGAAACCCAGAGAAGTCAGACAAGAAAGGGGAAGAACACAGGACAGGCTTCAGGGCTCCAGCCCAACCTCCCTCCACTAAAGACACACTTTAGGCAGGAAGGAAAATGGCAAACCTTCCACTTTCCCCTGTCCAACTTTGTACTTTGAAAGACTTCAAACCTAAAGAACGTGTGTAGGGACAGTTGGCCCAGGCTGGGTAAATATCGGCCTCTCTGCCTCCACCCCTGTATTCTCTGTGTATCAATGATCTCTGCGTATTAACAATCTCCGCAGAATGATCAATTCTAACAACAGTTCTTACGTTCTTAAGATCAATGTTCTGCCTTCAACCTGATCACGGCTTCTCAGGGTGCTCAGGTGTGTGAAAGATCTGAAGGGATCGTGGGAGACTAATGGGGCTGGAGCCAGAGACGCAGAGTAGCCGTGCCAGCCAGCCTCCCTGCAAAGCTCCCGGAAAGTTTCTGCCTGTGTGGAAGATAACACAGTTAGAGGGAGCTGCTCCCTGGGTCCCGTTCTTCGTCTTCTTCTCAACTCCGTCCTTCAGAGAGTAACAAGGCCAGATGAGACAAGGATCTATGTGCAGCTTCTGGTTTAATCTTCACAACCTTGCAGGGCTGCTACGTTACCAACCCCACTTTACGTGAGTGAGAAATGAGGCTCAGAGCAGTTAAACCTGGGCAGGGCAGTGTGAATTATCCCTACTGAATGTCAATTGTGTCTGTTCAGGACAAGTGGTCCACTCTCCCCTAGGCTGTTCAAGGCCAACTCCCCCAACCCCTGCTCTGCCTCTCCTCCTCTGCAGCCAGCCAGCAGCCTTCCCTACTCTAGGACCGTAGCAGCAACTGGCTCCCTTTGTCCGAGACTCACACATCCTGTATTTCTCTGTATGTCATAAGGTGGTTCCTGAGGCTCTCTGATCCCAGAATCTAGTCATGGTACCCAGGAAAACATCCATGCCTAGCCACCAGTTATTGCTAACCCCACAGATGAACCTAGACACATTCTTACACCATCACTTGCCTTCTGTCACTACAACTGCAGCCATCATTACCACCATCCCCCGGCTCAGCATAGTTGGTGTTGTCATAAGGAGAATTTTCTCTTCTAGTTAGAAGTTCACCCAGTTCTTAACCACAGAAATCTAGTTCCATTTATTTCATTTGCTCTATTTAGTCTATTGCCATCTCTCAATGAAAACAGTACTTTATGATAGTTTCCTTCTGGGCAGCTCTAAAGGATGTGCACTTTTGCCTCTGACCACTAGATGTCGCTGCCAACCAATTCTAGAAAACATCATGCGTGAACCCTGTAAAACATGTCCTGCCTTTAAGCTCCCAAAGTCTCAGCTGACGTGTGACATGATCTATCTACAAAGACTGAAACGCACATTAAGACTCAGGCCACTGCTGAAACATTACAGGATCCCAGGTGCAGTCTGGGGCGGGGGTGGGGACCAAATGTCTATTTTTATAAAGCATTTCCTCACAAACAAGTACCACTAACCCAGCAGACACTGTGTGATATTTTATATTGCATTTGAAAGTTCACATCATACACACGTGAACTTTCTAGAAACTGACCGGGAGCACTAGAGGGTGGGTATGCTTTAGGCTGGGGACTGAGCTCAGGTGGTAAAGTCCTCGCTTTGCAAGCATGGGGACCCAAGTCTGGCCTTCAGAAACCAGGCTTTTCCAAAAAGCCAGGTATGATGGCACGTGCATGTAATTCCAGTTCTGGTAAGGTGGAAACATTGGTTGGATCCATGTGACTCACTGGCCAGCTAGTCTGACACACATCTCCCCAGGAAGTAGGAGGAAAGTAGAGGGGAGAAAGCGATTTCTGATTCTTCAGAAGACAGATAGATACTGCAGACAAACTGCTATGATCCTGGGGCTGCAGAGGGGACTCAGCAGTTATGAGTTTCTATCATTCTTCCAGAGGGCCCAGGTTTCGTTCCCAGCAGCCACAGAGCACCTCACAAGGAGTCCCAGGGATCCAAGACTCCCTTCTGGTTCCCAAGGTATCAGGCATGTACATGGTACAGGTATGTACATGGTACAGATGTATATGTAGGCAAAACACCCATACACATAAAATAAAAACAATACAACCCATATGAGATAAAATACGACATAAGAAGATAGACACTACCTGCTTCCTGAAAGACAGTAAATGACTCTGAGATCCATGTTGTCCAAAGGCGCAGTGGTTTCCCCCACCACAATCTAGCTTGTTCTAAAACCAGGTAGACACAGGATTATTTATGTATGCTTAGCTGCAACTGTCCACTGACCTTTGATCTAGCCTATCTCATTTTGCCATCTGGAAAATTGCTACCCTAAAAGCCTTGGGAAATTCATTTTTCAAAATCAAGTAAAAATACAACATAAATTAAAAAGTTTATAGCCAGGCTGGTATACCTACCTGTATTCTAGGCAGTCGGGAGGCTGAGGCAGGAGCAGTTCAAATTTGGCACCAGCCTCGGTTAGAGAGAGAGAAGGAGGGAATGAGGGAGGGGAGGGAGGGGAGGGAGAAACAGATCCAGGCAAACACACAGAGAGACAGAAAGACAAAGATGTAAAGACAGAGACAGAAACACAGAGACAAGAGACAGAGAGACAGAGAGACAGAGACACAGAGACAAGAGACAGAGAGAAGAGAGATTGCACTAGAAGTCTGTGAGAGCATACTTGCTAACAGGGAAGAACAGGCTGTCTTTCCTGACCCTAAAATGCCTGTGTGTTTTACTTGTCTTTCAAAACATATAGATGGGAATGTGAATAAGGAAATACTCTACAGAGTAGCACAGAAGGTCCTACTATGCACCTACAGTAACAAAGTCCCAAAGACCATCAACAACAGAAAAAATGTAACTGAGGCACCACACGCAAAACAGTAACTAAAATCTACACCTCACAAGACACGTAGGACAAATTCCAAGTGGATTAATATAAAATATAAGAGCATAAATGCATAGAACCATGTGTTACTATTAGAAACACAGGAGGGAGGTATTCACTACATATCTCTGCTGGCTTCAACCCCCTGATCCTCCTGCCTCAGCCTCCTAAGTGCTAGAATTAGAAGGTCACATAACCATACCCAGCTTGAGAATTCTGTATAACATCACAGTGTAAAAGCCCTATGATATAAAATTCTTAATCATAAAAAAAAACCCTGATCAATGCACCACTCACAACATTTTAAACTTCTGCACCAAAGAAACCCCCACCAGTGAAGGCCCAGCTCAAAAGGCTACCTGGCCCCGCCCTCTAAAAACATTCTTGCAAATCACATTTTAAAAATGTCTGTCATATGAAACATTCTACTGCTGAAGAAAATGACCAACAGCTGATAGGTGAATGTGCAGAGGCTGCAAGAAGACAGATCATGTAGAGGAATGTAAATGGTTGTGCCTCATCAGGAGGGTCCATGACGGCTGGACCAAGGCAGGTCAGGAGTCTGGGGCACACATTTAAGGAGACCTGCCAATCAGCAACTGCTCCTTATGCCTCACACTCCACGTGAGTTCAGGCTCCGAGTGGTCCTGAAGGTGTGAAGAGTCACTATCCCAGTCAAGGTGAGACAGAAACAAGGTTGACCTGAGGCACCATTTCTCATTCATCAGACTGGCAAAAATCTAATGAGATATGAAAAATGGCCTCATTCGTTGGTGGTGGGAGTAGAAGCCCTGTCAATCACTCTCAGGAGCAATGTGCCAGCCATTGAAATTGCAAATGTACATGTACATATCCTTTTTAAAAAGATTTTGTGTGTGTGTGTGTGTTATGTACATTCATGTGTCATGAGTGTGAGTGTGTACAGAGACTAGAAGGAGGGCTTAGATCCTAGAGATGGAGCTATAGGCAGTGATGGTTCATATAACATGTACACTGGGTACAGAACTCTGGAAGGAAGGAAGGCAGGCAGGCAGGCAGGCAGGCAGGCAGGCAGGCAGGCAGGCAGGCAGGCATGAGTTCTTAACTGCTGAGCCATCCCTCCAGTCCCATATATGCACACACTCTTATGTTGCTTCTGAGACTTTATCAGGCCAATTCAGAAAGAGCACCTCATCTCTTCAGAATCCTATGGAAAGGGCCCTGAATCAATCAATCAAAATCAATCAATCAATCAATCTCTCTCTCTCTCTCTCTCTCTCTCTCTCTCTCTCTCTCTCTCTCTCTCTCTCTCTCCCCCCCCCCCTCCCCCAGGAGGAGACAACAGGATCACACTGGAAGCTCTGGACATCCTGTCCCCAGTCTTACCCACAGACCTGTTTTGCTATTGGATACCCTGGATGACCTCAAATTCTATTCTGGACTCATTCTGTCATCCTGTTTCCAGGGGAGTCTGCCGGGGTCTAGACAATGGCTTAGTGGAGGTTTCCATTGCTAAAGCCAGCACATGTCCAGGAAGACGGAGACGCTTCTTTAGCTAAGGATGGCCCCATCAAGAGACCAGATTAACTGTGGGCAGAGAGCAGGGCAAGCACAAACCAGGTACCTCTACATCTGCCAGCCCCTGAGCACCTCATGGGAGCCAGGTCTCCCCATCCCACAGCGGAGGTTAACAGCACTGTCTCCACTCGTTACCTGGACCCGTCCTCCTTAGACACCTCCCTGTGACACACCACTTAATGTGACTTTCCACAATTGTTCGTGCTTTCAGGACCCTGGTAACTGCCAAGAACGTATCCAACTTTGTAATCCTTTTGCCACTCAACTGGCTTTTTACTACTTTTTCTGCTAGGTTTCAAGCTCAGCGTGGTAGCAGCCCTGTTGATCTTTTCCATTGCTTTAGGGCCAGTGTCCAGCCCCAGCGTGTGGCAGGAATCTGTTAGCTGTTGAATGGATAATTATGTGCAGTATTGAGGATAACTAAGAATATGTGGTACCGAGTAGGCAAGAGTTACATAGGAGGTGACTGAGGAAGAAAGACTGCAGCTGTGTCTCACTCAGTACCCAGGCCTCTTGGTCAAAAGTCTGAAAAGCATTTAAGCCCAAGGCTCATTGCCCCTGTAGTACCAATGGCTAAGCCATCAGGGCATTTTCCCATACACATGTACTGAGGAAGGCTCTGTATCCTCAAAAGAGCTGGACTTCAACTTAATATCATGTGCACCGTGATCCTAGCACCTCCTTTACCTTTAGCGGTTTTTCTACACGATCATGAGGAGATTTAGCTCCCTAAAACCTAACTGCTATGATTTAAGAGGGCAAAGGGTTACCTTATACCATGAATATGCAATCTGACACATAAATATTCATTAAAAATTCTTTAGCATTCACGACACAGAATCTACTGGGTTGTTTCCCAGATTCTCTTTAGAGTGTGTGCTTTGCTACATGAACTAACTTCTGCTTTGACTGCCTATGCCTCTCGACTGAATTCTTTCCTTCAAGAAGACCCAAGAGACCCCAGTAATGTCTCTCTTTCTGTGTATGTATAAGTAAAATCAAGCATATATTAATCAAGAAATCAAGACAGATTTTAATATGTTAGGTAGTTGTCCAAGTGGTTAAAATGAGAGAAAGAATACCTAATAGAAAAGAGATATATAACTAGGGAACTACATCAGGTTTCTGATCAGTTTCAGCTTTAAACATGTTTAAGGCAGCTTGCCATAGGCAACGTTCTTTTGCTGGAGTCCTGAGAGCTCGGCTCCTCTACACTGCTTCACACACGGGCCCTGCAAGCTACTCTTGTGTTCTTGAGCAAGGAAAGTTCTTCCTCTTCTTGGACCGTGTATGACGCTTTAGGAGGGGTGCACGCCATGGTGCAGTGAGGGGAGGAGGCACCTGCCGAGCCACTGGATGGGCAGAGTCAACACTGATGACGGATGTGATGCTGTGGCCGGGCCCACGCACATCTTTCAGATTTTTAAAAGGTCCTCAAAACAGTGCAAGGGCTGTAAAATTACAACCCTCTGTAATCTTGTTCTTGATTCTATTCGAGAGAGGAGAATCGTCACTAACATCTCAGTTTGTCTATTCATTCAGATATTTAAGAGCATTTTCTGAATACTTTATAAATTTTATTAAGCACTGAAGATAAAATATGTGTGATCATGTCTCTCTCTCTCTCTCTCACACACACACACTCTCACACACACACACACACACACACATGCACACACAACATATAAAACAGTCTCCTGGTTTAGGCACTCAGGCACTGTTAACATAGCATGATGAGCTTTGAACGGTCACCGCAGGTACCATAAGAATGACTTTCTTGGAGTAGCAATCAGAGGGAGTCCCCAGTGGGGCTCATAAGCCTGGAATTCAAATAAATGAGAAGTCTTACATCCTAGCTCAAGACTGAGTCATGCAACTGTCTCTAGCAAATTACCCAACTCAATTACTCCAAGTGACAGTCTAATTCTAAGCAGATTCTCCATGCAGCTGGTGGGACGGCAGAGGGGGAAGAGGTGCTTGCTGCCCTTGACCCGAGTTCTCCAGAACCCACATGAGAGAAGGAGGGAACTGATTCTTTCAAGTTGTCCTCTGACCTCAAACTGAATGCCAATATACATACTAAAAGTGTGGTTGTGTGTGTGTGTGTGTGTGTGTGTGTGTGTGTGTGTGTGTAAGCAGAATCCACAAACTAAAGCTGGTAAGCAAAAGAGAGGAGGCAATTTGGAGTAAATGGGCAGAGACATAGGTGTGCACTAATAGTCCCAGGACTGGGAAGGCAGAGCTAGGTGGATAGCTGGAGCCTCCTAGCCAGTCAGTTTAGCCTTATCAGCCAATGCACTCCAGCTTAAGGAAGAGACCTTGTCTCAAAAACTAAGACAGAGAGCAACTGGAGAAGATAACAGAGTCAACTTCAGACTCTACATGCATGTACACACACACACACACACACACACACACACACACACACACACACACCAAAATAAAAACTCCAGAGCATATAGCACAGGGCCCAGCACAGAGCAACCCTCACAGGGAGCTTTGCCAAGCCTTGCCCTGTTGGGATGTTGAACTAGCCTGTTCTTTGCAGAGTCTACTCCTGGGCTGTTCCTTTATGACCAAAGATTTTATAAACGACAATGATGATGTTGACAGTGATTCCTGACAGAGAAGGTGGTGGGCCTTGTGGGCCTTCTGAACCTCAGGCCTGGAAGCCTGTGCTTTCCGAACAGCTGGTCACCGACTTGTGGCTAATCCTTTATACAATGTGACCAGGTTCCTTTGAACGCCAGCTTGACCTTTCAGGCCACGTTTCATCTCATTTTCTTAAGGTATGGTCCTACCAGCAAGGGGGTCAGTGCCTTTTAGGGTGGGGCACTGAAGAGATGGCTCAGTGGATGCAACATCTGCTGTGCCTGCAGGAAGGCCTAAATCTGGACCCTCAGCATCCACGTAAAGCCACACGTGGAGGAACATGCTTGTAACTCCAGCATCCGATGGTAAGATGGGAGAAATTCATGAAGCTTGGACCAGCAGGGCTGGAACCCCAGCAGGAACAATAAGAAACCTGTCTCAAAATAAGGTAAGAAGGTAAGGACTCCCAGCAGAGGTTGACCTCTGACCTCTACACACGTGCTATGGCAGAGGCATGCATCTGTATCCACACACATAAACACATACGCAGGGGTTTTGTTTTTGTTCTGAAGGTGATGATGGAGGAGGTTGTACATAGAGATATATAAATTATACTCTATTAGCTCTGATATTAAACATACAGAAATTTACATTTGAAAACATAGCCAAAGGGCTGGTCCTCAGATGAAAGTCACCATTGCTCGGTATGACCCATTAGCTAAGACAGTATTGCAGCCTGTCTTGTGTGGCTACAATTAGACCATAGCTCCAGAGAACCATTTATAGACAGAAGGAGGGTAGGGGGCCAGGTAGAGACACATATGGCTATGAGGCCGGCGTTCTCATATTTAAGATGAATGCTGACTAATGGTACTTTTTGTTACCATGGAACATCCCCCACTGAATGCAGGTGGGAAGTTTGTGGAGTGTGTTGGCAATCAGGCACATTCATGGACAGCTAGAAGTGACTTTATAAAAATCAGGCATCTTTACAGTTCACTCTCAAGGGACTCAGTGACAACACACATCATCTCTGGTGAACCAAGAGGTGGCAGCGTTGCTCCTGTGTCTGTCCCTTTGCACATGCACTATGGTCCTTGTCGCATGTCACTTTGTGCATGCACCACAGGCCCAATAAATACCTTGTTCTCCCCTTCTCTTCTTGCCCCCCTCTCCCAGAGGCTGCCTCTGTTTCCCCTCCCAATAAACCTCCCAGTGAGACCTGTTGCATGGTGTGGTTTGTTTGGGACTCGCCACTTAGTTCTAGCAGAGTAGATTTCAGAAGCCTGAGGAGATGTGAAACGCTGTGTTTAAAGTCCGTCATCTGCTACAAAAGGCACTCAACAACTTTCCTTTGGAGGCCTGCCTCACAGAAGAGGCAGGATAAAACACACCATTCTCTTAAAATGCCACCTGTACATTGGTGCCATCCGTTTCCAACTGAGACTGCTATGCCGGCTCTACAACCCCCATTCTGCAGATTGGGAAGGAACACCACGCCTCACCAGAAAAGACTGTCAAGGGTCAAGACCCCTGTGAAGCACACAGTGTGAACACAAATCATTAGACAGTAGAAAAGCTAGCATGACACAGGGCAACTCAAAGATCATAGGCAGGGAGCTGACAAGTTGGTCCATCTCAGCCCACTGCCCCAGAGCTCCTAGCTCCAGGCTATCCCTTCCTTCCCTGGAAAACCATAGATTGCGGGCTAAATACCCTGCAGACCCCCAAGTCCATCGCACTTACCTTGCACTGCCCCGACACACAGATTGCCGTGCCATTCTGATCACAGGGTGTGCCATCGATGACCTTCTCAGCTTGCCGGACGTAGAAGCGGTAGCCGGTTGCCTGGCAGTTCAGCTCACACTTGCGATTACCCTTTACTACAGAGAGAGAGGTGGGGTGGGGGGGAGAGAAAACAAAGATGAGGCTTGAGAGACCTCATCTCTGTAGAATCCACCCTCACCCTTCCACCTATATTATTAATGGAGATAAACTTCATATTGTTATGAGTTGACAGTTTTGATCAAAGTGGGGTTAGTATATGTAACATAAAGCTATACTATCAATTGCCAAATCAAATTTTAAAACATTTTCATCACACCCGAAAGGAGCCTTATGCCTGTGAGCTGCCTCTTCAGTTCATCCTCCAGTCTGGCAGCCACCAGCTTACTTTCTCTCTGTAGCTCTGTTCTCATGTACTTCTTATAGTTGTAAGAAAACCATCAGACTTCCCACAAGGACAGTCTAGAGAAGGCTTTGTATCTTCATCTACTGGTGTACGGTAGAGATCTGACTCTAACAGAACACCGTAAAGGAGTTTCAAAGGATCTCACCATTGCAAATAAGATTCTACTGTTACACACCCTATGCTTTGATTATTGCAGAATTCTGTGTAATCTTTAGGCTCTGCTATGCTCTTTTCTCAGAATTTATAGAGCTACACGGGGAACTGGGGAACGCAGCTGGGACTGTGATCATTTGATAGAATTTTTGCCTAGCAAGCGTGGGGCCCTGGGTTCGATCCCTAGCATAGCATAAACAGGACATAGTGGACCGTGCCAAGGTCACCTCTATGGTGACGTAGTGTGCTGGTTGGAATCATCTGAGAGGAGGGAACCTCAATTGAGAAAATGCCTTCATCAGACTGTCCTGCAGGCAGGTCCAAGTGGGGCTCTGCCTCTCACTGACTGACGATTGATTGATGATGGAGGACACAGCACCACATGGGCAGTGCCACCCCACCAGCAGTCCTGAGAATGTAGTTGACTGAGCCTGGAAGCAGGCCAGTGAGCAGCATTTCTCTGTGGTCTCTGCTTCAGTTCCTGCCTCCAGGTTCCTGCCTCAAGTTCCTGCCCTGACTTGCCTAAAAAAGGAAGTGTAAGCTGAAAGATGGCAACAGACTCTTTCCTCCCCAAGTTGCTTTGCATAATCGTCTTTACTATGGCAATAGGAAGCAAACCAGGACACATAGTGAGCTTCATGGGCCATGTGAAGTTCTGTCTTAAACAAACAAAAAGACCTTCATGGTCGCATCATCTTTACCCTCTCAAATTGTATTTGTTTATGTGTTTATTTATTTGTTTCTTTACTTATTTAATGTGCTTTAGTGCCCGTGCATGTACACGCTTTTCCAGACATGACCGAGGCTGGAAGACCTAGCCTAGATGGTATCATGTTCTGGGCTGAGGACAGGAGAGGACAAAGTGAGTCATATACCAGCATGCGCCTCTCTCTCTCTCTCTCTGCTTCCTGACTGGGGCGCCATGCCACCAGCTGCTGAACACTCTTTCCCCACATGATCAGCTATACCTGCAAGCAATGGGCTAGAAGAAAATCTTCCCTTCTTAAGTTGCTTTCGTCACATATTTTTGTGCCAGCAACAAGGAAGTGACACACGTTGTCTTCTCTTTACCCATCCACCTGCAAATTGTATGTCCCCACCTCTGACTCTTTAGATTTTTGTCACTTTACACAGAGTCTGGTACATAGTAGGTGATCAATGTGTGCTAACTGTTGTAATAAGAAACAATCTAGTTGTTTGCAAAAGAAAAAAGATGATTAGGCAAAATATATTTCATATCTAAAACAGACAAGCCAAGTACACACTGATTTTAAAACGTGCTTTTGAAGACAATATAAATTCTGTGCTTAGTCACAGACAGCACAATCGGGGTCATGCCTCTGTCTAAAAATCAGATTATTGGATCTCATAATACTGGCTTTTCCCTACACAACACAATACATCATGTTTTCCCTAGAGGGGCTACCTGCCTGTCATGGCAATAAAGTTCTTTATTTTGTTCCAGAGCCGCTGGATCCCACTAACATGAGGATACAGAGGGGCTCTAGGACCACAGGATTCAGGGAAGGTCAAATCCTTTGTGAGCTCTGGGCTGTAGCATACAGGCCCAGGGACGCTTTCCTGCTTGGCTACACAAGAATTGAAAGGGTGAGTGCGGAAAACTATCTTGACAGAATACTTAATACCAAGATGGAAGCATCTTTGGGGATTTCCTCAGATCAAATTATTTTATTGGCTTAAGAAATCCAGGGACTGAAGGGACGGCTCTATGGTTGTGTGATAAAGTGAATAAATAAACTAATAAAAAAGTCAAGACAAATAAACAAAACAAAAAACCCTGGGTGTCTATAACTCTAGTACTAGAAAGGAAATTGCTAGCTCCCCAGAGCTCCCCTGACAGCCAGTCAAACCAAACGTTACACTGTGTTCAGTGAAAGATCATGTCTCAAAAAAAGTGATGGGGCAAGACATACAGTATCAACCTCTGGCCTCTATACATACATACATATATTACACACACACACACACACACACACACACACACACACACAGACACACACACACACACACAGACACAGACACACCAGATCAAACATATATGTTATATGCAAAAAAGAGTTAACAGTTACAGTTTTGAAACAGAAGTACCCAAGAACACCAGTCTTAAGTAGGAATTGAAGCTTGGCAGTTCAGGACATGCAAAGGAAGCTTCAGAAAGAGGGGACAGTGGAGGCCTGCAAACAAACACTCTGCCCTGGAGCTAAGGAGTGGAGCCTACACTTTCCAGAATGGCTCTGCAGCACTCTGAAAATCAACCTGCACATAACACAATGTGGATGTTGGCAAAGACATCTGGAGTGGCTACCTCTTTCTTAATAGGGTGGGAATTGTTGAGACAGGGTTTCTCTGTGAGTCCTGGCTGTACTAGTACTCCCTTTGTAGACTGGGCTATCCTTAAACCCACATGTCTCTGCCTCCCAAGTGTTAGGATTGAAGGTGTTTACCACCACACCCAGCTTTGGAGTAGCTATCTTAATGGCCATCTTAATTCCAGATGAAATAGATTTGAAAACTGTTACTAGTCAAATTAAAACATTTTTATAGGTACAAAGAGTTAATTCATCAGAAAGACAATACCCCAAAATACATGAAGGAAAAGGGGATAGAACCAAACGGAAAAGCAGGATGTACCACTTCACAAGGCCTTTGATCACCCCCAAGCAGGTTAGTTCCAACCGTCCACTTGACATAACCTGGAACCTTCTGGGAAGAGATGCTCAAATGGATGGATCTGGAGGATATCATCTTGAGTGAGGTAACCCAATCACAAAAGAACACACATGATATGTACTCACTGATAAGTGGATATTAGCCCAGAAGCTCAGAATCCTTCTTAGAAGGGGGAACAAAATACCCATGTTAGGAGTTACAGAGACAAAATTCAGAGCAGAGTCTGAAGGAAGAACCATACAGAGACTGCCTGCCCCACTTGGGGCATAAACAACCACCAAACCCAGACACTATGGCAGATGCCAACAAGGGCCTGCTGACAGGAGCTTGATATAGCTGTCTCCTGAGGGCCTATGCCAGTGCCTGGCAAATACAGAAGTGGATGCTCACAATCATCCATTGGACAGAGCACAGAGTCCCCAATGAAGGAGCTAGAGAAAGTACCCAAGGAGCTGAAGGGGTCTGAAGCCCCATAGGAGGAACATCAATATGAACTAACCAGTGCCCCCAGAGCTCCTTAGAACTAAACCACCAATCAAAGAAAACACATGGTGGGACATGTGGATCTAGCTGTATATGTAGCTGAGGATGGCCTAGTGGGTCATCAAGAGGCCCTAGGTCCTGTGAAGGTTCTATGCCCCAGTATAGGGGAAGGCCAGGACTGGGACTGGGAATGGGAGTGGGTGGGTTGGGGAGCAGGGGAAGGGGGGAGGGGATAGGGTTTTTCGGAGGGGAAACTAGGAAAGTTTTATTACATTTGAAATGTAAATAAAATATCTAATTAAAAAAAAAACTGAAAAAGAAAAAAAAATAATTACCTAGACTAGGTTGGTCTACAGGCATGTGTATTTGGTTTGCCTTGGTGACATTTCAGGTAGAAAGACTCACCCTAAATATGAACAGTACTGTGTCCTGGGCCCAGCTCTGAACTATACAATACAGAGGAAGCTAGCTGAGGCCACAGCAAGTGAGGATGTATTTATTCTCGTCTCTCTCAGCTCTTGACCTCAGGTAGGCTGTGACTCACTGCTTAAATCCCACTTAACGTTCCCCCAGTGATGGGCTGTAACCTGGAGTCAGAAGTCAAATCAACCCTTTCCTCCCCTTTGTTGCTTTAGTGTGCGTTCTTTATCATAGCAACAGAAACAAAACTAGAATAAACCACTCTTGAGAGAGGAACTCTATTCCTGCAAGAGCTAATCCTGTCTCTTAAGGATTAAGCGTTCATCTTTAAAGGTACTCCCTCCCAACACCATTACACTGACACACCCCAGTGTGAGCCTTCCCTACCCACACCACTGCACTGACACACCCCAGTGTGAGCTTTATTTGTGACAAGTCACATCAAGACGACATCTCTTTCAAAGGCTTCATTTCCTCATTACTATCATGGTAGAGATAAGATTCTAACAAATGAATTTTGGGGTGGACATTCAGATTACAGTAGAAGCATCATTCATCAGGGATAAATACTGAAATAACACAAATATACTCCACCTAATAAATGAAAAAAATGATATTTCCATACCATGGAGCATCATTTACCAGTACAAAGAATGAGGTACTCAAACACTGGGTGATATGGGTAAGTCTTTGAAGACCTTATGCTGCATCAATGAAGTGAGTTGTGTAAAACCACATATTGTATAATCCCATTTATATGAAATGTTCTGCAGAGGAAAATTAGTATTTTCTCAGGCCTACAGAGAGGGGGGCCATGTGGGTGCTGCTGACAGGTATGAACATTTTCTTCGGATGGTGGGAATCTTCTGCAGTTTCTATCATTGAGAAACTAAATAAATAATCCAAACACACCAAAACTCGCTGGATTGGTGACTTTTTTTTTTAGATTTATTCATTATTATATCTAAGTACACTGTAGCTGTCTTCAGATGCACCAGAAGAGGACGTCAGATCTCATTATGGATGGTTGTGAGCCACCAAGTGGTGGCTGGGAATTGAACTCAGGACCTTCTGAAGAGCAGTAGGTGCTCTTAACCACTGAGCCATCTCTGGTGACTTTCACAAGATGAGAATTTTAAAAATGCAGGAGCTGCAGAAACAATTATCTTCCTAGGTTCACAGAGAAATGGTGTCAGCTGTAGAACTTCATTTTTACTTTACTACAATGAGTGAGTTAGCTGTGATGAGTACAGACAGAATTTAGAAGAGTCTCACATCAGAGACAAAGGGTACAGGGGATGGAACATTAGCAGGCTTACTCAGTCTTCCTTGCTCTCAAGCCCCACAGAGGCTCATGGGAAATTTGTCATGCAGTGGTTTGCAATGCAGCTAGAGAACTGCAGGCCCGAGGGATCCACTGCAGTTACAGGGAGCAATGGATACTCTGCTCTTTGTTTTGAAGGAGCCCTATCCCCTACCTCAAAGTTGCTCAATGCAAACACAACTTTGAGAAATGATCTTGTTTTAGAGTGTTCAGGGCCCTGCATTCTTAATCCAGTTCACAAGACTTCTTCTTCACAAGACAAGGGTACCTGAGACCCAGAGAGAAGTGTCTCTGGTGAACAGATATAAACTCATCCCAGGGCCACATCATTGCAGAATCTCATGACACTCGGGACAAAGACAACCACAGCCTCCAAGATGGAAGAGGCACACTAAGAAAGGGACATCGGAGTTCCCAGCAGCAGCTTGATGATAACTAAACACGCATTACAATTTTGAAGAAAATAACATCACAATTAGAGTTCTATATTAAGTCAAATTTACTTATCCCTAAGGAAAACAAAGCATTTCCAAATGTGGTTTGCCTCTCATGGACTCTTACTGGAAGATGCATTCTCTTACAATAAAGGAAGAAGATGGAAGAAGTGGTACTCAGGAGACAGAAGATCCAAGCCAAAAGAAAGCAGAGAATGCTACAGACTGGGATAAAAGTAGTTCTACCCAGACAGGTGTGCACGGGCAACACATTTGTAATCCCATCACTCAGGAGGCTGAGGCAGGAGAATCATGAGTTTGAGACCAGCCTTCATAGTAAGACAATTGTTTCAAAAATAAGTAAGTAAGTAAGTATTGGAGGAGGAGTAAGTATCAGAGCTAGTTTACTCCAAGATATACACAGGTTTATATAAAAACAAAAAAATTAACTTTCAAAGGACATAAAAGGTAACCTTAATAGGTCCCCACCTCAGTAATAGGAACCCCTCTCTGTTGGGGCCACCGATGGCAGGCCCCTCCCCTCTCTGTTGGGGCCACCGATGGCAGGCCACTCCCCTCTCTGTTGGGGCCACCGATGGCAGGCCCCTCCCCTCTCTGTTGGGGCCACCGATGGCAGGCCCCTCCCCTCTCTGTTCAAAGGAACACACAATACACAACTCTTGCTGTCTTTCTAGGAATTTTGTATAAATGGGAAGTAAAACCATCATTTTTAGGAGAGCCTGATGTGCCTGTCATGAGGGTGGGGTAGGGGGGAGTACTCTAGATTCCTGGGAGCTTCACAGTAAGAAAGGAGCCTCTGGGTGGATGATAGGACGGCTGCTGTCAGGAGGCAGGTTCAAGCTGTTCCTACAGCCAAACATGGCTCCTCACAGAGAGAGAATTGCAGGTGAGAGTGGAGGAAAACGCCTGCACAGAAAGACGCAGGTCTATTCTTAGACCATGGGTAACATCCGGGCTTGGTGTAGGATCCATTCAGTCAGGAAGAGGAATATATGGCAGCCCTGTTCAAGATGAGCAGCCTTATAAATGCAGCCTGTAAAATCTGGACATGGCGGGACGCTGACCTAACCATGCTAAGGAGAGAAACGTAAATGAGTTAGGCGCATGTGGATATAGGCCATGAATGAGTGTGGGACTTAAAATAACAACGTGGTGTCTGAAGCAGAGCCATGGATACGGGTTTCTGGAGTTGGTCCCAGAAGCAGCAGTGGCTACCGACCCACGTGCCACTCCTGTTTGTGACAGAGGATCTGCTTGCCCTTGGACGCTGAGTTCTGCCTCGGATGATGACTCTTTAAGCAGCTTGCCCTGCCGCCAAGACTGCATTTTCCAGGACAAAGCTATGGAAAATCAGACGAGCTGAATGCTTCTAAGGCCCGGACTCTGCTCTGGAATTGTAAAACTATTCTGAAAAAGGCAGAAGAACCGAGCGGCGAGACCATCTGATTCTGAGCTTTTCCTGTTCAGAAGAGGGAAACCGTTTGGAGAGCATTGCACTATGAAAGCTTAAACGCAAAAACATCCCACTTCTCTGCTGTCTAGTGTCCCTAACCTTCCATAGCACTCACGAACCCTGGGCACCAGACTTTTGCGTGTGGAGCCCCAATCAGTCTGGTTCCACTGACAGTCTTAATAGGCTTAGGATTAGAGACAGACAACAAAGTTAGCCAGGTTGAGGCCAGTGAGATCTAGAGATCTGCCCGTCTTTGCTGCCCCAGCGCAGGGAGAACAGCATGGGCCAGCTTGCTTCTGGAACTCAAGCCCTCACTTTATTGCCTGAGCATTTCCTCAGCCTCTGAAAAATGTCTTTGCTTTCTTTTATTGTATAATACTTTATTGGTATTTTTGGGAATTTCACATCATGCACCCTGATCACACTCATGTCCCATTTCTCCCAAGTCTGTCCCTCCACCCTTGCAACCTTCCCTCCCAAAAGAAGGAGGAGAGGGAGGAAGAGGAGGAAGGGGGAGGAGAAAAAGAGGATGAGGAAGAAGAAGAGGAAGAAGAAGAGGGCAAAGAGGAAAAAGAAGGAGGAGGAGGAAGGGGAGGAGGAAGAGAAGGAGGAGGAGGAAGGGGAGGAGGAAGAGAAGGAGGAGGAGGAAGCCCATTTTGTGTTGCCTACACATATACTCACTGGAGCATGGTCAAACTCCCAGTAGTCTACCCCCTAAAGAAAGCTGAGTAGAGGCCTCGGAAGGAGGACGTCCCTGGTTGAGCTTTCAGGATGGCTGATACCTTACAGAAACCAGATAAAAGGAAATTCTGAGTATCCTAGCATGTGTATTCCCCTGACTGACCTAAGCCCACCTTTACAGTTTTGCTCATTTTGAGATGGGATTTAATGTAGCCCAGGCTGGCCTAGAACTCACTTTTGCTGGTGTGTGTGTGTGTTTCCCCAGATTGACACAAACCTAAAAATACTTGGGAAGAGGAAATCTTAACTGAGAACATATCTCCCTCAGATTGGTCTGTAGGCAAGTCAGTGGATTATTTTCTTGGTTCATGACTGAGGTGGGAAGGCTGTCACCACCTTGGTCAGTGCCACCTCTGGGCTGATGGTCCCAGGTATTGTGAAAGAGCAGGCTGAACATGTAATGAGGAACAAGCCAGTCAGCATTGGTCCTTGTGCTCTGAGCTTCAAGTTTTGCTTCCAGGTTCCTGCCTTGAGTTCCTGCTCTGACTTCCTTAGACCATGGCCTAGGACCAGAGAGCGGTAAGCTGAATAAATCCTTTCCTCCCCAGTTTGCTTCTGGCCATGGTGTTTTATCAGAGGAGCAGAAACCTGACTAAGATATAGGTGAGCAGGACCTTGAACTGCTTGCTGATCCTCCTGATTCCAGCTCTGAGTACTAGGATTGGTATGTGTCACCATGCTTGGTTTTGTGTGGTACTGAGATCAAATCATATGCCAGACATGCGTACTACGAGATGAGCTGCCTCCCCATGTAAGTCGTCCCAGCTACGGAGAATGGGAACACTGAAGTCTGAACAAGTTCAATGGCTTCCTCACAACACACAGTAAGAAAGTGATAGAACCCAGCCATCAGCAGGTTAACTCCTGTTCGCACGCTCTTCCACCTGAACTATCCCATGCTGAAAGACCCAGATCTACCAGATGCTAGGTTACATTCCCACTCCCATATCCACTGGGTATCCTGGATACCTGGGCATTTTCTGTGCCTGCCAGGGCCTCTGGTAAAGAAAGCCTGTTTCCTGCCTTGATCTTAAGGTTGTGAGTAGCCTGGTTCTGCTCTGGTTTTCAAAAGCTGCATGTTTGTTCTTTCCACAATTTCCCAGCATTCCCCCATCCATTTCAGGACACCTGCAGAGGTGGATGGGTAACCTCCATGCCAAGCACTAGAGCTGGCTGTCACTCTTCCTTTGATCCTTCCGTCCTGGCCCCTGGCTGCCTGTACTCAATCCTGCATTCAGCTGGAGGCCAAGAAATCCTCTGCTGGGCTGCCAATCCCAGATGCCCATTTCTAGGAAACAGTCTGATCTTCTCAAGGATGGAATGCGCTTCTATGAGTGGCGATGGGAAACCACTTTTACCTCTTGTCCTGGCTCTGACATCAGGTGTGCCATTCAGATGTGCTAGGTTCTCCCTTGACCACTCACCATTCATTCCTTCTACAAATCCAAGCCCGGCCCTCTTTCAGCTCTGTCAGAAGACACACGAGCTCCCAGCCAGTGTCCCTCACTCCAAGCTCCTGCCTTCTCCCCACTTCAGACTTCCAGCTCTTGTTAAGTAGAACACTTAAAGATGTAACCCCCCCCCCCATCACCCAGCTTGAAGAGCATGAACAGCATGTTTTCTTTCTCCCATAATGACATTTGTTTTTAGTCAGGTTCAAGCAGTGTGATCCCTAAGTCTTTCTTCTCAAGCAACCAGCTCGACCATGGATGTTTCCCCTTCATGCCTAGGGAGCCACATCTCCAATACCATCCTGGCTTAAATGCAACACACGCCTTCTCTGTGTTGGGGGCTCTGCACAGTTTTCTTTTATCTGGCTGGCATCCAGCATCCTACCTTCTGCCTAAAACAAGTTCTATCTGACCTTCCAGATGTGGCTCAGCCACCACTTCCTGGAAACTTGCTCTGCCACAGTCACTCCTCCGATGCTGCTGTCTCCTTCCTGCATGTCCAAGTCTAGTCACACTTGGAAAGAATCCAGCCATGCCCTAACCCTCTCATTCTGCACAGTAGGAGACTGAAGCTCAGGAAGACAAGAGGCGAGGTGTCACCTAGAGCCACTGTAGTCGGATGACCTCTCTACACTTGAATGTACAGAGATTTGCTGAGTCACTCAAAATGTTGCCCAAGGTGAGGGAGCTTGTATCATGCTTCATGCTTGGGAGGCAGTGAGTGTGGGACCACTCCATGTCACCCTGACGACTCATCCTATTTTATAGATGAGGAGCCTGAGGCTGAGAGGTGAATTCACTACAAAACACATGCCATCCATCATGAGGACTTGAGTCCTGAAAGCCCACAAAAAGCTGGACATGGCAGCACAAGCCTGAAATCTGCTCCTATGTCGAGATGGATGGCAGAGCAAGAATCCATTCCTGAAAGTTCAGGTCAGCTACCCTGAAGCACACAGCAGCAAACTACAAAAGAGACCCTATCTCAAACCAGATAGAAGGCTAGGGTTGACACCCTAGGTGGTATTTTGACCACCACATGCATACAGTGGCATATTTGTGTGCCCACAAACACAAATCCAGGCTTGTGCTCTTTGTTACTGTAGGGTAATTCCTTCCTCTTGGTACATATTATTCTTCTAAGTGCAAGATCATCTCTTCTAAGCCACTGGGCATGGCATCATGTTAAGCAGTGGTTCTTGGTCACCTGTGATTTACTGGTTACTTTTGTGTGACAGGCACCACACTGGAGTATGTCTCAGAATCTCTGCCCTTGTGGGGCAATCAATACCCATGCACTCGTGAGTTCTCTCAGTTTGAGAGACTGTCTTACAGTTATTACAGAGGACAGAAGCAAAGGACACCAGGTCCCTGAGCAACTATAATCCCATGGAGCATGCTGACATCAACCCAGGAATCAAGGGAGAAAAGGTTTATTTAGACTATAGTTTTAAAAGTTCAAAGGCAAGGGACTTGTACTGGCTCGGTTCTAGGGAGGGCAATGGATAGCAGGGAGGATCAGAACAAAACCAAAGAGGTTGCATCAAAATCCAAGGAGGGAGAGAAGAGGGAGGGGAAGAGGGATCGTCTTAGTTAGGTTTTTTTCTGCTGTGATGAAAAGCCACGACCAAAAGCAACTTGGGGAGGAAAGGGTTGATTTTAGCTTAGCCGCTGGCTAACAGTCCACCACTGAGGAAAATCAGGGAAGGAACTCAAGGCAGGAACAGGAACGTGGAAGCACGGGGTAAAGCAGAAGCCATGGAAGAACATGGCTTACAAGCTTGTTGTTCATGGGTTGCTCAGCCTGCTTTCTTGCAGCACCCACGATCACTAGCCCAAGGGCGGCTCTGCTCAGGGTGGTCTGAGTCCTCCCATACGATTCATTAATCAAGCAAATATACTACAGCTTTTCCCACAAGCCAATATCTCATGGAGGGGGCTTCTCAATTATAATTCCTTCTCAGATGACTCTAGCTCGTGTCAAGTTGGAAATAAACTAAAACAACCAAGACAGGGGGTAAGGGGAAAAGGGGGTGGAGAGAAAGGGGGCAGGGAGAGAAGGGATGGGGAGAATGGGGAAAAAAAAGAAAAAGGGAGAGGAATGAGGGAGAGGGTTAGAGATAGAAAAGAGGAGAGAGAAAGGAAGAGAAGGAGAGAGAAAATGAGAGAGGATAAAGGGGGGCTCTACAGTTCCCTTGAGGACCCACTCCCTCCATCAAAGGACCTCCCACTAGGCCCCACTTCCTAAAGTTCACAGCACATTTCAATACTTCCACAAACAGACCAAGCCCTTAGCATGTGCTCTTTCCAATAACTCTAAGATTACACCTACACTACAGAGATGTGCCCAGAGGCTAGGGACCTGACCCACTAAAGTGATGGAGAAACCTTCTCCATGTCTGAAGAAGGCCAGTGAGCCTGGCTGACAGCCAACAAGCTGCAGAAGGAGGCCAGCAGCCCAGGCCACGCATGATCAGTGTGTGTATAGAGAGAGTGGAGAAGGTTCTCTTGAGTCTTGGGGCTACCAAGGCTTGCCTTCCACACACTGTTCTAGAGAGCCCTGGAAACGGCAATGGCTTCCTGTTTGTAGCAAGTTCCTGGACACACAGTCTCATGGGAGTCGGTTAAGCCAACGTTGGTCGAGTCAGCCAGCCTTCTAAAATGTGTCCCTTTCCTCTCATGTCACAGCAAATCCAATGCTGGAAAAAAATGACTAAAAACAAATGTCATTATGGGAGAAAGAAAACATGCCGTTCATGCTCTTCAAGCTGGGTGACTGGGGGGAGGGGTTACATCTTTAAGTGTTCTACTTAACAAGAGCTGGAAGTCTGAAGGAGCCTGTCAGGAGAAAGCCAGCTTGGCCCACTGTCAGGGAGGCAGCCTGACAGCTCCAGCAGAAGCAGGAGCTCCTAACGAGTTTCTTATGGCTTGGGGGAAACATATGTCCATCTGAGTGGATAATATATGAGAACTATGGCAGGCGCACACCCTCCTGAAAGACCGTGTGGCAGAGGGTTCTCGTTAGGGGGCCTGACTAAGGCTGTCAGAGGCTGTAAGAAGGAAGTGAACTCTGGTACAAAATGTTCTGTGAAAAAGCCTCAGAAGCCAGAGACCCTCAGGCAGAGGAAATGGTAGCACTTCAAGTGAGGCCCATGGGAATACGTCACTTCCAGATATTGATCAACTTAGTAAAATCCATATGTATACATGTACATATGTGTGTGCATGCATGTTATATATTGTATGTATATACAGTGTAGATGAATGGGTTTATGAGTTGTGTCCAAATATGTGTATTTTGTGCTTATATATACATGTATACATTCATGTGTGTGCATAGATCTGTCTCTTCTGGGGTGTGTTGGTATTAAGCCAAAGCCATTTACAGTAATATGAACAAACCATAGGTGTCAAGAGCTTCCTACTATGGCTATTCTTATTAGCTAGCTTGTTCTGGTGTTGCCCTGTTTTTGCCTCCAGAGGCTAGAACTATGGGCAGGCTACCACATCTACTTGGCATCTACATGGTTCTGGGAACTCCAAACCCAGGCTTGCAGAGCAATTGCTTTAATGACTGAGATACCTCCCCAGCCTGACATGTCTTCTTAATTATAAACGTCCTACCTTTTAGCTTGCTTGGTATCTTTCCATCTCACTGATCACCATCCCTGACTCGGAGCAAGAAGAGTCCTTAAGCACTCAGCTGGGAGGCTAGAAAGATGGTACAACAATTAAGAGCACAAGCTGCTCTTGCAGAAGACCAACATTTAGTCCCCAGCAGCCATGGCAAGCAGTTGACAGCTACCTGGAACTCCAGCTCCAGAGGGATCTGACACTTTGGTTTCCAAGGAAACATGCACTCAGATACATATAGTCACACACGGCCACATACATGTACATAATTAAAGAAAATACTCAGGTTGGGATGGCGACACCCAGCTTTAATCCCAGGAGTCAGGGGCAGGCAGACTCTGTGAGTTCAAAGCCAGCCTGGTGTACAAGGTGAGACCCTGTCTAAAACAAGAAAACAAATCTCAGCCACCCTAGTGCTTCCTCTGGCAGCACAAATACTAAAATCTCAGCCAGTCTGACCATTGTCCTGTATACAAGAAAAGGCTCAGCAAGGTGTGTAGGGCTTTTACAGGCACAGACAGAGACCTCGGGGACTCTTTCATGCCTCCCTGCTGTGCCTAGGTAAGCAACAAGTTAAAAACAAAACAAGCAAACAAACAAACAAACAGCTTAATCAGTTGCTCAGCTGAATTAACAAACTCATTTACATGTCTCTATACTGAGGGAGCTGAATAGACCCAATCTCAGATGTCCAGGAGCTTTCAAAACAATTGGAGCAAGCCAGACAGCTCATGCACACAGCGGGCAGACACAAAGGACGCCTGAAAGCAGCCTTTCCACTGCCAACCGCAGGTCTTCCACAGACGTCTACAGGAGCCTGGGAATGAGGCGTGCGTCTGCGGGCTTGGTCCTTTGCGTGTACAGGGCAAATGTGAAAGACAGTCTTTTCTATAGTAGGGTTGGAAACACTGACCACTTCAGGCCCCAGTTATTTGTTTTGGGGGTTTTGGTTTGGTTTGGTTTTGAGGCCTTCTCTATAGGCAGAACACGTTCCATCCAAATCAAAAGCCAAAAGCAGGCTTAAAAAAAAAGGCTGGGGGCAGCTCCCTTCACCACTACCTACCAAACAAATGTAGCCCCTGACATTCAAGCTCCACATTCATGGGGATGAATGCTGGGGAGACATAATCCCCCCACTGAGCTTGGCTTTCTTTAAAAGATGTCAATCCTCGCCCCTCCCAGCCCCCCAGTCACAATCACAGGCCAGCATCTCTTTCCCCAAAGACAAACAAGGCTTTGGAGAAATGAGAAAGGAGGTGCCCTGTGGCAGCTTGAAAAGGAAATTCTGCAGGCAGCGCGGCTCCCTCTGAGGAAGCCCAGGGAAGGATGGTCTCTTCGGGCCACACAAAGCGTGGCATGGACACATCATGCCCGAACCTAATTGAAACCTCAGGCTGAAACAGTATTTTGCAGCAGTCGAGAAGAAAAGACAGGCACAGACAAAGAGGGGAAACAAAAGCAGGGTGTGGAAGAGGCATGAGAAGCAGCCCACTTCTTGACCGTGGGACAATTTGGATGGTGGCCACCGAGTTAACTGAGGTGTAGCCTCCCTCCCAGGCTAACTGAGACCTGCCGCCCCTTTGCAAACTGAACTGCTGCCAGCGCTCTGATTCCACAGCCAAGGCCTTTGGGGCCCAAGAGGCTCTTCAAACTGTCAATGTCTTCAAAGATGTATAACATGGAAGGTACTAGAAGGTGCTGGTTAGCCCTGGAAGAACAACCTGCCAGAGACCTGCAGAAATGAGGTAGAAAGGAAGGAGGGGACTGTGGAATGGGCTCAGTTAGTAAGACGGTTAAATGAACACAAGGCCCTCTGGATGGTCTTCAGCATCCATGTAAAAGCCAGGTACCCATGCAAGAATGTAAGATGGAGAGCAGATGAAGGCCACATCTAACAGCAACCTCTGGCTTTCAACACAAATCCATACATGCCGGCCGCAGTGGGATATTTAGGTAGTACAATGATTTCTGCCTGGCTCTTACTCGGGTCTGAATCTGAGTTCTGCCACTAATTGAGCTTGTGCCACTAGACAAGTTCTGGCTGTAAACGGCACCTTTCTTATCTGTCAGAATGAGTACTGATTATCTCAAAGACTTGTCTATGAGACAAGTGGATTAATTGTGCTTGTAAAAACACAGGCTCTGGACACAAATAAACTTCTTTCTTTTGTCTTGAAACCAAATGCTCCTGAATGTGATGGAAACTCTGCCTGCCCACCCACCCACCTGCCCACTTGCCTGCCCATCTGCCTGTCTGCCCACCTACCTGCCTGCCCACCTGCCTGCCCGCCCACCTGCCCACCTGCCGGAGTTTTAAAACAAATGCATATGATGGAACTATGGGTCTTGATCCCAAAGCAGCAGCCAGTAGCTGATTTTTAACTCTATGGAGCTTTCCCTGGCCAGAAGGTAGTAGATTGTTAGGTTGTTGCCAGTTCTAAGTTGTCTGCTTTTTCTTTTCTTTGATAATTATCATGGAAGCACAGCTGAGTTGAAATGTGCCTGGAAGAAGAGTAGACAGGTCAGTGCTGTGGCATACTTCTCAAGTACAGTTCTGGCCGTGCTCCTGGGCTCCGACTGCTTGGTAGCCAAACCTTGGGAACCCTGCTTAGGGGCTCATGATTCAACTTCCTTTGTCTTCATGGTCTTGCAAACAGCCACCTGCAATTTTTATTTTGTCAATGGACCTGAACAGAGACATTGTTTCAATCTCTCTGCTTATGAGCGTCCGCTATGGTCTGAAGGGTCTCCAGCAGATCAACCGTTACCTACTAACAGATACAACCTGTTTATTTTGTTTTTAAGTTACATTTATGTATTTATTTATATTTGTTTGTCTGGGTGCCTGAGCTACATCTGTGCAGAGATCAGAACATCACTTCCAGGAGTCGGTTCTTTCTTTCTACCCTGTGGCTTCTGGGGATTGAACTCTGGTCATCACACTTGGCAACAAGCATCCTTACCCATGGAGCCATCCTGCCACCCCTATATTTGTTCTATGAGACAGGCTCTCCCTGTGTAGCCCCATCTGACCCAAACTCACTATCTTTCCAATCCTGAATGAAAGGACTACAGGTGTGTTCCACCATGACGAGTTGACAAATACAATCTTAATGAAGGATGTGGTGGTTCAAAAGAGAAATATCTCCCAATGGCTTAGGCATGATCCCTACCTGGTCAGTATTTGGGGGCAGAACGGGGAGAGCCTAAGAAGTGTGGCCTTGATGAAGGAAGTATGTCACAAGGGTCAGCTTTGGGAGTTTATAGCCTTGCCTCACTTCCAGTCCCCCTTACTCCCCACCCCCACTCTCTTGTCCAGCATTACAGACATTTCCTCTGGAAACATAAGCCCGAATAAGCTCTTTCTTCTGTAGGTTGCCTTGGTCAAAGTATTTTATTACAGTCACAGAAAAGTAACAGATACAAAGGATTTATTTACTAATCTTTTACTTCAGCAAATGTTCCCACCAACAGATATTTTCAGTGTTAATGAAAAATGTAAATAAACTGTGAGACTGGAAATGCATACACACATACACACACACACACAGATACATACACAGTCACACACATACATATACCACATATGCACATACATACACACACACACACAGAGGAACATGTACAAGTACATGCATACTATGTGCAGCCACCGCCAGGAAACCTTTATAATGATGATTTTCTGGAGTTCACGTACATACTACCTTGACTCTGTAGCCACAGACTGATGTTCTGCTTCAGTTTTGGACAGATGTAGCCAAGCATAATTATCTAAAACTCAGAGGGCCCCAAAAAGGAAAGAGAGCCCTGTCTGGGTATCCAACATATTTATGATGAGAGGATGTCGTATTTCTGATGGAACAATCCCAATTGCTAACCATTCTCCCTCCCTGTGTACCACATGGACCAGGATCCGAGAAAAATCACCAGCTAACTTAACATTACAAACTGCTCCTCTGACAAGGTTCTGACAAATGGGCAAGCGCTAAGATCTAGACCTTTCACAGTCTGAGAAGCCTGGAGCTGAGAGGGAGGCTATAGGACAGTGAGGACCAATGAAAACCAGATTCGAACTCTATAGAGTCGAGAAAGGCAAACATTGGTAGCTTATCTATGCAGCCCACACACCTTGCAACAGCCCAAAGCTTCATATTCTCTCTAATCTAGTCTGGGTTTGCTCTTTCAGTTAGACCCATGGAGCCAGTTCATCAAAAGAAAAGGCCCATTGCAATGCTTAGTGTTAACGACCCAAAGGAAACACAAGAAAAGGAAACACACAGGAGATAAACCTCCAGACATACCTATGAGGGACTATCTAGCCTCTGGCCAGGCCTGTGAGGGATTATGTCTATTAGGTTAATTGGGGTAGGAAGGCTCACACTAAAAGTGGGTGACACCAATCCCTGGGCTTGGGTCCTAGACTGTATAAAATGGAGAAAGTGGGACAGGAGAGATGACTTAGAAGTTAAGAACACCTGACGTTCTTCCAGAGGATCTGAGTTCAATTCTTTTTTCTTTTTCTTTTTTTTTTGGGGGGGGGGTGGTTCGAGACAGGGTTTCTCTGTGTAGCCCTGGCTGTCCTGGAACTCACTCTGTAGACCAGGCTGGCCTCGAACTCAGAAATCTGCCTGCCTCTGCCTCCTGAGTGCTGGGATTAAAGGCGTGCGCCACCACGCCCGGCTCCTGAGTTCAGTTCTTAGCATCACCTGCTAACTCTAGTTCTAGATGATCCAATGCCCCCATCTAGCCTTAGTGAGTATTCATATACATGCTGCACACACAAATACTCAGGCACACATACAATTAACAAATGAATAATAATTTAGAAGAAAGACAGTTGAACACAAGCATTCATCTCTCTCTGCTTCCTGATTGTGGGTATGATATGACCAGCTATTTTCAAGACCATCCTGCTTTGATTTCTCTACTATGAAAAATTGTATCACTGAGTTGTGAACAACAACAACAACAACAAAAAATCTGTTCTGCCTTAAGGGGATGGTCATGGACTCTAACCCTCTGGAGCCAACAGCCCCAAATTAAATGTTTTCTTTTATAAGTTGTCTAGGCCATGGTGTTTTGTCATAGCTTTAGAAAAGTAACTAAGGCAGCAGGAATGTAGAGAAACCAGAGCCCTACATGCTGCTGGTAGAAATGTAAAATGCTATGGAAAATGATAAAAATGGTTTCTAAAAATAGTTTGAAAAGAACACATGACCTAGCAATTCTACTTCTGGTATTGTCCCCCAAAGGTTGAAAAGCAGAGTCTTGAAGAAATATGTGTGTGTGTGTGTGTGTGTGTGTGTGTGTGTGTGTGTGTGTTTGTGGAAACAGCTGAAGGATTCAAAAAGTAAATGGGTAACCAAAATGAATGTCTAATATGCAGTGGAATATTATTCAGTTTTTAAAAGGGGAATTTGAATACATGCTGCAATATGGATGAAATCTGAGGATATTATTTTGAGTGAAATAACGTCAAACCTATATGATTTATATGAGGTACTAGGAGTAGTCAGACTTATAGAGTTGGAGGGTAGAAGGGAAAGAGGGGGAAAGAGAGATAAGTAAATATACCTGCATGTTTACATTCAGAGGCTAGAGCAAGAGGCAGGAAGTCCTGTTTGATCACTCTCTACCTTGCTTTTTCTTTAGGCAAGGTCTCTTATTGAACTTAGAGCTAAGCTGGTAGCCAGCCAGCTCCAGTGACTCCCATCCCTCCACCCACCCCTGTCTTCCTCCCCTCTAGTGCTGGTATCAAAGACATGTGCCTGGCATTCTTTAAGTGGCTGCTGGATCTGAACTCAGGTCTTCAATCTTGCACGGCAAGTACTCTAACTCATGGAGGCATCGCTGCAGTCCCATGAAACTGCTTCTTAATGGGAGAACTTCAGTTCTGACAGATAAACAGCCTTGGGGATTGTTTGCACAGCATGAACATGTGCTATACCACTGACCTACACACTTAGAAATAGCAAGAATGGTTAAACTTAAGTATATTACATTTAAAAAGTAACCAATATGCTAGAGTTTACACAAACCTCTTAAACAGTGGTTCTCAGCTTTCTTAATGCTGTGACCCTCTAATACAGTTCCTAATGTTGTGGTTGTTGTGGGGAATATTAAAAAAGAACTGGCACTTAAAGCCAGGACATTTGTTTCTAGAAAAAAAAAAAAGTATTGTGGGTGGGCCTGGTGCTGTTCTTGTGAACCAATCCCCTGATGAATAAATGAGCCAATCACTGGGCGAGTAGGCGGGACTTCCAGGTTGGACAGAGGAAGAGAGGAAGCAGGAGAGAGTTAGGACTTTTGGGATAAGGACAGCATAAGGGTAGCTGCTAGAGTTTCCTGATATCATGGCAGATCTGCAAGGATTCACCACCAGAGGAATCAGATTTTAATAAAGCTTACAAGATTAGGTTTTAATTGTTGTGCCCAGAGATTGAGTTACCACTGTTTCTGAACTAAGCTTGTGTTGTGTTTTTCTTCACGCAGCCGCTCGCTCATCTGGGTTCAAGAGAGAAAGGTATGGCAGCAAAGTGTGAGTTTGCCTGATGTGCACCACAAAGGTCGTGGGGGTTTTGAAGCACGAGTTTGGCATGGTAATGACCCGCCAGTGGGAACCTAGAGAGCTGGGTGGAGAGATTGTGGAGTTCTGAGTCAGAGTCTCTGCAAGATAAAAACAGGTCGGCCATTGCCCAACAGTGCTGGGACAGAGGCACAAGCTTGGGAACATGAAATGTGCTGGTTCGATTTTTTTTTTCCTTTTTTGGTTTTTTGAGACAGGGTTTCTCTGTGTAGCCCTGGCTGTCCTGGAACTCACCCTGTAGATCAGGCTGGCCTTGAACTCAGAAATCTGCCTGCCTCTGCCTCCCAAGTGTTGGGATTAAAGGCGTGCACCACCACTGCCCAGCAATTTTTAATATTTCCCACAACAGGTGGTAACCCATAACCAAAAAATTATTTTGCTGCTACTTCATAACTGTAATTTTGCTACTGTTAGGAAACATAATGTAAATATCTGATATGCAGGATATCTGGTATGTGACCCCTATGAAAGGATCATTTGACCCTCAAAGGGGTCATGCCCCACAGGTTGGGAACCACTGCTCTAAAAGCTGTACACTCCTTCTCCATACATACCCCCAAAGTACCTAATGAGCACTGGAGTACATAACACCACTGGCCAGATGTAAGAATTGAAGGTGCAGCCTATTCCACCCTACAGGGTTCTCCCCTCTCCATCTGAAGCTGGGCGAATAGAATAAGAGTCTGAAAAACCCAAAACCTTCCAGAAAGGAATGTGTTCTGGTAGATGGAAATACCAGCCAGCTTTTGGAAACCAAGGTGACGTTACTGACCCAAAATCAATGAGGCGAGTGTAAAACGGACTGTGTGTGCCATTCCTGAGGTGTACATCATGACTCCACCTGACTGTACTCTCTCTTACACTATACTGGTACATGGTGGGTCTCTGTAGCTTTGCTGGCCAAACCAATGAATCATGGGAAGGAAAGAGGAGAGAATTCAGCAGCTTGCCTGAAGGAATCTAAGAAGCCCTTAGAGTATTCAAAACTCAAATTGATCGCCTCTTGCCAGACAAATCCAAGGAATGTTTTGTGTACAGCAAGGTAGAGTGCACGCAGAGTCTCAGGTTCCACAGAGGATATGGAACCTCCAGAGTGCTGTTTTGATTTGTATTCTGTGCACGCATGGAAACTGAAGAAGCCCTTAACTGTTGATGGCCAAGAAACAAATGTGTCTGCCTCTCCCTGGAGAGATTAAATAGTGGAGGGAAAAAGCCAGATCAAAGGAAAGTCCAGCTATTCCTGGCTGGACTGTAGCTAGAGGGTTCCTGGCTTGAGGAGAGGTGACCTCTGCTTGAACCAAGAGGAAGGTGGAAGAGGGGTCATGGCTGGCAAGGGAGATGCTTCTAATAATCTGCTCACCAGGGAACTGAGCTACATGCTTGAGAGTCCATGACTCTCACCATCACCCCTAAGCCTTTGTTGTATACACTAAAAATTAACACAATAGATTTGTTTTTAAACAGTTTATTTATTCTTTGAAAATTGAATACATTTATAAGTGCATTTGAGCACATCCCTCCACCATTACCTCCCTTCAACTCCATCCACCCAGTGCCCTCATCCCAACTTTATTCTCCACCCTTTTTTTCGTCTAATTGGTGGTACCCATTATCCATGGGTGTGAGACCATCTACTGAGAGACGTTTCCCATGGCCACATCACCATAAGAATGACGACTTGCTCCCTCTCTTAGGATCTATCAAACACCAGTAACTCCTCGGCCAAGCATGAAGCTTTGTAGATCTATCCCACCCTGCATGCTGGAATTTTGATTGGCTTGATCCTTTGCAGGTCTTGTGCAGATAACAACATAAGCTACTGCCGTTGTTCTTGGTTACAGATAAAAACCAGGTAGTAGTACCCTATTGTTGAAGACACCTCTCATTTGTACATAGGAGACAGAGAAGTCGACCTTGAACTACCCAGGGAACTCTCTCTTGGCTGGCAATCTTCTATAGTAGCAGACAGAATCGTTTACCTGTGTATGTGGGGGCGAATGTCCATGGAGGGCAGAGCACATCCTAGGTAGCATTCCTCAGGTGTTATACTAGATGGGTTTGTGTGTCAACTTGGCACAAGTTAGAGTCCTCAGAGAGGAAGGAGCCTCGATTGAGAAAAATGCCTCCACGAGATCCAACTGTAAAGCATTTTCTTAATTAATGATTGATAGGGGGAGGACCCAGCCCATTGTGGGTGGTGCTATCCCTGGGCTGGTGTCCAGAGTTCTATAAGAAAGAAGGCTGAGCAAGCCTAAGGGAGCAAGCCAGGAAGCAGTATACTCCATGGTCTCTGGATCAATGCTTGCCTCCGGGATCCTGTCCTGTTTGAGTTCCTGTCCTGACTTCCTTCACTGATGAACAGTGCTGTAGAAGTGTAAACCAAATAAATCAATTTCCTCCTCAGCTTGCGTTTTGCTCATGGTGTTGCATCACAGCAACAGAAGCCCTACGACAGGTCTTGTCCACTTTTGTTTTTCAGGCAAGGTCTCTCACTGACCGGAGGTTGATGAGTAGGCTGGCCAGCTATTCAGTGAGCCCAAAGATACAAATGTCTTCACACCCCTAGCATTGGGATTCTAAGTACACAGCCACCAAACCTAGCAGCTGCTGTTGCTGCTGCTGCTCCTCCTCCCACATTTTTAAAAAATGTGGTTCCAGGAATCAAACTCACATCTTCACGTTTTCAGGTTGAATACTTTGTGACTGTGCTATCTGTTGGCAATTTTTCTGCCTCCACCCAACAGCAACCTAGCATCAGGTCGCTTCATGAGCCAGGATCCAGGCATCATAAGACCACTAGTTACCACATTCTCATTCATATTCTCTCTCTCTCTCCCTCTCTCCTTTGTTGTTCTTTCTCTGCCTCTACCCCCTTTCCCACGTCTCCTTCCCTTCTCCCAATAAACTTCCTTTTATATCTGGCTGATTGTTTAGGTAGACACCTAGGCACAGGCCCACCCAGACTCCCCCCACCCCACCACATTGCACCATGGTTTTATAAAACACAACACCATCTCCCCAATCCTTATTTCTTTTTACAAATTATATGAACATATTGAGCTCAGTATGAAAGCGGTAGCTTTGTATAACTGATGCAATGCTTTGGGAAAAGTGAAGCAGACACTAGGTGGCGTAGTGCACCCCCAGTGACCCACTCACCCTCCTCCTGGAATTTATCTTTACCCTAAAATCTGAGAGCGTTTCCCTTCATCATCCGAAAAAGGAAGCAAAATACAATCTGAGATCTTCTGTATTGAACCATTAGGAAAACGACCAAGGAAGAAAAAACAAGTTATGAAAACGATCCCTTTTAAGCTTGCAGCCACACTGTCACCTCATGGAAGCCCTCTGTTGGGCCATATGATTTGTAGCGAGAAAAAGCATCAAACCAGGGAGCCTACAGCAGATCTGAGAATGTTTCCCTAACCCCGTGGTCGCCCAGACAACAAAGTCCCACGATCATCATCCCCCCCCCCCCCTTCTGCAGTAGGGCGGCCCTTGTTGTTGTTGTTTTAAATGTTAATGAGGTGAGCCTCATTGCTCTCTCCCAGCTCAGCCTTTCAGCTCTTCCAACCTGAGGCAAAAGCGCCCTGACCAAGCCTTCAAAGGCCCCCAAACAGAATACAGGCAGCCTCTGGAAACAACTTGACCCTAGGCCTGCAGACAGAAGAGTAGAGAACTAAGAAGAAAAAGAAAGACAACAAAACCTTAAAGCTTGCAAACTTGACTCCTAAAGCATCCAGTACTATGATGCAAATACACACACACACACACACACAAACACACAAAAACACACACAGGGCTTAAGAAACAAAAGACAAGGGGCCAAATCCACCTCAAACAAGGAAAGAGTGAGCTAAGGCTTTTATCCTTTCAAACGCCAACTCTCAGAGAAGCCCTGGTCTCCCTGAAGTTCTCCATAGAAAACCTAACTGATTTAAAGCTAGGAAGCCGACATTTTACAAAGTCCTCTCTGCCTCTCCCAAGGACTGAGTGATCCAGTCCTAAGGAGCAGGAAGTCTGGGGCAGTGGTACCTGTAAACGGTCTCTTTCATGTGGGAACATCTCCATCTGCTGGAAACTCCGATGTCTGCATTAAAGGCACAAAGTTAAGTTTTGTTTTTCCTGTAAATATATCCATTTCTAGTTTCTCTCAAGTACCTGTCACTATCTGACTGAAAGCAGCTGTCCCTCTTCCTTTTCCTAAGGTCCCTGGTGGCAATGTTTATCTGTGATATTTACGGGACAGCCCCAGCCCAGGGTTAGACATGTCCTTCCCATCTGTCTTCCCTGACAACAGGACATCCTTAGGTCAGTCCTAAAAACCTCTACAAAACCCTCCTGAGTCAGGAGATTGTCTGCCTGAAGGTCAGAGGTTTCTGAACTCCAGGGAGTTGGCATTCCGTTGAACTATGGTCTTAGCTTCTTACACCACCTGAGTGCCTTTATTTGTCAGGGCTAACTGTTCAATAACAACCATTTCATCTTTGATTTCAAAAGTACACAGATTTACACACATGTGGGTGAGGAGGGCAAGGCTGGGTTTGCCATTCTGGTATATTTGATGTGAGAGTTCTACTCCAGAATGCTGGCATTCTTTATATGAATGCTGGAGTTCTTCAACCTTGATGGAGTGCCTCAAAAACAGCCTGCCACACTTTAGATCATAAAGTCTTCCTGAGCCATGTTAATGGCTTGGTTCCCAAGGTGGTGCTGGTGGGAGGTCTTCAGGTTATTGAGGGCCCCTCTGAAAGGGATTACAGGGCTCCTCATTTCTCCTTCTCCTCTTCCTCCTCTTCTTCCCCCCCACCCCCCAGCTTCCTGGTCATAAGGTGAGTAGATTTGTTCTTTAATAATCAATCCTACCATAATATAATCCTGGCTCAAAGCAAAGGGCAATCATCTCATGTACTGGAACACTGACATCTGTGAGACAAAAGCCAACCTTTCAATGTAGTGACAGAAAGCCGAGTAATGCACAGCTCTGGAAGGCCCAGTGCCCACAGGACAGAGAGCACCAGGCTCCTCCTCTTTCTCTTCCGTTGGCAGCTCTCTAAGCATCATCTTCCTCTTTCCTCAGCATCTCACTCCATTCTGATGTTCTCTTTATTTTTGTTGCTTTTTAAAAGTCTTTTTTAATTATTTTAAATGCATACATACACATTTAAATTTACATACACATGTGAGTGTGGGTGACCAAAGTGGGCACTAGATCTTCTAAAGTTGGAATTACAGACAGTTGTGAGCTGCCCAGCATGGGTGCTCAGACACCAACTCAGGTCCTCAGCAAGAGCAATGCATTCTCTTAACTTCTAAGCCATTCCTACTGCACCACACTCCACATGACAGTCTCCTCTTTAGTACTGTGTGTGTGTGTGCATGCGCACACATCCAAGTGCGTAACCGCATGCAAAGCCATGTATGTGGACAACTCCCGAGAGTCAGTTCTCTCTTGCTACCATATAGGGCCCAGGGATTTCACCCAGGTCCTCAGCTTTGGCGGCAGGCGCCTTTACACGATGAGTTATCTCACAGGCCCCATTCACTTCTTAAAAGCAAAATGATACATAGTCCCATTGGTAAATCATTACTTCCCCATGTTAAAGTCACAGTATAAACTTGAATGGCTTCCTGGGCCTCTCTCTTTTTACTGTATATAGGGGGAGGTTGGGATGGTCTCCTTCTATTCAAGAAGGTCTGGGGAAAGGCATGCATGTGAAACGAAGCCAATACAACAGAGGCTTCTCCTGTATAACAGATCTGGTGGGAAGAACGCTGGCTGTCCTCGTCACTGCAGGGCTGGTAAGAGCCAAGCTACACGTGAGAACACCTGACAATGAGAGCCATAGACAGAAAACACGAGAGAGCTGGGATCCTCCCCCACTTCTCTGGGGGACCAAGACTACCTTCCCTCACCTTCCAGAAACATCAGCCAAAATGGAAGGAAATCAAGGAGAGAGACTAAGTGAGCACCCCACCCCCTTCCCCAGACCTCAGCTCCTGAGCCAGGAGCAGAGAAGCCTTCCAAAGCTTTTGATCTCAACAGCCAGCTCCAAACATGTTACCTTCTTAGCCCCAGAAGAAAGAATTTGGGTTATTAAGTAGTGAGTCACAATAGGAGATCCATTTGTAAAAGTATGCTTTTATAACGGCTAATAGTTAGGATGATCCCATTAACAGGAAAACAAATAATGAACTAGAATAGTGATTGGACACGTCTGAGTCCTGCCTCGAGCAATTTCCACACACACTTGCTGCAGGAATGTGGGATCCTGCATTGCTCTCATGCCCAGAGGACCTGCCAACTTCTCAGCGAAGGCTCTTCCTGAAGATACACAGTTAGTGTTGGCAATACACACCTATCCTGAAGCCACAGCCCTCCGCTGTTGTCCATGCACACATGCCACAACCTCATCAGGTCCCCTCTCCTTCTCCCGTCCCTCTCAGCAACCGTGGCCTCCTGCTTTCTGACCACCACCTCCATTCCTCTTCTTTTCCCCCAATGCAGACATTTCCTGAGGGTCGTCCATAGCTCCTTCCTTCAGTCTCCCCTCTCCTGCGGTCTGCTGGGATGGCTGTGGCAGTGAGAAACGATCTCCTATGGGCTCCTTCTTCTACACAACAAATCTGGTGGGAAGAACGCTGTCTTCTCCATTGCAGGGCTGGTAAAGAGCCAAGCTACACATGTGAACACTGTACGAGGCTGAGGGTAAGAGAAACGCAAACCCCGGGACCAGCAGACACAGGCAGTGTGGAGCACAGGCTGAGAGGGGGCAGAGTCAGAAACAGCTAATCAAGTCTGGGGAGGTCAGCCGGGCTTGGTGGCACACACCTTTAATCCCAGCACTCGGGAGGCAGAGGCAGGTGGATTTCTGAATTCGAGGCCAGCCTGGTCTACAGAGTGAGTTCCCAGACAGCCAGGGCTATACAGAGAAACCCTGTCTCGAAAAGGCAAAAAAAAAAAAAAAAAAAAAAAAAAGTGGGGAGGTCAGAGAAGGCTGCCCAGAGGATGGCACATCGGCTGTGACCTGAAGACACAGGAGAAAGGAAGCAGGGAGATGTGGAGGAATGTACTTCCTGCCTTGTGCTGTTTGCCTTTTGTGTGTGTTCGTGCCTGCATGCGCTACTCTATCTCGCCTCCCCATCTGAAAACTGACTAACCTACCTAGATGAAAAGATTGCCTGTAATCTCTCTTCACAGACACTCCTTGGGATGCTTGGGTCCTGGCAGGCAGTTTTAATTTTCTTATCTTTGTGCGCATGTGCACGATGCATGCATGGTGGGCATGTGGTGGTCAGAGATAAGTCTGTGAAGTCAGCTCTCTTATCACACCTTTATGTGGATTCCAGGGACCAGACTCGGGTGGCTTGGTTTGTATGGCAAAGGAGCTTAACCCACCCAGCCATCTTGCTGGCCCCAGTAGGTAATGTTTAATCCCTGATGGAGGGCATGCAATTGCAACAGTCCACAGTTGTTTGGGCTTTAGGGACCAGGGCTGGAAAGAAGAGAAGTGTGAAGGTTTGGGTAAGATCCTCTTTGTCACTTTTGACACTTCCTGTGACTTTCCCTAGGTACTGCAAGACATACAACATTAAGCCCCTATAGCACACCTGACATCAGCCCTCGGGCAGGATAGGATCCCAGCAGCCTATCTGCAGATGATGACTAACGATCCACCATCCCCCTCTTCACGTCCACTTGCAGCCCAAGCCACCATCTGTGAGTGGTCTCTTGCTTGACTAATGACTTGTCTCTGAGAATTGTTTTGCACGGTTATAAACAGAGATTGGGCGTTCACCCTCATCGCCTGTCTTTCTTTCCTTTCTTTCTTTCTTTCTTTCTTTCTTTCTTTCTTTCTTTCTTTCTTTCTTTCTTTCTTTCTTTCTTTCTTTCTTCCTTCCTTCCTTCCTTCCTTCCTTCCTTCCTTCCTTCCTTTCTTTTTTTTTTGGTTTTTTGAGACATGGTTTCTCTGTGTAGCCTTGGTTGTCCTTTGTAGACCAAGTGAGTAAGCTGACCTCATCCCTACAAGTATCATCTTTTCTAGAACTCAGTGTGTATCCTGGCGTTGTTCATTCTCAGGCTGCAATCTAGCACAACTCTCAGGAAGTTGCTGGGATGCCCTGGACTCCCCTGAGATAATGGAAGCTTTTCTGATAGCTGAACTGGCAGACAAGACCCTGCCCCCAGAACCATCTTTGTATATGCGTGTATCTCTCTCTTTCTGTGTCTCTGTTGCTCCTCTACCGTGTGTGTGTGTGTGTGTGTGTGTGTGTGTGTGTGTGTGTGTGTGTGGTGTGTCCACATGCTTTACAAGTCCCCGTGTATATCCATGTATCTGGAGAACGAGCTTGGTTGCTGTTTCTTAGGTGATATCTATCTTCTTGTTGTTGGGGTTTTTGTTTGTTTGTTGTTGTTTTTGTTTTGTTGTTGTTTTTGAGTCCCAGTCTCTGACTGATCTGGACCTCACTGGGCTGGGCTAGGCTGGCTCGCCAATGAACCTCAGTGGCTTATCTATATCTGCCTCCTCAGTCCCAGGGCTACAAATGTGTACCCCCATGCCTAGGGATTGAACTCAGGTTCCGCAGACTGAGCGAGCTATCTCCCTAGCCTAGAGAACACTTTCTTAATTGGAAGCTGAGCTGAGTATCTATGGTCCTCTGTTACTGTGCCCATTCCTTGGCACACAGAATGTGGTTAGCTCCTGTCTCATGTTTGGAGGATTAATAAGTAACCAGTACCCACCAGTGTCCCCCCCCCCCCTGCCACTCTTATTCATCTGGCCTCCCTCTAAGATAGGATTGCTTAACTATGAAGACAAAAACCATGGAAAGTTAGTGTTCTACAAGAATTATGCTTCCCACTGCATCCCCCGTTTGAGAGCTCATTCACTTCACAGGCCAGGGCATCAGGGGAGAGGCGCCAAGCACAGAAACACGTGTCTGCATCCCCCTGGGGATGGCCGTGCATCACTCCGCTCCCCGCACAGCTGTTCTACAGAACAAAACACAAGGCAGCATTCTGCATATTCCAATCTACCCTCTGACCTAGCTTGGAACGGAATTCCTTCCAGTGTTCATAAAACATCTCGAGGAACGGTTATTCCAGTGACCTCACAACTGATTGCCGACCAGCAGTCGGCATTTTGTAAAATCATGACTTTAATTCCCAGGGACCAAGGGTGCAACATTTGTGTGTGCATAATGCTTTATCCCCCCCAAAAAAACCCTCCCTCTTGGTGGCAACACCCTCTTCCATGAACTGCCTATGACCCTCAGGAAAAAAAAAGTCAGAGACCCACCACACAGTCACAGATTTTTGTGAAGAGAGTGGACTTTAAGAACATCTGCCTAGATTCCATAGTCACAGAAGGGCAATTTCCCCGGAGTTAAGTCCTACACAGCACTGGGCTGAGAACTCAAGGATCCTGGTTCATCATCCAAAGCTGTTTCAGAAGCAGGAGGAAGAGCTCCTGCCCTTCAGAGGGGGCGCAGTAGTACCATGTAGTTAGAAGGCTGGGGGAGAGCTCCGTGGGAAGTGTTTGCTGTGCTAGCAGGAGGGGCTGTGTGGGATCCCTAGTGCCCTCTGGAAAGCTAAGGGTGATTTGTACATTTACAACCCCAGCTCTGAGGAGGCAGGCAGACATATCCCTGGGGTTCACTAGCCAGCCAGCCTAACCTAATTAGTGAGCCCTAGGGTCTAGTTAGAGATTCTGTGTTAGAAAACAAGATGAACAACTCACTTGAGGTTGACTTCTGCCCCCTCCCCTCCACAGCACACATACCACACATATGGAGATATATATATGTAACACACACACACACACATGCTTTTTAAAAATAAAGTTGAGGGGATGGAGAGATGGTTTGTAGTTAAAAGCACTTGTTGTACAGTCGTGAGGACTGAGATTTTGACCCTAGCACCCATAATAGAGATCCTATAGGGCAAGCTAGGCATCTTGCCCATGCCTGTAACCCCAGCAATGAGGGGGCAGAGACAGGAGACTGTTGGGGCTTGCTGACTTCCAGTGCAATTGGGAAAACGGGAACCCCAAGTTCATGGAGAGAGCTTATTTTCATAGGAATTGGTAGAGGGTGACAGAAAATGACACGTGATGGGTCTCTTGAGGCCTCCATGTGTACACACACACACACATACACATGCTCAACACACACACACTGAATAAATATTTTATTAATGTATTAAAATTTTAAAAATTGTATTTTATTGGATTGATGAATGTTTTATCTTCATGTATATATGTATAATATGTATGTGCGTGTATGTGCATGGTACCTGTGGAAGTCAGAAGTAAGTTTTTAGATCCTATAGAACTGGAGGTAGAGATGGTTATTAGGTGCCATGTGGGTGCTGGGAATCGAACCTGGGTCCTTTTCAAGAGAACAAGTGCTCCTAACTGCTAGTCCATCTCTCCAGCTCCCAGCAGACACTTTTTAGAAGCAGAGTTTCGGCATGTCAATAGGCTATGATGATATTTTGCTATTTGGGGGTCATAAGTGGCTCTAAAACACCATTTGTGATCCCTCTGAATGAGAAACCATGAAAGGCCAAGTTCAGAGAAAGCCTCAGAACTTCACACCCAACAAAGAAGAAAGCAAACCCATTCTTTTAGAATGCCCAGTTACTAAGCCTGCCCTTGTATTAGCAGAGAGCTTACCATGTCATGAAAGTTAGGACTCGCTTCCACAGCATTTCTCATAAAACAGAAGGACAAGAACTTAGGCATAGGGTATTAAAAATAATGTGTTTTTAATTCACTGGTTTGTAAGTTACAGGCATTTTAAAAAAATAACATTTTGATCAAGACTGAAACTAGGCACTACTTAGAGGGGGTTCTCAGGTCAATCCTTTAATCTCTTAATTTTTCTTGTCCCTAAAAAGAGGCTGCCACAAAGATAAAAGAGGGCTTGGCACAGAATTACTGCTCAGCCACTGTGGCAACGGCATGGAGACCATGCCTAAGAAGCAAGGTGCTAAAACGAGGCCGTTCTTGTTCAGTTAAGACACTGCAGCAGGAGGAGCTGCATTCTGAAGAGGTAGGAATTGCAAAGGTGATGCGCCACAACTCAGCCCTGGACTCTCTAAGTCCCCAGCTCACTGTGGGAAAGGGGGTGCTGGAGAGCCATGAGCCAGGAGGAGCTTGAAAAGGAATTTTCTTGGTGGGAGATTTGCTGGCATTTCTCTGCTAAAGCAAAGAGGTGGGTCCTTTTCCCTGAAGGACGTGGAAAGGGACCCTGGGAAAACCACTAGGGGGCTTAGTTGGGTTTCCTTACAGTTAATGGGACAGTGAGTGCTAGGTCTAATTCTTAAGATTATCTAGTGGAAGGAGAGGAGAAGAAGGTGTCCTGGGCACGGGTAGTGCAAGAGCCAACAGAGGAAAGCAGCTCAGTGGTTCTTAGGATGGGTCACAGAACTTAACATGTTGTAAGTACAATGTGCCTAAAATTTTGATGAACATGTTCACACCTCACACAATGACAGAATTTATTGAATAACAATATGCACACAAAGTTTAGCAGTGTCCTGGTTGGGTTTTTTTGTCAAGTGGACACAAGCTCGAGTCATCTCAAAAGAGGAAGCTCAATTGAGAATATGTCTCCATCCGGCTGACTGAATGCAGGTCTGTTGGGCATTTTCTTCATTGCCAGTTGATAGAGGAGGACCCAGCCCCCTGGGGGCAGTGACCCTGGGCAGATGGTATAAAACAGGGAGCTGAGCAAGCTAGGAGATGTAAGCCAGGAAGCAACTTTGCTCCTGAACTAAAAGACTCACAAAGATCTCACAGAGATCTGCCTGCCTCTGCCTCCTGAGTGCTGGGAATAAAAGTATATACTACCATCAGATCTGTCTGTGGTTGATTGCCTTGGTGTTAATTGATACAGGAGGGTCCAACCCACTATGGGTGGCATCATTCCCTAGGCAAGGGGTCCTGGACTGTATAAGAAAGCTACATAAGCATGAATCTGTGAGCAAGCAGCCTCCCTCCATAGTTCCTGGAGCTCCTGTTCTCACTTCCCTCAGTGGTGGACTATGATCTGGGAGTGTATGCCCAATAAATTTTTTTCCCTCACGAAGTGCTTTTGGTCAGTATTTTGCCACAGCAACAGAAAGGAAACTAAAGGCTGCATGTGGTAGTGTATGCCTTTAATCCCAGCACTCAGAGAAAGGCAGGTATATAGCAATCTCCAGGCCATCCAAGGCTATATATCATGAGATCCAGGTACGGCTACACAGTGAGAGCCTGCCTCAAAACATTAGATGGCAAGCAATGAGGAAGATGTTTGACATTAGCCTTTGGTCTCCGCATGCACAGAACCTGCCAAAGCTGGCCATCATTTTCATCAAACCAATCTGATAAACTTGTGCCTCCATTTCACATCCTCTGTAGTGCAGAGGAAAATGGAAGCATTGACTACTATGTCTGAAAGGTTTATCTGTAGACAGCTTAAAAGGGGGTGGGAGAGAATGAGTATAGTTCCCAAGGAATAATAAGGCATTGTTTAAAAAGCCCTTTCTGGATCATCAGCGTTTATAGGTCTGTGCCTCTCACTGTTTTTGGCTAAGCTACTTTTACAGCTCTATAAACTGTAGACACTGGTAGTAATGTAAATGAGTCCTGTCAGTAGAGAGGCAACTCTGAGCCTCTCTGCTCCCCAGGGAGCCAGCTTATAGAGGTAGCAAATTCCTTGCCATTCTTCAGGGCACTTACTGCTTCTGCTCTCTGAACCAGCTCTGATACCACACAGGGCCCTCATTAGCTAAATAAAATCTCAAGACACATTCGTTTTATTTCTGCTGCCAATCAGCCGGGACTACTCCAGTCATTCCTTCCTTTCCCTGATTTTCTTTCTTTCCCATCTATTGTATTCTGTCCCTACTCTACTCTACTCGACTCCATTCACAGAATGGTGATGTCACCTCCTCTTTACAAGTCCCTTTCCCCAGGGACCACAGATTCACACTCACACACATACTCATTCACACACACATTTTCAAACTTGTACACTATGAACCGTAGCCTTCTTTTAGCAAGAGACAGGAAGGAGGATAACACATTAAAGACCAGGAAACTCTGGGTTTAATAAGGTAGATGGATGCAAGGAACATTACTCTCAGATCTGACACCCTGTCTTCAGTTTGTTGATCATAATCTTTTGCTTTGATTTGTCTCATTTAACTTTCTAAAAAAAAAAGTGGTTCAAAGGGGGCCAAAGAGGAAACATACTCTCCAATGTGTGCACTCTGGTCACTTATCTAGGGACAACTCTGTAGCTCTCCCTCTCACTTCTGGGCCTCCTTATGGAGAAATGTCCTTTAGGGAGCTATTACCAGAACAGGGAGGGTTTGGTCAAATTGAAGATCTGCTCTGGCAGGTAACTTCCATCAGCTCCCCTGCTTTCCAGAGGCTCTGCAGCCCCTGCTGTTGGTATTCTGTCTGGACTCCACCCCCACAGTTACCTGGCAACAGCCAGGTATGCTCCTCCCCACAGTTACCTGACAACAGCCAAGTAGGCCTGGCCCACTATAAAAGGGGCTGCTTGCCCCCTCTTTTCTCTCTCTCTTGTCTCTCTTACTCCTGCCTCCCTCCTTTTTCTCTTGTCCCCTTGCTCCCTGTCTCTCCCCATTCCTTCCCCTACCCCCTCCACGTGGCCATGGCCGGCCTCTACTTCTCTACTCTCCCCTTCTCTGCCTTTCTCTGCCTCTATTATTTTCTTAACTCCCCTCTCCATGCCCTGAATAAACTCTATTCTATACTATGCCATTGTGTAGCTGGTCTCTCAGGCGGAAGGGATGCCTCTGTTTGGGCCTGCTGAGGCACCCCTTCTCCCACACCTCACCACACCTCCATAGAACATATTTCTATACTCTTTATCTTTTCATAATCACAACACCTGCTCACATCAAGGTTGCATCACATTGCCTAAATCCCAGCACTGAGACCTTTGGCTTTGGCTGATGGCCATACCACTGAGAGGGATGGACCTCTGGGGACACACAGGTATGCAGAGGCCAGAGGTCAACCCTGGGGATCTCTCCTCAGGTGTCATTCACTGTTTCTAAAAACATATGTATATTTGCATAGTGGCATGAGTGCAGGAGCCTAGGGAGAGCAGAAGGGAAAGCCCCTGAAGCTGGAGTTATTGGTGGTTATGAATCACCCTGGTGGGTACTGAGAACTTCATTCTGGGCCTCTGAAGAGCGGCATGTGCTCTTAACTTTGGAGGATCTCTCCGGCCCAGAGACCTCCCTCGTTTGTTTCAATGATTGTTCTGAAGTATGATTCTTTCTTGGAGCTCATCTACTAGTATAGACTTGCTGGTCAGGGAGCCCAGGGGTCTGCCCATCTCTGTCTCGCTAGCACAAGTGCCTTTCCACGCAGGTGCTGGAGAGCATACTCAGGTCCTCACAATAACACGGCAAGCACTTTATCAACGCAGCCAGTTCCCTGACCCTCTAATGGGATTTCTGTTGGCCAGGAGGTGCCAAGGTGTGTCTTAGCATACTCCCCACTTACAGTATGGTGAGTTACAATTATTGAACATTCCCTGGATAGTCCATCCTTTCATCTTAGCTCCAAACTTTGTCTTTGTAACTCCTTTTATGGGTATTTTGTTCCCTATTCTAAGGAAGAATGAAGTATCCACCCACTGGTCTTCCTTCTTCTTGATTTTCTTGTGTTTTGCAAATTGTATCTTGGGTGTTCTATGTTTCTGGGCTAATATCCACTTGTCAGTGAGTGCATATCTAATGACTTCTTTTGTGATTGGGTTACTTCACTAAGGATGATATCGTCCAGATACATCCATTTGTCCAAGAATTTCATAAATCTGTTTTTTTGTTTGGTTGGTTGGTTTTTTGGTTTTTCGAGACAGGGTTTTTCTGTGTAGCCCTGGCTGGCCTCGAACTCAGAAATCCACCTGCCTCTGCCTTCTGAGTGCTGGGATTAAAGGCGTGTGCCACCAACGCCCGGCCCGTTGTTTTTAATAGCTGAGTAGTACTCCATTGTGTAAATGTACCACATTTTCTGTATCCATTCTTCTGTTGAGGGACATCTGGGTTCTTTTCAACTTCTGGCTATTATAAATAAGGCTGCTATGAACATAGTGGAGCATGTGTTCTTATTACCAATTGGAACTTCTTCTGGGTATATGCCCAGGAGAGGTATTGCTGGATCTTCCAGAGACTACCCCACTCAGGGATCCATCCCATAATCAGCCACCAAACCCAGACACTATTGCATATGCCAGAAAGATCTTGCTGAAGGGACCCTGTTATAGCTGTCTCGTATGAGGCTATGCCAGTGGCTGGCAAATACAGAAGTGGATGCTCACAGTCATCTATAAGATGAAACACAGAGCCCACAATGGAGAAGCTAGAGAAAGTACCCAAGGAGCTGAAGGGGTCTGCAACCCTATAGGTGGAACAACAATATGAACTAACCAGTACCCCCAGAGCTCGTATCTCTAGCTGCATATGTAGCAGAAGATGGCCTAGTTGGCCATCACTGGGAAGAGAGGCCCCTTGGTATTGCAAACTTTATATGCCCTAGTACAGGGGAATGCCAGGGCCAAGAAGTGGGTGGGGAGGGGAGGAGGGCAGAGGGAGGGTATAGGGAACTTTTGGGATAGCATTTGAAATGTATATAAAGAAAATATCTAATAAAAAATAGATAAAAAACAAAAACAAAAAAAAACAAAACAACAACAACAAAACAAAACAAAAAAAGAACATTCCCTGGATGATTAATAAAGGTGTAAGGGCCAACCTGACACAGGGACTCTGCTAAACCTCCAAGAACAGAGGCCAAGGGGAAATGAAGGCCCAGCTGGGAAGGACAGGAAGGGCAGGAGCTGTGAAGGGCAGGAAGGGAGGCTACCACAGCACAAGGCAAGGCCAGCACCTGCAAGGGCCTCAAGGAATTTGACTAAGCCTTTCAAAGCCCAGAACAGGGGAGGCTGGGAAGACAGTGTAACGTGCACTGTTTGTAGGAAAGAGTTTTCCAGGCAGGGCAAAACCTGAGAAAGGACACCCAGCTGCCCTTTCCCAAAGAGCCCTGGCCTCTAGTTTCTACATCCGCAGTCAGCCAAATCCACCATCTTCAGACAGCAAAGCTACCTCTCAGAACCTCACCTGAGATGGAAGTGTTTGGTAGCAATTGCAGCCCAGGGCCAACAGGAATTATTATTATTATTATTATTATTATTATTATTATTATTATTATTTTTACTTTTCAAATCAATAAGGCAGTTAGTAGTGTGTTGAGGGACAGGCCTCAAAACAGATTATTTTGCAAAATAACCCAACTCAATTATTTTCAGCCGGCAGAGAGGGAAAATCCATTTCTCGCCACATTTAATTTTCTCACTCTCTTTGCTTTATCCTTCCCAAATCTGTATCCCCACATCTGGAATGTGATCCTGATGTGCAGTCCCCTCTCTCCGCCAGAAAGGTTGCCGACGTCTGCCAAGACACTTAATCCAGCCCCCGCCCTTATTGAAACTGCAGGCTGGAAAGCAAGAGAGAGCAGGGGCAAGGGTGTGGGGGCTTTGCTCAGGCTCCCCAGGCCTTGAATACTTTCCCTAAACCTGGCAGCCGCCCCCACCGCTCTTGGCTGCTGCAACCCACGCCCTCCGGAGAAGCTGGTCCTCGGGGAGTTCCACCTGTCAATATGCCGAACTGTGCACGGAGGAGCGAGCCTTTCAGCTCGCACCAGGTCGGCTGGCCAGCGGTGGTATAAAGAAACCCACGCTTCTGCGCAGACCACGCTGAGGACATCTCGGTGTGGTAAAGAGGTGCCCGAGTCTGAGACTACAACACATGGGTGACTTTCTCATGAAGTTGTCAGGTTTGGGAGCCAAAGCCAAGCCTAGGAGGGTTCAGGAGGCTGGGATTAACACTCACTTCCTGCAGAAAGTGTTGGTATTCTGTCTGGACTCCACCCCCACAGTTGCCAGGTAGGCCTGGCCCACTATAAAAGGGGCTGCTTGCCCCCTCCTCTCTCTAGCTTCTTGCCCTCTTGCTCCCCCTCGCTCCTCATTCCCTTCCCCCCTCTCTCCACGTGGTCATGGCCGACCTCTACTTCTCTATTTCACACACCCCACCCCACCCACCTTTCTCTGCCTCTACTCTCTTAACTCCCCTCCCCATGTCCTGAATAAACTCTATTCTATACTGTCCTGTGGCTGGTCCCTCAGGGGGAAGGGATGCCTTGGCATGGGTCAGCCGAGACATCCCCTCCCCCCACACCTCACCACACCTCCATAGAACATATCTTAATATTCCTTTATCTTATGGTCACAACAGCAAGCCAGCTATATCAATCTTTTATCACAGGCAGTCGGTACCACACTGACCTTTCCTTGTAACATGTTTTAATCTGTAATTCATGGAAGCCTTCAGAAAGAAGGCTCTAACCTTTAAAAGGTCATGGATCTAAAAGAATCTAACCCAGGGTCTGGTTCATTCAGCAAATGGTACATTTATTTTTTTGTTTGCTTGTTTGATTTTAGAACATTTTGTATATGTTTCCGTGTTAAAGCAACAGGGTTCTCCAGGAGAAGAGGGGAGCGCCATTGCTTCTAGGCAATTCACCTCCTCTCCAAAAAGGATCACAGGAAACATCTAGAACGGGAGGAATGCAAGGCTGGCTTGATGTCTCAAGCCCAGAACCCCAGCACCCAGGGGGCTGAGGCAAAAGGATCAAGGCAGGCTCAAACAACAGCAAATCAAGAACCAAAAAAGAACAGTGAAGCTTAAGGGGAGACATCTCTTAAGGCTCTGGAGGACCAATCAGTCGGAGATGTAAATAGACTCAGCAACCAGCACCCACAGCTCCGTCTTGCCTGGAGAGTGATGTGGACTCTAGTCTTCCAGTCATGCAGAGGCTCAAGGTCACAACGTGGGGCCCATATGTTGTATAGTTGATTCATTCTGTGACTGTGAGCAAGTGCCCACAGGAGAGGAAGGGGTAGAAGAGATAGTAGGGCCTAAGTAGCGAGGAGTTAGATCCACAAGACAAGCTTCATGGCATCTACAGCTTTGCCCGGCATACTCCGAGTAGCCAGGACATTTGTGTGGAGTGCTTAGCTCATCTCATGCTTCCTGAGTCACCATTTGGAGAGCTACTCCCTAGGGTCTGCATGCCAAACCCAAGCTGACAGGGCTCCCTGGCTTCTCCTCAGTTTCCCTGATCCCCTTTCAGACATTTCCTTGGATATTTCTAGTCTCAGTTTCTTTTCTCCTCCACACCCGGGGATTTCAGCCCCTCTCTTTAATTACAGATGACGGACCCCGGCCCCTTCCCTTTTCCCATCTTAAGTTTCCAAGTGTGGAACTATAGGTCAAAGGCCACTCAAGCAGCAAATGGCAGAGGCAGCATCCGAATTCAGCTTCATTTGCTCCTCAAACCCTTTTCTTCTATGCAAAGAAGGTGAGAGTTTATGAGCCTGGCACCGAGCCGAGGTTCCTGTTACTCTAGAGACTAATACACCCTCTAAGCTGGTATGAGAGCACCCGGCCTTCCTCCTACAATCTCCGGTCCCCAGGAAGCTTGTCAGCGACTCTGTGTCAGGGGCCTCAGTTTTAAGATCCCCAGCCTGTAAAACCTTTGAACTACTTTAAAGAAAACTGATGTGTGGGTGTTCTTTCTCATCTGCTCTGACCTACTCCAGTAAGCAAGATAGAAACACTATATTATGGGCTGTTTTATGAGCAGCTTAAACATTTTAATGAAGAGCTGGGAATTTGGCTAAGTGATCAAGTACTTGGCCAACCATGCACAAGGTGCAAGGTGCAATCTAGAGCACTGAGAAACAAAAGGGCTAAATCAGTCAGTAGAGTGCTGTGTTGAGCGTGCCTGAGGGCCTGTGTCTTTTGTTGTTGTTGTTGTTGTTGTTGTTGTTGTTGTTGTTTTTTGTTTTGTTTTGTTTTGTTTCGAGACAGGGTTTCTCTGTATAGCCCTGGCTGTTCTGGAACTCACTCTGTAGTCCAGGCTGGCCTCGAACTCAGAAATCCACCTGCCTCTGCCTCCTGAGTGCTGGGATTAAAGGCGTGCACCACCACTGCCTGGCCCAAGGACCTGTGTCTTATCCCCAGCACAAAATAAACTGGGCATGGTGGCATGGGTCTATAATCCCAGCACTTGAGAGGTAAGGCAAGGAGAATCAGGAACTCAGTGGGGATATATTCTGTTCTAGCAGGCCTGGAATATGATGGGAACCTAACTTATTAAACCATAAATAGATATTAAGGACTACAGAAGAACTTGTCTCAAAAAGAAATAGAAAGAAAATGAAGTAAGTTCATCCGACTTTTATCACCCCGGCTCATTTACTATCAGTTTCACCCTAGCTTAAGCCGACTACAGACACTGTAGCAACATGAGGATCTGATTTCCTCTTCTCCCACCCTCACCCAGTGGGAGACATCCCAGGAAGGAAACTGAGCCCTCCAGCTCAGCAACACTGCCCTGCCTTACTGCTGCACATGGATAGCTGTGAGAAGAGGCTGAGTAGGCACAGCAGGTAAGACTACTTGCCACTAAATTCTGGAGGCTTAAATTCTGTCCCTGCAACCCACATAAAAAGCCAAATGTGGTGGCTTACAGCTGCTATCCCAGTAACCCTGTGTTGAGACCAGTGGCAGACACAGAAAAATCAGCCAGAAGCTCCTGGGTCAGCTAGCCCAGAGCACACAGTACATTGGCGGAATTAACCAAGAAAGATTCAGCCTCAACAAGGTGGAAGCTAAGAAACAACTGGAAGCCGTCCTCTGACCACACACACACACACACACACACACACACGCACACGCACACGCACACGCACATGCACACGCACGCACGCACAGGGGTTCACTGGACACAGTAATTACTAAATGAAGCCCAGGGCTGTGAGGAGTTAATCAATGTGCAGTATTGCTTGCAAGGTCCTCGGAAAGCTGTTTAGACCCTGCCTTAGCTTTACCTCACCTCCTAGCCCTCCCTCTTACCTATCCAAGCCCCAGATAAGCCTTGCAGAAGCAGCATCTTTCCTTACTCACACCGTTCCTTTCTTGTAAAATGTCTTTCCACACATGTGTCCAAATGGAAAATTCCATTAAGAGCCAGCTTAAGGGCTGGAGAGGTGGCACAGAGTTTAAAAGCACTGTCTGTTCTAGGAGAGGACCTGAGTTAGATTCGTAGCACCCAAGCTTACAAATGCTTGTAACTCTAGTTCCAGGGGACCTGATGCCCTCTTCTGGCCTCTTGGGCACCAGGCATACATGTGGTACATATACTCATACATATAAAATAAAAGCTAGCTTTTTAAAGCCCCAGCTTGAATGCTAAGCTTTCATGAGCACAGTGGATAAGCATCAGTCATGGCGCAGAGGACATTGGGTTATGATTGTTCATTTCTGCTCCCTGGCATCTCTGAGCGTTTAAGAGAAGACCCATGGATCCCTAACAGACCACATGGACTATCAATAAACACCCCTGGAAATGAACTCAACTATACCAGCAAATCCCAGGATGCCTGGAAGGCTTAGCAAGTCCCCCCTACCCATGTTCCACTTTTCCTGGCTTCTGAAGACCCAGATCCTTCAACCATGTCTGTAAGGGATCCAGTATACAGAGTAATGTTGCTACTCAGCTTTGAGGCTGTAAGTGTGAGAAACATTCTGTAATTCGCCTCCATATAAACACGTTGCTAAGGAAAAGAAACAGGTCTCCTTTGTTGGAGGGAATGGCTGGCAAACAGTAGGGTCTGGGATAAGCTCAGGCCGTGTGTTGGCAGCCAGAACTTTACCTTGCAGACCAACCATCAAACCTCAGCCTGGCTGAGAAGTGCATGTAACAGAAGGAGGGACGGCAGGCAGGGCCGGGAGGCTTCATTCTTTCCAAATGGACATTCAGCTTGCTTCTGGTTGGAAAAGGATGCTAAACAGATGAAGACAGGAAAGCATCCACTCTGCTTAAACCTCAACTCTGCCAAGCAAAAAGCCACGTGGAAACCTCTCTTCTTGCTTTACTGCTAGACCCCTTGGGGGAAAGGAAGAAGAATGAAGTGTGGAAAATAGAGTTGTCATGAGTCTTCAAAGGGGTGAATGTGTGAGAAGTGTAACCAAAGAACCAGGCCATTCAGGCTGTGGGTGGAAAGTCAGATGCCAGAAAGACATGAACTCCTTAATGGAGATCAGAATAAACAAGTTAGCAGCATTTGGTGATTGACTTCTGGATTCTGATGGCCCTGAGGTGGGGGTAGGGGGAGACAAAAGCAAAGAGATGCACTGGGAGGTTTTCTCCTCATCTCCAGTCTCCGAGGCAGGTCTCCCTAGGAACCTGGGAGTAGCTGTGGCCTACATTCTACAGGTCCACATGGGAGGTAACCCAAAGGCATGTGGCTGAGGGATATTTGAACAGCTTTCAGGGGTTAGAAAAGGCTTCCTCGGTTGTGCGGGGATGTCTTGTTCTACAAGTGTCAGGAGCAGTGTTTGAGTCCCCGGAAACCTTGTAAATGATGACTGGGCATGGATACCTGTCTGTAATTCCAGCCCCAGAAGGCAGAGACCTGGCATCCTCCAGACAAGCTGCCTAGCAAAGCTAGCTGTATTGGCAGGCTCTGGATTTGACTGAAAGACCCTGCTTTGCTTGAAGAAGATGGAAGGACAGTGCAGAAATGTAGGAAGCACAGCTTAGAATAAGCATGGGACTGACTGACTACCTGGAATGCTAGAGTGCCGTGGTCAGACAACCTCGTGATCTATTTATTAGCAGCCATTCTCCATCTGAATTCTTAGGCCGTAATCCTGGGCGTTGTCTCTCAGTGAACAGAACGTGTGCCTTGCTTCCTTGACCAACAGACTCCGTCCTTATGTTTATTACATTACTACGTATTCTTCCTCTCTAGGCCCTAGCCCTGAGCTTTGTTTACCAGTCGACAGAAGTCACTCTTATTGTAAAGGTCATATAGGCTTTACTAACTTGTAAGGGGATTCTGATGTAGCTAGCCCTGAGGAGAATTATCGCACGGAGACTTTTTATTTAAAACCAAAGTTCTATGTTTTAAATGTGTAAGAAAATCAAAGCAGACTTTAGAAGTTTTGATCCAGTCTGACCAAGTCTGGCTACACCCAGTTTTCATTCTGTTCTCTTTGGTTTGCTCTCCCACAGTGGTCATGCCTGCAGGGACCCCTCCCCAGCGGATGATACCTATCAATAACCTTGGCTTCCACACATGTGTGAACTACAGATGTATGCATGTGCATGCAAACACACACACACACACACACACACACACACACACACACACACACACAGAGAGAGAGAGAGAGAGAGAGAGAGAGAGAGAGAGAGAGAGAGAGAGAGAAATGGAAAGAAAAAGGAAAAAGGCTTCCTTAGTTTTGTGTCCAGAGAGGAAATTATAGCAGGTGGCTGACAGAACCAGGAATACTGAAAGCTGTATGGAACCCATAAACAGACAGCAAGCTTGGTGCCAAGAGGACAAAACCGGTCCATAGAAGCAGCCCAGTTACACATGTGTCCTTCATTTATAGATGCTTTTCCCACAGAAGGACTTTGCTGCTATCAACTCCTTCTCCCTCTTTCCTCTTCTCTTCCAGTTCATCCTCTGCCTCCTTCCCTTCTTCCTCTGGCTTTCTTCTCTTTCTGCTTTGTTTGTAATAAAGCCACAAAACAGTGTGCATGTGGTGGGGAATGCAGACAGCTCAACTCAGCACTGGCAACAGAACCCTGCTTGTCAATAAGAGTTCGAGCCCTTTCTTTTACTCCACACCAGTCAGGCTGGGCCAGATGCTCCCTAGAACCCTGCAGTACTCCCATCCTGTGATGGCTTTACCATGCAGTGCTGAGCGGGGGTGCAAGGCTGTCTGCTGACAGGATGAACGGACTGCTTCTACTCCCCAGGGCATTTCCACAATAACCCACTGGTCCTCTGGGAGTGCAGCTGGTCTGGGAAAGCATTTTCCAAACAGAGGTCATTGGTACCCCAGCTAGCACTCAGAGCAAAGCTGTTCCAAGCACAACGTGTCGACAGGCTTGCCTGATGGTGCTCTTTGAACGCAGGGACCCAAGTGGCCTCACACATCACATCATCTTAAAGGCAATAAAACTCCCCTCTATGGAGTTTCTTAGAAGAACTAGCAACAGGCTTAATGTATAAGTATAGGAACTTGGCCATGCACCTTGCCTACAACAATGAAGGCCCTCACCTGATATTTGGAAGTGGTACACCCTCATCATTAACTCTGGATTTCCCATCTCTCCTACCTCCTCACTCTTCTTCTGTGCCTTGCCTCTAAATTTCCAAGGATATCTCAGGCTTGTTGGCTGCTCTGTCTAGCTAAGTGTCTCAGAAGTTTAGGAAATCCACCTTCCAAGTTTTCTTTCAAGGGACTATATTGGGCTGGAAGTGGTTGTCTTGAAGAACAGAAGGGCAAAAAAGAACAACTTGATGGTGTCACTTTAGGGCAAGGATATGGCACGGTGGACCGAGTGCTTACCTGGCAGGCACGTGGCTTTGCGTTTCATCTCTAGAACTGGGAGTGGCGGCACACACCCAAAAAGTCACAGCACTAGGGAGGTAGAGGCAAGAGGATCAGAAGTTCTAGGTCATTCTCAGTTACATCGTGAGCTTCAGGCTAGCCCAATACACATATAAGCCTGTCTCAGAAGCAAACACACAAACTTATATTCATTTTAGAAATTCTAACACTGGATAACTCTCAATATGCCAGAGACCCATAAGGGAAGACAGTCAGACAGTTCCTGGCAGCCCCAGGTTCAGAACTCAGGGCTTTGGAGTCCCATTTTATCCCTAGTCCATACAGGAATGACTTTCTAGGTTCTAGGGTGGCTGGCTCTTCACCAACAACCTGCACTTCAAAGCAAAGGCATCAAAAAGAAACAGGCAGACACCGACACCCCCTCACTTCATACACTGGACAGCAGGACTCCAGGGTGTTTCTAGTGACTACATTCTTGTTAAAGTCAAGGCTAAAACTGGATTTTGCTTAAAATAATGAAGCTTAAGTTACCATACCCCGCCTTGTGTTTTTGGCATCACTACCCACCCCCTTTTAAACTTTGCAGTTTCTATAATTATAGGGCTGAAGTTCTATCACACCACTGGGCAAGTAGTCACTGTAAATGTGCTAGAATAAAATGTAGATGGAGATTTAATTACCATGCTACCACAGTTTTCCTTTAAAAAAAAAAAGAAAAAAGAAAAAAGAGCAGCATGTCAGCACTTCCATAAACCGATTTGCATTACGTTAAAATTAATGGACCAGAACCTTGCACTCCCAGAGAAGGAGAAGCGGACCATACCCCAGGCCCTGCTGCTCTCCACCTCCTCTTCCCAGGATCAGCTGCACATTGGCCAATACTTGACTCTCCACCACAGTTACAAAGCCCCTGTGGCCTCTAAGAGTAAGACTGCCTATCCTAGCCCAAACCCACACGGATTCCTTGCTCAGGTATCCAGGACCTGCTGCAGAGAAACAGCAGCTCATCAAAACGCTGAGTCTCAGAACTACCCAGACATACTGGATAGTTCATGCTCACCTTCCTGTGTGCGTGTGTGCATGTGTGTGTGTGTGTGTGTGTGTGTGTGTGTGTGTGTGTGTGTGTGTATCTACATCAAAGCATTTTCATTTGGGGGGGTCAAAGGAAACTTGGAGAAGTCAGTTCTCTCCTTCCATCATGTGAGACCCAGAGATCAAACCCCAGTCACCAGGCTTAGCTGCAAGTGCTCTTACCTGCTGAAATACAGAGGAGCGGAGTCTGAAATACAGGACAGCTGACATTCCGTGCTAGTTTTCCAGGCTGATTGGATTATCTGTGACTTTTAATGGGTGCATACTGTCCTCTTGACCACACCTTTGCTGACCAGGGTGCTGTGGAGAATTTCCTCTGCTACAAGAACTTTTATCCATCAATGTGTCCAATGGTTGGACAAGGAAACACGTAAGTTTTGTCTGGCTAAGCCAAAAAATTGGAGGTTAGAGGTTAGCCAGTGTCAGAAATGAACAATGCCCTCTTGCATTGCTGCCCAAGAATATGTATCTTGATGATGTTCACATGGAAGGAAGTTTGAAAAAGGCTTCGTGCACCGGGAGGCCTCTATGTTGTTTTCAGTCCAACTTGGCCACAGAGATGTCAAGGAGGAAGTCTTAAGCTCAGGGCTAGGGCCAGGGAACTGAAAAGGCAGCCTGGAATTGAGGCTCACAAGCACAGTGCTACCCACTTTTGTGGTCAACTTCCATGTGGGAAGAGAGTCTCAGCGAGGGGTTGTCTGCATCAGGCTGGACTGTGGGCGTGTCTGACTTTTTTAGTTGGGTGACTTGAAGTGGGAAGACTCACCTTGACTGTGGGCAGCACCATTTCACGGGCTAGGCCCTGAGCTGATAGGAGGGCAAGAGCCCTCTGAGGAGCAGCAACCACAGGAGCCCAGTGCTCTGTGTTCTTGACTGTGGGTATAATAGGACTCACTGCTTCAAGTTCCAGACTCTCTGACCTCCTTTGGTGATGACTGTAACCTGGAACTGTGAGCCAACCACACTCTTTCTCCCTTGTGTTGCTTTTTAATCCCAGCAACAGGAAGGAAGGAAACCAAGATGCCAAGGATGACCGGAAGAATGAGCTTTTGCAAAAGCTCAGCGCAGCAGGGCTGACAACTCTCATCCTTTCTTTCCTTCCTCCAGCATCCTTCCTTTTGTGTATGTGGGGGAGGGGTAGACTCACATCTAAGGGTACCAGAGGTCAATTCCTGGCATCATTCCTCAGGCATCTGCCCCCTTGGGTGTTTTGGAGACACTTGCCTGGGGCTCATCAATTAGTCTAGGCTAGTTGGCCATGAGGCACTATCAATTCACCACTCACCTGTCTCCAGTTCTCCAGCACTGGGACTGTAAGTGTGCAAGCCATGATAACACGGTGTGCATGTGTGTGTGTGTGTGTGTGTGTGTGTGTGTGTGTGTGTGTGTGTACACACTGAGACTAGAACTGGGGCCCTCCTAGCACAACTGACAAAAGCAGTTTACTACTGAATTAAACTTCTACCTCTCAATTTTATTTATTTTTATTTTTGTTTTCTAAGATCAGCTTTCACGTAGCTCATGATGGCCTCTAGCTCATGGTGTGACCAAAGATGCCCTTGATTTTCTTGCCTCCAGTTCCCAAGTACTGGGATTATAACTGCAAACCACTAAAGACTGAACTCAGAACTTTGTGAATGCTAGGCAAGGGCTCTACCAACTGAGCTAAATACCAAGTCCATGTTTAATTTTAATTATCTTCAACTTAAAAGCTGCTCATGGCTATTGATTATCTACTACACTATAGGCAACATGGATATATAAAAACACCATGGCAGCCCCTGCACCTGTCTCAGGCCTAGGAGAACCAGGACAGTCCCCATTAAAGGAAGGATAATGATGAGATACTAAAAATGCCAGCCAAATAACCCAGGAAGCCTTGAATAGATAGATTCATACATGTTGCAAATGGAGATCTCAGGAAAGTTAAGCCCTTTGCCTTTAGATATATTTAGAGAGCCAAACAAGGAGTTTGCCAGATCCCCAGTGGGAATAAGACAGCGTTCACATGGGAGGCAGACCTGGCAATAAGAGAACATTCCTATCCAGGGAAGGGTGCAGGGAATATTCAGGGTGACTGAGCAAATAAGCAAACTTATCAAAGATAAAAGGAGGGCCAAGGGAGATGGCTCAGAAGGTAAAGTGCCTGCCTCAGCAACATGAGGCCCTGAGTCCAGAGCCTACACTCATGTAAACTGCCAGACATGCTGACACAGGCCTATAACTATGGTGCGGAGGACAGAGACAAACAAATGCCAAGGACCCAGTGGCCAACCCATCCAGTGCAAAGAGACACTGTCTCACTCAAAACATAAGGTGAGAAACAAATGAGGAAGTCATTCTGACATCAAGATCTGGCCTTCATTTATGCTCACAGAAGCATGCACATACATGTGTGCACACATGCATATAACTACCACAGGATTGAAAAAAGAGCTAAAATTAGAAAGAGCTGTACACTATTAGAATTCATGATTTTAAATATATATAGATTATATATAAGATAGGATACAATTATGTACACATACATATAAACATACAGAGAGAGAGAGAGAGAGAGAGAGAGAGAGAGAGAGAGAGAGAGAGAGAGAGATGTTGATCGGCACTATTATACAAATCCTGGGGGCAGCAATACTCCAATAGCTATAGGCACATCTACTGCTCAGAACTTGGCTTCAAAGTACCATTCTTCATTAAAACTGGTAAGGTTTCTGTGGTGGTTTGAATAGGTTTGGCCCCCATGACCTTATTGGAGGAGATGTGGCCTTATTACAGGAAATGTGTCACAGTGGAGGAGGGTCTTTAAGGTTTTAAATGTTCAAGCTATGCCAAGTGTAAAACACATCCAGTTTCCTGGCTGCTTTCAGATCAAGATATAGAACTCCTGGTTCAGTCTTCAGCACCATGTTGGCCTACTTGCTGCATGCTTCCTGCCATGATGATAACGGAAAAACCTATGAAACTAAGCTAGCCCCAATTAAATGGTTTTCCTTTGAAAAAGTTGCCTTGGTCATGGCATCTTTTCAAAGCAATAAAAGCCAAACTAAGGCAGTCTCTTTGGAAAGATGGCTGGTTCTAGGCAGGTAAAATACAATGTAAACTCGAAACATCTGATTACTCCAGCAAGAAAGGAAGTACTTAGACAAAGATGTAAGGATGAAGGCATATCAGAAAAGACATTGGAGCTGGGCTGAACCGGATCTCTATGACCAAATACAGGTTGAGTGCTATCTTAATGTAAATGATGACAATGACCATTAATTACCTATTGAGTACAAAAGAAACCCACTTGCCACCAGGCAGTGGTGGCGCACACCTTTAATCCCAGCACTTGGGAGGCAGAGGCAGGCAGATTTCTGAGTTCGAGGCCAGCCTGGTCTACAAAGTGAGTTCCAAGACAGCCAGGGCTATACAGAGAAACCCTGTCACACACACACAAAACAAAAACAAAGCAAAAAAAAAAAACTCACTTGCCTTTACTGAAATAAACAAAAGACAGAATAAAAAGATTAACATTGTATAAACTAAAAGGAGATAGAATAGAGAGTGCCCACCATCACATCTGTGATGTTCCTGACCTGAATTCATAACCTGAATGCCATCATGTGGATAATTTAGAAAAGTTCAATATGCAGACCATTTCACAGGATAATAGTCTACTCAATTCAAAGGCCATGAAGGTCAAAGGCAGACTTAGAAAAAGTTCCAGTGTAAAGAGACCAAAAGAGTGGGATATCACAGCTAGGTATAGAATCCATCTTAACCAGAGATGCTAGCTATAAGAACAGTGCTGAGAAGACGGGTGAAACCCAGTGAGGTTTGAGCTGAGCTTGAAGGAATGTACCAATATTAACATCTGAGTTGCATGGGTACTTTATGGCTACACAGTGAAATGTTTCCTTGTTTACAGGAAATTCAACACGGTGCATGTCTTAGTCAGGGCTTTTATTCCTGCACAAAACATCACAGACAAGAAGCAAGTTGGGTAGGAAAGAGTTTTTTCAGCTTACCCTTTCATATTGCTGTTTATCACCAAAGAAGTCAGGACTAGAACTTACACAGGGTAGGAACTTGGAGGCAGAAGCAAATGCAGAAGCCATGGAGGGATGCTATTTACTGGCTTGCCTCCCCTGGCTTGCTCAGTTTGCTTTCTTATAGAACCCAGAACTTCCAACCCAGGGATGGGCCACCACCCACAATGGGCCCTCCTTCCCTTGATCACTAATTGAGAAAATGCCTTTCAGCTAGATCTCATGGAGGCATTTCCTCAAGGGAGGCTCCTTTCTCTGTGATAACTCCAGCTGTGTCAAGTTGACACACACAACCAGCAAGTACAGTGCTCATACTTGAACCCAGAGGAACTTTCACTCAATTGACTATCAGATCTAAATTAGCCTGTATTGCAAGATACAATTAAAGAAAGACTTATAACAGGAACTAGGTATCAAAGAGGACTCAAAATAAATGTAAGTAAGGGCTTAGGAGCAGGAATCCAGCCAGCACCCTGCCTGCAGGCCTGGTGAGGTGGCACAAACATTTCCAAGAGGTTGTCAATGTGGTGTGTTGAATGGTGTTCTTAACCCTCAAATATGCCCCTGTCCTAAGCGTAGGGCCTATGAAATGATGCCTACTGGCATCATTCGGTCTTTGCAGAGCATAATGAGGTTAAGGATCTAAATGATGTCATGCTGGACTTAAGGTAGCCCTATGCATCCTTAAAAGAGAAAGGTGGGGGTAGGGTGGAGTGGGATTTGAATCACAAAGACACACAAAGAAAATCTTAGGGGTCATAGAAGATGGAGGCACAGGGTGCAGTGGTGCATCTAGAAGCCGAAGATAGCCGAGGATATCTGGGGCTTCCAGATATTAGGAGGCAAGAAAAGAAACTGCCCTGAAAACTTCAAGAAGTTACCAGCCCTCCTGATAACTTCTAAAGCTCCTGATCAATAGTTTCTGCTCCGTGGAATATTGAAGAAAGCAGTCCTGTTGCTTTAAGCCACTGAGATGGAGGTAAACTAGGGCAACTAGCAGATGAGGCAGTCATTTGGGAGCTGGTTTTTGTCTCCCTGTTAGGGCACCATGAGGCCAGCAGGTACAAAGGTCTCTGGTTTGGTAAGGTCACTTCTCTCTAGGTTCTTCTTATGTATACAGAACCACACAGAGAAGGCAGAGGGCAGACAAAATGGAGGCCTTAAATATCTGCTGAAGTTCAATACTAATAATAGCAGAAGATATTTGAGGTACAGAGACACACAGAAACAGTAGGCCAAAGTTCACCAGGAACAATGGGGTATCTGAGGCAAATAGCTGCTTTTTTCTGGGCCAGCTCACCATTATCCAATGAAGAGGTACCTTCAGGAACTGTTTGGGGCTGCCAGGCTTCTCAACACTTCTAACAGCAATGAATATATGAGAGGTGGAACCCTTTCTGCAGCCCCTGGAGAGTCTGGCCCCAGTAGAGCAATCTATCTTGGGGGAGGAGGCACACAGGGCTCCTGGGGGGAGAATCCAGAGGGGAGATATTATTGACAACGGGAAGTTAGAGAAGGGTCCACGTGCAGCAAAACTGACTTCTGTTGCTGCTTCTTGCATTTCAGATTCCTCAGTCTAGGGTTGCCAGGTATCTGGGAGAACCACAGGACGGAGCTGAGCCCAAGTCCTCATCATGTGTGCCAGGTTCCCATAACAGCCTTGCCTGCTACCCAAAGGATGAGCTGAAGCCTAACCTGTTATGCGATTTTTAAACTCCAGAAGGAAAATAGGATTTAGTAGATTCTAGTAAGTGTAGTGTGTATAAGCTCATGTGTATATGCATGCATGTAGCTCTCCTTCCACCTTGTTTGAGATGGTTAATTGTTAGAAGCTGTATAAGCCAAGTTAGTTAGACAGCACGTCTCTGGGTGTCTCCTGCCTCTGCTTCTTACCTTGCTATAGGAATGCTGGGATTACAGACATGTGATACCACGTCCCGCTTTATCTGAATTCAGGTCCTCAGGCCTTCATGGGAAACACTTCACCCACTGAGATCATGCATGCCTTTAAATATATATTTGAAAACCATTTTGGTCAAGTCAGACAATATACCATTTTCCACCTTTATTCATTCTCTCCCTCTCCCTCTCTCTCCCTCCCTCCTTCTCTCTCTGCCCTTATGCTTTCCCTCCCACCCTACCATCTACCGAGAGATGTCTGCAATCATGCTTTCTTATTGCCAATGCATGCATTATCAATGTAAAACTCTGGAGTGATCTCTTACTTGCTGCTTGGCTTTTAACTACATGTCTGCATTCTGGATGCTGAATGTACATTAGAACATTCTAGAAGAAATATAGTAAAATCCTTTTATGTGAAAATGAACAAAAAGGAAAAAAGACAGAAAAGAAAGAAGTAAGGAGGACAGAGGGGGGAAGAGATAAAGGAGGAGAGAGGGAAAGAAGAGAGGATGGAGAAAGAAAGGCAGGTGACAGAAGGGAGGGTGAGAGAGAGGAGAGAGGGACATAGTCAGAGGAAGGAGGAAAGAAAGGAGGGGAAAAAAGGAGGGAGGAGAGAAGGAATCAAAACATGAGTGAATGCCACATGCCAGTGAATCCATCCCTGCACACCCACCTATGCACACTCACCAGTGAGGCCATCCCTGCACACCCACCTATGTACACTCATCAGTGAGGCCATCCCTGCACACACACCTATGCACACACACTAGTGAGACCATCTCTGCACACCCACCTATGCACACACACTAGTGAGACCATCTCTGCACACCCACCTATGCACACTCACCAGTGAGGCCATCCCTGCACACCCACCTATGCACTCTGGAGACCAGTATAGGAACCCCCTCCCCCTACACACCCCATCACAAGAGAATGCCTAGGTGCAGCTATGCTAACTTTCTAGAAGCTCATTAAGGCTAGCCTGGGCAGTGGGAGGCCACCATGGCTAGGGCACTCTAAGGGCAAGTATATGGCCACCCCTTAGAACTTAATCTGATAGGCTGGAAGCTCCCAGCTACAGGGAGGATAGCATACTAGCCTCTCTGGTTCACGTTCCCATGCAGACGTCCCAGGCTTCTGCCCATGTGGCCTTTAGCATGCTCTTAAGTCATTTACACTCTCTGAGCCTTAGCAGCTTGATCTATTATGCAGGGACAAGAGGCCCATCACAGCAGGAGTGAGTCCAACCCCACGAAGCACAGGGCAGAAGCTCTATAGCTAAGTGTGGAGTCTAGTCAGAGAGACTCACGATACACAGCATGTCAGCAAATATACTGATAAAGTGCTGGGCTCTAAAAGCTGAGACGAAGCCTAGAAAATCAGATCCAACTCAATCCTACTTAAGCCAGAGCACTTGTAAGCCTCACGCATGCTCGCCATGTAAAGTCTGCCATGCCCACCTCTGGGAGGGAGGTAGCCTATGATTCCCATTTCATGGACCAACACTGCTACAGTTTGGATCTGAAACTACCTCAGAGGCCCATGGAGGCAGTGCAAATGGGGGCGGAGGCCCTTTACTTGGTATGACCTTTGTAAGGTCCTCAGCCATGGAGAGACCTGTTCTTAAGAGGGCTTTGGGACGCCCAGGCCCTCTTCTTTTTTGTTTGCTGGTTGGTTGTGCTGTTTAATTTCTTGTTGTCCACTTGACACGGTCAGACTGTCCTGTGGCCATGTCTGTAAGAGACTATCTTGAGTGATAATGGCTGGAGGGTCCAGCCTATGGGCAGCCCTATCCCTAAGCAGGCAGGCCTGGGCTAAGCATGAGCCTGAGAGAAGACAATTAAATACAGGAGCAACTTAACACTTATTCCTCCATGTTTCCCACCTCAGTTCCTGATTGACTTCCCGCCCTGATTTCCCTCAGTGATGGACGATGGCCTGGGAGCAGAAGCCAAATAAACCCAATGCCACTGGACAGGCAAGCTTCACTCACAGCCCCAGCACTTTCAGGCTGGTTCCTCTTCACCTCTGGCCTTCAGCTCTGCTCTCTGGTGGTTTGAGTTGGACAGTCCTTTCTACTTTGTCCCCTTCACCCTTCTCACCTCACACCGGGTCTTTGTCACTATAAGGGGATGCTTACTCCCGGGAGCCTTTTTCTCCCAGTCCCCTTGGCTTGGTTCACAGTTAGGCCAAGCAGAGACAACAGAACTAGCTCAAAAACAAGAGCCAAACTCTAAAGTGCTGGATCCTTGTGTTTGTACATTCCCAGTCACTGCCTCCAAGTCTCCCTGCCTTTCTCTAAAGACACCATAAAAGGAGAAATCAGAACAGAAAGGACCTTGCTACAGAGCAGACCCATATATTAATTTACAACAGTCCACATGCTCTGGGCATTACCTCATGGCCAGTGCCTAGGTTCCATGCAAGTGTGTACCTGAAGGTGGCTGACTCCAGGGCCAGAAAGCATTTCTTATGGAACACAGAAGCATACATACTCTTTGTTTTCCAATCCTCCTGTGCTCTTGAGGAGAGTCCAGCAGAAAGGGCAGTATAGGTGTGAGTGAGCCATTACACGGTGAGTCTTTCACTTCAAGGACAGCCAAGACTATGGGTCTGGTTGTAAGCCACAAAGCTAGTTGGGAAAACTCCAAGACTCAAAGCTCAAGGTCTGCACAGTAGTACTAGGGGATGACTACAGTTACAATCAGGCATTGGTGTTCTAACTTAGCTAGTAGACAGGATACTAAATGTTCCCATCACAGGGGAAAATGCTTGTAATGATACGCATGCTAATTATCCTGGTTTGCTAACTATACACTATGTGTATACTGAAGCATCACATTGTATCTAGTTGTCAGAGAAATAGGAAAAGGGGGTTTCTGAGCAGAGGAGAGCTTAAAAACAGAACAGAGAAGGGAGGTACCATTGACAAGTCCCTCTGCTGCCTGCTCTGGGGTATTTAAAGAGAGTGGTGTTTTGTTTTGTTTTGTTTTCTGATTAATTCTCATAATCCTTTAAAGAAGTTACCAGTACCAGTTCATACAGGGAAGAGACTGAGGCAGGGAAACATCCAGAAATATGTCTTCGGTTTCTAGCTACCTATTAGGGAATGAGAGTCCAGAGTAGATAGAGTCCATTTGACTTTCAAATAGGCCATTCTGCCCTTGTCCCACACTATCCTAAAATGTTCCCTAATCTTCCAGCCCAGACAGTACCCTGGGACCTCAACCCTCTATCAGGACCCTCTAGGGTAGCCAAGAGCTTTCCTTCCCTGTGTGTGCCGACAGAGGCTCATCTGCCAGCCTGGCTGGGAGCCTTTCCTTAGAGCCTAGCTTCTGGAAGCCTCGCAGAGCTTACTAGAGGCACAAGCAGTGGACACTGCCCAAGCAGGACAGCTTGCCAGTGTGGGAGCTCTTTCACCCCAGCCCTGCCTGGAAACCTCCTGGCTATCCATCAGGCCAGACCAGTTTAGTCAGTTTCAGCTTAGAATAGCGTTTCATAGCTATAACCAGTTGATTCCAGTGAAACAGGATTGGCTCACGAGACAAACTTTCTCCAGGGAAGGTGCACTGCTGCCAAACCCCAGACAGGGTCTTCCATCTGCATTAGACTCCCCTGCTTACTGCTCTCTGCGGCTTTTCCCCAAAGCTCTGCTCTGAGTCCACCTGGGTTGTAATGTAGTCACCTGTTCTCTGGGCCACCAGTCTGGGACAGGCACCTGCAGAGTTTACCTCTTGCATGGCACCTGCAGCTCCTACCACCTCCCAGGACTCTCTCTTGGGTTGGGAAATTGACACTTCACTTCGCTAGTAGGTTTTAGGCATGGAACTAGGGAACTGGCTGAGGACCACACCCACCCACCCACACCTATTTGCACATCTTCCCTCTGCCTAGCCCAGCCCCTCAGTGACCACCATGGGCCTCTCTCTAACTCCCATTATTTCAAGTCACCAAAGCAAAGTACCTGTACACACTTCCATACACACACACACACACACACACACACACACACACACACACACAACACACTCTAAAATTAAAAGAATGTGTAATGAATTGTTCTTTCAGTGGTACTTGAAAGAAGACTCGGATGTGTTAAACATGGAATAAAGTTCATGACCAGCACCAACGCCAACTGCTTAAACCACTTGCCTTCAGTTTCACAATAAACAGTTCTACCCAAATGATCGATTACTTTCCTTAAAGGTGAAGATGATAAAGCAGAAAACTCTATGTGCTACATATTACTAGTGAGAATTTTTAGCCTTCTAATAACTTGGATTTAAATTTTTGTTCTTGTTTTGTGTTTTGAAAAAGGGTCTCATTGTATATTCCCTGGCCAGCCTGGAACTCATTATGTAGTCAGGGCTGGCCCTGAACTCACAGAGATGCGCCTGTCTCTGTCTCCTAAGTGCTAGAACTAATGGTGTCCACCACAACACCCAGCTAGCTGTTTCTTTAGGTTTAAATAGAAATGAGTCTTTGGATCTAACAAGATACTATAAATGTTCAGTAGAAGGCATTTGTAATCTAACACGTATTTCCATGCTACTTCTATGAGACCTTTGTCACTCAGAATAAAGTCATAAAAACTGACCTTTGCTTTTAAAGCTGGGGTTGAGGCAACGGCTCAGCCTGTGCACACTGGCTGTGTAAGCTTGCCCACGTGTTTGAATCCTAACCATACAGAAGGCTGAGCATGGTGAGACACTCTTATAATCCCAGTTCTGGGGAGGCTTGCTGGCCGGCTGATCCAGCCTCATCAACCATCCCTCAATACCAAGGGGAGACCAACCGTGCATTAAAAGTCAGGGTGGGTGGCTTCTGAGGAGCACATGAGGTTGACCACAGGCCTCCACACATAGATACATGCACGTGCACCCACATGCATGTGAACACAAATCCCTACCCACGCACACACAATAATTCCCTGAAAGTTGAAAAACAATTGTCCTAAATAACTAAACGGATTAAGGCTTGTGTCTCTGGAAGAGGAGAGAGAGCAGGCACAGGCTTCACACATGCTGGAGGAGGAAGAGCAGGGTACGGAGGCCACGGCTCTATCCCTGTTTCCCCTCGATGGATCACAATGCCCAAACTGCCTACCAAAGTGGCCTTTCAGGATGGAGATTTGTTGCATGCCATGCCTTTTGGGATCCAGCTCTTCAAATGCGACGTCACACATTCTAGCTCAACAACTGGCCCTTACCCCTTCACTATGAGATGGCTACAAGTGAGAAACCCTGTCCAGCATCTGCTCAGACTTTGATTTGGGCGGGGGTGGGGGTGTTATTTGACACATCCGCATTCCATGGGAGGCTCCCTGCAGATGTGGGGGAACCTTCACCACTGACCTCTTGGTAAAAGATACCCAGCCAGGAACTGGAAACATGCAGCATGACAACACAGCTGCCCAGATCTCCACTGCTCACTAGAATGGCAGGCTCCAGAAGAGAGGTCTATTCCATTCATCAAGCCTGCTGGGCCTAGAAGGTCCCTGGTAAGGGTAGAGATGGTAGAAATAGAGCAATATGCCCCACACATGCCTTCCTCCCACACTCCCTACAAACATTACCAATCAGATCGGTAGGTAGCTGCATGATTTCCTCTAAGCCTCAAATCAGATCTCCTCTCAAAACATATTAAATCTGCTTGTTACCTTCAGATGTTTTTAGATGTGTGTGTGTGTGTGTGTGTGTGTGTGTGTGTGTGTGTGTGTGTGTGTGTGAGAGAGAGAGAGAGAGAGAGAGAGAGAGAGAGAGAGAGAGAATGTTTTGAGACAGGGTTTCTCTACGCAGCCCTGGCTGTTCCTGGAACTTGCTTTGTAGATCAGGCTGGCCTTGAACTCAGAGATCTGCCTGCCTCTGCCTCCAGTAGCGAGTGCTGGGATTAAAGGTGTGTGCCACCATGCCTATAATTTATTTTTAATTTTCTATCTTACTATGTAGTTAAGGATGACCTTGAACTTCTGAGCCACTTGGGGGCTGGCAAAAGGCATCCATCACTCCTACTTTATATGGTACTGGAGATGGGACCCAGGACATTGCACATGCTCAGTACACATACTTTACCAAATGAGCTACTTTTCCACCTCCATTCTTGAAAGACACCCAAGACACCCTCTCTCTTTATGAGACAGATCCTCATGTATCCAAAGCTAGCCTCAAAATTTTCTAATCAACATTGATATGCACCCAAGGATAACCCTTAGTTTCTAATCCTCTGACTATGTACTGGGGTTATAGCCATTCATTTTTTTCCCTTCTGTATAGTGATTAAAGCCAGGGCTGTGTGCATGTCAGGCATACATTTTACCAAATGAATTATATCCTCTGCCTAGAAAGTACAACTTTCTCCTTTCAGAAAAGCCTAATTTTAGTGAGGATTCTAAGAAGTAAAGATTTCTCTCTCTCTCTCTGTCTCTGTCTCTGTCTCTGTCTCTGTCTCTGTCTCTCTCTCTCTCTCTCTCTCTCACACACACACACACAAAACAACAACAACAACAACACCCCAAAACCAAAACTAAAATCCGAATTTCTCCTAGGAGTACAAATGTAGTTCAAGTCCTTGACAAAGTAGGCAGGCCTGCTTGCCTGAAACAATGTTTCCTAAGCTGACAGCTCTGGTTTAAGCAAAGAGACACCACCCAAAAGAAGATGCCGCTGCTGGCCTGTTCATGCCTCTGGAGTGTGAGCTGTATGGCAGGCATTATTCTGATCATGTCACTTGTACTGTCTCGTATAATTAATAAAATATGATTCTGATGCTAACACAGCCGAGGATCCAAGACTCATTTCTCAGATCCAACGTGTTTCACAGATGAATGCAACCCAAGTCACACAGGCCTGCTTCGTGCCAAGAGTGCGCTCACCCGCCCAGGACCTGACCTCCAGCAATTCTGCCTGGGAAGCAGGGCCTTCCTGAAATCCGGCCCAGCCCTGGCCCATCTGTTCCAGCCTGTCACTCGGCCACGTTCTATTTCTGAATGCCCAGCTTCAAAAAGCAGCTCGTAACATCTTTGCAATTTGTCCCAGATGGACAGTGTGGCTTCCATGAAGGCTGCTCCTCTTCTCCTCCGTTTCTTCTGACAGGTCTGAGAACAGAGAAGGTTGCAAATCTGTCTTCTAACAAACTCAGAGGATGCCCAGGCTTTAACACTGTGAGCCAGTGCGGGAGCTGCTGCTTGGCCTGTGCTTGCGTCAGACACTGGCATGCTGAGCCACCTGCCCTGTAGGGCCAGCCTTGGGCTGCAGCCCTGGGCAATACCAAGTGTGGTGCCGTTCGTCCCTGGGGGATAGCCCCTGTGGATCCCAGGTGCAGCCTTACAGCAGCTGCCCTGAGAACTGGAGCATGGGGGAAAAAAATGACAAGTGTGGTGATAAAATCCATAATAAAAGTGAAAGTTACTGATTTTTCTAGGGATATTTATTAAGTAGCTGGCAACGAGCCACATTGGATTCACAGGCAGTCTCACCCTTCACCCCTGACCTCTCCTCTGACCTTGGTTTTGGAAAGAGAGATGTTTACTCCCTAGAGAAAGTTCTGGAGTGGCCAAGGGCTGCTTTTCAGGCTGGAACTGTGAGGCAGTCTTAAAGTCTGTTTCTCTTGTGATCAGGAAAGGCGCCCCTGTTTGGGATTGTGTGTTGGCTGCCTTTATCCCACATGAGTGGGCTCTTTACTCCCCCATGATTTAACTGAGCCCCAGTTTACCATGATCAGGGTTGTGGATACACTGCTCTTGTTTTCTGTTTGCTACATTGTATCTTATCACAAGTCAGTCTCCCCTGTCACTTTTCTAATCCATCCCAACTGCCCCGTTAAGGATCAACCGGTGACTAAAGCCGTGAGGCCTGGAGGCAGTGCATTTCTTGAGGGCAGAGGTCACATCTTACTCATCTCTGAATTCACATATTTGGCATAGGAGGCCCAGTGGATCCATGCTACTTGTGGATAAAAAGGAAAAGGTGGGGATGGAGAGGGAAGCAGAGCCGCAAGCTTCTTTGGAGTTAACTTGTCCACCAGAGCGAACGGTTCTCTAGCAAGCACTGGCTAAGAAACATTCCCTGCCTGTTTGATGCTATCTGAAAAACTGGGTGTCTGAGGAGCTGAGAGAGAAGGCTTAGTCAGAAAAGTGTTCGCTGAACAAGCATGAGACACGAGTTCCATCCCCAGAGCTAGGTGGAATGTGAATGGTTTCAGGGCCATCACTAGGCAGGCATTGGGCTAACTGGGGCCCATTCTCTAAATGCAGGCAAATACACCTGTTATAGCTAAGCCAAGAACTCTGAGTTCTGCCCACCCCCCAAAGAAAGAGAAAGGAAGGAGGGGAGGGGAGGGGAGGGGAGGGGAGGGGAGGGGAGGGGAGGGGAAGAACAGTAGAAGACACTCAGCTTTGAACTCTGGACTTTACCCACATATGTGCACACACTACACATACACATTATAAGTACACACACACACATACACACACACAAACACACACGGAGGCACAATTTGGCTACTTGATACAAACGTTGGCTTGGCTGAGTGGGAAGCAGCGCACATAAAGAGTAAGCCATAAACTTCCTGTGTTCTCAATGACAGCCAGAACCACTCACAGCTCCATCTCGCCGGTGCTTGGGAAAACAGGAATGCCCGTGCCGGCGCCATGGGAATGCTCACTGACATCTTTGCCCTCCTGCATTGTGCCAGCTGCCAACCACTTCAATCCGCATTTTTCCTGTCCAAAATTGCAAATGCCCAGAGTGGCAAGGCTCCTGGCCAAGGAAACACAAAGGCTCAGCCTAATTAGTGCACATTGAGGGTGAGAAAGCTAATGTCCAAGAGGCCGAACATCACAAGCGGGAAGCTTGGAAGCAGCTGTTTGGAATCACCAAGCCATTCTCCACTTCCACGCCACAGTAACAGTTGCAAGAACAGTTAACAAGGGACTTTGGGCTAATTGGACCCACCCACAGAACACATGCCTGATCTGGAAGCCAGGCCTCATAGCTACAGAGAAAGGAAGCTCATACATTCAGGCTGGGCTGCTGTGTCAACACATCCTGCATCTTTGTCCAGAAGGCATCCGTGCCCAAGTGGCTACTTCTGCCAGGGTCTTGTGGGCAGGAAACAGCGGAGGGTGCCTCTCAGTCAAGATTCCACTCTCCCCACAGAGCTAGTGCTGCTACAGAGGCCTCATCAAGGAGAGTCTCAAATGGAATCGCAAGGAGCTAGACTGGATGCCAAGCTCAAAGGGCCATGCTAATACCTCATGAGTACCTTCTGGATACAGGCACAACTCATGAGCACCTTCTGTATACAGGCCCCTTCATAAGCACTAAAGATTCAGTATAGCACAGTAGACAGAAACTTCCCTCTTCATTAACTACGCCTACCTTTGTGACAGCGCGTGGATCGTAAGGTCACAGGACTTTCTTTAACCAGGGTTCCTATTCAGGCACACTGCATTCTGAAGTGTTGATATCAGGCAGCCAGCTTTTCTGGGTTCTGGGGAGATTTAAATTAAGGAAAAAACTCGAAAGATTTCAGCAGGGCCCTTTCCTTCTTCAGGTCTTCCGGACTCCATGCTAATATTAATTCTTTCCTGTCTCACATCCTCAATGTCCATACATAAACATAATCACATAATCACACATAGAAAGTGTCATCCGTAAAGTATGATGTGCCATCTCTCTCACCCTCCCAGACACTCTGCGGTGTGGCTAAGTGTGGCACCCATGAGAATGAGAACACTCTACAGACCTCAGATTACAGGTCATGAAACTGGCAAGAGCTCCGGCTGCTATGCTTCAAATCCATTACAACAGTGGTGCTGGCACCAAGCTGAGCTTCCCACGGCCTGTTCCCAGGGGTGACGGCTGATCCCAGTGGGGTACAGAGGCAAGACTATTCCCAGGAGACCTAGGACTCCTCTAGAAACTTACTTGACTAAAAGACTCCTAGATGGCCTTGGTGACCCTCCATGGTGACTGAGAATACTTCCCACCAACCTCCGACCCCTCCCTCCTTTGATGGAGGACGGGCTTCTGTTACTGTCTGACTGGTCTCCTAACCATCTGTTTCCTCTAATAAAACCTTGGCATGTTTAACTCCATATTGGTGTCGGGTTCTCAGAAGATGCTGACAAGAAAGCAGTATTGTATCTTCACACAGCAAAAACCCACGAGACAAAGGCCACCTCAGTGGCATCGAGGTGGGGAAGGTTCACAGCTCAGAGCCAGCCCTCTATGAATCGCAATGTGAGGGAGCCTGCATCCCTTCCACATGCAGCCCTGGACTGGGACCCTGAGGTGTTTCCTGAGAGCCGGACTACCTTTCCATGTCCCTGGCTGCCCCAACTGAGGAAGCCTGAGCAGAGAACAGAGCAAATTCCTTCAGTATCCAATGGGTTCTTCCTGCTTCCCCCTTAGGGAGGAGACAGGCCCTGGTGCCATCCCAGAGACGGGACCTCTGCACCCATTCTCACATCCAGTGCCAGTAGAGCCTCACTCAGCATGTCTTGCCATTTAATCAGTGTGTTTCAAGACCATAATTTGACAAAAAAAAAAATGAATCTATCAACTTGAAGCCAGAGGAGACATGATTAGTCTTGCCAACTGCAAAGTCAAAGGTAAAGCTACACTTCTCCCCAGTGACTGTGGCTGCAGGAGACCCAGTGGCTTCAGATGGAAACCAAGTATTCATGTGACCACATCAAAATTCTCTTTGGCATCCCAGCTGGCTATCTCAGAGCTGTTTTCCCAGTGCCCGGAGAAGCCCAGGACAACGCAGCCAGACCTCCGTCACCACCAGGGGCCATACACTCTGATTTCTGTACCCCCGTGGCTGGGGAGACAGCCATACTGCACCCTGTGACCCTGTGGCTGGGGAGAGAGCCACAATCACTTCAGGAAAACCAATCAGCAGTGTTTAAATGTCTTAGCAGAAAACTGAAAGGGGAAACAAATAGCTTTGCTGGACAAAGGCCACTTAGAGAGGCACAGGGAAAAGCGTTCAATCTGCCGAACCCTTTGGGAGAACAAGCCGCCAAGGCTTCCTCATGGCCAGTGATGCCTGAGAAACTGGCTTGGGTCTGTGTCATTCACTGTCTACTGTCCATTAATGTCTAAGTTATGCACAATTTAGCTTCTTTCTCACTCTTGGTAACAAACAGCCAGTGATGGCAGCAGCAGAGATAGGACATACATACAAGAAAGCATTTTTTAAAAAAAGTAACTTAGGGCAGCATAGAACTGCAGTTCAAGATAGTACCAGAAACCCCGAGACAGCAGGAAGGAAATGGCTTAGTGATGGAGGCCTCTTCTATATACCAGGCACTGGGTGCTAATTGATTTGTATGAACTATGTAATGTAAGACTCTAAGAAACTAGAAAACTGACATTATTCTCATTTCGCAGAAGAAACTGAAGTTCAGAGTCATGAAATATGTTTCCTCACACCTCTCCATGAAATATAGATCCAAACTGGATTCTGACTGTGCAACATTAGCATTTATGCTATGGAGGAATCTGTGGCTATAGCTCAATGAGTAAACTGATTGTCTAGCATGACTGAGATTCTGGGTTCCATTCCCAGAACCCCATAAACCAAGGGTGGAGTTGCATGCCTGTCACCCCAGCACTCAGGAGGTGAAGGCAGGATGATCAGACGTTCAAAGTCATCTTTGGCTACATAGTGAGTTTGAGGCCAGCCTGACATACATGAGACCATATCTCAAAGGAAGAAATAGCTTATCTTGCTTTATAGATGTACATTGTGTGTACATTGATACACACACATGATTTTATGTAACTACAAAATATAGGAACTACAAATGAGCAAGAACATATATTTGTCTGTCTGCAATTGGCCTGATTCACTTAATATGACATCTCTATTTTCTTGCAAAAGATATCATTTCATTCATCCTTTGTTTGAGGGCATATGGTTAGCTTACCTTCCCTGCTGGAAACTTCAAAGGTATTCTCTCTACTGCCCAGGCCACTGGAGGGCTTCCCGGGTTTACTAACTAGCTGCCAGGTATTTTGATTATGTTACCTCATGTAATTATTATTTTAAAAAAATTTTATGGAGCTGAAGAGCTGGCTCAGTGGTTAAGAGCACTTGTTCTTGCAGAGGACTTGGGTTTGATTCCCAGGACCCACGTGACTGCTCACAACTGACCATAGCCCTGGTTTGAAAGGGGCTGATTCTTCTGATCTCTGGCTCTGTTTTATCCACTGAGCTATCTGCCAGTGCTCATGTAGTTAAAATTATACTTACTGATTTTTTTAAATGTATATATGTATGCCTGCGTGAGTTTATGTGTACCACATGAGTCTAGGATCCTGCAGAGGCCAGAAGACGGAGAGAGTTCTTCCAAAGCTAAGGCTAGAGGTGACTGTAAGCGGCCGTGCAGCTGCTGGGATTGGGACCCAGGTCCCCTCTCCAGCAGAAGTTGCTAACTGCCGAGCCATGTCTTCAGCCCCTTCACGTAACTCTTAGAATAACTTTTGACAGTTTAAGCTTTACCTGTTTCTGAGCAGAGGGATTCAGAAGAGATGAACTTCACAAAGGTCATTGGGTTAATGGGGACAGCTTGACTGAAATCACACCATGAACCCGTCCCTGTGACCACAGGGCATGCTCGGGGGCAGCTGCAAGCATTCCTTGTTTGGTGAGACGGTAGTGAGTGGGTGGAGTAGGGTAGTAGTGTGGTCAGGGTGGGTGTGAGCTAACAATACCTCCGGAGTCATGTTAATCATTCAACATTGATCTTGTGCAGAAGGACACGTGGTACTATAGCCCTGTCAGGTAAGCAACTTTGCTTCTGTGTCACAGGGAACTATGCTGGGCTCAGAAGGGCAGGACAACACCAGTCATCTGAGCAGAGCTGGATTCTAACCCAGGGCCACCATTTTGTCTCCCATGGTATCTTACAGGAGGCTCCACCCTCTCAACTTTGACATTTCCACTCCATTAAAGTGTACATTTTCAGGGCTGGGAACTAGCCCATTCAGTCATCACTTGTAGCATATGTATGAAGGACGGAGCTCAGATCCCCAGCATCCCAGGAAAAAGCTAGACATGCCAATGGCTGCCTGAAAACCCAAGCTCTGGGGAGGCAGAGACAGGTGGATGACTGGAACTCACTGACCAGCCAGTCTACCTGCTTCAGCGAGAGACTCTTCAACAACAAAAACAATAACACAAAGCTGAATGACTGATGAAAACCCTAGATACTGACTTCAGGTCTCCATGACAGGCAATCGCATATAGGTAAGTTCGCTGCATACAGGGGCACACAAACACATGACAACATATAGAAATAATACCCCATCTACCCATGCTCCTGAATGACGTGTCTTTTTAAGGTGCTTTGTTAAGAAAGTAGCCAAGAAGATTTTAGGGTTTTATTTTGAACTTTCCCCTAAAAGAACCTTCTAGAAGTTATAGGCTGTGTGCATCACTCAGTGCTGGCTACCTTTCTCTCTACCTTGCACTTTGCTGTAGCCTCCCACAGTCTGCCTCAGCCTTCCCAGGAAATCTCAGTGCTTTCTAGCTAGTGAGATTCTAGCCGCAGCCTGACCTCACCCTCCACAGCCCACTCCCTGTCGCCAGGCAGCCAGACCCTTGTTTGTCCTCTCCTGATGATGGATACAACCTGCCAAGGAAATCTGGGAATATTTTTAGCTCCTAACTGATTTTTATCTAAATTTAACTTTAGACCTCAGCATAGCACCCGCAGACATGCCCCGGTTGGCGGCCAAGGTTCTCATGGAGACACATTTGCAATGTAGCAATAGGAGCTCAGATTTTCTCAGATGTCCTGGCTCAGCTTTTGGCTACACAAAGCCAAAGGCTCTTCAGGAAAACAATCTGGTTCTTTTGTGTATGCCTGTATGTGTGTGGCGTATGTACATGTGCAGCAGGTATCTTTCTTTGTTGCTCTCTGCCTTATTTTGTAAGGCAGGGTCTCTCACTAAGCCTGGAACTAGCTCACTGATTCATCTTGATTGCCTGGCTGGCAAGCTCAGGGATTCTTCTGTCTCCACTTCTTCAGCACTTGGACCACAGGGATGCCTGCCATGTACAGCTTTTTCTGTGAGTGTTGAAGACCCAAAGTTGGGGGTCTAACATTTTCATGGCAAGTACTTTACCCAGTAAGTATGAGACATCTCCCTAGTCCCAGGGTCTCAACCTTGAGTATCAGAGCCATCAGGCTAGAGAAACAGAATTCAGGCAAGTTTGAATAAGTTGAACCACAATGCTTGGGTCTTGCTTTGGTGGCCTATGACACCACATTGCCCCTAGGGAACATGTTGAGTTCATCACATGGGACACCTGTGGAGGGCCATAACACAATTTTATAAGTCATAAAATGCACATGCTACAGAGTCATAGAGCTTTCATCGGCCGAACCCTGATCTCTGGTATGCAGTGACGACCCGGCCATTCCGCATGTTTAATAAGCCATGGAAAGCGGACTTGGTCCAAGGTCCAAAGTCTAAAAAAAGTTCCAGCAAGACGAGGTGGTGAGTGTTTCTCCCCCAGAGAACAGGGCACTATCAGTTTAATGCCCAAGGCCTGGAATAGCATCTGGCACACAGAGATCCTTGACAGGTATTTTGTTAACTGGCAAGCTGACCGAAGGAGTAGACAAATGGGTATATTTGATAAGCAGACTTGCCAGGCCTGACATGGGCGCTAGAAAGAAGAAGAAAACAAAGACCTAATAAGGAGGTTTCAGCTTTCTCTCTCAGCTCCTATCCACTGAGATGCCCTGCCACACTGTCCTTCAGCGGTTATGAAAAGGCTTGTTGTTGGGAGCCGCGCCCACATTCGCCGTTACAAGATGGCGCTGACAGCTGTGTTCTAAGTGGTAAACAAATAATCTGCGCATGTGCCGAGGGTGGTTCTTCACTCCATGTGCTCTGCCTTCCTCGTGACGTCAACTCGGCCGATGGGCTGCAGCCAATCAGGGAGTGACACGTCCGAGGCGAAGGAGAATGCTCCTTAAGAGGGACGGGGTTTCGTTTTCTCTCTCTCTTGCTTCTTGCTCTCTTGCTTCTTGCACTCTGGCTCCTGAAGATGTAAGCAATAAAGCTTTGCCGCAGAAGATTCTGGTCTGTTGCGTCTTTCCTGGCCGGTCGTGAGAACGCGTCTAATAACAGCTTGTATAGTCAGGTGGTAAAGGCAGGTAGAAGCCCACCGGCTTCAGCCATTTACACCAAGGACCCGATCATGTGACTGAAGAACACATGAAAAAGAAAATGGAAGCAAATAAAAGAATGGCTGGGAAGGAGTGGATGAGCTGAGTGGCAGAGCTGACAACAGAGAAGCCACCAGGGTCCCAGGGTCTTGGGGCTCTGAGCTTTATTATGTTACATCAATGCAGAGCTTGGCAGTGAACAACATCCATCCAGTCAGCACGGCTGCAGGGACAGTGTCTTATTAGAGTAACTTGTGGGTAAAGAGGCCGTGCTTGCTGGGGGACATTTATTTAAACTGAGAAGTCATCTTTCACTCACAGACAGGACTGAGTTCATCAATGTGTCCCAAGGCTCAGATGGAAGCTGAGGCACCTCAGGCCTCATCCTGAAACGCATTTATTTTTGTAAAGAGGTCACTAAATATATAAGCAGGACAGCTTATTATCTCTGTATATTTGACAGCACATGATATGGGAAGTAGGGTAGAAAAAGAGAGAGAAGAAAGAATTTATTGAGAAAAAAATAAATATAGTTTTATTTATTGAATATTCCCTATATGTTCATGTTGTAAAGAATCTGGGGAGGGTGTGCAGAGAACAGATGTTATAAAAGAAAGGAGACAGAACTCGGAAAGATAAATATAACTGACTGCTTAACTTCAGAAAGTTCAAGTTTGCTAGAGATAAGGCAAGTGCAGTAAAATAAATAATATCAATTTCCTAGCATCACAAGTGAACCGTCCTCTAAGTGGGGCAGCTCAGAGAGACTCCGTCAACAAGACCCTTGCCTTGGGAGGGCAGCCAGCGAGGGACAGCTTCCTGGAGGAAGCCACAGGAGAAGGCAGAGCTCAGGACGTTGGAGTTCAGCAATGGCAAGGACAGGAGAGTGGGCCCCTTCATGACCATGATGGCTTTTCATAAGGGGGACAGGCTGCCATGAGCAATTAAAAGAAGGAAACGGAACACAGAGTGGACTGGTGGGAAGTTCAATGGTTTGCTAAATACCTTGCTCACAAGCAAAACCAGCCCTTAGCAGACCAACCAACCTGCACCTGCTTTCCCATGCAAATCTGCTTCACTCCACACTCACCAAGATCCAAAATCACAGTGTGAGTGCGGGCGACAAAATGCCGCACACAGCAGCTATCGGCCCACACAGCTCCAGTCCTTTTACTGTGCCTCCATGCCAGGTGGGGTTTGTGCTCCTCACAGATAAATTTAAATAATCCTTCCCAACCATCATGTCTTGGCTCCAAGTACAATGCAACCAGAAAATCCTTTCTTCCTCACACTGCAACTTCTTCCCCCATCCTTGCCACTGTCACTGTCACCATCTTCACAATCACTCCAGGCATCCTCCTCCTCTTAACCATCACCATCACCATCATCATCACAGTTCTCCCTACTGTGTCATCACAATCACTGTTATCACCGTCACTAGGAGTGTCAATCATTTTGTCACCTACAAAGTCAGCACCACTGCCATGGGTACCATTATCACCATCATCAGTATCATCATGAGAGTCATCACCAGCAGCAGCATAAGGACCACTACCAGGAATCACTACCTCTACCACTAACATCAGTATAATTATCACTATTTCCCCACCACCATTTACCATCATCAATATCATCATAAGAGTCACTACTACCATCAATGTAATTTACCACCATCATCAACACTACCACCAGAGTGACACCATTATCACCATCATCAGCTCTGCCACCATGGGTACTATTATCCCCATTACCATCATCGTCAGCTCTACCACCATGGGTATGAGTATGATTATCATCACCATCACCATCTCCTCTATCACCACAATGGGTACCATTAGCATCCCGATGATGACTGCCACCACTGGTGCAGTCATCACAATTCCTATCACTATTATCAACAGCGTTACTGCCATCCTCATCTAACTCTGGACCATATAATGATGGAGATGCTATCATGCATCACTTACTGAGTCCCCACAACCACCCTCTAGGGTCTGTAGTGATTACTATCTTCCCTCTGTGCACGAAGAAACTGAGGCTCGGAGAAGTCAATCACTCCACCCAGCTGCCATTACTGACTGAGTCTGGAGTCAAGCCCCGCCTTTCCCTCACACCACCCATTGCTTGCTATGCCTATCTGACTAAATCCTACCACGGGCAGCTCTGCAGAGCAGTCACATGGAATCATTAGCAGATGTTCTTGCTCTAATAGAAGGCGACATTTATTGCTAAGGCCGAAATCGTTAGAGGATTTGCCATAAAATATTTCCCATGCATATCACTGGCACTGCTCAAGGAGAAAGAGAGAGAAATACTCCCAGTAACATCTTGATTTCTGACTTTGATGTTATCATGAACCTACAGTGTCTCCTGGACGTGGGACACTATTTAGAATTCCCAGAGAATTTTTATTTTCTTCATATTCATAAGTCCAGTGCATTTCCATTTAACATTTCCTGTGACCACAATCCGCGTTTGGAGTTTTACCAACTGAGCCTCAGTCATTGGAGGTTTGAAAAGCTCACCAGGATTCGCTATGGAGAGAAACCTCAAGGGTTAAGAGTGTGCATTGCTCTTGCAGAGGACCTGAGTTCAGTTCTCAGTTGAAAAGCTAACAACTGCTTGTAACTCCAGCTCCAGGGAATCTGACATCCTCTTCTGCACTGTGGGCACCTGCACACATGGTCATATGCCTCATCCCACATTTACACAAACCTAAAGCTAAAAATAAAATTAAAACAAGCTAGTCAATATCACCGTGCTTCTGTATGGATAGCTGTGGGACCTGAGTTTCAAGGACTGGCTCTGTGTCTCACTTGGAACCCCTTTGGGTTGAGTCTACTCTTTAAACGGCACGCATCTGCAAAGTTTACATTAGTATACTGTGCAATCAAGTGACAGAAGAAAACCACTAAAAACAATCTCAGAGTGTTTTAGGTAGGCTTACAAGGATGTTGAGCTACCTCCGTAGCTACTCTTCAGGCAGTCAACCAATAGGCCATGGGTTGGGGAAGTCGGTGTATAGCTAAGAATATTCTATGGTACTCCTTGGGTATCTACATTCCCTGCGTCCTTCTCATCTCTACAACTGCCTCTTTCCAAACAAATTAATGTCTTAGCCTTGGAATAAGCTGGGGCCAAGTATGTGGTGTGTTTGTGTGTGTGTGTGTGTGTGTGTGTGTGTGTGTGGATGTCTGAAATGAGCCATGAAAAGAAAAGCCAGGGTCTCAGATCTGAAGGAGTGAACCAGTGGAGGCTGGAGACAGAATGCCATTCTTCTGGATGAGGAATAGGAGGGAGCATGAGCAGAGGTAATGAGAGGAGAGGTCTGTAACCCCCATTTTCAGTACAAGGGCTTGAATATACAAGTTACCACCTACTCACTTAAGGAGACATCTTAAAGCTATTTTAACAGATAGCTACAGTTCATGTGCTGTCAAGGAGGGCAAATGTGCATTCACTGGAGGCTGCATCCCTCCAAAGAGCTAAACATAAAAACAGATGCATGGTACAGAGGCATCATTATGATTCCATGGTGGTGTCAGAATGGTGTCTTATGGGGGCACTGATGCACAGCCGGCTAAAAATTGCTCTCAACAGGGAACACCTTAGACACTAGGATCCATGTGAAAATCAGGGAATGACATCACTTTTACACACACAGAAAACCAACCAACACACACACACACACACACACACACACACATACACACATACACACACAAAGACATGGGAGGAGATAGAAAGACACAAACAGAGACAGACAGAGAGACAGTGAAAAGCAGGGAATGATACCACTTTACACACAGAGAAAAACAACCAAAACACACACAAGGGAAGGAGAGAGAGAGAGAGACAGAGAGAGAGAGAGACAGAGACAGAGAGACAGAGAGAGACAGAGAGAAAGAGACAGAGACATAGAAAGATAAAGACAGACAAAGTAAGAGACAGATATTAATGTATTCCTATCACTAGAATACAGACACACAGAGAGAAAGGGAGAGACAGAGAAAGAGAGACAGAGACAGATATTAATGTATTCTTATCATTAAAAGAACACAGACTCATTTTAAATAACAGTTTTTGAGTCCAGACTTAGGGCTACAAATTATTTTTATGCTCTTCTTGCTTCTCTGTAGTTTTCAAAGCGTGTATAATAAACATTCCTGACAGGGCCTCATATATCCCATGCTGGCTGGGAATGGGCAGTGTAAGGATCTTGAATCTTTGACCCTCCTGCCTTACCTATGGAGGCTGGCTGGTATTAGTCAGACACCACCATGCCTGGAGTTACACAGTGTGGGGGAGAGAACCCAGGGCTTTGTGAAGGTTGCATTATAGACCTGATCCTAAACATAATCTTTTAAAAAATGTGTCTGGGTGTTTTGTCTTCATGCATGTGTGTGTACCACTTATGTGCCTGGTACTTGCAGAGGCCATAAGAGGGAATTGGATCCTTTGGAACTGGAGTTACAGAGGGATGTGAGCTGCCATATGATGCTAGGAATCAAACCCAAGGTCCGCAGGAAGAATAGCCAGTGCTCGTAACTTCTCAGCCATCTTTCCAGCCCCTCTAAACACATTTCATGGGAGACAAATGGTTCAGTGAGCATGCTCCAAGTCAGATTTCTGTGTTTTCCTCGTGCAGCCCGGGTTCTTGCTTTATTCTTTATCTCTCCCTAGCTATTGACTTTGGTTTTGTAGCCTTGGGACTCGTGCACTTTAATGTCAGGATTTTCTGTGGTGCTGATAGCTTTGTGCTCAAGGTGACCTCCCTAGGCCCCACATGAGCTTGAAGCTCTGCAGACAGCCTGAGAGGGAGCTGAGAGGACAGGATGGGCCTGCTCACTGCCCCATGTCTCCCTGTTTCCTCGCTGGCTGGCTTCACACTTCACCTTTCAGTGAGAAGTGATTTCCCTGGGACTTAGCAACCTTGTCTTCTCTATGCTGCCCCCACTTGTCTAGCCCTTGGGCCTCCTCCTCCCCTAAGGCTGAGCTTTCTCTACTGTGTTCATAGTCTTGGGGTCTTTGTTGTGATAGTTGGTGGCAAAGTGGCTCCCCATGATGGACACCATCAAGACAGTGGTCCCTCTGAAGCCACGAGGAAGTAGTCCTGGGACTCCATAGATACCCAAATTCTCAGATGTTCAAGTCCCTTAGATAACATCCTCATATTTGCACATGCCCACCCACATCCTCTGTGTTCTTTCAAACATCTCAAGAGTCTTTGCTACGGCTTATACAATGTATATACAATTTGCGTATAAAATGTCACGTTGAATTGTGTAGGAAATGACAACAGATGGAAAGGATCCTTCTGCATGTCAGTTCAGATGCAATTCTTATTTTGGATATTTTGATCTGTGGTTAGTTGACTCAGAGATGAATAACACTGGCTGTTCTTCCGGAGGACCAGCATGGGTGATCTCAGCCACTGTGGAAGTAGATCTTTTAGGGTCAGATCACCCTAGAGAGACACAGACCCAGAACCGCCACCCACATGTCTGAAGTCCGAACCCACAGGAAAAATGTTTTGAGATAAATATTTATTGTTTCAAGGCAGTAAGTCTTAGGACAATTTATTGTGTAATAACACTTAACTAATCCATGGGTGATTTTAGAAGTCTACTACTCAATATCTTAAAATGAGAGTCAGACATGGGGAGATGGCTCCGACAGTGAAGCATTTAGTATGAGAACGTAAGAGCCTACCCCAAGCTTATTTTCAGCTCAGTCTGATCCTTATTAAAAGAACAAAAGAGAAACCTGCATCGTCATCTTTCTCCATTCTAAATTTCCCTTTTAGTTTTTAGTGGTCTTTGCCATTAATGTTTGCAATTGTTGACTGGGGCTTCTAGTTGTTCTAAGCTGCTTTTGGGAGTTTTAAAAATTCGAAGGGGGAAGTCTGCTCATACTACACTGACTATAATAACTTAAGTTCTTTCAAGCATTGCTCACATTCACCCATTTGTTGTTTACACAGGTTGTAAGTTGTTCAAATGTAAGTCTGTTGTTCAGTTGTAAGGTGGTCAAATCGCCTACCTCATTAAAAACTGTTGTCTTCTGTTAGAGAATTTCAAGAATGCAATTGTGCCTATTCAGTTCAGGGCCCTGGCACTCACAGTTGCTTTTAATATTTTAATTACTTAAATAGTTCAAATCTGTTCTCAGGGTATGGCTTTGAATTATTGCAGGGAGGAAAAAAAACAACTTTAAAGAAACTATACAACTCTCATTTAATGGATAGGCCAACACTAAAGTTTGAAAGAGGAAGAATGTTCAGGAAGACCCTAGAGCAGTGGCTCTCAAACTGTGGGTGGAGACCCCTTGTGGGGGAGGGGGAGGGGGAGATGGGGGTGAGGAGTGACCCTTTCACAGAAGTCTCCTAAGACCATCTGAAAGCACAGATATTTACACATGATTCATAACACCAGCGAAATTACAGTTATGAAGTAGCAACAAAAATGATCTTATAGTCACAGCTCACCATAATGTGAGGCACTGTATTAAAGTGTCACAGCACCAGAAACCTCTGCTCTAAAGATCTTGGTCCTACCTCTCACTATGGCTGTCACTCTAGTAGGGACAAGTCTTTTGGCCTCTTCAAGCATCAGGCTACTTATCTGAAATATAGGTCCACCGAGGCCACAACTTGGCTGCATTTCGGACAGTGGCTGGGCAGCTGCTAGGACTGTGGCATTGGCCTTGGTGTCAGTGTTGTAAAGGTCACTGTCAAAGCAAATTTATCTAACTGTGGTCCAAGGAAAAACTGCATCACTTTCCACCAAGAAGAACTCACAGTGAAATACAGAAGGAAACCCATGCTATCAAATTCCCTTGGGTGCTGCTGAAGGCAAGCTCAGTGGAGAATAAAAACCTACTTGGTGTAACATTTTCCTCACTGTTTAAAAGTATTTGGTTTGATGGCTGAAAGAAAACTGAAAAAGGCATCTCCATATAGACTCTGCGTCCTCCTGAGGTGTCTAGGTCTCATGTACACCCAGGGCTGGGAGAACAAGGCCCTCAGAACAGGCTTCCCTGATGAACCAGAGCCTCTTTCACATGCTTGCAATTAATCTAAGGTGTGCTGTATGTGTCAAAAAGCCAAACACCAGGCCAGTAGATAAAAATGCTTGCTGTCAAATGTGAAGACCTGTGTTTGATGCCCAGGACACACATGGTAGGAAAGAACTGATCCTCTAAAGCTTGTCTTATACACACACCATGGAATACGCATGCACATTTATATGCACCATACAACAAATAAAAATAGGAGAAGAAATTAAAGATAAACAAAAAGCCAGATGCAGGAGCCAAACTATTTAAAGTCTTGTGGAAAAACTGGGCCCTCTTAGAGGAGGAGATAATTGGCTACACAAAGCCTCCTTGCCAGGGTCTCCAGTGAAATGGGAAAGGAGACTAGTTTGGGGTGCAGGCATGGCATGCTACAAAACAGAAACCACTCTGAACACGGTCAATAACTCTGAAGAGCTTACATCTGGGTTGTCTGTTAACAGCCACTCTGTTTTGTACAGAAGTGCTCCACGAAGCCGAACCTGACTCACTCCACCAGACTGGTGTGGCTCTGGGTGACAGCACTGGGATGTGCACAGGCAGCATCCTCATTCAAAGGCCACCCTACGGGAGTGGGAGTGGGAGTTCACCTAGAAGGCCCATAGACTGAGAGCTCAGCAGTGTGAACTGGAGTCTGTGAATCCCCAGCTCACTCTCAAGGAGGGGCCTGGGAGCACACTGGTAAAGCAGCAACCTCCACCAGCCTGAAAAAGCTCTGGACTTGTTCTAGTAGTGAGGGTTACTCTGCCTTCCTTTTGAAGATCTATCTATTCCCTCATGCTAATACAGTCACAGCTCTGAGAATCCTGTAACGAAGAACGTATCTGCCTTGGCATACCCATTTCTAACATGCGACCAGATATGCTTTCACATCTTGCCGAAAAAAGTTCATGTTCATGCTGGTCCCACCAAGGGGATCCCGGCAGCCTTTAACATGACACAGAGAAAATGGACTAGAAACCATGCTCTATTTTTCTTGAATGCTTCAGAAAACCTTGGAAATTAAAAGAGGATTTGCTGGAGTTGGATCAGGGGACATCTTAAGAGTTTTGGATATAGACTTAAGATTTTTCTAAACCTACTTCATTTAGGGTTTTAGAATGCTTCAACCTCCCTACTAGCTCACTGACCAGAGGTAGGAGAAGAAGGTTTATAGGAAAAGGGGGTTGTGGGCCTGTTTAGAAGTAGTTCTTTGGAGGTGATTTTACTCTTTGTTGTCAGGATACCAGCAGTCCAGTTCAATAACAAACACCAAACATGAACCAGTAGCAGTGGCTCAATCCAGTAGAAACCGCAATGGGCACACGTCAGCAGAAGTGGTGAGAATCGGCTGGAATACCCCAAGACGTTCTTTGGTGCATCTGACGACCAGGGAAGGCCAGTGAAGTGTTGCTAGGCGTGGCAATGCAAGAGCATCCTTCCACTGTCTGTGGGGTTCTACTTAAACTCCTTCCAAACATCACCCATCCTCCCACGTGTCTGTCTCAGCAAAACATCCTCTCTCAAGACAGCTTCTAGAAACACAGTACGTGACACAACTGAGTTTCCAAAGAGACCGGAAATGCCCACTTCATTTGGAATTCTCGTTTCATGCCGGCACTTCAGCGCTCCTCACTCCTCCACTACCTGCCATCATCACTGTCTTAACTGGGACTCTAGCGCTGAGATAAGCACCATGACCAAAAGGACCTCTAAGAGCTCAGGGGTTCCTCGGCTTACACTCCCTGATCACAGGGCATCGCTGAGGGAAGTGAGGGCAGGAACCAGGAAGGGACAGGGCACAGAGGAATGAATGCTGCCTACTGGCCTGCTGCCCCGGCTTCCTTGTTCAGCTTCCTTTCTTTCATAGCCCAGGACCTAGGGGTGGTACCACCCACAATGACTGGGGCCCACCCACATCCATCCTTAGTGGTGAAAACTGCCCCACAGACCTGCCTGCAGGCTGATCTGATGGAGAAATTTCTTAGTAGAGGTACCCCTCTTTCCAGATTGCATCAAGTTGACAAAAACTAACCAGAGCAGTCTCTGCATGAACTACTGTGGCCTAGCAGATTAAGGACATAACCCCAGACCTTTGAGTCCTTTCTCCCCCCAGCACCACTCCATAGTGACAGACAGATTGAGTAAAGAATACCCTAGCTCCATATTAATTCTATATTCCACTATTTCCTCTGTCTACAGTAACAATAGTGAGGCTCACAAGAACCACTAACATTTATCCTGCACTGATTAACTACCCAGCATTTCCTAGTCAAGCATTTTAGGTAACTTACTTCATTTAATACCACAAACATCTGCAAAGGCAGAGAGTAGGGGGATGGCTTAGCCTGAAAAGAGCTTGCCTCTCAAGTATGAGAACCTGAGTTTGAACCCCAGAGTCATATAAAAAAGCTAGGCATGATGGCATATGCTTGTAATCTCAGAGCGAGAGACGTCGAGACAGGGTGGAGACAGGCAGATCACTGGGCTCACTGGCCAGCCAGCTTAGCCCACTTAACACAATCCAGGCCAGTGAGAATCCTTGTCTCAAAAACCATGATGGGCAGCACCTAAGAAGTGAGACACACACATACACACACACACACACACACACACACACACACACACACACACATATACATACATGAATTTACATATGTACACACACACACACACACACACACACACCTGACACACACTTGAACTCTTTGAAGGTTGAAATGACGACTTAGTTAAATGCCGGAATAGAGTTATGGAAGTCAACCAAGAACAAACCTAGGTCTAACCCTGTGACATGTGTCATTTTTAAAATCAAACCTTTCACCATATTCCTTGTCAATCAATTTTTGTTTTTTATTTACAATCTCAGAAAGCTCACGTCAGAAGCACCAGCTCATGCACATCTTACTGTTTTGTTTGTTTGTCTTGTTTTTTACTTTTGAAGCTTCACAGATGACAGCAAGATCAGCAGTATTTCCCACATCCCCTCTTTCATGAAATCAGAATCATGACAATAAAGAGAGCTCTTTCTTTTCTTAGTTCTTCTTTTCATCTTTCCTATGAAGCCAGAATCTCTGCTTCATGAATTTGTTTCCCATACTCCTACCATGGTACTGATTCTTTTGTTGATAAAATAAATTGATTTTTCATGCAAAAAAAAAAAAGAAAGAAATGACGACTTAGGATTGTAAAAAGAGACAAATTTTCCAATGGGCACATGCCACCATCTTCAAAATTATTCTATCTAGTGGTCATGGAAATGGATTTACAGAAAGCAATGTTTCTTTAAAATATAAGGGGCCTTCACTCTGAATTCTCTCCATCATAAGTCTATTCCAGAGAAAAAGAAAGTGGAGGCATGGTAGCTTTCTTTTCAACCATCTTAGAATCCAATATCCAATCCTAGAAGTTATCCCCAGCTGTATTCAGACCACTCTTATGTAAGCAAACATGCAGGCAATCTAATCTGTCCAAACATTTTCATTCTGCCCCAGCGTTTTAAATCCTTGGGTTCTGCCAACACATTCTAAAGGACTTTGAAAGGCAATTCCCAGGACTCCTTTTGTGTTGCACGAAAATATAAATGTCAGGATTGGGAATGGTTTATGAGGCCACACTGATATTGCAACATGGACTAGCATGATAATTTGGGTCTGTTCCCAATATGGATTTCTTCTACAGCAGGCAAAAACAATAACAAAAAAATACAATAAAATAAAATGAAGGTCTTAACAGGGAATTTCTAGTTTCATCCCCAACAATCCATTGCACTGCCTTCTGAGTGAACTCCACTGAGATGACTGGGTGTAACTCTATGGCCAAATCCACCTGTGGACTGGTGGTGCCAGTCTCCAGCTCGAAGGAGCCTTATCGTGACACTAGAACTGAGGAAACCCTTCCCCATGTTCAATTCTTTAGAATCCATCAGGACTTCCAGAAACCAAATTGAAAAGGTTGGCATGGGCCCTTCCCTACCAACACGGGCCAATGTTGGGAAGGAAGCACTGTATCTACAGAGACACAAAAGCACCCAGGCCTCTGTAGGTAACTCTACCACTCCACTCCACAAAGGCAGGTCCGTGCTTCATCTACACATCCGACATGCTCTCCTTGGGTCTTCCTGCTTCTTCACTCCCTCCCTTCTCTCTCCTCCCTCTCTTTGTCTCTTCCCTACCCTCCATTCTTATTCCCATTCTCTTTCCCTTCTTCTTCCCTCCCCCTTTCCTGCCTTGCTGTCCCCATCCTAGCAGAGGTAACTGCGCTAGATGCTGAGAAGCCAGTGAAGCCAGTGGGATGCAGCCAGCATGTTCTGATTTGAGGATGAATGGTTTCTGGGTTTGAAGGAAGGGCTCCATTTACCTGGTGCTTATCTATTCCATTTCTTCTCAAACTCCCAGCTAGACCACATTGCTCAGAGTCTCTCATTGATATAGTCATATGACTTGGCTGGGCTGCAGTCAATGGCACATGGGCCACAGCAAGATATGCCACCTGCAGACTTGGCCATTGACACCTCCAAGCAAACCCCATAGGCTTATGTCTTTCTGCACACACAGTCCCAGAGCATAGGAAGCACTGCAGGTCCTAAAGGCTCTAAGAGACAGCAAACCCACGTGGTGGAAGGATTCACTCCATTCACTTAGACGTGAGGGTTGTCTCTTACAGTAATGAGCCTACCACACTAAGCACTCAAGGCATAAGTGTCAAAGACGTGGTCTTGTTTCTCTGGTAAGGCTGCTAAGCTCCTATAACTGTTTCTTTCAGAAACCTCCAAATTTGGGCCAACTGGAGGGTCTCAAACTTGGCTGGATTCGCCACACAGATGGTAGTCATCAGGGAACAGCTTAGTGTTCGGTGTGGTGTGTTCTTTGAAAACAGATCTCTACATGCCAAAGGCAACATGACAAATCAGTGGAAGTGGGTGGGAGGGAGATAAACCACTCAGTGAAGAGTAGTGCCACAAGAAAAATATATCATTTAAGCTCAGGCTTAAATGGGGAGGCACAGGCAGGTGGACCTGGTCTACATAGTGAATTCTAGACCAGTCAAAGAGACACAGTGAGACCCTGCCTTAAAAAGAAAAGAGAAACATAACAATTACATGCACAATGAATAGTAATATAAAAACAAATTTCATGTAAATGAAATTTTAAATGTAGAAGAAAGCAAGGTCTAAAGGTGTAAATAAGGGAAGGGCATTTAATACAAAGTGGAGAGGCGGTTTGGTGATCAGGAGTGTACACTGTGCTTGCAGATTTTTGTTGTCATAAGTAAAGTCCCTTCTGAGCATGCATTTGGACACTCGAGACAACCCGTAACATCGGTAATAAGCCGAAGTCATCCTAAATGCAGAAAGTTGGTCAAAACAGGAAGAGAGGCACCTGAGTAGAACTGAGTAAATGCCACCTGTGAGAAGTAATCTGTAAGCTCGGCAAGGGGGTATACACTTGTAATCCTGGCACTAGGGAGGCTCAGGAAGAAGGGTTGTGAGTTCAAGACTAACCTGAGCTATAGAGTGAGACCCTCTGTATAAATAAATAAATAAATAAATAAATAAATAAATAAATAAATAAATAAAAAGCAGGGAGGGAGCTGTGGCTCCTAAGTGAAGGACTGGTACAGAGGAGATCAGGTCAGGATGTCATCTGCATAGCAATAGGAAAGGAAGTCCATACAAGCAGGTTATCTCAGGCCAGATAGGGCGTGTCCTAGGCAAGCAGGTAAAATGCCTATTTTCCAGGACACATGCACTCTGATCACTACAAAAGACATATCCAGCTCTTTATTTAAGCCCTCTTTGGCTAACTCTACTCAAACTCAATGAGCAAGAACCCTTTTAATAAGAGCCTTGGATTAGGGCATATAGTCCCCTGTAGTTCAGTTAAATATAGTGGCTACTAGGCTATTTTATGAATGAGAAAACCAAAATTCTTCAGAGGTAAGATCACATAAGTCACAGCCTATGAGAAGGACTCATTTGCAAACTCTGTGCTGCCAGCCCTGGTTCAAACCATGTACCCTCCACTGTGTTACCACCACTGCATCACACTCCCAACAACACCTAGCTTCCTGACACACATTCCATCTGGTTCAAACCATGTACCCTCCACTGTGTTACCATCACTGCATCACACTCCCAACAACACCTAGCTTCCTGACACACATTCCATCCCGGAGAGGAATGTGGAGATCAGCTAGTGTGAGTCTCCAGCTCATTACTGGGACAATCATTACTCACAAAGGAGGGCTCATGTGAGAGAAGCCAATAACATCTAGTCTTGGTCCTGTAAAGTGATTTCAAAGGTCCCCATTCCTCGCCTCATCCTTTGGCATGGCTATCATTTCTCTGTTTAAGCTCTAAATATTTAATGCATAATTCAGACAACTAGTGAGAAAGAGTGAACAGCCCACTCAGTAGCCGGTCTAGGAGAGAACATGACTGACAAGTCCATGAGGTGATAATTGAGCTCAGCAAAGCTTGAGAAACCACACAAAACAATTCTAAGTCACACCCATAGACCCACAGGAGCTTGACACAGCAAAAAAAGGAGTGGCAGAAACTATTTGGCAGAAATAGTACTAGGCTTCTCTCATGTCTCCTTGGCCAGTTTTACAGAACCACTCTTGCTAGATCAGAAGAAGGCAGTCCAGCGATGACAGAAGTTTCTGCTAGTCAAGGCATCAAACAGAGGCTTGGCTGGCTCCTGGATCTATCTGCTCTTTACCCTGATACCATAAAAAAAAAAAAAAATGAAATCCAGACCCTTGGGTGCCATCCCTAACTTCCAGGTCTGGCTTCCGTCCCATAGCCTGTGCACCAGCCCAGCCTGGTGGAGACCACCAGAGATACATGTCCAGTCAGAATGCAGAGACTAACTCTCCATGAGGTGCCCAACCCTAATTGATACATTTTCAGTGCAATGTACCACCTATGGCTCAGGAACTATCCCAGAAGAGGGAATGGCGAGATTAAGAGACGGGTCCCAGGATGCCTGCTGTTAGAGAGCCCTTAGGAATGACAGGAAAATGTACCTACAAATAATCAACAATAGGGATACCTGAACAAGACTGGCAAGAAGCAATACCAGTTGATGTGACAGCATAGATAGTGGAAATTCTACAGGGCTGAAGAGCCTGATCAATGGAGGCTGACAGAGGGAGATCAGCTGTCTCCAAGAATGAGCTCGCACAGAGGGTGCACAATTCTAGGTGATCAGCGCTGGGGATGGACCATTGGCTAAAAGCATTTATTGCCAAACCCAACAACCTAAATTCAATGGTAGAAGGAGAGAACTGATTTCACGGTTGTTCTGTGACAGCCACCCATGTGCCAAAGCATGCACACTCACCCCCTCCCCATTCAATGAATAGTATACCTTTATGTTCTAATATCTTTAAAAGTAAGACTTCAAACATTGCATCTGTTTTTTGAAATAGGCTTAAAAGAGATCATTTGAGTCTACTGTGTCAATTTTAACACTCTCATAGGAGGTATATTTATCATTCAGAATAAATAACATACTTGGTACACTATAACTACATGGTGGTCACTCTTGTAACATAGACAAGATTATGATATAGGTATGGTTTGTCTGAGGCTGGAAACATAGCTACTTGGTTCTTGCAAAATACTAAAAATAGAATTTTTTTTCTTATAATAACCGATCAAAATCAGAGTTATCAAGCCTAAGCCTAGACATGTGAGTCCAGCCTAAAACAAAAAGAGATAAAAAAGAAAGCTCAGTCTGACTTCTCAGTCAGCCATACTCAGCGTGCTAAGAAAACCTGTGGTGGCTCGGCAACCACTTCTTAGGCACCAAGAAAGACGTCTAAGGGCTTCTAGAACATCTGTGCTCAAAGCGCCTTTGTATAGAGTAATGCACACACATGCACAGGCACACACACACACACACACACACACACACACTCATACACACTCTAGTGAAATCTTCCACACACTTTGCCATGTGTGCTGAGAAAATGGGACAGGTTTAAATGATGGCTTTTATTTGCTTTGATTGGTGGCAACCAATCTGTGCTGTTTTCTGCCTACCTGACAGAAACCATGGATTCCAACAATGACACTGCGGTGGCAGTGTGACAGCCAACAGAGTTGGTGTCAGTAAAGCCTGGACACCCCTAGCTCAAAACTCTGAAATCCAAGTGGAAAATTCTATACCTGGCCTCTGGGACAGACTGTTGTCAAAACACAAGAGTATTAAAAATATGGTTTAAAAATACCCTCAGGCCAGAAGGTGTAAATGAAACACAAACAACTTTCATGTTTAGACTTGAGTCCCATTCCCAAGATAACTCATTATGAATATGCAAATGTAAAAAGTTTGGGATCCTGGTAACAAGCAGATAAGAGCCACTCAACCAGTGCCAATCTGCTAAAGTGGAGAGAGACTGTTACAGGAGACACAGAGACGGTGTTTAGCTGCATTGGGGAGGCGCTAAGCCTGGAAAGTTGGGAAGTCAAGGATGCCACAATTTCCCTAAGAAACTGTTCCCAAGGGCAGCCTTAGCCTTCCTCACAAAGCAGCAGGAATACATATATTGCAACTGACATTCTCATCCACTGACTGTTTCATTCCAAGGGCTTCCCACGAGGTTCCAGCAGGTGCTAGATGCTGTCCTAACACTTTGGAGACATAGCAAGGAATGGGATGAGATAAAAACTGGCTGCCTTAGTGGAACTACAATTCCAGGTATCAAAGCAGGAAGTGTGACAGAGTGTAAGGCTATTATGGCGGTTCCTTTTAACTACCAACTGGACAGAACATACTATCACCTGGGATCAAAGTCTCAGTGGGGCATTTCTTCTTGAGTGTCTCAACAGATCTGGAAAGACCCAGCTTGAAAATGGGTGGCACCACTCCTGGGTTTAGGGCCCTGGACTGTGTGAGAGTAGAGGGAGCTGGCTGAGTACTAAGTATGTATCCTTTTTCTTTGCTCTTGACTGTGGATATGACAAGACCATCTGTCTCAAGTTCCTCACTGTGACTTCCCCATGGTGATGGACTATACACCTGGAATTGTGAGTTAGAATAAACTCTTTCTCTTCTAAGCTGATTTCTGTAGGGCTCAGAAATAAAATAAGGCCGTGAGAGCATTTGTGGGGGATCTGAATGGTAAGGAGGGAGCTGGCATCAGATTATTGCAAGAAGCAGGAACAGCAAGCATAGGAAGGCCTTGTGAGGGGGTGGGAGAGGGATGGAGTAGGAGGGAGGGAAAGGGTGAGGAAGAGGGAGGGAGAGGGAAAAAGGGAGAGAGAGGGAGGGGGAAGGAAGAGGGAGGGGAGATGGAGAGAGAGGGATGGAGGAAGGGATGGAGGGAGAGGGAGAGGGAGAGGGAGAGGGAGAGGGAGAGGGAGAGGGAGAGGGAGAGGGAGAGGGAGAGGGAGAGGGAGAGGGAGAGGGTAGAGGTAACCCATTCCATGGAAGACTGTTAGTTTGCAAAGGCCTCTCCAGAACCGAATACAAAAACACGTTTTCTTATAGTTCCAGGAGGGAGCTGTGCATGGGCGTGGCACTGGCAAGGCTGTTTCCTTGACCACCTCACCTCAGGCTCGTCTTTCCTCTGTCGTTTCCCTGGAGCTCATCTCCTCTCTGCATGTACCAGTCTCTTCATAAGATCACCGGCCAGGCTGAATTAGTTCCCACCTTAATAAACTCGATTTAAATCTCTCTCTTTTGGTCCTACTTGCATTTACATTTATATTCTGAGAAACTGGAAATTTGGGCTCAAATATATAAAATGGAGGGGTTTATTATAATTTAGTTCTGAACAGAGGTCATGGGAGCAAATAATTGTGGATTGTCTCGGCCATATATCAGGAAGGACAGAACGGGGCTGAAGGAAATGCCAAGTGCCCACTGAGCTGCATGGAGAACACGGAGAGGATGGTATCCTAGATGGGGAGAAAGAGGACAGAAACAGGCCACGTCCAGGACAAGGGGTCAGGGTTGCTGATGGATCGAAGCACAGAGATGAGAAGCAAAGGCAGTTCCTTAGCATTTGGCTTGGAGAGACTGGGAGGATGGTGGGTGGGCTAGACTGACGGTAGCGTGCATATGCACACAACAGAAGTGTGACATCAGCATAGGACACTAGAGTCATCATTTATAAGTGTAAGAGAATGACTTGGCAGTCAGACGGACGGCCAAGATGGAAAGAAAATCAGCCAATGCCTCACGTGAATCTCAGAGTTTTAGGAGTCCAAGACTACAGCGAGTCTGAGGTACAGCACCTCTCTAATGAGTTTAAATTTTTTCTTGGGATAGGTCAGGTTCTAGGAGCTGTTCGGTAATACATGCATGCCAGAGAACGCTGGATGGCTTCCCAAACACAGTATCTTTCATAAAAATAGAACTCTGGGCTGAGCCAGTGGCGTTCCCCTTCTATGACTTCCTTGAAGTTAGGTGTGGCCAGAGGAGGCCAGTATGGCCAGTGGAATGTGGGTAGAAGTATCCTGTGGTGACTCCCAGGAACTTTCTGCTGTGAAGCAGCAGGTCTGAGCGCTGTCCTCACTTCCTGAAAAATCTAACACAAAGGCTGGGCCACTGACTGCATCTGGAGTCTAAGAACCAGGAGCAAATCCCAGGGTAGATGAGTGACACCTGGGGATGTAGCTCAGTGACAGAATGCTAGTGACATTAGCTGGGCATGAACGAGGCCCTGGGTTCAAATCCCGGGATGTCAATCACTCTCACCTGGTGCCCTGGAAATGCCCAAGTCTAAAGCAGCTGGCATCCTAGTACTGGATTATCACCCACTAAGTGTTCCCGTCATGGAGAAATCTGTTTATCTCCTTTAATCCACTTTCTTTGTGGTGGGAGAGTATCCACTGCTTTCACAGTGAACTCAGTCCTAGCTGATGTAATAGGCAAAGGATAATTGGTGAATTGTGGCGAGGGCACTTGCACAATGTTCCCGGCATTTGTTTTAACTTAGTGATAGCTGGTTTCTAACAGATCCAACCCCATGGTCTGAGCGTCATAAAGATTGTACTGGTTTCATAAAATGGAATCATGCTAAGTAGATAAAGAACTAGGCAGAACTGTAGGAGGCCAAAGTGGCAGGATTAGAGGAGGCAGGGGTTCAAAGAGCACTGTGTAGAAAGCACCGCCTACAAGGCAGAGGGGTAGCCATTATCTGGCTGGTCTGGCTGGGAGCTAAAGTTATTACTCAGACTTTTAGGGCTTGTATGAATAATGCTGCGGCATGAAGATGAGCTGCCCAAGTGGGCACCAGCAGCACTTCAGAATATTAGTGGGAGAATAGAGAGCAAAGCAAGGCAGGAGCGCTGGGGCCTTCATGCCAGACCCTGTTCTCACTACAGCAGGACCTGGACCCGAACACACACATAACTGTTAAGAAACAAAAGATACAGACAGACAGACAGACAGACAGACAGACAGACAGAGAGAATGAGAATGAGAATGAATGAATGTCAAAAATGATTTCAAGACCATTGGGGGGGGGGGAGACTCATAGACAAATGGTATTAGGCCAACTGGATGTCATATGCAAATGAATGAAGCTGGGCCCTTACTTCACAGCACATACAGATGGATCTGAGACCAAAATGATATAGAAGCTTTAGCTATAAAAATACTAGAAGAAGATGTATGTTTGCCAGGCACTGGCATAGCCTCACAAGAGACAGCTCTATCTCGGTCCTTTTAGCAAAATCTTGCTGGCATATGCAATAGTGTCTGCATTTGATGGCTGATTATGAGATGGATCCCTGGGTGGGTGCTCACAGTCAGCTATTGGATGGAACACAGGGCCCCCAATGGAGGAGCTAGAGAAAGTACCCAAGGAGCTGAAGGGGTCTGCAACCCTATAGGTGGAACAACAATATGAACTAACCAGTACTCCCAGAGCTCATGCCTCTACCTGCATATGCAGCAGAAGATGGCCTAGTCGGCCATCATTGGGAAGAGAGGCCCCTTGGTCTTGCAAACTTTATGTGCCCCAGTACAGGGGAACACCAGGGGTAACACAGGGAGTGGGTAGGTAGGGGAGAAAGGGGGAGGGTATAGGGGACTTTTGGGATAGTATTTGAAATGTAAATGAAGAAAATACCTAATAAAAAATTGGAAAAAAAAAGATGTATGAATCGTGACCTTGAAGAAGACAGTGGGTTCATAAGTGTAAAACCAAGCACGCAGGCAACAGAAGAAAAGAAAATAACAAACCACCAATCGAAATTTAAAACTTTTGCACTTCAAAGGACACAATCAAGAGAGTGAACAGATAAACTGACAGAAAATATTAGAAAATGGATCTGATAAATATCTAGAGTAGACAAAGAAAGTTACAATTTAACCATAACAAAAAGAAAAACAACCCAACTTTAAAATGAACAAAAGATTCAAATGAGTATTTTCCCTAAAGAGATATGCAAATAGTCAGTAAACATACAAACTTTGTACATCAGGAGACATTAGTGCAAGACAAAATAAAATCCCAACAAGCTATGCCCTACCAATCAGAAAAGAAAGGGGATAAAAAATGTCAACAGGGAGGTGAAGTTGGAGTCTTCCTGGGATGCTGGCACCTGTGAAATGGCGTCGGCCATGGGAAGTAGCGTGGCAGCTCCTCAGAGGAAAAAAATGCGGGGTTGCCATATGATCCAGCTGTTCCCTCCCGGGAATATGCCCAGCACAAGTGAAATATGCGTCCTCACTAAGCTCACACACCGATGTTCATAGAGGCACTGATCCAACTGCCCATAAACAGATGGATAGAGTATATTATAGAATATTATGTAGTGATTAAATAAATGCAGACCTTATACACGCCACGGCATGGAAGACTGTTGGTATATGACAACAAGCTAAATAAAGGAAGCCAGTCACAAACGGCCCTGTACGGAACAATGCTACTTATATGAAATTCCTACCACAGGAAGATTTAAAGAGAAAGGAAGCAGCCAATGGCTTCAGGATACAAGAGGAGCAGTGGCCGGAAAACAAGGTTCTGTTGGGCAGGATTGTAAAGTTATAGAATTAACTCGAGGCAATGATTACACAACACAGTGACTACACTGAAAACCACCAAATAACATACTGTAAAATGGTAAAAACAAAAAACAAAAACCAAAAAAACCCCCAAGGGGTGGAATGTTATCTTGAGGCAAGATGAAAAAAAAATAGGGAAAGCTACAGCAATGTGGGAAGAAAGAAAAGTCGCTCACCCTAGGCTCTGGTTTACAGCTCATGTTGAAGGCAAGTCAGACTTCAATACAACTGGCCAAGAGGCTTTTACCTAACAGGACAATGTTTTTTCCATGAGCTATCTTCAAGAGCTTGCTTGCTTACAGCCAGGATGTTTATGATCTCAGAGTAACAGCCATATCACTCTTCTCTTATATGTGTATATGTTTGTGTGTATGCTCGAGTGCACTTGTGTGCATGTATGTACTCATATGTGTATGCATATGTGCAGAGACAGGAGGACAATCGCAGGCATCATTCCTCAAGGCCTCACCATTCACTTTGGTATTTTGAGATCTCTCTATGAGTGTGTGTGTGTGTGTGTGTTTGTGTGTGTGTGTGTGTGTGTGTTTGAAACAAGGTTTCACTGTGTAACTCTGGTTGTCCTGGAACTCACTATGTAGACCAGGTTGCCCTTGAACTCAACTCACAGAGATCTGCTGGCCTGTACCTCCTAAGTGCTGGGACTGTACATATTTTTGTTTAATTAAGGAGCATTTATTTTGTTACCATGCTTGAGAACTTCACACCTGAGTATCGTTTTTACTTTATTTTCACCCTACACTAATTCCCCTCCAAGTCTTCTGTGCCATTTCTTCTCGATTCATGACCTCTTCTTTAAAAATATGTGTATTTATATTTTTCAAACACAAACATATACACACACAGCAACACTGTATAAATACACCCCTCTGAGCCCATTTAGTGTTGGCAATATGTGTGTGTGTATGTTTTAAGATAACTGCTTGGAGTTATATAACCCATCAGGGTGCTCTCATCCCTAGAGAATATTGTTTCCTCCTCTAGAGGAGGAGTTAGAGCGGGCACTAACTGCCTGTGGCTCTTTACCGAGGGATGGATCCCCATAGGATTATATCCATTATTGCTGGGATGCCAACTGATATTGTCATTGTGCAGGTCTTATTTAGATATCTATATTATATCCAAATTTAAACTTTACTTAGTCTTCCAATGTTTTCTAAGTTAATTCCTTTGAGCAATGTAACTCACAAAGCTAGAGACACACGGCTAGTCAGTGTAAGAAATGTCTAAGCATGATTTGTTCCCTTGAGAGGCCCACAGTCACACTGGGGTACAGACTGCCATCTTCCTACTTGTCTACCAGTGCTTACACACATCTGCTTCTACATCACAGACTCGCTCATGGCGCCTCATTTGTAAGTCCTTTGCTTGGGTTTAATCAAGAATATGGCTTTATCTGAGTGGAGGTCACTGAAGGGGGAAACCTCTCTGGCTACAGGCAGGAGAACAGGGCTGCATTATTCCGAGAGAACAAAACTTACCTTTACATAAAATAAAAATAATAAATCCTTTAAAAGGAAAATCAGAAAGGGCCAAGGAAGAGACAACAGAGCAGGCCTTCAATACTCAACCCCTGCATGTGCTAAAGCAGGGTTTCAGGACTGACTCTTGGGAGGTTCCGGGGCTAAGCACAAAACCCTAAGCCAGACCCTCTAAGAGTAGGCTTGTGTATGCTTCAAGGACTTGGGCCACGCTATCTCAGGGTGAATACTTACTTCATGCCTAATGTATAAATCAGCGGCACCAGTGTGGCCAGATAAGCTGATCCTACCAAGATGATAGTGAAGGACTGCTTTGGCTTTGGGGTTGGGCTGAGGGGTTGAGGGGAAATGGAGCCTAAGTATCTGACCTCAATCAATATAAGCTACTGCACTTCCAGGTAACTGACCTCAATACAAACCCTGGACACCAAGGCTCAGATGCTTCTCTGGCTAAGCATGCATCACGTCTGTGGTCACCTGTCACTCACTGGTGGGGCAATCGGTGTAACTCCACTGCATATGTGGAATCTTGTGTCTGGTTTTGCTTGACTTTACCCCCATGCACTTCTACCCCCTGCCCAATTTTACCTCTCTTTGCAATATATAGACTATAACTACCTGTCTAAAGCCTGTTTCTCCATCTGTGGGCTGAGACGCCACAGGGTTTGTATATCAGATATCCTGCATATCAGATATTTACATTACAATTCATAGCGTAGCAAAATTACAGCTATGAATAAGCAGTGAAATAATTTTATAGGTGAGGTCACCACAACATGAGGAACTGGATTAAAGGGTCGCAGTACTGGGAAGGAAGATTGGGAACCACTGGTCTAAAGGGTTCCCACGTCCTGTGTTTCCTTTGAGTGAAATCATCAAATCTGAGACTCCTGACACATCGAACCCTAATGGGTCAGTGCCATGGTGCATCCATCCGCCCTAACACCTGAAGCCATGGATGGAGCCCAACACAGCAATGGACCACAGTTGAGAAAGATGGGACTTCACATTAAAGCTACACTGCCCCTGCTGTGACTAAAGTATGATATGGAAATCCACCCTCACAGGTCATTGAGGATAAGCTGAGTAGCCAGCCCATGAGGCAGAGGAAATGGACTCTTAATTACAAAGAGTGACCCCAAGAACAAAGGAGACAATGTGGTCTTTTGACTACAGAGCAACACTTGAAGGGAGGGCAATAAGGAACACTCTTGGATGGTGCTGTGTGTGTGTGTGTGTGTGTGTGTGTGTGTGTGTGTGTGTGTGCATATGTACATATGTGTGCCTAAGTGTGGCAGCCAGAGGTCAATGTTGGGTGCTGTCTTCTATCTCTCTCCGTGTTATTTTCAAGCAAGGTCTCTCACCAAACCTGGAGCTTGCTAATTTAGCTAGGCTGGCTTGCCCATGAACTCCTGGGATCTGCTTGTTTGCAACTCCTTACCAGGCTTACAGATACAAACCACAGCAGCCAGCTTTTACATGATTTCTAGGGATCTGCACTTAGATGGACATGGTACCACGGCAGGTACTTGACAGAGTCAGCCATCTCTCCACTTCTTTACGATAGTACTTAACCTGCAGCAGGCACTGGAGCTGACCCCCAGGGTTGTGAGAGCTAAAGAGATGCCCTATGCCTTACTAACTGTGTACTTGGGAGAGCAGCACCTCACCTGGGCAGCACAGTAGAGCTGGTCCTTGTTGGCAGGGGCATGGGAGAACTGGCCCTGCCTCTTGTCTCCTCCCATTTGTCCTCATCACCAGTGGCAGGTGGGAGAGTTGGCCCCCAATGAGGCTATAAGAGCAGGATAGCTGGGCCTGTCCCATGCCTGCTGCTGCACTTAGGAAAGCCAGTTCTGCACCTTACCTGGGTAACAGAGTAGAGCTGACCCCAATGGCAGGAGTGCAGATGAGCCGGCCCTAAGGGTCTGAGCACAGGAGAGCTGACCCTGAAACCTGTCTTCCATGTGGCAGAGTGGGCAAGAGAGAGATGCCCTCTACTACCCTTGTCCTTTGGCAGGCCAGAGAGCTAGCCCTGGAGTCATGACAATAAGCCCTGCACCTCACCTAGGCAGAACAGTAGAGTTGGCCCTGGATATGGAGGTTTTAGATGAGCTGCCCAAGAGAGGGAAAGTGCAGGAGAGCAGCCCTGCCTCTTGTCTGCTGTGCGGTGGCACGGATGAAGGAGAGATGCTCTCCTTCCCTTCCTTATCTCTCACCATCTATGGCAGGCAGAAGAGCTGGGCTCAGGGTCATGAGAGTGGAAGCCATGTCCCTCACCAGCTGCAACACTTGGGAGAGCAGGCCCTGCACCTCACCTGGGCAGCAGGATAGAGTTGGACCTGGTTCAGGGGGGGCAGTTGCTGGTGAACCAGCCTCAAGAGCTGATGGGCTGGCCAAGTCTGATACCTCTCAGGTCCAGATCCAGGGTTTTGAATTGGCCTGCCCCAACATCTACTCCATCAATGATGAACTTCTGGAGTGCATGATGGCCAGTCCTGCAGATCCAAAACTACAGGATCTCCATGACACGGGGTAGTACAAGATATCTGAGAGGAGTCCCAGTGAGGTTCCAGTATTGACAGAGAAGCAGAAGCCAGAGACCTTATTACAACGAACATTTGCAAGCAAAAAAGTGTGGATAGAAGGGTGAACTGTGGGACACACTGTGACACACCACAGCTTCTACAATGAGATTTCTTTTCTCTGTTGTGAGGAGAGGTTGTAAGGTGGAAGGCAGGTACAAGAGGAGGGACAGATGAGTGAGATTGGAGTATCTGGTATGAAATTCATAAAGAATCAATAAAAAGATAAAATAATAATAACAATAATGAAGAGGAGGAGGAGGGGGGAGGAAGAGGAGAAGAAGAAGAAGGAGGAGGAGGAGGAGAAGAATGAGAATTAAATAGTGAAAAACTTGCCTTAATCAGATCTGTGGAGCATTTTCTTGATTAATGACTAATGTAGGAAGTCCCAGCCCATTGTGAGAACCATTCCTGTGCAGGTGGTCAGAAAATAAGAGCTGGCTGTGGGGAGAGAGCCAGTTATATAAAGCAAGTCGGATATCAGAATTCCTCCACAGTCTGCTTCAGTTCCTGCTTTTAGGTTCCCACCTTGAATCCCTGCCCTGACTTCTCTCGATCATGGGCTATGACTTGAAAGTGTAAGATAAAATAAGCCCCCATTTGCCCAAGTTGCTGTGGCTGTAGTGCTTCTAAAAGCAAAAGAAAGCAAACTAGAACATTCACTCCCCGTTGAGAATGACTTTTCAATGACAAAGAATGATGCTACCATACCTCAGGCTCATCTCAGGTACTGAATGTTTATTATGACAACCTCACTAATCTTCCCCCAAACTCAGAGTAGCAGAGAAAGGGAGCTCAGAGGGGCAGAAGACCTTTGGCAGTGCCAGTTAGAAAGTAGCAGTCAGGAGTGGAACCCTCATGTGTCCGTCTCCCATCAGTGATAACCACAGCCCGGAACAGCGCTGAATTCCCTCTTCCCTTGCCTTGTAGTCCCATGGCCCACCCTGGAGGTAGTCTTGAGAAGACAGTCTACCCACATCAAGAACCTGGACTTTGGCTGTAATTGGACATAGCTCCATCTGTCCATCCGCACATAACAGATTGCAGGGGGTCTCTAAGACTCAAACGTGTCCTCTGGTGACTGGTAACGGCCTGATTTGCAATTCATACTTTGATGTGTTAGGCAAAAAGATGAATAGAGCAGAACATTCTGTTCCAGGCTGGCACGAGACTGACGATGTGGTAGCCATTTTATCCATCACGTGACCCTTAACTCTTGAGACATGGAGAAACATCTTCCACCTTTTTAAGAGTTTGCCCTAGGATTCCCATCAGAAAACACTCCTCTGCTTCTCACAGTGTTGAGAGGGCTGGGAAAGAGGTTAAAGGGAAGAGGATAGGGCACGTGCACAATGCCCTGAAGAGGTGCTACACACACGCCTGTGTGTTTACTGCCGTGGCCAAGGCGAGAAGCGTCTTTATTGGAAACACGTATCTGATAGCATCTGGATCCACTTAGAAAGCATATTTATTTCATAACAACATGAGCTCATGATGCCAGGATGATTAATGAGCTTTTATTCTCTGACACTCACTTTGCATAAATCCCTAAGTCGGTTAGTGAGATTAATTACCCGGGATGCGGCCTGTTGGTTACTTTTGAGCAGGGTCCCTTACATGGAATCTACTCTGCCAATAGATAAGGCTAGAGCCTCCCTTGAGGCACCTCCAGAACCAGTAGCACCTGGATCCCCAAAACTAATTTCAAGGGTTTTAGGGAATACATGTATGTTTTCAAACCCCAGGGAAAATGCTGAAAGGATTCTCAGGCTTGGCAAGAAATGAGAAAAGAGAGATTTGGGGCTGGAATTTTAGTGATAATACTGACCATTGTGCTGCCAAACATTTTTAAATACGCAAAGCAATATCAAATATTTTAGCTTCTCTGGAAGCAGTATCTACTGAAACAGGACTATCATTTTCTCTATGGCAAAATTCAGAATTGATGACACACACATGACACACACGTCTTGACCTCTATCCAGGACAGTTTTCAGTCGGCAACATTGTTGCCATGGTAACGCTCATCCTCTGTAAAGCAAGCAGGCTACCTCTTCCTCCTCATTCCAGCAGGTCTTATCCAGAAAGAACAAAGTTTCCTTCCCATTCATGAGGAGAGAGGCTCTAGTCTTTATGAGGCACAGGTCTCTCGGCTGGTCACAGGCAAGTTCACCTCTGGGGCAGCTCCTGTGTTCAGACCTTAGTGTGGAAGGCACCCTACCCAAGGAAGTGCCAAGGATGGACAGTCTGCACCCAATGTGCCTCCTTGGAGACATGCCCCTCTCAATGAGCTGTTCTCTGCAGAAGTGTGGAGCAAGGGAAAAGCAATCAGATCTGTCTGCTTAGCGATAGGCCTCCATGGGCATCACACCGTAGCATCTGAAGCACAAGACCTGGGAGTTATTAAAGGACATATGTGGCCTTTAGTGGTCAGGCGATATTGCTCATGGCAACCATGCCAGACTTACGGTGCCAGGTTATGACATATGTTCAACACCAGGAAAATAAGGACACCAAGGACCTAGGACATCAGTAAAGAGGAGGTAGTACTTAGGATGAATGATATTAAATGGGAAACTTCTGTAGTGAATGGCTGGAGGGAAAAGCCAGAAATACAAGTCTAGAATAGGCAACACATCCCCAAAACACCAGCTTGTACAAAGCCCATAGTTCCCCAAATTCCAAACCAAAACCAAAGAAGCAAAAGTCTCAACGGTAGGATCCACCTACAACCCGGCATCTGCGTTTCACATTTACAAGCTAGCACCTCACACATCACCCTTTGCAACTTTAGAGACCATTATATCATTTCCCTCCCATTCTCTCCTTAGCCAAAGCAGACAACACTGTGGGCCAAATATTTGTGAAACATAGCCCGTGCTGACTACCCATTTCTTCCCTCGACACCCTAATTAGAGTCTGTGGCAACTCCACCTCAACCTCCAGCCACCGTACTGTCTGATGGCAGATGCACAGTGCTCGGACCCAGCGACTCCTGAGCCTCTGAACCCTCCTGCCACATACTGAGAAAGCTCAATTTTATTACACATTGCTTTTTGAGGCAGGGTCTCCCTCTGTATCCCTAGCTGGCTGGGAACTCCAGACTGGCCTCAAACCCACAGGGATTTGCCTGCTTGTACCTCTTGGGTGCTGGGATTACAGGTCATCACACCCAGCTCATAGATCTCCAGGGTTTCCCCTAGCATCCCCTCCCGGTTGAGAGCTCGGGGATCAGAATGGTCAAGTGTTCCATTCAAGGTACAGTAGGCAGTATTCTCCTCTTAGACAGAACTTGCTATTTCTGGAGCCAAACCAGGGACTCAGGCAAGTGTGAGGCTGGGCTGGGAGGCCCTCCTGAGCCCTTTGCACAGAGAAGAATGGTCAAGGGAAGGAGGTCTGCATGAGGATTCAGCACACAGCATCCGAGCTGCAGTGTTAGAAGGAAGTACCACTCAGCTCTGTAACTCATGAGCTTCAGCAACCTAGACGTGACTAGCAGGTCATCACATGCCATTTCCCCTCAAGTTACACACACTTCCTGCTGAGCGGGAAGAATGCACAAGACTGGGAAGGAGTATGTGTGGAGACCGCAGCTTCTAATCCCCAGTGCCAGTTTCCCCAGAACTTCACAAACCAGCCTGCTTGCCTCTTGACTGAGTAGGAATGGTTCTGATCTGATCTCAGGGCATCAAGCAGACTGGCCTGCTCTGCATAGCTGTCGGAACCTCACTGTCCAATCCAAGTGTTGCTCAGGTGTCCCTCTGACGCCTACACTGGCCCTCCAGCCATAGCTTCTGTTCCAGTGCCTGCGGTACCTCTATTCTGTTGGATACCTGGCTTTCCTCTTAGCTCTTATGGTCTTCACTTCTCTGTCTATCTGCCTGCTCTATTCTGCCCATCTCCACCCTCCACCACCACGGCTATTTATTCCAACATGGAGATAACAGCTCTGCCTATCACCAAATAAAGACAGAGAACTCTACATATGCCTTTAATCTATAATCCCAACACTTATGAGGCAGATACAGGAGTATCTAAGCCAGTCTAATCGATGTGAGTTTCAGGCCAGGCAGGGCTACAAAGCAAGACTCTGTCTCAAAACAAAACATAAACACATAAACACACACACAGAGAGGCACGTGCACATGAATGGTGACTATTTTTGACTAGAACAACGGCTTTGCCCTAGACCAACATAATTAATGTAGAATTGGGAGATGAACTTCAATCATTTTGAAAGATGCCAGGGAATGGATTCCGATGTGTCATCACAGTTAGAAAACTCTAGTAATTCAGAATGGGGGTAAAGAATGGGAGAGAACAAAGTTCCCTTCTGCCACAAAATACGAGGGCAAATGAAAGGCATATGGAAAGAGCAACCCTTTAATTATCAAAAAAACAAGGAACAATTCATTAAAAGGACACAAATGGCCGGAAAACACGCAGAGAAGCGCTAAAAAGAAGTCAGCCAGTAACTTCCAATAGCAAGGAAGGAAGAACACTTAGTTATTTCTGACTGATGCAAATAGAGTAGATTTCCCCCCGTACTGCATTCTGTCTCTGTTTAAGGACAAACAAAGATACACATAAATAAAACAATCACAACCTTTAAAGGAAGAATTGTATAAGGTTGTTGGTGGAAGTGATCTGAGGGCAGAAGGGGCTTTCTATCCTGTAATCAAAGACCCGGATTATTTTACATGAAACATGTTCTGTTTGGATTGAATCACCTCAGCCAGCAAATTCTTGTGTCCTAAAAGGGAAATAAATGGACATTCTTTGGAGGATGGTGGTGGAGCAAGCAGACCCCCCGGGCCATGAATTCAGGAGCTGGGAGTTGGTTCCTGGGGAAGATGTTTATCAAAGATGCTTTGATCTCCACTTAGAACGCGCCAGCACAATCCATTTACTTTATTATCGTGCTTGTAAGTTCTTAATTTGGTACTTAATCGAGTTCTTTTGTGTACCAGCTCCCTGCCAGACGTTACACGAAGAGTTTAAAACAAGAAAAAGAACACATAATGTTATTGGAACTCTTTATTTTTGCCCTAGTGTGTGCTTAGAGACTTTTGGGACAGGAGAAAAACGAGTGATAGGTATTTAACAGCTGAGCTCCACTTACCTGTGGGCTGAGGGGTTTAGTATAGCGAGTGGAAAAAGACTTCAGCAAATACAGCCTGACCACTCCAATCAACAGGTACTCAACTATCCTAAGATCCCTGCTATCTCAGGACAGCTCTGAAAGTCCCAACAGTAAGGATAGCTTAGGGAGAGGGAAAACTCTAGTTTCCAGAACTCTCAAGGCAGGCCTGGCAAATGATTGAGATCCTGGAGGGGTTCTTACAGTGGCACCCATAACCAGCAGGACTTGTAGATGACCACAGACATTCTAAGTAGCATTCCCTTCATGCACACTTTTTAAATTGCACTGCACATGACCTATAAGTTTCCCCAAGCAGAAGTGAACTGCCCAGAACAACAAAGGAGGCGGTGGCCCCAGAGGTCTTCCTTTCTCCCCAGCCACCCTCTGAAGAGGGCAGAACAAATATGCCAGGAATACAAAGCATCTAGTTCTTCCGCTTGCTCCTGTCTCCCAACCAAGCATTTTGAAAGTAAACACTAGACTATGACCTATGGCTTAAAGCTTCAAAATATGGCAAAATGTTTAGAACAGACTCATAAACAGCCACCCATGCCTCTAATTGCTCCTCTTCAGACTAGTCTCCTCTGTGCCTCTCATCCCTGCTGTCTCACTCAGACTCATCAAAGTCCAGAGCAAAAGCAAAAAGCACTAGGCCAGTACATCAGGGAAACAGAAGCAATAGCTTCCAAACTGAAGGTCAAGAGAGGATTAAAGAACACGATTCAATGTAATGGCACAGGCCACCCGACTTATTTCTAGTACATGAGGCCTGTCTGTCTTCATTTGCTTCTGGAGAGCTTGTAAAGCTGTCTCTCTAATCTGTGTATTTCAGGTTTTGTTTTAGTTTGAGGATCTAGGAAGACAATGTGCAATGGAGAAAGAACACATCGATTCTTGGGAATCTAAAACTTTTGCACAATGAGCAGCAGCATCTATGAAGGAGGTGGGAGGGTTTTCAGAGCATCTGAGTCCCTCCACCAGATGTGGGGCCCCATAGCTTTCCTGCCTCCCCTTTAATCTGATCTGGGTATTAGTCCTGCAGAGTTAGGATCCGGGCACCAGCACAGGGAGAATCCGAGGTCCACAGCACTTAAATACGCGTCTAAGGTAAAGCCTGAGCACGAGAAGACTCTGTGGGTTTTTTGAGTTTTTTACTTGTGCTCTTCCAGAGAGTCAGATAGAAACTATGGAGGAGGAATGTCCTCAATTGCCTGGATGTAAGGATTGGGCTGAGTCTCTACACTTTCTCAACACAGGAACTCCACCCTAGGGCGTTGCTGATGGGCTGAGCAATTTACCTGTTGATGACATAGAGGGTCCCTGAGAAACCTCAGTCAAAAAAATGATCTCAACTGCAATCCACTTGCAGAGCCTCCTGGGGTCTCATTCAGAGACCTTGTCCTAAGGAAGTACACCAACAATCAGGGTTGGTAATGAAGACAGGAAAGGCAGAGCTGGGTACTTTCCTGAAGAGGGACCCTCGGCTGAGGGTTCTGAGCAGCCATAAAGCTCCAGAAAAGGAGGAAAATATTCAGGGGAGCCTTTGATAGAAGAAATGAAGTCTCATCATATTAAACAGAGAGAGGAAGAGAAGGAGGGAGGGAGGGAGGGAGGGAGAGAGAGAGAATGAATATACATACATGTGTGGCTTTTATGGCATACACAGCTGATTCCCTGGGCAAGTAATAATCCTTGTGCTATTGAATATTGCAGAAGAACAGAGTTGCTAATTAACAGAGAAGAACAAAGAGCACTAAAGATTCATAGTTAAAACTGGCTAAAAGTTGATAATTATGAAGCAGAGTAGGAACATGGAAAGGTTAGGCATAGATCAGTAGGAGTAGAATGGAGTCTGTGGCCAAGTGCTTTGGGACAAAGGTGCCAAGATTATTCAAAGGGAAAGAATATTCTCTTAACATATGATGCTGAGACAATTGAGCAGCTACATGCGTTTGGGTCCTTACCTCATGCCACATATGAAAGCGAACTCAACATAATCAAAGACATAAATTTAAGCATTGAAACTGTAAAATTCTTGGAAGAAAACATAGGGTAAATCTTTACAGCCTGGGACTTGGCAGTGGGATGTGAGACCAGGACTTCAAAAGCATAGGCAACAAAAGAGAAATGAACTGGCTATCATGATAATCAATACTGCCAAAGGACATTATCAACAAAGTGAAAAGACCGTAGAGGGGATGTTTGAAAGTCCTATAAGGGTCAAATAATCAGAATATCATTCCAGATTAATGATGACCACATTCATGATGGCAATGTCCTAACTCCTTTTCCCGTCGCTGTAAAAAAGTTCCTGACAGAGGGCCTTACAGAAAGGGTCTGTTCTGGCTCACAGTCTGAGGATACAGTACATCCTGCCATGGAAGGCACGAGGGCAGGAGCATCAAACAGCTGCCTGCATTGTGTCTTGCAGTTAGGAAGCAGAGAGAGATAAACGCTAGGGCTCAACCCACTTCTTTCTTTTATTGAGTTTGGAGCCCAGCCCACACTGGCACCAACCACATTTGAAGTGGGAAGTGGGTCTTCTCTCCACTATGAACTCAATCTAGAAAGCCCCTTGCACACACATATTTGGAAGGTTGTCTCCCAGGTAAATCCAGATCCTGTCAAAATGACAATATTAACTATCATAGTAGTCCCTAATGGTGATATTGTCAGGTAGATGGTAGTAGAACAACCTTTAATCCCAGTACTTGGGAGAAAGAGGCAGATGGATCTCTGTGAGTTAGGGGCCAGCTGGTCTACGGAGTGAGTTCTAGGTGAACCAGGGCTACACAGAGAAACCCTGTTCACCCCCAAAAAATGCCTAGTGATAGCTTTTGTAAGGTTCACACATTGGCAAAATCCTCAGAGTATCCCTATTAGTAAGCAACACAGAAGTCCAAATGGGCCAATGATTTGAACAGACATCTCTGCAATAAGATAAACCAATGGCCAACAAACACATGAAAAGACATACTTTCAAGCAATGCCAATCCAAATGATATTGACATTCCCCTACATACCCACTAGGGTAGCTATATGTTTTTTAATCCTTTGCTCATATATGACATTCTGACTTCAGCCTCCCCTCCCTCCCCCTACAATATATTCTTTTAAGAAGCCCATGCTTATAATCCCCAAACTTCTGGATTATTAGCAGGAGAATCAGTAGTAGAAGATCAGCCTGATCCATATAGCAAGACCCCACTGAAAAAAGGAGAGTAGGAAGGAGAGGAAGAAAAGAGAGGGCACAAAGTAGGGAAGAAATTTATTAATTTTATGTCATATGAGCTTCAACTCCTTAAAAAAAAAAGCTATACGTGTGCCCAGCGACATGTATCCAGAGATACATGTCCCAATGATACATGTCCAGTGACAAAGATGCATGACAGCAGAAGAGGACATGGTACATGGCCAAGTGAGAAGAAAGACCAGGTCCTATTGCAGTCACATTTTATAGGTCACCTCACTGAATCCTCACCAGACCCCTGATGTCACTATTATCAACTATACTGCTGGGGGGGGGGGAGTCTCAGAGCTATTAAGAACCTACTCACAGCTAATAAATGACAGAGGTTGGGACAAGCTTGCTCCAAAGTAACAGCAACTTAAGATCATTGCTTACAGGAACACGATATTTTCCGATGCACTGAAAACTAGCCCCTTGGTTTTACAGCACTTTTACAATGTGATAACACATAAAAACCTGTGATAAAGTTTTATGTGGACGAAGCCAGGGACGCTGAGCCCTGGCCTGGTCTGTGGATAATACAGGGCAGGTGCTACACAGATTTACACAGGCTGCCTGGAGCAGCCTTGGGCCATAACTGCTCTTCTGGTCCCAAGGCAAATACTGAGACAGACCTGGCAAAAGCCTGAGTCTTGCCCTAGGGGTACAAACTAACAGGGACAATTGGCTTCAGGAAGGCTTCAGAGGTGACCCAATCCAAGTGAGTTCAGACACGTCTACTACCAGATGGGTCTGAATCACCTGGAGGCTTGTTAAACGCAGATTCCTGGGTCCCACTCCAGACCCTAGGGGAGGAGGGCCCAGTAATGAGAATTTTTAAAGGTTCCCTGAGGAGATAAGCCCTTATGTACTGTTTGTGGGAATGTAAAATGGTACAGACATGTTGGGAATTTTCCTCAAAAAATTAAACACAGAGTTACCAGATGACGCAGCCATTCTACTTTTGGGTGTCTACTCAGGAGAAATGAAAACAACGTGTCCTCACAAAGACATGCGGGTGGATATTCTTAGCAGGTTTATTCATTGTTTGCAAAGTGCATCATGTGGATCAACACCAAAGTTATGAATGAATAGACAAATGTGTATATTTCTACAATGGAAAATCAGAATGAACTGTAGACACGCTCCATGAACCGAATTATACTAAAGAAGCCAAATGCAAAAGATCTGTACTGATGGACTGTACTTATATAAAATGTCCAGAGGATGTAACTCTATAGAAAGAGCATATGTTTTACTTGTCACCTTGGAGCCAGGAACAGGAGATGCTCAAGAGTACACAAGGACCTTGACTAACATAATCATTACGTTCTAAAACTCATCTCATCTATGGTGAAGGGTGCTCCAGACTTGACTTTAAAAAAAAATCCCTGAATTGTATACTTGAAATGTATACTTTTATGAGGTCTAAATTATACCTCAGAGTTGTCAGTATGTTTTTTTAAGTCCCTCCAACTTGCTAAGATCTAGAAGATACCTAGGAAACAGACAGGACATGTCTATCAGGGAGTTCCTTGATGGGATTCATTAAGCCAGGAAGGTCCATCCTAAATATAGGCAATACCTTCCATAGCTTTAGGTTCTGGTCTGAAGAAAAGAGAGAAAGGAAGACTGCTAGTGTGACCAGCTCCCCGCAAGTTCCTGCCACTGTGACCTTCCCACTGGGATGGCTTGGAACTCTCTGAACTGAGTCAGAACAAACCCTTCCTTTGTTAAGTTGCTTTTGTCTGGTAGCAGAGGTCTCAGCCATGAGGACAGTAACTATTGCCTGTCCCAGCAGATTTGAGAATGAATAAATTCCAGTGTGCATATCTGATGTGGAGGGAACCGCAGCCCAGAGAAGGAAGTGATTCACTCGGTGTTAGAGAGTGTATTTACAGAGCCAGAAGACCATGGATCTAAATCCATGGAAAACATAGTTCTGAGGAGTGGGTGGCCCTCAGAAATCAAAGAGGATCGGCCACCAGTCCCAAGGAATGAATCCCTATCCGTCCCCCTTTTCCTGGAAATAGCAGGAAGTTGTCTTGTTTTGCTTGAGTGATCCAGGAAAGGGCTGAGGAAGCTGCTGTAGGGTGGTGAAGGAACTAGGGACCTTGGATTCTCAAGGAGGCATGTGGCCCTGACAGTCCATGGTGGCTCTGGATCGGTCACCTCACCGTAGTCTCATCTTGTTGATTGGTCTATAAAAGCAGCAATAACACCAGGCTCCTGGGGTCACAGCAGAACCAGGAAGGAAGACATTAAATAACCAGGCAAGAGATGATTCCAGAAGATCTCCTCACTGACTAATGTAAACCCTCAACCACCCAGTTCTATCTGTTTATCTATCTGTTATCCCAAAAGCATATGTCCCTTCCTGTCTATGAGGCCCTCATTTTCCCTGACTCACACATAGCTTGTTTGCCCACGCCAATGGGTCCCCACCTCCACCTGATGTAAGTTCCAAGGTGCCATAAAACTCGGGAAAGGTGGGAACAGGATTGTACTTGTTGCAAATATAGAAGCCTCGGAATAAGAATATATGTTTAAAAATAACAACCTTCCAAGTAGCCACCAATGCATCAAATCCTGGATTGGGTGTGGTGTTATTACAAGACCAAGAGAATGTAAAACATCCTATAATATAGTTTAGCTAGAAATCATTGCCAAGGGAAAGAAATCTGTCTTCTATCTAAGAGGAATGTTTGATAATTGTTTGGGCCTTGGATAAACTCAGGCTATACATTTTAGGCCAGGCATTTACATTAGGAACTAATCACAAAAACCCCATGTGAATATAGACATGGTGGGGCAAGAAGCACAGGCTATAAGAATAGTCAAAGTGGCTTCTATAGTCAGTGTAGCAGCCTGTGCTTGGTTGGTGTTCATTTAGATGAAGATGTGGATATGGCCACTGAACTGAAGCTGAGTGGATTCTCAGCCGTCTGATGTCAGAAGGCATGGGTGAAAAGGGACCATCCAACCCAGCATGCTCAGGCCTTACCTTGCTTACTCTGTTAGATGCAAGAGCAATCTGACTTCTGAAGGGACTCTGTGTATGTTATTCACAGTTACTGAGCTCAAGGGTGATAACCATTAGGTGGTCCCCATAAAAGGTCACTTGGAACTGAAAAGAAGACAGAAGAAACAGAAGCTTGACTCACAAACCTGAGCAGACTTAGGCGCCGGGAAGGAAAGCTAGGCTTAAGAGAGAGAGGCGATAAAGACAAGAGGGATACCTACAGGGAGAAGGCAGGTGGTGAAACTACTGTGGCTAGGAAAACATAGAGATCCCTGTCCACCAAAGAATACAAAGATGGGCAAACAAACATGGGAGGCCAGAACAACAAAGACAGCAAGCAGCACATGTGTTCCAAGTACCCCAGCCCTAGATTCCTGGTGGCCCCGGGACCCCCCAGGCAGCAACTCCCCAGGCCTGCAATGCAAGCTTAGATTATTTTTTCCTCTTTTGGTTAAATATGCTTCCTTCTTTTCCCCAAAGCCCTAAGAAATGGTCAACTAAAGAAACGTAAGATGCTTCAGCTCACAGAAGCAAAGGGGGGTGGGTGGGGGAGGAGAAAGAAAAACAGGAGGTATCTATGAAGAAAAAGGTTTCGCCATCATCAATCTTGATGACAAGTGAGCGAAAGAGCCGTAATAAAGTCTAAGTTATAAACTCAGTGCCCACACCACACAAAAGCATCTGGCCTCCCAGATCCCCAGCCCCTCAGCCCCTGGAAGAATAGGAGGTACCAGGAGGGATAGGGATTAGGCTCACAATGGAAAAACAGAGCTACAAGGCCCACTTTATACAGCCAGACCATGGTGTGTCCCCAGGCCCCTCTCTAAATAAGCAATAAGTTTATGGTCTGGAGAAAGAGAAGAGGGGCCGCAGAGCAGGAAGCAGGCACAGGGGAGGGAGAGGGGCACTTGGGAAGCCAGCCCAATGTTCACCCTTCCAGGCAGGAGATTGCTCTTATGGAGAAAGTGAACAGCCTCAGGAGAAAGGAATCTACCTAATCTGACATACGTGTGTTTGTGTGCGTGAATGTGTGTGTGTGTGTGTGTGTGTGTGTGTGTGTGTGTGTGTGTGTGTGTGTTGTGTGTTGTGTGTCCAACAAATCAGCACAGTTCAAGATCTGTTCTCACCAGCCAAGGACTCCACCTATGCATGCAGAAGTTTCCATTTGGCTTCTACTGCCCTGCTGTCCAATGTAGATAATCACCAAGAGATGACAGGCATTTGGGGAGAGTCTGTGACATGAAATATGGAATCAAACCTAACCAAAATCAAATCAAATTGAGGGCTAAAAGATAGCTCAATAGGTAAACTGTTGGCTGCTTAAGCATGGGCCCTGCATTTGGAGTCCCCAGTCCTCACTGGAAAAGCATGTCACAATGGAGCAAGCCTGCAATTCCAACCCTGGGAGATGGAGGAAGGCCAATCTCTAGAGCTCCTGAGCCAACCAGCCTAGCCTACTCAGTGAGTTCCAGGCCAGATACCCTGTCTCAAAAAAGAACAGTGCCTGAGAAACATAAAGTTATCCTCTGGACTCCATGCTTAACCATACACACAGAGACACAGAGAGAGAGACACACATGAACACATACACAGAAAGAAGAAACACAGTGTGCGAATGATAGACTATTTTACGTGTTTGAGCGCACTTGGAAAAATGTGTTACCATGATTAAATTTTCTATGTCAATGTGAAGGGTCACAGGGTACTCAAATATTTGTTCAATCATTCTAGGCTTGTCTTTGAGGCTGTTTCTGGAAGACATTAAGATGAGAATGGGTTTGCTGAAGAGAACCCATTGCACTGCCCTAACCCAGAGTTGGCAGGCCTCATCCAATCAGCTAAAGGCTGGAACAGAACAAAGGCCTCCTGCTGACAGCTGAGTTGGTATCTTGGTCTCTTCCTGCCCCCAGATTCCAGCTCACCCATCAGCTCTTCGGGCTCTCCAGCTTATAGGCTTTTAGACCAACACCACACATTCTCCCCGACATGTACTGGAAAGACACCATTAGCTTAACTGGTCTCCAGCTTTCCTGTTCAGATCCAGAGACCCCGTTAGTCTCCAGAATCACACGAGCCTAGACCTGCTAATAAATCTCTTTACCCATATACATACATCATTGGTCCTATTTCTCTGGAGAACCTGACCAAAACATTTTTTGTTTTTTTTTGTTTGTTTTTTTGTTTTGTTTTCTTTTGTTTTGTTTTTTTTGAGACAGGGTTTCTCTGTGTAGGCCTGGTTGTCCTGGAACTCACTCTGTAGACCAGGCTGGCCTCGAACTCAGAAATCCACCTGCCTCTGCCTCCCGAGTGCTAGGATTAAAGGCGTGAGCCACCTCCACCTGGCTGACCAAAACATTTTTAAAAAATTATTTTAAAAAGCCATGTAATAACATACAAAAGAGCTGTAGTAAGTGGGATTTTCATAATCATAATAATGTAAACAACGATTCTTTAAAAGTTTAGCTATATTGGAGCTGGAGCAATGGCTCAGAGGCTAAGAGCACTGGCTGCTCTTCCAGAGGACTAGAGTTTCGTTCTCAGCAGCCATAGGGAAACCCACAACCAACTGTAACTGGGGTCTGAGGGAATCCAATGCCATCCTCTGGTCTCTGCAGGAGCTGCACACACACTGCACACACACTGCACACACACTGCACACACACTGCACACACACTGCACACACACACACATGTGCAGGAAAAAAAAACACCCATACAGATAAAATGAAAAAACCACACAAAACCCTAAAGTTCAGCTAAGATAAGAAAAGGGTAGGGGGGCTGGGATTTGGGGGTGCCACAGTTACACTTGAAGAAAGCAAATGGGGAAGTCACATTGTCTAGAAACACTGAGACAAATGACAAGAAGAAAAAGCCCAGTGGTTCTGGGGGACAATACAGAATTGAGGAGGAATGCCATTGTCCTTGGGAGCTGTTTTATATGATTTGTTTTCATATCATGCATGTGTCTGTAAGTAAAATTTAGGAAAGGAAGGCAGGTTCTTGAGACACTAATGGTACACTAATACATGAAGACAGGTAAAGGTAGAACTGAGGAGTGGCAGCAATCGGACCTATCACCTTTTGCAAGGTCACTTATCTGTAACCAATGACTCTGTATGGTGTTAAGTGTTAGTGAGTTATAAGCAAAATATAAAGGTTATAAATTTATATAGCATCACCAAGCTAGTCGCTTACGTAATGTTTGAAAGGAAGCAGTGGTGAATGGTGTATCTGCGCCCTTTCCAAGAACTGAAGTTGGTAATAAACCTCATGACAAGGTTTGCTTCCTCTTGGCAGCAAAAGGCTGTTTATCACTATAAACAAGACTATATTTAATATATGCATGCACATATTTGTGTGCATTTTTGGAGACCAAAAGGGAACCTTGGGTCTTTTTCATCTCTTTTGAAGCACGGTCTACTACTAGCTTGAAACTCATCAAATTGACTAGGCTGCCTGGCCACCAAAGCCCCAAGGATCGCCTTCTCTCTGCCTCTCTAGTGTCGGGGTGAGTGCTCACCATCACAGCCCCACCTCCATTACTGGCTCTCCATCATCACACTGCTCTCCATCACTTTACCTGGCTGCTGGAGATCGGACTTAGGTCCTCATGCTTACAGACTGAGATATTCCCTCGGCACATTAGCCAGTTTTTAAAAAAGGCAAGATATCCACGGAGAATTGTGGAGGTTGCAGAGAGATCTCAGGAGAACAAATGAGGGGCAGGATTCCAATGGCATGCACATGAAAGCTTGGGATGTTTCCAATGACAGCAGCTCTTGGGGACTCAAAAGATATTTTATTGCTTGGCCACAAACACAGAACTCACTCTAGCTATTTAAGAGGTAAATATATTTAAAAGGTATGAAGCCATTCATAAGGAGCAACTCAGCTAGAAAGGGAAAACACATCACCTTAGAAACAGGGTAGGATTGTAGACCTGGGACTGTCACCAGCTATCACCAGTACTCCACAGGGTACTAAATCACTAGTACTCTACTCCACAGGGCACTAAATCACCAGTACTCCACAGGGTACTAAATCACCAATACTCCACAGGGTACTAAGGCACTACAGTACCATGCAGACTTTCTAGTACTCTCTTCCATATTCCATTGACCATGGGAAATAAAGAACTGCTATGTCTTCTAGGGTTGGGTGCAAATCTGTTTCAAGGAAAGCTGGGTGAGCGTCTTGGTTTCCCACTGTGTACAGTAAAGATCCTATCTGCAAGGGTTTTCAGTTGCTACTTCGTCATAGATCCCCAGGACAAGAGGGACTCACACTTACCAAATGAAGCAGTCTGGGCATCGGGATGCTTCCTTTTCAGTGGGGTTAAAGTAGCAGTACAAGAATGTCCCCATTGTCTTATGTCTCGACACTGTTTATGGCTGTCACTTATCAGCTGTGTTCAAACTTATGACGTTGAGATCTGATGCTATCACCCACCAAGTTCACTCTCAAGAAACTTGCAACTACTAAGATCCAAAGAAAGTAGTTGTGTTCTGCTTTGTTTTGTTTTGTTTTTGTTTTTAATTAAATCCCATGTTTTAAGTAAGCCTATGAATTTGCCTTGGGTCACATTCATACCTGTCCTTGGCCCTATGGCATTGCCACCCATAAGCTGCGCATACCTGGAGCTACAGAGCATGTTATATATATTGTACATATTTACCTAAATATGAAAACAAGGAAGTCTATTTCTCCAGAAAGCTGTTTTCCCAAGATTTTAGGTAGTGTGTTCAGCCTCTACCACAGAAATCATTTATTTAAGACACGGGAGGCATCTGTATTTCTGCCATACTTAGCGTCTGGCACCTTCTATCACTTGGGATAGAAGAGCTGCTCCAACTCCAGCAGTAAGCATTTGACACAGGTGTGCTCAACCTCCTGACATCTGCCCCGGGGTTTTGGTCATCACCTCCTGGGTGGCAAGGGTTCATTTTTGTTTCAAAAATGTACAAGACCATATTCCAGAAAGTCATGTTTGTCTCATAAAAGGCTACTTTGAACATTTTTAATCTCATGTTAAGTTCTCTACCTGAGGGCTTTTTCTAAGAATATACTTTTTATTTTACCACAGGAAATCAGATTGTTTTTTAGATAATGTCTGGAACTGCTTTGGATATAAAACATCTAAATTTAAAAATGTCCTCATGCATATCAGAGAAGAATGTAAGAACATTCATATTATCCCATAATGCCTATTACAGATAGAGCTATGGGGGACAGTCTCGATCTGTAGGCTTTTATAAAAACACTGTGGGATAATAAACAGATTATACTCAAATTTTCTTGGATGCTAGTACTGCTTTCTAAATATTAAAAACACTAACCCATGGCTCTGTAAAATAATGAACTTTCTTCTGTCGACTTCTGTAAATCTATTTTCAGCCATCATAGGCCATATGTGCACTTTGCTTTTTCTTTTTCTTTCTTCTTCTCTTCTTAACCCACTCCTGCTCTTTTCCTTTTTTTTTTTCTATTTGTGCTTTTTTTTTTCTTTTTCCAAGATAGAGTCTCATGTAGCATAGGTTAGCCTCAAACTTTCTGTGCAGCCAGAGGTGACCTTGAACTCCTGATCCTCCTATGTCATCTCTCCAAGTGCTGGGGTTTTGAGCATCAGCCTCCACACATCTGGTTTTACGAGATCCCGAGGATCAAACTCAGGGCTCCGTGCATGCTAGGCAGGCACCCCAGTAACTAAGCCACATCCCCAGTCCACTTTCTATTATAAAATACTTTGTTTTCCCCTGTTGTATTTTGAAGGCAGTGGATATTTATGAATTTGTCTTTAACTCAAATACATTTTCAAACAGAAGTATTGGGAATAAGAAAATGGCTCTGCGGGTGAGAGCACTTGCCGTAGAAGTGTAAGGACATGACTTCAATCCCCAACACCCATGTAAGAAGCTGGATGTGGCTAGGTGCATGCCTGTGATTTCAGTGCTGTGTGCAGCAGAACCTGGAGGATCATGGGGGCTTGTTGACTGCCAGTCAAGCCAAAGTAGCAAGCTCTAAGTTCAGTGAGAGGCGCTGCTTCAAGGAAACATGATAGAGAAGGACGCTTGGTGTCTTCCTCTGGCCTCTGTATACATACAACACACATACACACACACACACACACACACACACACACACACACACACATTCATGCATACAGCATACGAGTTGAGAAAGGAAGAAATCAACGAGCAGGAGGAAGAGGAAGGATCCTTCACAGATCTGCTCAGCTTTGCAACGGGCTCTGGAAACCGGAAGTGATTTAGATAGACTAAAAGGACTGGGCGACTCCTGCGCAGTCAATACTTGAACCAGTTCTGGGTGATGCAATTGCTTGAAGTAAGAAAGCTATAAAGTCTGGCAGTGAAAGCAAGCGAGTGTCCACTGCAGGCCTGTGTGATCCACACCAAGAGTGGGAGAGCAAGCGAATGCTCACTGCGGGCCTATGTGGATTCACTCGGGAGAGTGGAAAGCAAGCGAATGCTCACTGCGGGCCTATGTGGATCCACGTGGAGAAGTGGCACTTAGATGTTGCATTACTTTTCTTGTTGTGACAAAAGGCCTGCCAAGAAGCTGCTTAAAGAGGAAGGGTTTGCTCCCCACACTCAGGCCCTGCAAGGAGTCACAGCCATGCAATCTCTAGGTGAGTGTGTGCCATGTCCCTTACCCTGGGCTGCCCTTCCATGCCCTGGCCCAGCCAGCAGCCACATTCAAATGCTTTCTTGATGAGTCTGCTCAGTTCCTTGTCCAGAGTCATCATTCTCATCCCAGACTTTTCCAGAAACTAAATTTGTGCCCATGGTCAACCCCCACTAAATTTAAATCACACTGGTCTCACTGATCAAAAATCAACACTGAGTCTCCAAGGGACTCACCTAAAATCTCTTCTTCTGTGATCTTGAAATTTACCAAGTTTGGAGAACCAGGAAAAGAAAACCATACTTCCACTCAACATAGACAGGCTAGAACCTCATATCAGACACCCCATCAATCAACAAAATCCACATGCCAGCTCCCATCACAACACAAATACATGGAAGACCAAGACAATATGTTCTCCCAAAGACCACTTGTCCTATAGAAATATTCTCCAGTGATAATTATGGAGGAAAACCCTAGGCACAGAATTTAAAAGAACCATTTTAAACCTAATCAAAGAATTCAAGGAGTTTAAGGAAGTCACACATTAACATCTGTATAGTTGAAAGATGACAGGAATAAGTTCCTGATTAAAGTCATAGAAAACACAGATAGCTGCATACAATTATGAACAGTTCAGGGAAAAAGTTCGTCCAACAGAGGGAAATTTCCCTTACCCCATTTTACTGATAGGAATGCTAAGGCCTCCATCCTGAAGCCAACAGACTGAAGAGTGGACACTTTAATGATTATCTCACATGGCACCATGCAAAAGGACAGTATACATGGTCACAATGGATCGAGATAAACTAGAACCTTTGCTATCAAACAACTTTAGAGTCATCACTCAAAATCAAATTCCTGGAGGTAATAAACCAATCTTTAACTACTGAATGAGCCTCACTTATATATGCGAATACTTTTGAAATGGCATGCAGATAATCTGAAAATTTCCTAACGCTCTGGGAAGGTAACTCCCTTCAACAAATTGTATCCCAAACCACTGCAGGCACTGACTTCCTATAAATCAAATTGAACCATATTTATTCAAGGACTTTGCTAGGGTGAATATACAGTAAATATTTAATAAATGAAAACTCACTGTTGCAATCCTTATAGTCATTCAATAATTTATCTGTTTTGGAAATTTGGATTTATAGTCAGACTCTTGACATTCCTCAGGCATACATCCGGAACCTTCTCAAATTCCCGGATTCACAAATACAAAAAAATGTTTATAGAGGCTCCCAGCTTTCTCCTGAATCACATTTCCATGGAGAGTCGTAGAGGTTTCCTGTCCGTGGCCTTGTACCATACGTGACAAGTTAACCATACTTAAGAATTTCGCCAACTAAGCTGACTTTAAAAGGCCTCTCATTTAACTGCCATTTTTCACAACACAGAATGATTTTTAGTTAGCCAAGCACTGTTAATCAACATTTGCATAGAGAACAAGAAAGCTGAGTGGCCCTCTCCCTAGGGCTACTTTGTGAAGGAGACTGAATCATTATCTCCATAAACCACAGCTTTAGACTCCTAAGGGAACACATATGCAGCCACAAACCTGCAGTGAAGAGGCACACACAAAGGACCTAAACACTGGCATTTTCTTGAGTGGGGGTATATCTGTGAAACCCATAGGCATATATACATGAGGCTCATCCAGTAGTTCCATTGTTCTTATTCCAGACAGAATTAAAGAAGTTAATTCTGGGCCCAGAAGACTGGTTCATCAGTAAAATGTTTGGCACACCATCACCAGGATCCTCTGAGTGAGGTCACCCAGACCCCTGTCCAAAGCCAGGCAAGGTGGTAGGTGCCTATAATCCCTGGAAACGGGGAATCCCTGAGCTCTGCAGGCCAGCCAGTCTCGCTGAATTTGTGAGTTTCCGGTTCAAGAGACCCTGCTTCAAAACTAAAGTGAAGTGATGAAGACGCCATCCAACAACAACCACCCCTGGTCTAGACAAACACACACACACACACACACACACACACACACACACACACACACGTATGTACACATAGAAAAAAAATAAGGGGGAGTTTTGAAGTCAACTGAGTTGATTGAGTTTGATTACAGACGTGCTGGCCCCTGGGACTACAAGTCTGTACTTTGTATGTCTGGGTTGACTAAAAGCTAAATATGGAGGTTTGCACTGTCTTCAGCAACAGAGCTAGTTACAGCCGATGTGCCGGCCACACCCCAAGCTGTCAGACCTTCATGAAGCATCTTCTGGGCATTCATCCTGTGCTGAGTTAGGTTACTTGCCCCCAACCAAAAGAAAGGAAGGAAGGAAGAAAAGAAGGAAGGAAGAAAGAGGGAGGGAGGGAGGAAGGGGAAGGGAAGAAGGACAAAAGGTAAAAGAATCCACTAAGAACCCCCAAAAGGCACACAGGAGTGATTGTATAAGCATTGAGGACAAGTGGTCAGGATGAGGAGCTCACATGCTGCCCCTGGTCTGACATCTTAGTGCTTGGGAAGTGGAGGCAGGATTGGCTCAAGGCTGTTCTTGGTTACATCTTGAGTTTGAGACCAGCCTGGATTATATGAGACTCTGTCTTAAAATATCAGAAAAAGCAAAAACAGAAAGAAATAAAAAGAAAGGAGGGGAAGGGAGGGAGTAGGGGTGGGGCAACGAAGAGGAAGGGAACACAGGAAAGAAAGAGATGAATCTTGGCGCTGATGAGAAACAGAATCTCGGGATCATTTGGAATACCTAGCGCCTGCATTTTGGAACACTTGAAAACCCTCCAGCCAACGTGCTGGATTGCTTCACTTATCTCTGCCCCTTTCCGTCCTGAAGGTTTTGCAGCATTTTGCTGCCAGATTCATTTTCCTGAAGCCCAGCTGTGAGCCTCTTACTCCTGCCCCTCACTGCCTATAAAATAAGTCCAATTTCCTCGGCTTTCCTCCTGTTTGAGACCCTCTGTAACCTGGCCCCAGTGATCTGGGCCAGTCATACCTGGCATTTCTCTCATTCACACCCCTTGCTCCAGCCAAAGATACTTACTGATGTTCCTAACGGCTCTGGATATTTTATTTTACATTTTCCTTTTCTTTCTTTTCTTTCCTTTTTTCCTCCCCATCCTCCCTCCTCCTCTTCCTCTTTCGCTTCCCCCTCCCCCTCCTCCTTGTTTTTAAGATGGGTTCTCAGGTAGCCCAGGTTGGCCTTGAACTCCGAGCTTTCCAGGCAGGCAGGAACGCCACCACGCACTCACTTTGTATTCAGCATTCTCTGCCTGGACGCATTACTTCTATTTTTTTCCTCTGTCAAGAATGTCCTTTATCCTCTGTCTTCATGTGCCCAGCCTGCCTCCCTCTTAGTGGCTGGGAGGTCACGTGTGCAACAGGCATCCCAGTACTGTGAAAGGATAACATTTACGCATCTTTATGCACAGCCATCTCACTGGAAACCATTTCTTAATTTTCCATATAAGAAACCATGGCCCCAGGAGGCTGGGGCATGTGCCCAGGGATGGATGGGGTCTTCTACCAGCTGCTTTTCCTGCTGGTGCCCCAAGATTTGGCAGGACACTTTCCTAGTATCCATGAAAGCACAGTCCCCCCCCCCCACCCCCCCCACACACACTCTGGATAAATCAGGTATGGTAGTACATGCCTCAGAGGTAATGCATGCATATGAGTTCTGGAGGTAGAGACACAGGAGGTCCTGGCCTTTGCTCAGAACAAAGAACGGCTTTAAGAAACAGCCAAGCAGTATTCTGTCTCCTTGGGGATTGGGGGTGGGGGGCAGGGAGCAGTGCACTTTTGCCTTCCGTATGAACTCCAATTCACTTGTCCAGCCCTGAGTCACAGTTTCACTTGGCAGCCCCCTACGTGGCCCTTGCCAGGTTCCACCAGGCAGGACACTAGCTCATTGAGAAGGGCATAGGCTCCATGAGCCAGGGCAGGTGAGATGCCTGATGCTCCCTGCCTCAGACATGCCATGAGAACACACCCCATCAGCAGCCTCGGATCACGTGCCGCTGGAGGATGTTTAAAAGGTGCCATTTATCACCCAGGGTGGGACGGCAGGTTGCTAAAGCTATTTATACAATCACCAAAGCTGGCTTAAACAAACAGCAGCCGGGTGTTAGACATGGCGCCATGATTGACTGATGGAGGTCTATTAGGCACGCAAACCCCAGTACCTACACATGCCCTGGACTACGGCCAAAGCTATTACGTGATGCGCTGTTACATAAACTTAACGGATGGAATTTGGGCCGTATACATCTCATCTGCTTCCCCTTTCTAACTTGTTTGGCCTTGAGAGGGTATTTGGATGACTGGAATGTAAGCACTCACTCCTCCATCTTCTCCCTTTTTAAATGATGGGCAGGTCTGTGAACAGAGCAAACACAGCTTCCAGTGGTTACTAAAGTACCAACAGCTTGCCCCAAGCCCCAAGCTCCACTCTCCTGTGTAACTCTGACCTATTTTTAAAGGGTTATCTTACTTTTATGTGGATATGTGTGTGTCTGCGTGTGTGTGTGTGTGTGTGTGTGTGTGTGTGTGTGTGTGTGTGTGTGTGTAGGTGTGTGCAGATGAGTGTAGGTGCCCGGGGATGGCAGAATAAGATCCTGCCTGAGGAGGAGCCTAGTTCAGGTACTTGGGAGCTGCCTGAGGGAAGTGCAGGAACCAAGTTCTTAGATTACCTGTGAACTCCTAGGCAGCACTGCTGGTTTCCTGCTGTTCTATTGTGATGAGGACTTAGTTGTGGGTGCCTTCTTGGAGCTGCCTAACCAAGCATACCCTGGGCCTCCTCAACCCCTTAGGAGGTACCTGATGCTTTCCCAAGGTCAGCTCCTACCCCAGACAATACACTCTCCTCAGCCTGGCCCCACAAAGAAAGAGCAAACCAGCAGGATGTCAGAGACACAGACCAACCACAGGCAAAGTGGGGCTTCTAGTCTCCAAACTTTCCTTGATGTCTTGTAGCAGTTACAAGTTCTGGACTTCCAGGTTGTTAGTCAATGCTGAAACATTAGCAACTGTTAAGTTTTGAGTTCAAATTTTAGAATTGAGAGTATGGCTTTTGCTGGTTTTCTTGTTTTCTTTAATACAAAATGATATGTATTTTATTTGAACTCATTTGGGTTTTATGCTGTTGTTCTTGTTGTTGTTTTGAGTTGTTTGTTTTTGTTTTGCTTTTTGAGATAGGGTCTTCTGAACTCCATGCTGGCCTGGAACTTGATCTTGAAATTTGGGATGGACCTATGTTCCTTATTGAACAAGGAGATCCTTCCAGGTGCTTCTGCCTCTACCTCCTTGAGTCTTGGGGCTAAAGGCATGTGCTGCCATGTTCAGTTTACACAGTGCTGGGGAATCAAAGCCCAAGGTTTTATGCATGGTGGGCAAGGCCTCAACATCTGAGCTACATCCCAGCCCTTCTTGACTTTATTTCTGAAGCATTTAAACATGGATAAGCATGTCTGTTCACAAAAGTAATGGTAGATGGTGAGCAACAGTGGTGGTGGCGGTGGTGGTATTTATATACCATGCTAGGAGGAAATGAAAGAATACACACTGAAAACCAGACCCTACCCACTGATGGGAGCACTGGGATATAGGCAATGGGATGTAGGCAATGGCATGCTTGCAATGGGATGCAGGCAATGGGATGCAGGAAATGGGACGCAGGCAATGGGATGAAGGCATGGGATGCAGGCAGTGGGGTGCAGGCAATGGGATGAAGTAGAGCAACTGCTTAGTGTGGAGGGGAACTATAGCCTCAGTCTCAGTCTCATCTTTGTCCCCAAAGACCAGAAAAACACTCTGAATTCAGAGAGGCTGCTGGAGATCAAAGGACACTGCCAGTGGCCAAGAGTGATCCAGCTGAGGTAGTGGCGTCACAGAATGGGGAGAAAGTGAAAAATCTTAGAATGCCTCTCAGATTTAACAAAAATTGGCTGTGAATTGTAGCTCTTGGTAACGTGTCACAATTACCAACATCAGAGAAACACATATCCCTGCCTAATATCTGCTACAAAGTGCTTGGGTTTATAGGACCTCCAATAGTTGCTTGGGGGCAAAGCCTAGGCTTCGCAGCTAAGAGATGGTGATGATTTGTGTGATTTCAGAATCTGACGGCAGTGCTCTCCAGGCTGTGGCTGATGACAGCTGGTTTTGGAAGCAGAGCAGCCCACATACAAATCATGGCTGTTCGATCGTTTTGTTTTGCTACGGTGGATAGAGCCTCAGATGCAGACAGGAAGTATAAACAGAGGCAGAAGAAAGCGTGTTTGCTGGAGCTGGCATGGTGTTTTCAACTACCTTGATTTTGTTCCTTTAGATCCACTGTCCCCATCGTAAATTTCAGAAGTTAAAATATTGTGCTCAGTGGGAGAAGGGAGATGATTTAGTCGTATAAGCGTAAAGAGCTCTCTTTGAGCCCTAGAATCAGGTATGGTGGTAGTGAATGCTTGTAATCGCAGTGCTGCGGGCATGGAGCCAGGCAGATTACAGACCCAAGCTTAGAGCTAGCCTAGACCATTTTTTGTGAGCTCCAGGCCAATGAGAGAGCCTATCTCAGCAAACAAGGTGGACATTGACTGAGAAACAATATGCAAGTTTGACTTAGACCTCCACATACATATACATGCACAGACATTTCATACTCCTACAAATGAGCATGCTTTTACACACACACACACACACTCACAAGCAAGCACACAAGTGTACTGAGAAAGGAGCTCTGTCTCTGACCATCAGTCTTCATAAGTCTTCTTGCTGTCTGATCCATATTGTTGGATTTTTATTTTCATTTAGATTATGAGCCCATGTTAGGCAATGTATAAATGGTGTATGTTCTTATTCATTTGCACTACCCTTCCACCTCCACTGATTTTTAAAAAATCAGAAGTTTATTATAGACATTTGCAATGATACCTAAGGCATTACCTGGTTAATATTATGAACATATTAAAAATCGCATCCCTGTAGCTGAGGATGTAGCTTGCTTGCTTAGCAAGTGCTAACTTAGCATACATTAAACTCTAGCTTCCATCCCTAGCACTGCACAAACTGGGCATGCTGCTGCACACATACCTACAATTCCTGCACTACTGCAGACAGAAGCAGGAAAGTCAGAAGTTCAAGGTGACCCTCAACTACAGAAAGGGTGCAAGGCCAGCTTGGGATACAAGAAGACTTTGTCTCCCCAAAATACAAAAATAAAAAGAATCCCATCTCTGGGATATAATAAGGAACCAATAAGGCATATAGGTTAATCCCAAATTTTCAAGCCTTAGTGAGGTCAACATGCTTAGCTTTGCAAGCATGACTTGAAAAGCCACAGAACTGAAGATGCAGCAGGTGTGCTATTATTCGAGCCTTCCACGTTCAGCAAGACATCTGTAATCAGTCCCTGACACTCCGTGAGCCTAACTTATCAGCCATGCTCAATCGAAGCTGGCACCTATAAGGAATGCCCTATATGCTAAAGAGAACAGCCCACATGCTAAACACACAGCACATACCATACTCCAGCAATCAGTTGAAGGGAGGAGAAATGTTTACAGCCTTACAAAAGGGGAATCCAGGATGAAAAGTTGGCTGCTTTAAAAGATCTGAGTGGGGAAACGTGGGCCTTAGCTCAGCTGGGCTGCAAAGGGTAGCCAGGCCATAAATAATCACTCCAGGGCAAACTGTAAGGCTAAGATAAGCATGCACAGAGGCCAACTTCACCCAGGTGGGGGCAGGAACACTCCCTCTCTTCTGCCTTGGACTACAGAGATACGTGGGATTTCCCCCTCTAATACTTTAGAAGCACGTCCTACTGAATCCCGAAACATTCTCTGCAATTTCTGAGAAACGGAGATGGGGATGGGCGCTATTTAACAGGTTTGAGGGATGGATCATGTCAGTGGGAGAGAATGTTTTTGATAAGTAGGTAAAGGAGAGCTGATTTTACCATTTAAACCCACACTGCCTATCTGTTGGTCAAATTCTAGTTGTAAACCGCCTCATTACAAAATCCCCTCATTGCTGGCCAGACAGGCATTTCTCGGCATCCACACAAGGTTCGAGAAAGGGTCCGGCCACTCCTTCTCAGAGCCCTCTTCCAACCTACAAGCTTAGGGCCTCGGGAGGGTGAAAAGACAGTGCTACACGAGATTTAAAAAGAGCCCCAGGATTTCCTGGAGAAGTCTTGACAGCCCTTCATGTACAAACACATTTGTTTGTTTTTTAAAGAAAATGACTCAGTCACAGCTTCGTTGAAGGAGGGGAGAGATCCCTTGGTGGCCCCTGAGGCACAAGACTCCTCTCAGGCTGGGAGGCTGTGCTTACGCAATGTTTTTCTCTGTGTGTGCGTGTGCACGTGCACGCAGAATTGTGGGTATGGCACTTCAAGAGGTTAGAGAGCAACCTCCGGTGTCAGTCCTCAGACACCTTCTACCTTTTGGTTTCAACAGTATCTCTCAACAGTGTAAGGCTGCCAAGCAGTCAGGTTAGCCTGTGAGCTTTCGGGGATGCTCCTGTTTCTACCTCCCATCTAGCAGTGATGAGATTAGAGGCATATGCCACAGCTCTTGGATTTATGCAGGTTCTGGGAATCTGAACTCAGGTCCTCATGATCGCAAGGCAATCACTTTACGGATTGAGCCATGTCCCCTATGCCCATAACCTTTTGTTGAATCCATTTTTTCCCTCTACAACCTGGCTAGACCATGCAACCCTCAAGAGCTCCCCATGGCTGCAGAATGGACCTACTGTGGAGTATGACATCAGCCCTGTGTGGAGCAGTCCTTGCAGAACCCTGAGAGGGAAACAACAGGCTTGGGACTCGCTGTTTAATATTTTGCAATGGGCTTAAGTTCTATGCTTGATTTCAGATCCTCAGGATTATTTATATTGAAACTAATCTGCTTATTAGATGTTGAAACACTCCCTCAGGCTACTTTTCACTAATTACCCAGAATGACACTGGTTCAGGTGCCAGGAAAAAAAAAAAGCTTGAACAAGAATCAGCTGCACCTTCCAGAATACCACAGAGCAGGGACAATTTCCCCTCTTCAGCAACTTTCCCTTTTTCCTATCCTAAACTTCCCAGTAATGTGACTTAGAAAGTTGGGCAAAACAGGCCCCATCCTGCACTCACCTTCCTCTCCAGCTAGCCAGAACAGTATAGAGGCAAGCAGCAGACATGTTCTAGAACATTCCACATTTATAATTCTAAGTGGGGAAGGGAGGTGGAGAGCTGATCTATGGAGTAGGAGTAAGGCTCTCAGAAAAGAGGAAAGAATCATCATGAACTCCCTTTGATACCACTCAGCCCAGAGGCCATCCTCTTACACAGAAAGTAGCACCGTAGGCCCATGTGCAAATGGACACTGTGCAACCAGTGTCACAGACACATAATGACTGTAGATACAAGGGAGCCACACAGCATCATGCTATCCACATGTAAGGAGACCCATTCATACAGTCATTAGGAATGCACAAAGCAAGAAGGATGGAAGACCACCAGCTCCAATCTAGAGCACAATTCCAACCATCTTCCAATGGTATTGAAAAGCCTTCCCAGAGGCTCAGTGGGTATAGCGCTCACCACTTGAGTTTGGTATTTGGAGTTCAGAACCTTAGCATCCCCTGTAAATGTCAGGCCAGCAGCCAGACTCTGAGCTAATAGCCATCTGACAGATGTGAGGCAAGCCACCTTGAAATTCTAATTTGCATTCCCTGGTATTCAGTGATGTTGGGCGTTTTATGATACATCTGTTGGCCTTTTGTATGTCCTAGAGAAATGCCTGTGTTGGCCTTCTGTCTATTTTAAATAGGAATAGCTTTCATGCTGTTGGTTCATTTGAGTTCCTCATATAAGCTGACATGAGCTCTGACTTCAAGCAAAATTTGCAAATAACTTCCCCCAACTGTGGGTTGCCTCTTCCTTCACTGCTTAGTAGAGAAAACATTTTAATTTGCTACAATCCTAAAGGCCTGTAATCTTTGAGCTCTGTCTTAGTTCTATGGCTGTGAAGAGACACCATGACTAAGGCAACTCATAGAAGAGAAGCATTTAAGTGGGGGCTTGTTTGCAGTTCCACATGTTTAGTCCATTATCATGATGACAGGAAGCATGGTGGGTGCTAGAGCAGTAGCTGAGAGCTATATCTGGATCCTTAGGCAGGGTCTCGGGGGTAGGTATGACAGGCTTCTGAAACCTCAGTGGCATACTTCTTCCAAGGCCACGCCTCCTAATCCTTCTAATCCTATCAGAGAGTTCCACTCTCTGGTGGCTAGCATTCAAAGATATGTGCTTATGGGGTCATCGTATTCAAACCACAAGTCCCCGTCAGAAGGCAAAGGCAAAGGCAGATTTGTTATGCTTCCAGTCGTTTTGTAACTATCACTCTGCTGTTTTGGGTCAGGTTCCTCTGTGGCCAATTTAAAAAAAAAAAAAAGATAACTTCAAGTAAGGGTGGGGACTAGGGAATTTTAGAACAGTTATTACAATTACAACACTTATATTGGCTATTTAAGTGTCACCTTCCAGGACTGAAAGGACAAAGGAAGAAGAGGAAAAAGAATAACTTCTAAATTACAGTGTGTGTGTGGGTGTGTGGGTGTGTGTTAAGATGCATATGTGCAGGTCAAAAGGTCAAAAGGAAATTCTGTAGGAGTCGTTTCCCTCCTTCCACCATGTTGGTCCTAAGGATCAAATGCACACCATGAAGCTGGGTAGCAAACCCTGTTACTCACAAAGCCATCCCACTAGCCTGAGAATACACTCTTAAAGTTCTTTAAATTTTTTTGTGTGACTATGATGTTTTGCTTGCATGTGTGTATGTGCACCACATGTGTGCCTTGTGCCTGTGGAAGCCAGAAGAGCATTGGCTCCCCCACTGGAGTTACAGCTGGTTAGGAGCTGCCACATCAGTGCAGGGAATCACAAAGACATAAGAACACACTTCTGCAGGAAGAACCCAGTGCCTCCTCAGCATCCTTGCTTCCAGGACAGTAGGCGTTTGTAGATAGGCTTCTAGAAAGTTCTTACACAAATTCCTCTATGCACATCTCACTCTTTCAGTCCAATGGGAGAGTATCCGATGATCTTAATTGTTGAGCTATCTCTCCAGCCCAAAGAATAATTTTTGTTAAAGTATAACTCTACCTAATAAAATGCTTGGGTTACACAAGAACTGTCAGATGGAAAAATGCATACACCTGTGTAATAGCCATGCCAGTTATGTGAGAGAGCATCAACATCAATCCAGAAGGCTCTACGGTGCTTTCCTTCTAGCTAAGCCCACCACCTGCATAGGTTAAACACTGGCATTCTCTTACCATAACCTGCCCCCCATCCACTTCTATAGCATCACAGGAATGGAATTGGACAGTGTGTTCTCTTGTGTCTGGCTGACTCTGCTCACAGTAATGTTTCTGGGCTTCAACCCGATTTTTATATGTATCAGTAGCACATTCTTCTTTTTATTGCCAAATAATACTCCACCGGGTGAATGTACAACTAGTTTCTGCAGAATCCTTTGCTGGATACTTGGTTTGTTTCCAGTTGATCTATTATGGAAAAAAAGAACTAAGAACATATTTTGAACAAACACTGCTGTTGACATATGCTTCTTTTCATTCATCTTGACTGAATTAATCTGTGTCTATAATTCCAGAGCTGTGTCATAGATATGGGAAGATTCTAAGTGCTTACTGGTTATCTTCCAGTTTAATGTGAGGCTGTTTCATGGGATGAAGGCAGAGAGCAGCTGAGATAACACCTACAGTCCTTTTCTCTGGCTTCTGCATACATATGCATGGGTGCATGCATCCATCCCCCACATCCTTACACACACACACACACACACACACACACACACACCCGGAGGGGGGGGGCGCGGGAGGCTCTGACTCATATGTCATGGTTGCTAAGATTGACAGGACCAATGAGATATCTTGAAAGAGAAGTCACATTCACACAACTTTCACTAGACTGTGTTGTGTACCACAGTTATATACAAACAGAAAAAAAAATACTTGTGATTAGAAATTGAAATGTACCACCATAGGCCCACTTGCTTGAACACTTGGTCCCCTGTAGGTGGACCAAGTACTGTTTTGGAAGGGTGTGAAACCTTTAGGAGGTGGAGCCTTGCTGGAGGAAGTGGGTCATGGGGTGGGGGGTGGAAGATAGACGGTGACATTTCATAGCTCAGCACCACTTCCTGGTCACTCTGCTTTCTGCATCTGAACGCAAAGTGACCAGCCAACTTCCTGCTTCTGCTGTCACACTTTCCCTGTCTGCTTCCTAGTCGTCTTCACCATGATGGATTATAATCCTCGGAAACCATAAACCAGAATAAACCCTTTCTCCACGAGGATGCTTTTATATGGTTATTTTACTATAGCAACAGGGAAGTAACTAAGATAACAAGGTGTACAGGACGTGGAACTATCCAGTGTTTCAGCACCTATGGGGGACCTGGGGTGTATCTATCATGCATAATACTAGATGGAGTACTATATAATTTGTCCCAGTGTCCAAGTCATCATATTAAACATTCCATTCTAGGTATGGTGACCACATAATGCATTATCGAAACCAAATATGAGAGTAAAGGAGAGCTGGGATGACAGCCCCCAGACAAGACCCAGGGCACCCCAATTCTCCCTCCACCCTGTTACAAGCTTAAGGTCTAGGACTGTGAGAAAAGTTCCTAGAGGCAAGATCCGAGGCGAGGTCATCATATCCAGGAAATGTGATTAGAGGCCCTGGAAGAACCATTGGGTGAAACTGATGTGTTTATCAGAGCTCTCTGCTTTTACTATTCTATGTGGCATTGTGCTGAATGAGCGCAGCTGTTTCCCTAAGTAGGCACAAGCGAATAGCAGAAGACATACAAACACAGCCCAGATCCCAATGCAAAATCCAGCCGTCAAGGCTGAACACCACACAGAAACACTAGCAGCCGCTCCCTCCCACTGCTCAGCCTGGGAGTCATTTGAAAGGAAGAAGAATAACATCAAGAAAAGAATGTTAGTGGGAGGGGGAGAAGAAAAATTATTTAGACAAAGCCAAAATAAATGCCACTTCCATAACCATTTGTCTCCTTACAGCTATGTGAGAAACACCATTGTCAGTAAATATTAGAAAACACAGCTGAATTTTTTTAGTAACACACTGTTAGATATAGTTGGTAAATCCTGGATTATTTTGGATGTGGCTTATAGTGAAAACAAACATATTATTTTCTCTGTCTCTGTCTCTGTCTTGTCTCTCTCTCTCTCTCTCTCTCTCTCTCTCTCTCTCTCTCTCTCTCTCTCTGTCTCTCTCTCTCTCCCCTTGCCCATATGCATGTGTATGTTCAATGATATGAGACACATGTGGCTGTACATATGAAGACCAGAGTCAACTTCAGGGACCGCCCACCCACCTTATTCTTTGAGACAGGATCTCTTACTAGGCTGGGTGACCAGTGAGCCCTAGAGTCTGTCTTTATCTCCTGACACTGGAATTTGAGTTATGCACCATACCTGGCTTTTTCCATGGGTACCGAGAATTGAACTAAGGTCCCTTGGCTTACATAGTAAGCACTTTAGTGGCTGAGCCATCTCCCCAAACCTCATATTGATTTGTGTGGAGGAATGTTTGAATGTCAGGCTGACTCCACACTTGATTTCCTCTGTTTCATGGGACATGGGTCCCTGACCACAGGGTCAGACACATGGCCTGAATTAGCCCAGGGAAGCTGTGCCTTAAAACAGAGTTTAGGGACAGAAATATGATCAGAAAAGATCACTATGCAGTTTTTCTGACAGAGGTTCCTAGCACTGATGTAACATACCACGTAAACTACGGGCAACAGCATTGACTCACAGATCTAGTGGCCAGAAATCACAGTCAAGGTGTGAGCAGGGTCATGCTCTCTTCAAAGTGTCAGAGAGGGACGGTGGTGTAAGAGTCTTCCCATGTTTCTTCCTGGATTCTGGCAGTTCCTGGAAACCTTTGGTGATCCTGGCATACGGCCATGCAACTTTACTTCCTGTCTGTCTCTGTCATGGCTGTCTGTGACTTTGCACTGGTTTCTCAGTGTCTGTACATGGCTATATCCCTTCTGAGGAGGGCGGTCACAGCACACAGGGGTCTACCCAACCTTCCACCTACCCCACCCTCTTTAGTCTGAGCTCACCTTAACTGACATGTTGGTTACAACTAGAAAGATTCCTGACAAGGTCACTATCTTACTTGGGGTTCCTATTGCTGTGGCAAAATACCATGACCCAGCTGGATATGGTGGTGGCACACATCTTTCATACCAGCACTCAGAAGGCAGAGGCAGGTGACTATCGGAGGTTGGGGCTAGTCTGATCTACCAAATGAATTCCAGGATACTCAAGGCTACACAGAGAAATCCTCTCTTAAAAGAACAACAAACAAACAAACAAACAAACAAACCAAATTTTAAAAATCCACTATGACCAAAAAAGCAAGGCGAAAAGGGCATCTTTTCTTATGGTCTGTTGAGGTCAGGACAGGAACTCAAGCAGGGCAGGAACCTGGAGGCAGACACTGGTGCAGAAGCCTTGGGGGAGTGCTACTTACTGGCTTGCTCAGCCTGCTCTCGCACATACACCAAGACCACCTGCCCAGAGGTGGTACCATCCACAGTGGGCTGGGCCCTCCCACGTCAATCATCAATCAAGAAGATGCACTACATACAAGCTTGCCCACAGGCCAGTCTTGTAGGGGTGTTTTCTCAATTGAGGTTCCTTCATTTAAAATACCTGTAGCTTGTGTGAAGTCAACGTAAAACTAGATAACACAGTCATATCTACTGGTACTAGAAACTAGAGCGGCTCTTCTCAACCCATGGGCCCCACATCTCTATCTCCCAAAGTATTTCTTGGTAAACCTCTACTCCCCAAATATTTACATTATGATTCATAACAGTAGCAAAATTACAGTTATTAAGTAGCAAGAAAAAGTAATTTTATGGTTGGGGGCATTCACCACAACATGAGAAGCCGTATTAAAGGGCCACAGCATTAGGAAGGCTGAGAGCCTCTGAACTAGAGTTTTAACATGTCTTTTCGGGAGCCAGGGTGGGAGGCATGTACATGCTGACCCACAGTACCAGGTGAGAAAGGCTGAACTCTGAGTGCAAAGTTCACGCAAGTCTGCTCACCTGCCTGGGCAAGAGGCAAGGGGAGAAGAGAAACTGAACAGGGCAAACATCTGGGTTTTCAGGAATGCAGCCAATCTGAACCCAGCCCAACACTTTAATTTCTCAGTAATACAATGAACAAAATGTCTTTTTTGATGAAATAGATTTAGTTTGGGTTTCTCCCACAAGGAACAGTGCTCTGTAATACAAATCTAAGTAGTTCCCTATGATCTATGTGGGCTACTTATAAAAATGCATCAGCCATTAAATCAGGCATAGGGGCACATGCCTGTAATCCTAGTACTTTCGAGGTAGCTACAGGAGAATCACAATAATAATAATAATGAAGAAATATAATAATTCCTACTGACACAGCTGAGTCAGGGAGACCCAGCTGCCTTACCTTCTGCAAATGGTTCCCATTCATAAAACCGGCCCATGAATGGCTTGTTGTTGTAGGATGCACACTGTACCTCCCGGATACTTCTACCACTTTCTGGACACGCCTAATAAAGCAGATATAAAATGCAGTTAGTGTTCATGCTTTCGTAATCCCAGGATACCTTCCAATCTGAAACCAGGCTTTCTGAAAATTTTCTGGTCATCTTTATTAAAATGTTTAGTGCTGAGGTGTAGCTCAGTGAGGCAGTTGCTAGTTTAGTCTGTGGGAGGTCCCAGGTATGCTAGTACTGCAAAAATAAATACTAAAGTAAATAAAAGTGATAAATAAATCTAATGGCTGGGGAGATGGCTCAGTGGTGAAGCATGAGGATCTAAATTTGGATTCCTTGGAATCTATGTTTAAGAAGAAGAAACCAGGGGCATAGTACTCAAAACCCCAGCATTGGGGAGGCCGACAATGGAGGCTCCCAGGATTCATAGATCAGTTAGGCCAGCCAAAATGGCAAGGTCCAGGTTCAGTGCAAGGCCATGTCTAAAGTGACAAGAATAAAGCTCAGAGAATACTGTGGAAGAGGGATCAGGGAGACTGGAAGAGGGTTGGGGACTTATGTGAGATTGTGCTTTCTAGCAATATCAGAAGCTACAACTGTGAAGTCTCACCAACACAGCCACCCAAATGTGAGCTGAACCAGGATGACAGCAGAGAAGAAGCTAACCTGGACAGAGAGAAGCCTCTCAGCTCTTAACCCTACACCAAGGACGACAGGCAACTGAGGAGAGCTAGGCGTGGAAGAGGGGGGCTTCCGGTGGGAGAGCACGCCAACTGGTTAGCTATTGCCATATGGTCAGCCCTGAAACCATACACATCGGTAACATTATGGGTTTATGGATTATATTTAGTAAATACAAATGCATATATGCCTTCATATATGCATATATGCCTTCATATGTGCATGTAACAATGAAAAAAGAGGTCATCAATTTGAGGAGAATGAGGAGGGGTTTGGAGGAGGAAATGGAAAGAAGAGATGTTACAATTAAATTACAATCTCAAAAATTAAAAAGATACGGTGGAGACGGCTGGAGGACAACATCAGACATTGCACTCTGGCTCTGGCCTCCACCTACCCCTGTACATACCTGCACACACGCCTGCACATATGCACATGCGTGAGAAAAAGTTAAGAATAATCTAATGCAGATTGCCAGGCTTCACTGCAGCTTAGAACCACTGTGAGAATGCTTATGTTTCTTTTCTTAAAAACAAAGCAAAACAAAAAACCCCCCAGGTCAGTTTACTGAGACTATTTGCCAAGCCTTCAGCTTCAGACTGCTAAGTGGCTAAGTGTGCTTCCCTCCCTCTTAAAGTCACTCCTCCTGCATGTGCCTCACCTGGCATGGAACAATGCCCACAGCTAAAGCATCCAGCGCCCTTGGCATGGGCCAGGTGCTCTTCAAACGTATTCTACATGTCATTCCTCATGGCCACCAACAGGGCAAATGTCACAGTTCCATAGATAATTTTTCACAGACGGGACAACTGAGGCACAGAGGGGACATGGAGCTTGGGGGAGGGCTAGCTTTCAATCCACACAGGGTGGTATCCATAAAAAACTCTGCACTCCTTTGTTCTCCCAGTCTTTCCTTGTCTGAGTTCTGTCTTCTCTCCAAATCAAGGGCTCCCAACCACCACCATGCAGGAAAACCACCCAGCCCTGCGCTAGTGATTCCTGTTCCTTAAATCTAGAATGAGATCTATCAAGCTGTAGCCTATCAAATGTATCCAGGAAGCGTCTGGTACCCAATGAAAATGGGCAATTCCATGTGGCTTATTTCTATCTAGCTTGTAAGTGGCAAACACAGCAGTGTTTGATATAAAATAAATATAAGAGATCATAACCATTAGATAACATTGTTGCTAAAAGTATGATCTGTCATTTCAAAACCCAGTTATACCCTGTTTAAAGTGTGTGTGTGTATGTCTGTGAATGTGTGCATAAGTTTGTATGTATGTGTGTGTATATATGTATATGTATATATGTATATATATATATGTGTGTGTGTGCATGTGTATGCATGTGTGGTATATATGTTGCTATGTGTATGCATGTGTGGTATATATGTACTTATGTGTGTGTACATGTATCTCTCCCTCTGTCTGTCTCTGTCTCTCTCTCTCTCTGTCTCTCTCTCTCTGTGTCTGTCTGTCTGCCTGTCTATCAATGTTAAAAGAAGAGAAGGGAAAGGAGCCCCTTGGCCTCTTAAACATTACTAAGTACAATGCATAGAAGTTTCTGGAATAATCTGCTAATAGTTCAAAACCCTCAAGGGTTTATAAAGAATTCTGCTGTATGTCATCAGAAATACTAGATCTTCTGGAAGATGAAAGAAGAGAGGGAGAGGGAGGAATGAGGCTCAGCAGGAGGAAGCCATCCCCTGCTTGGGAGGGGAGAGAGGAGGGAGGCCGCTGGTCCCCACCTCAGGGTGGCCGGGGCCGGCTTGGCCTGATGCAAACCATATGGAACAAGATTCCATTTGAAGCAGAATGTGAAGGAATCGGTGAGGAGAGGGACCGGGTGGACAGGAAGGCTGGGCTGAAATCTGGCAGTCCATGAGGAACTGATTGCCTAGGTCAGCCCATCTCCCGGGGACCTGGAAGCCTACCTGCTGGCCACCCTGACTACTGACACACACGGACTCCCAACAATCACAGCTGCAGGAGGAGAAGGTTCGTTTCACTCTTGAGACAAAGTCTCACATAGATAAAGTCCCCGAATTTATCTGGGAGAAAAAACAGCCTACTAGAACTTGTTAAGGAGCAAGCATCTTGGGCTCCTGAGATGGCTCAGTGGGCAGAAGCATGTGCCAGCCAGCCCATTAGCGTAAGCTCAATCCCTGCAAAACACACACACACACACACACACACACACACACACCCAACACACACACACACATCCTGCTCCAGTTGCAGGTGGGAAGAGGGTTCAGTAATAAAAGTCACAGTGCCTCCCTGGCAATGCTGGTGTACCAGTCCCAGACCCACCCTTGTCTATTTCTCTCCAGATCAATTACCCCAGAAGCCTGGAGCTGAAGAGAGAGAACCTAAGGCCTTTAACCTGCAGATGTGAACTTTGAGGCCGGAGAAGTGGTATACCTTGCCTAAGATCCCTTAGGACACAGAGGCAGGGCCCTGAGACTGACCACAGCAGACCAGTCACTGCACTGCAATTGTTGTTCCCAGAAACAGACCAGACCAAAGAGCTAAATGTTCTGCTCCTTCAATAACCACATCCGCATAGAGCCATGCTGTTCCACAATTAGGTAGAAGCCACCACTCATTAATTAACCTGGTAGCACATGTCAAAACTGAAGATCACAGACCACAGAGACTATGTGTTTCATCCTTGTCTAAGAACACAATGTGGCCTGGGTAAGAGTGGCTCATATATTAAGTACTTGGTTCCTAGTAGGCAGCACTGTTTGGAAAGGGTTAGGAAGCATGGCCTTGTTGAGGACATGTGCCGCTGAGGGAGGTACAAATGTGTACAGCCGCTACTGAAATCAGTGTGGCAGCTCCTCAGGAATAGGGGACAGATCTACTTCAATATCCAGCTATACCACTCTTAGGCGTCTACCCAAAGAATGCTTCATCCCATGACAGAGACGCTTGCTCAGCCATGTTCACTGCTGCTCTGTTCATAATAGCCAGAAATCGGAAACAACCTAGATGTCTCTCAATGAAGAAGTGGATAAAGGAAATGTGGTAGATCTATACAATGGAGTATCACTCAGTTGTTAAAAAAGGAAATAGGGTTTGCAGGTAAATGGATGGAACTAGAAAATCATCCTGAAGGAAGGACCAGGGGTGACAGATAAAGGAAACGAAATACATAGTTATGGATGAATGTGGTGATGGTGGTGGGGTGCTGGACTGGGAGAATCCCGGTAGGGGAGGAGAGGGAAGAGTGGGACAAGGAGAGAATACAGCTATAATTATGGGCCATTTGAGGGGTAGTATGGAAACCTAATAGTCAACACTTCCATGTATATATATATGAATGAAGGTGATCTAAATGCAATTAAGTAAAAAGTGAGGACATGATTGATATGGTTTGTAGATATGAGGGAGAAAACAGCCAGAGGCATCTAGAAGGGTCCAGGCCAGAGGACTGAACCTGGCCAGCAGACCGGGGCCATGAGAGGAGAAGGGATGGGGTAGAGCAAGGGAGGAAGAGAAAACAGAAGGAACAAAGAGAGAACATGGGAACCTAGAGACCAAGAGAAGCTCAGAGTCAAAATGACTAGATCTTATAAGGAATCAGAGAAGGCGCAGGGGTAGAGATGTTTAGGGTAGGTGGTGGGATGTGTCAGCCAGAATGTAACAGGTATTTGCTATGCTGAGAGCCAGGCTGCCAGCGCCTGCTTTGATACCCCCAGTTAGCCATTTGTCCAGGGTTTCTTTGAGACCTAACAGAATTCACCAAATAATGAGCGAGACAGAGCCCTGACTGGCCACCTCCTGTCACCTAAGAATGCTTTCCTTACACAGATTGGGTTATATATAATTGAGTTGTTTGCCAAAGGGACTCAATCCCCAAACAACCCAGGCTGTTGCTAAGACTAAAGCTGCTCCACAAACTGTCAGCAAGGCTCTGCTGCTGAAGACGACACCCATATAACTCAATGACTATGGAGAAGTTGAGCTGACGCCTACAGAGAGCCACTACACTCTAGTGACTTTCATACAGGAAAGTACTCTGGATACTACGAAAGAGAAGTGTAAACACCAAGCCAGCACAGACCCTTTGACCTACATTGCTGTCTTGCCTGAAACATACGCTTCAGCTATGTGGCACATAGCTTGTGGGAGCATCCAACCAATGACTTAAGGCCCACACCAAGATAGAACCCATACCTGCCACTGCTTGGGTGACCAAGAGCCTGAGACTAGATAGCTGAGGGACATTGGGTAAAGCCAAATGGCATGGTTCTTTAAAAAAAAAAAAAACTAGCAATAAAATGATATTCTGCTGTACTGCCTTGTTCAGCCACCATCGCAGAAGCTTCCTCCTGAAGCAGAGGGGAACAAATACAGAGACCCCCAGACAGACATTAGGTAGAGAGACCTTGGGACACTCAGCCCTAAATGTATGTCTTCATCAAATTCCCTGCTTCTGAGCTCAGGGAACCCTGCACTAGAGAAGGCTGAGAGAGTGTAAGAGCCAGAGGGACTAACAAAACAAGGCTCTCTAAATCAACATGAACAAAGCTCACATGAACTCAGAGTCTGACAGCACACACAGGGCCTGCATGGGTCTGCCCCGGGTCCTCTGCAGATACATTATGGCTTCCAGTTTAGTGGTTTTATAGGATTCCTTAGAGTGCACATGAGTGGGCACTCTCTTGTGCCTTCTCTTGGGCTCTTTTCCTTCTGTTGGTTCGTTTATCCAATTTGGATGTATAGCTTGGGTTTTATATTTTGCTATATTGTAATTAATTATCATCCCTTAGAAGCCTATGGTTTTCTAATGAGAGACAGAAACAGACTGGATCCAGATGAGAAGGGAGATGGAGAGGAACTGAGAGGAGAAGAGGGGAGGGCACCCATATATAACTAGAATATATTATGTAAAATTATTTTCAATAAAAGGGAAAAGAAAGAAAGAAGAACTATCCTCGTAGCAGTTTTCAGTATTGCCTTGGAGAGGGAAGAGCCACTAAATATTTTTAAGAGTACTGCTTCTTAGGGCTGGGGTGATAGCTCAGTGGGAGATGTGCTTGCCACATAAGCCTGAAGATGAAATTCACAGCCCTGAGTAGGAAGTCTCCATCACACTCCTCCCCTCAAGCCTCAAGGACCTGTGAGGAAGAGAGTGGAGGAGATTTTAAGAGCCAGAGACGGTGAATGATTTCAGGAAAGATAGCGTTTCCTAGACATAAAGGGCAGATACACGTAATAATTCACAGTGACTGGGACATGTATAGTTCAAGCCCGCAGCATGGAGGAGGGGAAGTGCACATGGAGCTCTGCCCCTAGCCAAGGATGCGGCAAGAGGGAAGGTCAGTTTCTTTGGTGGAGTGATGCCTGGTCTATCAACCACACTCCACGGCTGACCCCACGCTTGGGAGAAGTCAGCTACCACAAACCAGACTCAGTGTTTGAGCATGGGGAGGTGGGTGGGTAAATGGATGGAAGAGGATCCCACGAGGGGAACGTGGGCCAAAATACAGCGCATAATGCTCTCAATGAATAAAAATCAAACAGTATTTTTCAAGGAAAAGAAAAGAAAGCTGTTCAATTCCCAATATCTGGGGGGGAGGGGGAAGGAGGGAGAGAGGAGAGGAAGGAGGGAGGGTCGATGGGAAGAGAGAGAGAGGGGGGGAGAGAGGGAGAAAGAGAGAGAAAGAGAGAAAGAGAGAAAGAGAGAGAGAAGAGAGAGACAGACAGACAGACAGACAGACAGACAGAGACTCTCAAGTACTGGCACAGGACCTAACAGCGGTGCTGACCACCTATGAGACAGGCCTGGAAGCCTAGGTCACGTTCAGCCTCACAGGCCTGACAAGGCGGCTGTAGCCTTAAGGAGTGAGGACACCACCATGCAGGGTAGGGAACTCCTGTTTTATGTCTCTCTTGTAGATCACATCTGTTTGCACTTGTCTCCTATTATCAGCATATAATCTCCTCATTTTTAGCAGACTCTGTGAAGCTAATACTTCCAGGTTCAGATGGCTGTACATTTGTTAGATCTTTAGATTGGCTGTTTCCTGATGTCACAGGCTGAGTCACCCTTCACCGTGTCAGTAATCATCTCTCTGTTAGGCGGTGAGCCTTGCCTGTGGGGGCACAGATTCTTACAGTCTTCAGGCTAGAAAACTGGCAATAGAGGGAAGGGGTAGGAAGTTGTGTAGAAAGAGAACGGTGTTATTCAGTATGGAACCCACAAAGGCTACATACAGCGTTCCAGCCAAGGAGTGCCTGCCCCCTGGGAGACAGGCTCCCCTCAAATGGCCCTGTCCACCCAAAAGAGGGAGAGCTGTTTCCCTCGGAGAAATGAAGATGTACTTCAGTGTGAGCTGAATCCTTATAAAGCACCATGTGCCCTTTCCAAAATCCTGTCTCACAAGTGCCCGGGGGATGCGATGAGTCACACAGAGAACTATGGAAATTCAGGCTACATTTCTAGTGACCCTGGTTAATCAGAGTTGACAATGTGGAGTGCTTAATTCCACTGCTCAACAGGCCACCAGCAGCGATCAACACTCACCTTTTGTTAATTAAACTATTTTCCTTTCCTGAGGAGATGAGGGGCACCATGCCCAGCTGAGAAGCATCATACACAGTGAAGATGGTGCCAAGACACTTGACCTTGACTCTGCCCAGGTCAGATATGTCCTTTTTGTTTTTTCTTTTTTAAATCCTTGAAGTTACTCTGGATTCAATCAAAAGATCAGCTACTATGACAACAGAGGGTATATTTAACTTCTCCCTTGAAGGGATCTAAAAGAGGAATCTCGAAATGTTCTCAAGCCTTAATGAGGAGGTGGCTGGCAGAAGACATCCTAAAGAGACACTGCATCCCTCGATCTGACAGAGGACCTCAAACAAATGAGACTTTCCTTTAAGAGTCCGATGGTAGGAGAAGGACAGGGCACCCATCAGAGAATGAGTCTCCAGAAAAGACACACACAGTTTGTCAGAGCACCCTGCAGGGTAGAATAGCAGCCTGGATAGTGGCAGGTCAGAGTGGGGCAGGACCACACCTTGGTTGGACTGCTTAGAGCTGAATATCCTTAGCCCTCTATTTAAACTTCACTCTCACTTCAGGACCCCAAGAGGAAGAGGGACTTGAGGGTTCTGCTGGATCTCTGCGCTCCTTTCCAATGTGGTCACATTTAATGCAAAACCCTTTCTATTTTCTACTTCTATTTTGACTCTTAGTTCACTTCATGAGGACAGGTAGGCAGGCCTTCTTGGGATAGACTGTGACCTCCCAAGTCAGTGACTACCATGTGACTTACTTAGGGGCTTGGAGAGATGGTTTAGTCATAAAAGTGCTTGCCATGGAAGCATGGGGACCTGAGTTCAGATCCCCTGGGAGCCTCTGGAACCCATGTGACAAGCCAGGGTAATGTACATTCCTGTGACTCCTGCACTAAAGGGACAGAGACAGAAACAGTCATGATCACTGGCTGAGCACTCATCGAGAGCCCGTCTCAAAAAGGAGAGGAGGTGAAGGAGATTGAGGAAATACATCCCAAGTTGACCTCCACACGCGTCATAAGTGTTCCCGTCAGCACACGTCTGTGCGAGCGTGCGCACACACACACACACACACACACCATCTAGTTAGTTTCTCATGGCCTAAAGTGTAAATTATCACAGGGAATGGCAAACTTTGCATTTGCCCCAGTTGGGTGAGGTTTAACCCAGTGTGCAACAAAGTTGCCAGTTTACAGCACTGTTCAGTGAATGGCTGCTTAGCTGAACACACAGAACCTCTGAGGGAACGACTGGAAGGAAGGCTGGCACTCTTGGCAAACATACTCCTTCTAGCACTTTCAGAGCTGTAGAATGGGATTCATCCTCCATTGGAAGAGCAAGAATCCAGGGATCAGAATGCTTTCCCGGTTACCAGTGTACGTACCATCTCCTTTCTCCAGCCAAACAGGACCACCTTCCCAAAGGTCCCTCCCACCACTCCTGTAATTCTCTGGTCACTGGAAAGGTTTGTCTGAAGTCAAGGCCTTGCACTTCAGTTCCAATCTGATTTTTTCTTAATTCCCAAGTGCATCGTTTCTCATCCAAGAGAAGAAGCTCGTAATGTTCTCCCAAAGGAAAGTTTTCTTCTCATTCCAGGGCACAGGTCAAAGCCCCAAAGCATGTCAATGTAACTAAATCCATCCGCTCACCCGGAGGAGTATTTTATTTTTTTAAAAGACAAGGTCTCATGTATCCCAGGCTGACTTTGAACTCATTGTTTGGCCAAGGGTGACCTTAGACTTTTGACCTTCTTGCATTTACTTCCCTAGCGCTGGAATGAGGGCTGCGTCAAATCTGCTTTATAAGGTCCTGGGTATCGAACTCACAGCCCCAGCTATGACAGGCAAGCACTCTCCCAACTATGTCACATATGCCACATTCCCCCTCCCCCCCCAGCCAGAATCCTCCAAGTGTCTCTCTGTCTCTCTGTTTCTCTCTCTCTCTCTCTCTCTCTCTCTCTCTCTCTCTCTCTCTCTCTCTCTCTCTCTCACACACACACACACTACACACACACACCCTAGGCCCTGTCTCAGGTAATTTATTTATGTATTTATGTACTTGCAATTCTTGAAATTATCTATCAATGTCTATAGCTGTATGGACATTTTTAAAAGAACACTTTTTGCTAACTAGTTGACAATGCACGCATTCATTCAAACATGCACAATGCAAACTAAGAGGTAAGGAACACAAACCTATTAGTGGCTACATCAGGAACACCATTAACAAGGACCCTCTGCTGCTGCCTAGAAGGATAAAAAGTCCCACTGCAAAGCAAGTCATTGCTCTGTGTATCAGAGCTACGGAGGACACTGAGAAGACTCATACCAGTTTCTCACAGGTCAACTCAAAAAAGATACATAAAAACTCCTGGTGGGGGGGGCACAACATCTAGGGGAGGGGGTGGGGTGTTCAGCCAGACACTCAGTGTGTAATCTAGCAAAATGAAGAGTCAACTGATCCTTAATGATGATAGATGTTTTTTAAAAAATGAAATCAACATGCTTTGTCTGTGTGTGTGTGCATGTGCATGTGTGTGCCTGAGGGTACGTGTTCATGTACAGGTTCACTCATGTGAGAGCCAGACAATACCTCAGGACTTATTTCTCACATGCTGTTTCCAGCAGTTTTTTGGGGGAGAATCTCACACCACTGTGGCGCACTGATTGGGTTAGCTTGGTTGGCCAGCCAACCCCAAGAGTCTACCTCCCAGGGCTGGGGTTACATGCAGACAAAGACAAGCTTTTATTTGTGTTCTGTCCGGAGACCACGCTCAGGTCCTGACAGATAGAGACATTCCCCAGCCTAGGAACCAGAGATTTTAAATGACTGATCATTTTGTCTTGGGAGACAGATACACTCACTTCTAACATCGCAATGTTGGTATTTGTACAGCTTAATTTTAAAGCGGTAATTACTAGTCATTGTTTATTGAACCACTTTAAAAATAACATTACATTTTGTTTATTTTGTGTGTGTATTCTTGTGCACACAAACATCTCCCCACACCCCCACCACAGTGTGTATGTGTGCACATGTGCATACATGCATGGGCCAGGATAGACATGTGGGGGTCAGAGGACAACCTGAGGGAGTCAGTTCTCCTTTTTGACCACATGGACCCTGGGGCTTGGACTCAGATCGTCAGACTTGGTGGTAAGTACCTTCACCTGCTCAACAATTTCATTGGCTCTGTACAATATTCTTATAAGATGGACAGCGTTGGTAATGAACAGCACATGGGTACACACAACTCATATATAACTTATGTGCATGTGTATGTACAAATACACATATATACATATAAATATGTATATATGTGTATATATATATATATATATATATATATCTCAAGTACATAAAAGAAAAGTTACCATAGAGATTCTGAGACTCCAGAGCAGAAAGCAGAGTTGCTGAAAGCACCTACAGACAGTAGCACTGATTTCTCAGCAAGAGCAACAGCAGTGAGATCATACATGCTGAGGCCCCCAGCCCGGTGGCTAGACCATCCAGGCACTGGCCCCATGGTTCCCTGCAGCCTGTCAAACCTTCAGAAGTGCCCTGAATTCTTACCTGGATCGTTTCTAAACCCCTCCATCAAACAGCACTCAGGAGGTTCCCTTTCAGTTCCACTCATTGTCAGTCAGACCCAGGACAGAGTGACTTCTGCGTGCAGAGTGGGGGCTCAGCTGCCCTGAAGAGCTGTTCCCTTCACTGTCAGTTACCTTCAGGCAGAAACAACCACCACCACACCAGAAAACCCACCCCTACCCTGATGAAGTCTGCAGCAACAGAATGCATGCCATCTGTGCTTGCTGAAAGCAACTTCTAGCCCCTGGTATTTCTCCCCTCAACAAATTAACTGCATGCAAGGTGCAAAGGCTAAGTCCAAGATGGCCTCTTGGATAACCAAGCCACTTGCCACTCTTAAGCTGGTCCCTGTCACTTTACACCTCCTCCAGAGGAGACAGCATCAGTCTGGTCCCTAAGGAGATGCAATAATTTCAGTGGGCCTAAGAGAAGATGCCAGGGAAAGACAGACACCTTAGTCACAGGTGTCTTGATGGCTTACTATATACAGCACATATTAATATAGACCTAGAAGCAGATGGTAGAATAGATCGTTTAACTTCATCTTCTTTTTTTTTTTCTTTCCATTTTTTATTAGGTATTTAGCTCATTTACATTTCCAATGCTATACCAAAAGTCCCCCATACCCACCCACCCCCACTCCCCTACCCGCCCACTCCCCCTTTTTGGCCCTGGCGCTCCCCTGTTCTGGGGCATATAAAGTTTGTGTGTCCAATGGGCCTCTCTTTCCGGTGATGGCCGACTAGGCCATCCTTTGATACATATGCAGCTAGAGTCAAGAGCTCCGGGGTACTGGTTAGTTCATAATGTTGATCCACCTATAGGGTTGCAGATCCCTTTAGCTCCTTGGGTACTTTCTCTAGCTCCTCCATTGGGAGCCCTGTGATCCATCCATTAGCTGACTGTGGGCATCCACTTCTGTGTTTGCTAGGCCCCGGCATAGTCTCACAAGAGACAGCTACATCTGGGTCCTTTCGATAAAATCTTGCTAGTGTATGCAATGGTGTCAGCGTTTGGATGCTGATTATGGGGTGGATCCCTGGATAAGGCAGTCTCTACATGGTCCATCCTTTCATCTCAGCTCCAAACTTTGTCTCTGTAACTCCTTCCAAGGGTGTTTTGTTCCCACTTCTAAGGAGGGGTATAGTGTCCACACTTCAGTCTTCATTAACTTCATCTTCTAAGGCACCAGAAGTTTGGTTTCCCCATCTCTGATAGTATTCCCCCAATCAAAAAACCTAGCATTTAAGTCTAGGACAGTGGTTCTCAGACTGTGGATCATGACCCCTGTGGGGGTCAAACGTCTGTTTCACAGGGGTCATGTATCAGATAGCCTGCATATCAGGCATTTACATAATGGTTAATAACAGTAGCAAAACTATAGTTATGAAGTAGCAAGGACATAATTTTATGGCTGGGGGTCACCACAACGTGAGGAACTGTATTAAAGGCTCGCAGCGTTAGGAAGGTTCAGAACCACTGCTCTTGGGCCTGCCTGTAAAAGACACACTGTTGACTGAACTTCCTGGTCTTAGCCATTAGCCAGCAAGACACAGGGCAACTGATGAATCATGAATCACAACCCTCTATGTCAGGGTTGTATCATCTTCACTCGTGAAGGTGAACTTGCTCCTTCCTTGCTGGGGGAGACTTGGCTCTCTGGGAAGATTTCCTATTCTCCCCAGAGGTTCCCACACTGCCTACTCCTTCTCAGCATGCAGGGAGAAGTTCTAGGTCTCACTGCTGCTTTAATCCACTGCACCTGGAAGCTCCCATTGCAAAGCCACCTTTGTGGGCACTAACTATCCCATGCTGTCTTGCAAGTCTAATCTTTAGTTAAACCAGACAGCTTGCTTGCTTTAAAGTAAAGCAAACAACAGCAGGGTCTCTGTGGATCTTTAGTGAGCAACCTGAACTGGTCTTGGACTCAATCCTACCTCACTCTCCCAGGTCCTAGGATTACAGGCATACAGAGTAGCTGAAGCTGCTTTCTGACTTTCGCTCTGCATAAAATGTTTCAATCACAGGCATCTAAAAGGTCAAGCAAGGCCCACACTGTGTTGCTGTATTTTGATCCGTTAACAGATACATTCTGATTAAAGGTTTCTGATTATTCATAGTAGGAGTGGGGATGGGGAGATGGACTCTAACCACCTGGCAAGGTCCTGAGTCCCCAGCATAATCCTGCCTGCTTTTCCCTATCCCTGTCCCTGTCCCTGTCCCTGTTGCTAGCCCTTTCTTTGGCCTCCCAAGCTCCTTTTTGTCTTTGCTGGCCATTTTTATAGGCAAGCTTAACCACACCTACTCAGTAGAGTCTTCCCCAACCCAGGGCCCCCACTCTACACTCCCAGGATTTCCCCCTGCTTTGACACCTATTCTAGCACCATATATAATGGCAGACAAGAATCTGCAAGCAGGCCTCTCCCTGCATCTCTTTAGAGCCAGTGGTTCTCAACCTGTGAGTCAAGACCTTCTTGGCAAATCTCTATCTCCAAAAATATTTGCACCACAATTCATAACTGTAGCAAAATAAATAACTTTATGGTTAGGGGTCATGCCAACATGAAGAACTGTATTAAAGGGTCACAGCATTAGAAAGGCTGAGAGCCACTGTTTTAGAACATTATGCTGTAGAGGGAGGAGCCATGACCAGAAATGAGACAAGGTTCTGATTTATATAAGCCTGTAAAACATTTGTCTTTAACCCAGCCTCCTCAGAGTCATCACCATACATCTCAGAACTGAGATACTCACTGTTGAAGGAATCTTAGAACCACCAGGGGATCCATCAAAGCTAAAGAGATGCTGAACATAAGTTTAAGGATGGAGTTAACAAACTGGTGTTTGCAGACTGTGCTAGGTTATATCCCCTTCTTCCTCTTCTCCCAGATAACAGCCAGAAGAGAAAAAGTGCAAGCCTATTTTTTAATCTTTGGAGAGGATCTAAGTGCTGACCTACATTCTCTTGTTAGTTTGGGTAATATTTTCCATAATACTGTCCTGTGGCATTTTCCTCTTAGACTAGGAAGATCTGCATAATTTAGGGCTGCATTTCATCTCTTCATTTTGGGGATCAGGGAGGGCATGGAGCCGTCTAGATGACATCATTGGCTAGGATGTGGAAACTGCTCTCCTTGGAAAAGGCTTTTTGCAGAATCAGTCCATGCCTGAAGTCTAGGAACTTAGGCTTCAGGGTAGTTCTCTTCACCCTCTAATGGTAACCATGATCACCAGGACTCAAGTGTTTCTATAAACCACCTAGTTTACACAGAGCATCTGCTTTCCTTTGGGAGTCTGGAATTTTGTAATGAGACAGAGAATGGGCACATGAAAAAGCCTTGGCATAGAGAAATGAGTCTCTAGCAGAAAATTCATGTGTCTCTCAATAATTCATAAAGAGAGGACCTATGATGAGATTCCAACGGAGAGGACTCTTGGGACCCAGTGCTTGGCTGTCTTTGGACTTGGTCCCCTGTGCCTTTCTCTTCTCCAGGTTTTCCTTGTATATTTCACAGCATAATAAGCTAAGAGTATGAGTATATACTAAATCTTGGGAAACCTCCCAAGAGATCATTATACCCAGGACCAGCCTTGGAGGATACCTAAAAAAAAAAAAAAAAAAAAGAAACCAGAAGCTTTTAAGTTCTCATGGAGTGCGGTGCAAGTCTCAAGAAGTCCAGAGCTTATAAAAAGAAGATAGGCATAAAAACAGCAGAACCCATGGGAGATGGACAGTGACATGTATTGTATAAAAGATCGCAACAGAAAACATGGAATGAGAAACCTCTACAGCACAGGACATTTGATTCTGTCCTGTTTTGGAGACTGTGGTGGTCTGAATATGCTCAGCTTAGGGAGTGGCACTATTAGGAGGTGTGGCCTTGTTGGAGGAAGTGTGTCACTGTGAGGGTGCGCTTTGAGACCCTCCTCCTAGATGCCTAGAAGAGTCTTTCTCTAGTTGCCTTCAGATCAAGATGTAAAACTCTTGGCTTCTCCAGCACCATGCCTTCCTGTGTGCCACCATGCTTCCCACCATGATGCTTGCTGCCGTGATCATAATGTCCTCTGACACTGTAAGAGTTGCCTTGGTCATGGTGTTGCTCCACAGCAATGAAACCCAGACTAAGACAGAGATTTAACTATTTCCCACTGTTAATGCTGAGAGGGTATGTTGGTGTGTGCTTGCAATCTCAACTTTTTCTCTGCACTTCTGTCTCCTTGGTGTGTCTCCTTAATGCCTTCTCTGGCTCCCAGGGAAGCTATGGCTTCTACCTGCTGTTGGCAGCACAGAGTGTGTGCTTTAAAGATGCAGGTCAAGAGGCCAAGGCACCGAGAGATGACTTTCTGTACAATTCCTAGCTCATTTTGTTTATTTTGTTTTTGTCTTGTTTTTCTCTGTTTTGGTTTGGTTTTTGGAGACATGGCCTTTCTGTGTTGCCCTCACTATGTAAACCAGGCAGGTCTCCAGCTCATGGAGCTCAGCCTGCCTCTGCCATCCCAGTACTGAGATTAAAGACATAGATTACCACACCCAGACCTAGATCCCTATTTTACAAACAGTAATGAGATAATAAATCAATGTGCATGGGGCTGGAAAGATGGCTCACGTGTGAAGACCAATTGCTGTTCTTCCAGAGGATCCAAGTTCAAATTCTAGTACCTACTTCAGATGGTTCACAAATGCCTGTAACTCCAGCTGCAGTAACACACACACACCACAGCACTCTCTCTCTCACACACACACACACAAACACATACACACACAGCACTCTCTCTCTCACACACACACACACAAACACATACACACACACAGCACTCTCTCTCTCACACTCACATACACACACACAGCACTCTCTCTCTCACACACACACATACACACAGCTCTCTCCCTCTCTCTCTCTCTCTCTCTCTCTCTCTCTCACACACACACACACACACACACACACACACACACATGAATGCAAATAAGATGAAAGAAGATTAAGTACATAATGGTTCCACATTTATTCCCAGCATCCTCTGTCTTTTCCTTTTTCTTGATGACTTACTTTGATCTCAGAATTTCCAGCCTTACTTGTCAGTGGGAGAATGTGTGTGACTTTACCAAAGAATTGGTTTCACTTTAATAGAACAGCAATGGCTATTCAAAACAAGAGGCACATCTCATCCTGTAGGCGAATAACTCCTTACTTTTTCAATTCACAAAACATTTTTAGGCAACACCTCATTTGATCCTCATAACAACACTAAAAGGTAGATTTGACTTTTTTCTTTTTCATTTCAGAGGACCAAATGTAGAGCCTCGTGCATGCTAGCCAAATGCTCTACCACAGAGCTTCATCCTCAGCCCAATAGACAATGGGACTTTCATCCTTCATGGTACGGAATTCATTGCAATTTGGTTGGCTGGCTAGCTCTGACTTTAGAAAAATGAGTGCTTTATAGAAACGAATAATCCCTACAATCTCACCGTGGAGGAACAGGCTAAAAGGCAGAGCAGGCGTTTGGAGGAATTATTAAGATCACAAATTAAGTCACTTCTATGGACTCCATAGCAGGAAATAGATTTTTAATGAGGAAATTGAAGCTAATATGTACCAGCTGTCCTGTTACCCACCAATGAGTATTAAGGCAGATTAAATTATTAATGAAAACTGTAGCAGCTTAGAAACTTAACCTCTTCCCAGTCCTTCCTCCTTTCCACTCTCCCCAGCCCTCCATTGCTGTTAGAAGCAGAGCACCTGGCCCTATACTGTTCATAACAACCACTGGCTTTACTATCCGGGGAACCGTGGTGTCTGCCTAAGTTGTTGAACCTTTCTTTGCAAGTGTGAAACGAAGAAGGGGAACAAATTCATTGAGTTAAGTGGAAGATCAGAGGAGGCAGGAAAAGTAGCATGTGCAAGGCCTGGCTGGAGGCGAGTTAGTGATGAAAGCAGAGATTGCTGAGAAGCCGGAAGAGGGAAGGACCAATAACTACTTTTTGAACTAATCTCCAAAGTGGGTATTTGGACGATCTACACGATGACTGCTATTCAAATTCTTAAAACCCTGAAATACTCCCACCCAAGTGAGAAAGTAATTGCTGGCCAGAGCCCTCCACACACATCTCCCATCCCAGCTGCCCTGGTCCTCTCCTAAGATGGGAGTCTTCATGTCCTCTCCATTTTCTCCTCTGTAGTACATCACCTGAGGTGTTGGCTCTATGGAGTAGCAAGGAGCTTCCAGGAAGATTGCTAGGTGGCTCCTCCCCAAACACCTACTTCCTTGGCAGCCAAACTGCACTTGACTCATGAACAAAGAATGAATATTGGTGGGGCGAGGAGACGGCTCATTTGGTAAAGTGCTTGCCACAAGGGTGTGGTGGTGTGTGCCTGTGATCCCAGCACTGGGGAGACAGAAACAGGAGGATTCTTGGAGCTTGCTGGACAGCTAGAATAACTAAGTCCGTGAGCTCAATGAGACCTTGCCTCAAAAAATAAGGTCAGCAGTTAAGAGTACGTACTGCTCTTCTTTCAGAAGACTGCGGTTCAACTCCCAGCACCCACATCAGCTCACAACCACCTGAAACTCCAGGTCCAAGGGATCCAATATCCATTTCTGGCCTCCATATGCTCCTGAATCCTGCATAATATACATACACTCACAGAGGCCCACACACATATGCAGAAATAAAAATAAATAAATACTTAACCAAACAAGAAAAATAAATTACATATAAGGTAGAAAGTGAGTGAGAAAGACATCTGACATTGGGCGGTGCCCTATACATGCCTATGTGCACACACACAAATAGGTACAAACATACAGAAACAATGCAATTACTTTTGGCATAAGCCACTGAGACTTTAGAAGTAGTAATCCTGAAATCGCTGCCACACAATTGTTGATGTAACTCCATCAGTTATGCGTGCGTGCGTTCGTTCGTTCGTTCTTTCTTTCTTTCTTTTTTTCTTTTTTTGGTTTTTTGAGAACTCACTCTGTAGACCAGGCTGGCCTCGAACTCAGAAATCCACCTTCCTCTGCCTCCCAAGTGCTGGGATTAAAGGCGCGCACCACCACGCCCAGCACGAATTCTTTCTTTTTAAAGCATTAGCTTTACACACACACACACACACACACACACACACAAACGTAGCACATATGGGTGAATACATGGAAGAAGAGAGGGAAAAGAGATAAAAGGTCTGCTGACATGATCCCCCTCGGTCTTCCAGGTAGTGGGTATCAACTGAGCAGGAATTAAGAAAATCAGCTGCCTCCAAGCCCAGTCTGAGGTGCTGCGTACTCACATTGGTGTTGCACAGTTTGTACTGCCGATAGGCCCCGATGCAGGAGATTGCTGTTGATCGCAGATGCTGGGGAAAGGCTTGAGCTGCCCCGTGGGGCCTAGCACCATGGTGGCTGCTCAGTTCCGGTCTGTGGAAGAGACTCGACGCTGCAGGATAGCTTTGGTCGTGAGTCAAGGGCAGCTGGTAGATAGAAGCCTCAGAAGGTGGCAGTCCAGAGCGAGGGCCACTGTCACTCTGGTAGAGAGGTTGGCTGTGGGAGAACTGATGGGTTGGTGGCCGATAGCCCTGCTTAGAAGCAGATGCCTCCTGGGACCTGGAGTGCCTGGATGAAGGCCTCTGTCTCCGAAGCCTCTGTGGAGTATGCGTGGTATCCGTCTGCAGTGGTAAGATGTAGGGAGCCTTCCCATAGCCATACTTGCCAGGGCCAATAGGACCTCGGGTCCTGCTCCTAAAGAGAAGCACAGAACAAAGACCAACAGAGTCACGTGAACTGCATACCAACTCAAAGGCTCTGGACCCATGGCTCAGAAGAGATATCATGGAAGCCTAGGCGGAGGCTTCCTAGAGACAAGAGGAGAATGGTGGTGGAAATCAATGGCTGGATGACCTGCAGGTGATGTGGTTAGAAGCAAGGTTGGAATCACAAGCTGTCAGTGCTCATTGCACCAGAGAGCCTGGCCTTTTCTGTAGGTCATAGGGAGCTTGTAAGGGTTTCTGAGACCCATAATGACACAGTTACAATTTCAGAAACAATTACTTTCCCATTCATTTTTTCCCCTGATAATGTGGGGTAGGGTTGGGTTTTTTTGTTTGTTTGTTTGTTTTTGTTTTTTTTGCTTACTCAGCTGTGTGTGATATTCCACACGATCTCCAAGACCATGCATAGTCAAAGAACACTCTTGGGTAAGCGGAGCTTAGCCTGACCCATGACATTCCACTACAGCCCTGAGACCTAACTTGCACTGTCCTTAGAAGGCCGGAGGGGATTAAGCAATTGTCTACCGGTCCATCGTTCTCAAGGAACTCATGCTAAGCAATACATCATCCTCAGGCTGGTTTGAATCTTTAGATGTTTTTTTTTTTTTAAGATCCATCATCTTCCGAGACTCTGTAAAAATCACATATGAAGTGGCTATGCTCATAAACGTGTAACCACTGCATTTCTCAAAGCCAAATGCCATGATGGGAAGCATTTTATAAATACTCCCACCTTGGTCAGCTTCATGCCTCCGGTGGGAAGATGCAGTCATTTCTAACGAGCAGGTTAAAAAGCAGCAGAGCTGGGGATGTAGCTCACTGGTACATCCTCTACACACACAAGGCTTGGTTTCCACCTCAGTACCAGTGCAGCCAAGGAAAAGCAAAAACAAGCCCAGAACTCCACTGCCTGTCAATTTATATTATTAGCATTTACTTATATGATTATTGTTTATTTTTATTTGTGTGGGAGAGTGCAGAAGAGGGCATGAGATCCCCTGGAGCTGTAGTTACAGGAGGCTGTAAGCTGCCAGACGTGGGTACCAGGAACTCTCCTCAGGTCCTCTGTAAGAAGAGTGCACACCCTCCAGCCCCAGGCACCTCTATTTATTATGCAACTGCTGTTGACAAAGCACAGAGCTAGGAATGGTACATTAAAAACAAAAGTGAACCAGGAATAAGTTCCAGGATCCTAACCTCACAGCTGAAAGCAGCCATAGCAGAATGCAGGCCAGAGAAAGAACTTTAGAAATAACCCACCTACTTGTGTCTGGGGAATTCTGAGGCACAGTGCAAGGGGTCTGAGAAGGAGCCCTGGTCACTGGTCTGAGTGCATGGAAGCCCAGCTCCCAGTGCTCTGTAGAAGGACTCAAGCCCTCCGATTGTTACTTATTTGTGAAATGACGAAGCTGAATTAAAATGACCGCCAAGGTTGCTCCAACTCTAAAATTATATGCTTTCATAATAATTAATTCTACATTTATGTAAAACTGGAAATGTGCCCAAGGGTTCCTACAGGATGGCCCCATTAAAATAAGCACATTAAAATAGCAATCAAGGTGAAACATTGATTTCTTCCCTCCTGGGGAAATTCTTTCTCCACTCTATATAACCATGAATATAAAACTTAACAGAGCACAACTAATTATTAACATCTTTATCACTAATTGCACCTCCATTCTTGGCTGATACGGTTCTGAATTAAACTAAGCTGCAGTATTTACTTTCCCTTCAGGCATTTCTCAACTAATCTTGGCAACACTTGGGACTCAGTTAACGGTGGAGGCTTTAACAGACGCCATTAAGAAGTTAGTCTTAGAATACATCTATGAGTTGGACCCAATTTGCCTTTTCCTTTCTTGTGGCAGGCCAGGTAAAATGAATGACATCATAGGAAGGCAAAAGAAGGAATTTTGGAGTGTGTATGTTCTTAAGTTCTGAAAGCTGACCAAAAAATGAAACCTAGCCCCAAAGTAAGTGCTCAGTGGAGACTTTAGTTGAAGGTAATGGAGAAACCCAGACAACTGGAATAGGACGTCTCACAGTTGCTGGTGCCTAAGACCTTGTTGGGATGCAGGTTCTGGGTTGCAGAGGTGGCTTAGTTGGTCAAGTACTTGCTGTGCCAGCACGAGGAGCTCAGTTGATCCTTCCAGCACGCACATGAAAGATGCTGACCTGCTGGCCAGCCAGTCTAGCTAACCCAGAGAGCTCCAGTTGAGATTTTATCTTGAAAAAATAAGCCAGTGAATCATTAAGGAAGACGCTAAGGTTGACCTCTAGCCTCTTCTGGTGGGGTTCAGGGTGGGAGCCAAGAGAACTCCCCAGAAGTCTTAAAATGGAAGCTTTATTCTCTGAGCACTCAGGGGGGCGGCCAGTTCGGGGGTCCGAACCTCATCCCTGAAGGGAGAGTGTACAACGTTTTTATAAAATGGGAACACAAAGCAAGGGGGATGGGGTGGGCTGTTGCATGACCAATCATATTTTGACACAAGGGGTTAAGCCAGGATGTCAACATTGGTGACTGGGCCTTATCCAGGCCACCTGGTTTCAGAGACCTTGAGCCAGCTTTTGCAGTCAGGTCCTCTCCTGGACTCTAGCCTGGAATTTTGGAATGATAAGGAAATAAAGGAGTGGGCAAGCTGCACATAGTCAATTAACTAGGAACACATTTGTGACTTGTGTGCCTTCCTGTAGATAACGGGGTAACAGCATCTTCCCTCTTTACATCCTTTATGGGTTAGCAGACAAACATGAAACATCTGAGGAAGCTGGACAGGAGTTGGGTTCCAGGCACTGGGGACATGAACTCAGTTTTGATTCTGGTCAGCAAGGTATGGATGAACATGTTCCTGAGATGACTGGACTCATAAAACTACCTCCTAACACCACACACACAGGTGCACATCAAGTACACACAAACATACTATATCTTTATCTTTAAATATATGGGTGGGTGGGGGGAGCGCGCTTTGCTCAGAGCTCTGAGATAGAGCCTCAATCTCTCCGGAGATTCCGGTGCTGCTGGTCCACGGACCCACAGGTTTGAAGAACACAGTCACAGAACAGAATTGCAACAAAGGGGAAGGGGTCAAAATTCAAGATCAGAAATGACTGGGCTTAGTGAAGAAAACAAACCAACCTACCCCTCTGTGCCCTGTGCCCTGTGCCCTGTATAAAAGGGTCTGCTTGCCTGTGGACAGGCTGCCCTGCGGTCACTGGCTCAGTACACACTGATGAAGCCACCCGCACCTGCTTGATAACACTTGTGGGCAGCAGAGAAGGAAGCTGCTATGTCGGGTGATGGGGAAAGCATCTTGCCCCAAACAGACCCTTCCCCTAAAGGAGAATCCACATTAACAAGTGTCTAGTTTTATATTCATTGCTTTTTGGTGTGCGGTGGGAGAAGGGGGAGGGTAGCTCTTCCCAATACCCTAAAACTACTCGAAATCTCTTGAAACAACCACACCTTTGAAAAGATAACGATGTGAAAGCCTTAAATGTTCATTTCATCCTGATAAACAGACTACAGAGAATGAGCAAGCCAGCCAGATGTGACTGTAAGCAATTGGATTTCTTAGTCCTGGACTCCCCACGGTGGGTGAGCAACCCAGTCATCCCCACTTGGCTGAGACAGCAGTTGTTTTCCTTGTGACCCAGCAGGGCAAACAATCCTGGTGGTTCATGGTGGCCTCTTCCTCACCAAGACAGAGACCATCTGGACACTTGCAGGGGGCCTCCACAGAATGGGATACATTTACACAGAGTTGTCACAATAAGCACAGATGTGTCCACAGGGCCCCACGTGGCTGTTTAACCCTTCCAGGAGAGCATGCAGTAGCTACCCTGGGGAATAAGTTGGCTCATTCTTGAGCTTTGTCTCTCAGAACCAAGCTGTGGGGCTTTAGGAGCTCCACATGACACAATTAGCAACTTGGCTAATTGCTAAAAGTTAGGCAATGTGCTGGTTAGTTTTAACTGTTAATTCCACAGCACTAGAGTAACCTGTAGTCACCTGGGAAGAGAATTAAATAGGTTAAACTGGCCTCTAGGCAGGCCTTGTTAGTTTATATAGGAAGACCCACTCCATTGTGGGTGGTACCATTCCTTAAGCTGGGCCCTGAAGTATGTAAGAGTGGAAAAAGCTAGCTGAGAGCGGGCAAGCAGGCAGCATAGATACACTCATTTCTTTCCGTTCTTAGAAGGAATAGTTTCTGCCGTGATGTCCCCATAATAATGAGCCATTGCCTAGAACTGTAAGCCAAATAAAGCCTTCCATCCTGCGTGGCTTTTAGTCAGGGTCTTTGTGAAACACGAAACTGCAGCAGGCAGTAAGTTTGAACAGTTACAGTTCAGAGTTCAGAGATGTGAGAGTAGCAGCCTAAGATACACACTCAGCCCTGAAGCCTAGAACTGTGAGTTTGAACCTCAGCTCTGCCACTGGTGGAGAGGACAGAGGACTAGCTTAGGAGCTGTGAGTAAGTTACTTGGTCTTTGCGCCTCAGTTTCTCCTAGTGGGGTCAGAATTAAGTTCCTGCTCAGGGAATCACTAGGATGTGACATTTCTTGAGATACCCTCCAGGCTGGCAAGTGACGGCTAGAGCCATTAGTGATGGTGTTTATATGTTACATGCTGGGAATCTCTGCCACACTCCAATTCCAGTGCTAAACCTAAACGCATTTATAAAGATCATGTCACAGTTTGGTCATCCTGACTACACCACAGTCCTGAGCATCAACCCCAATTCCTGCCTTTAGGCTAGCCTGTGGGATACAAGCAAATCTCCTAGTAGGTGTGTGTGTGTCTGTGTGTGCACGAACACGCATGCATATGTGTGATCACAATAAGCTTGTGGTTTGTCCGGTTTGAAGGAGGCCTGATTCTGCAACTGTGACAGCCCTTTGGTGTCACCCATGCAGCAGTTGGAGGGCTATACTTTAGCAGTGGTCCTAGACATTGCCACACACATATAGAACCAGCACGCCCCAGTCTGGGCTCAGCATCATAGACTAATGCCCTTCTAGTTCTTCACAGCCTTTCTCTGAGTGGCCATCAGAATCCCTTGGGGTACCTATCACAATAGATCATGAAGCTCTACCTGATAAGTCTAACCTGGGCCTGAGAATCTGTATTTCCAACAATGCCAGGTTGGTTGGTGCTGTCACTCTTTGCCTGGGAACCACTCCGTGAGGACTGCTTGATCCGTCTACAGCACCCCAGCCCAGACATGAACTGGCTCTTGCCCTTGCTCTCTTCTCTGCATTCTCTGGCTTGGCTACTGCACCTTCTGTCCCCTAGGCCCTGGATGGACCAGCCCTGCCGCTGTCTCTGCAGCTTTTCCACAGGCTTCCCAGCCTCGGTCTGTATCGTTTTTCTCCTCTCATGCTGCCTTCCCAGCACAGAACCAGAAATGCACACCTAGCTTCGACTGAGATTCTCTTCAATGCTCGGCTTGATCCAAAGCACGCTTCCACAGAAAATATGCGCTTTTCTGGCTTCCCATTGGACCCCATGAGCTGTCTGGGTACAGCCAACTTTTCTTATGTGTGCTTAGATTCCTGCCTAAGTCACGAGAAACAGGCTGGGGGCGGGGGCGGCTAGGTCTTATTTATCAGTATCTCCATAGCCTACCGCAATGACTAGTACATAACGGGTGTGCACTTTTACTAGCTAACCACTGATGGGCTAGAGAGATGGCTCAGAGATGAAGCACACTGTCTGCTCTTGCAGAGGATGTGGGTTCAATTCCCATCATCCACTTAGTGGCTCACAACCTTCTATAATTCCAGTCCCAGGTGATCTGGCCTCTGGACACTGCACACACTTTGTATAGAGACATAGATGCAGGCAAAACACCCATACACATAAAATTAATTTCATTAAAAATTAATAATTAACCACTGGAAATTGTAAAGCACAAATGAGTGGCTCTGGTCATTGACACACAAGGGAAGCGTGTCCCTTTCCTTAACTGTTGCATTTCTCTCATTTCTTTGATATGAAAAAGTCAGAAGGCTGAGTGATAAATAGGCTAAGATCAGATGAAATGTGATCAATTGACAAGGCCACCTCCCTCTAAGTAAGAATCAAAATGTTCTTTGTTGGGTAAGAAACTTCCAGGCATCAGACACCTAGAGAAGAAGCAGGTAGACTAGGAAGGAAGGTCCGACAGGAGCCGATCACATCCTCTGTTCTCAAAACAAGAATATCTGGACAATAGGCTGGAGAGATAGCTGGGCCAGGGAAGGGTTTGCCTTGCAAGCACGAGGACCCTACTTCAGTCCTCAGAGCCCACAGTTAAACAGCTTGGAGTGGTGAAATGGGTTTGAAATCCCAGCATTGGGGATGCAGAGATAGACAGATCTCTACGGTTTACTGAGCAGCTGGCCTGCTCTACTTGTGAGTTCCAGGCTAGTGAGAAACTCTGTCTTAGAAAGAAAAAAAGATGTGTGCCAATTAAGAAATAATACCCAGGTCACACCCATGCACATCTGCACACGCATAAACATGCAAATGTACACACATGCATTTTTTTTAAAGGAGTGAAGAATTTAGCATGCCAATCTGTGCACGCCCATCTAAACTTAAAAGCCACCCAGGCAAGGCTGGCAGTCACTTGTAAGCAATAGATAGAAGGCTTGCCACTGCTTGGTTGTCAGCATAGTGAGGAACAGGCAGTAGGGGACTGTTTATGTTTCTTATATGTTCCCTGTTTATTTCCATTCTCTTTCCCCCCAAAGCTCAGCCAGGTCCCTGCAAGAGGCCCAGCCCCTCAGCTGTGCTAACATTAACCACATTCAAGGACCCAAAATCCCAGGGAGCAACAGCCCTTGTGACTGCCAGCCTCTGAGAGCTGAGGGGAGTATGGTCTCTGCAGAGGGGCCACCTAAGAGCCCCAGTGCTCAGCATGTGCCAAAGTCTCCTTGCTAGAGTTTTCCACGACCAGAGAACTAACATTCCTTGCACATAGATATATCAGCTGAGTTGCTAGAAAAAAATTCCCCAAAGAATACGGCAAGGATGCTTGGTGGCAGAAAGACCATATCCCCAGTGAGAGCAGACTGACATGAGGTTGGATGAAGTCCCTGTGTCAGATTCTGATGAAAACATGGCCCATGCTGTATCTAATGGATAATGCCCACAGGGGTAGAAGGGCTCTTTCCTGCCACATTCTAACTTTGCACTGTTCTCTATCAAGCAAAAACACCTAGCTAGTGGTTTGCAGCCAAATTCCCAACGGAGGAAGTGTGATGCTATGTATTGTACATCCCCAAGTACAGAGATGCCACATCTGAAGGTTGCCCTCTACTCCTGGCTCAAGATACATAGGCATCTTCCTGCTCTCTTCTCCTTCCTCCTGGTCCTCGAAGCTAGGAGAAGCAGGAGGAAACTAGGGCTTGCAATGAAGACAGCCATTCCTAATTCATCAGTAAGATCAAATATTACCTCTTAAAAAGGCTTTCAGTGCTGTGGTAAAACAGTGCCTTCTGGGCACAGCTGTACTCATGAACCCACAGCAGATGTGGGCTTTCTACACAAAACCTGTGCAACGTCAAGCCAGTCAACACTCTATCTGGGGTTCATGAGACCCCAGGCCTAGCTGCAAGTTAGTGCCAGTGTATGGCTACTGGCTGCGAGAGAGCCTTTGGGACTGTGGCCTCAGGTAGGTGCTATGCCAGTGAATGGCCTACACCCATGCACATACAGATAGCTCCAATTAGACCCAATGATTATAAAGGAAAAAGAAACAGGCTATGAAGTTGGGTGGGGACTTCTGGGGTATCTGGAGGACCTGGAGGACTTGGAGGGTAGAGAGAATCAAAACACACTGTATACATGCATGAAATCCTCAAAGAACTGATAAATACAATTTAAAAACAAAAACCATTCTGAGGGTTTTTAGGGATTAGGACTATAGCTCAGTTGGCAGACAGCTTGCTTAGCCACACACAAAGCCCTGGGTTCTTTCCCAAGTACTGCAGAAACTATGTGCAGCAGCACACACCTGTAGTCGCAGCACTTAGGAGGTGGAGGAAGGAGGGCCAGGAGTTCAAAGTCATCTCCAGCTACACAGTGAATCAGAGGCCAGCCTGGGCTACAGAGATATCTCAAACAAAAAATAAGTAAAAAGATTTGTGAGCAAACACACACACACACACACACACACACACACACACACACACACACAGAGAGAGAGAGAGAGAGAGAGAGAGAGAGAGAGAGAGAGAGAGAGGACAGTAGGAACTACCTCTAACAGCTGTTCTCAGTGCTGGCAGATGTACAAGAAATCAGGGCTTAGGATCCCACCGCAATCCGCTAAGCCTGCAGCACTGCTGGTACCCTAGCGGAGGGATGGTCTGAGGAGATCGTAAGCCCATCTCTTCCCTAAAGCGCATTTCCAGAATGACACTGAGGACAGCAATCCCAGAGAGGAGCCAGATATCATCACAAATTGGGCACGGTGGCATATGCCTATAAACTCAGCACTCAGGAGGCTGTGATGGGAGGAGGAAGTTCAAGGCTAGCCTGTGCTACAGTAGTGAGTTCCAGGACAACCTGGGCTACCATGTATGATCCTGTCTTGAAACAAAGTAAAATTATCACCAGGGGAAAGGAATCTTTAGGTGTGGGCTGTGTTGGTGAAGAACCAACCTCCAGGCTGCAGAGGGCAGAAGCCCAGCTCATACTCCAGGCGATGGAGAGGAGTTAGGACCTAGAATCATCCTTTCTTCCAGCGTGAGTCTGTGTAGCAGTCAGACGAGAGAGGAGCTGAGAGGCAACAAACACTGATCAGTCAGATGCCGCAGCTCTGAGTACATCTGAGAGAACACAAGCTTTGTGGAAAGTCTGTTACCAACATGGCAGCTGGTTAGGTCATGGCAGTAAGCCATGTTGCTACCCAAATTGTGACCGTGGATCAGAAACCTGAAGCATAGTGTATGCGCCCTTCAGCATGGGAACTCTGAGCCAGCTAAGGTACGGCCCATTCAGACACTGGAGGAAGACGGTTAAAGGACAAGCCAGGTGCACATACATAGATGTAACAATGTAACAAGCTCTCCAAAACATGGAAAGGTGAAAGGAAACAGGGTAGAGAGGACACTAAACTAAGGACATTAACGAGCTCCTAGTCATATGAAAGAGAGAGAATGAATGAATGAATGAATGAACAAATGAACCAACACACACAGCAAATGTATGCATGTCCCAAACAGAACTTGGGAGACTACAAAGATGCTGAGCTGAGGCTATTCTTCCTGAGGACTGGAGTTTGATTCCCAGCCGCCACATGGCAGCTAACGAGCATGTGGAACTCCAGTTTCAGGGGATCGGATGCTGTCCTCTGGCTACCATGGGCACTGCATGCACATGGTACATACAGGCAGGCAAAATACTCATACATATAAAATAATAATTAAAAAAAACTTATATAGAATATTGATTTCTTTTGGGCACCAAGCCTAAGAGGATGGAGTAGAGGCAGACACACCTGACTTCCTTCTCTTTTGTACTGCCATTGCCTTCCTCAGAACACACATACACACACACACACACACACACACACACACATACACACACACACACACACAAGGGCTTTCAATATATGAACGCAATATGCAAAATTCTGAATTGTTTTCCATTGAGTCTACAAAACCCAACCATTCCTATCAATGCGCCCTAGGGAGCAGACACAGATGTCTCCTAGCAGAGCAGTCCTGATGCAGTGTCAAAGAGAGAACTCAGTGAGGAATCTTAGTCCTTATACATGCAATGCCTCAATTAGGGACACAAAATACCCACTTATGTACACACTGGAAGCCCCAAAAGCGGGAGTGGGTTTGATCAGGATTCAAAATGTTCTGAAATGTCTGTCCACAGCAGAGAAGGTGAGTACTCCAGGGAGATTCTACGTCATCAAGAATCATCAAATCGCATACCTACGTGAGGCTTCTTAGAACCCAACCTCTCTGTGGAAAGACTCGTTGGGATTGTAAAATGTCCACTCCTCTCTTTTCAGAGAGGTCAAGCATGCACAGCCTTAGTCCCTGTATGGCTAGAACCAACCTTTCTACCAGGTACCCAGTCCAGGAGCCCCTTGCACTTTTGATTTTTCCCACATTGACCTGGTCAAAGTCATTACCCTCTATGTACGACACTTTTATGGGAGCTGAGGGTATGTTTCAGTCAATAAAACGTTTGCCTTCCAAATGTCGTAACCTGAGTGTGGTCCTCAGAACCCATGCAGAAATCCAGCATGCTGGCCAGACACTATAGTGGAATCACTGAGTTCCAAATTCTGACGAGTCTGTCTCAAAAATTAAAAAAAAAAAAAAGTGGACATTTCACCTGAGGTAGACTTGCATACAATGCACGCACACATTGTGTTGCACACACTCACACATAAGATAAATAAACAAACAAGCCCGTTCTGTGGCTCATCTCTAGCTAGAGAACGAAGTCCAATTCCAGAAGAGTTTAGGTTTGTAGTTATCTGATACCCTCCACCATGAGTCCTTAATCTTCTTGGTCTACTCTCTAGTCTTTAATTCCTCTTGTATCCTGTACCCCAACAGCAATGTATCATCCACCAAGTCCCCAGCAACCTGACTCCATGAGGAACACTGCCTCACTGGTACACCTGTGTACTGGTGCAGGCTTTTAGGTCCAACATGCACATGGGCTCCTCCTGGTCTGCTTGCCCCATTATGAATGCCCTTGCTAGGCAGCCTGCACATCCTTCTTGGTGGTGGCATTAACACTCTGGGTGACAGTGGTAAGTCAAGATCCAGCTTTCTTGTACACCTTTAGCTTCTGCAGGGCCAGGCTTATCCACTGCTGATCCATGTGTGTATAATCCCGAGCTAGTCCCGCATCTGCTACAGAAGCACTCTAAATATTTGCTGAAATAACAGACGTGAGAGGCAGAGAGCTTAAATGTTTGCATTTCTAACCAATGGGCCAGTAAAGCCCACAGCTCTAGACTAATTCGTAGAGACCAAAAGGCTCTGAGTTCCAATAAACCAGCCTGAGGCACCCAGGTGGGAAGCCAAGAGAGCTAGCCAAATTAGACTGGTAGTCAGTGACTATCTAGAAAATTCTCAGAGCTCCAAATTAAAGGGAGGAAGTTAAGAGGGAATAGAATTAAGGAACAGAAACACATGTATTCCAGGCTGTAATCTGAAGCAAGCTGGGAAGAAAGACGTTTGTGGCTGAGGGCTGGACGGGCCTTATTTTCCCTGAAGCTCCCAGTTTCTTCCCCACCCCCTGCCAAAGGGGGGGGGGGAAATATCATGTGCAGCCAGAGTTCAAAGAGGCTTTGAGCAAGTGGTTTGGGTTGAGTGCAGATGACCTTTTAGAAGTTCAGAAGACTGTAGCGCCTGCCAGGGTGGGTCTCGGCAATAAATTATTTGGTGTCTACAAAAGATAAGAAGCAAAACCTCCGGCCACTCGGTGAAGTAAACATTCAGATGATGAAAACCACAGCTTTCCTGGCTGACTACTGTGTAGCAAAGCCACGCTGAGGGTCTGATCAGACCTGCCTCTGTTCCCCATGGCTGAGGTAAGGGGTAAATGACAGAGTGAGAGGCCACTGAAAGGCGTACTCTGAGGCTGCCTGATGGAAGGGACTCCCTCCTCCCAGTGCTCTCTGCAGGTGATGGGGGCATCTCACTAAAGGTAAAAGGAAGCTGTTATAGGTACACCGGGGGATGGTCCCACAAGTCAGGAACGAAGAGATCCAGGTAGATGGATGACAGGCAGCTTTGGAGTGACTCCCAGCTTATTTTTCTGTTGTAAGATTTTATTTATATTTATGTGCATGTATGCTTGCCTTTGTATACGTGTGCATGGCACAAGTGTGTTGCTGCCTGTAAAGGATAGAAAAGGGCACTGGATACCCTGGAGCTGGAGCTACAGACAGTTGTGAGCCACTGAATAGGGATGCTGAGAGCTCAACTAAGGTCCCCCGGGAAGAGCAACAAGCACTCCTTACTGCTGAGCATCTCTGCAGCCCCGGCATAAGGAAGCCCAGCTTTAAGAAGACCTCATCCTTGGCCCATCTACTGCTTCCTACATGGATGAAGTTCATAGGGTGGTGCCCTCACACTACCACCCTCTGAAATAGGCTGAAGCAGCGGCCTTCAGAACAGACCCAGTCCTCTTGGGAATCAGCCCCGGGGGAGACGCTGACCCCAGGCCTTGTCTTCAGAATCATATGCAAAATCAGCCGTGTCCCTAAGAGCAAGTCACACGCTGCTCACAGGGGCTGTGTACCTGAGTGACCCAGGCCTGTTATTCAAAGGGACACAAAAAGAAGGAACAAGGACAAGCAAACAGACATTAGAGGAAACCAGTCCCCATACAGCAGAACAATCAATGGTCAAACAGTAAAGATGGCACTTAGGGCCATCTTTATTTATTATGTGTAGTTACTCACTGCACAAGGGTGCCTGAGAGTGCAGGGGGTGTGCCCTCCTAATGGGGAAATGACTTAGATCAGAGGAAGAGATACCTTCATGATTTTCAAAAGCAAGAAATAAACCAGTAGATGTCTAAGACATTCGAGCAAAGCTGGTTTCCATGCTCTATGTTCTGCTAAGCATGGGGGTAAGGGTTTGACTGGCATATAGGTGTTACATGGGATGTAGAAAGAGCCCAGATCTTCTATCAGCATCTTTGCCTGCCGGCCCCTCTGTGACCTGTGTAACCATGGACAAGTCCCTGGACAGCTCTTCTATCCAGCATGCCTACTACATCTGGCTATTGTATAGACTCAGTGAAATCACTCCCAGAAAGTGCTGAGCTCAAGGTGTGGCTGCAGTGGCTACTCCCTAGTAGTGGTCCCCATGAAGACTTCACTGCACTGAAGGTTAAAGACAGAGCCTGTGACCTCCTCCATGTGGGGACCACAACAGAGGCTGACTGCCAAACATGGCACTGAGGGCTGAGGAATGGCTTTGCATAAAAGAACAGTGAATGCATTCATTCCTCCAGTATGAGTAAGAGAAGCCCTCTTGGGAGTCCAAGCTGCTGCCAATGTGGGCTGTAATCTGAGCCCCGGTGGCTCTTGGGACTACAGGGGTTTAAGGGGAACTGAATGGGATTACCTGTAGGGCAAAGGGCCTGGCCAGAGCAGATGCTGAGTGAATACTGGCTCCTAACCCCTCTCCCCTGGGGCCTCTCACAGTGCCCCTTGCCCCAGTGGCTGATCCTCTATAGGCTGGGAAAAAAAAAAACCCAAAAAACAAAAATCTTAAGATTGATTTTTCTGCAAGTTCTGCTGAATTCATTAACACAACAATGATAATGATTCTAACATGAATTATGGTTTCTGAGCATCTTTTATGAGATGGGCTCATAGCATAAATATGCTTGGATTCTGGATGCCTCTGAATTTGTATCTCTCTCTCTCTCTCTCTCTCTCTCTCTCTCTCTCTCTCTGTGTGTGTGTGTGTGTGTGTGTGTGTGTGTGTGTACAGGTACACATGTGTGTTTATGTATGTGGAGGTCAGAGGACAAACATCACCTAAGTATCGCTCTTCTGGCTCCTCCTCCTCATGCTCCTACTTCCCCTCTTCCTCTTCCTCCTCTTCCTCTCTTCCTCCTCTTCTCTTGCTTCTGTTCCTCTTGCTCCTCCTCTTGCTTCCTCCTCTCCCTTCCTCTGGCTCCTTCCCCTCTTCCTCTTGCTCCTTTTCTTTCTCCTACCCCTCCTCCTCTTGTTCTTCCTCCTCCCCTCCTCTTCTTCCTTTTCCCCCTCCTCCCCTTGCTCCTCCTCCTCCTGCTCCTCCTCCTGCTCTTCCTCCCCCTCTTCCTCCTTTGTTCCTTTCAGTCAGGCTCTCTTTCTGCCCCAGGACTGCCAGGCTAAGCCGGCTCACCGCAATCCTCAGAGATCCTCCTGGCCCTGCACCCCAGTCATTCATGACCAGTGTTGCCCACCACACCTAGTATTTTCCCATGGATCCTGAGGATGGACCCAAAACCTCATGCTTGCAAGGCAAGCACTTCACCAACTGAGCCATCTCTGAGTTCCTTACACCACTTCCTATGTGTCAAATTACCATAGATCACTTCATCTTTTTCTTCATTAGAAATATGGGGGAAAAAATCACACATAATAATGCAGTTTCTTTGCATTAAAGGAATTTCTTAAACTTAAGGCTATATTTCTTACTATAAGAGATATAAGCAAAAGATGCAGAAGTTATTCCTAGAGTTTTATCTGATCTCTAAACATATTCAACATAGTATATTTAAATAATATATGAAAATAGCTGTCATGCCAAACACCTGCTAGTGTTTCATGTTACCACCACTTAACCATCATACAAATAGAGAAATAGCTTGTCTCATTTTTTTTAAATGAGAAAACTGATGTTATGTGACATTAAACAGTCTGCTATGCTGGTTACTCTGTGTGTGCAGACATCATTTATGATATTAATGAATGCCACTGAATGGATAATTGATAAGCTCTTAAGGAGCAAAAGCAACTGCAACTGGTACAAGTTTTAAATGCCACCTTCACACTGGAAGATGATGGACTATGTGCTATGTTCATTGAGGAAAAGGGACATTGTCTGCCCATTGCTGCAGCATCCACACAGCCCATGAGGACCAGATGCTTCTACAAGGACAGGCTCATGAGAGGCTGAAGAAAATATTCTGTGTTGGAAGGCAGCTAGTCAGGGGACAGGGAGAGAATCTCAGTAGTTAAGAACAGGGGCTCTCTGGATTGGTGATATAGCTCAGATAGTAATATGCTCATCTTACAAGCTCAAGGACCTAGATCTGAGCCCAAGAACCATATTAAAAACAAACCAACAAACAAATAACACCCCCCACTGCCTCCAAAAGGCATAGTGTTTGTAATCCTAATGTTGAGAAAGTGGAGATAAAGGGCTTGCTGGCCAGACAGACTAGCCATACTTGGCAAGCTCCAGCTTAATGAGATTTTGTCACAATGAAATATAGTAGATTGCACCTGAGGAACCACAACTAAGGTTGTCTTCAGGCCTTTGCAGGCACTGCCCCCACTACACACATACTAACTAATGCCCTTGAACATAAGCACACACGCACACATTCACACTCCAGGACTTAGGAACTATCATTTGTCTATCTAAGCATGAAATGCTTATCATGCTATAGAGAAGGGAGAGCAATGTAGATGCTCTACACATGAACACTGTGAAGTTGAGTCAGAGCCTCGGATGGGGAGGTAGCTTCCTCAGTCACTCTGTCAAACTCCCATAGAGTCAGTGAATACCCTCATAGCCCCGGACATGATGTTTAAAGTCAGCACTGCTCACTGAAAGCCAAGTGTTCACGAGACCTTGATCCCTTTGGCCTATAATCCTGTGTCCCATGGTGTCTTCAGATAGGACACACAACAGTGGTTATGTAGGATTCTATCACCGACTGACATAGCCATCTTGGTTTGTATAATAGACTCTACAATGTCCACACAGCAACAAAATACTAAAAACACATTTTCTATAATACATCTCTACCACTCTGTAACCCATAACTAGCCTTTTAATTTTTTTAAAAATCTCTTCCATTTCCTGGTGATGCCAGCAGCCCTCTTAGCTTGTGACCACATCCCTTCAGCAGTCAGGAGCATCCCCCTTAACTTCTATTCTGCCTCCACATGGCCTTGTCCTCTGTCTGCTTATGATATCCCTATCTGCCCATTATAAGGACACTCGCGACTGCATTTAAGTCCCTCCCCTCACTGTCCTCCCCTTTCGTTCTTACCTCCCTCTTGCTGTTCCCTTATTCCACTTAAATGTGACATCTGCATCATAATAGATCCCACTCTGCTATGGTCAGAGGCAATTGACATGTATGTATGAAAATGTCATAATGAAACCCATTGCTTTTTATGCTGACTTAAAATTAATTTTAAAATTGAAAATAAGAAGACTACCTGGCTAACCCAGGATCATCTCCCCATCCCAAGATGCTTAACTTAACCACTTCTGTGAAGACCCTTTTCCAGATAAGACAGATAGGTAAGCATTTAGAGACTCCAGAGGCTAGGGCTGATATCATTGGCAGTGGGAGAAAAGGGTTATCCCGGCTCCCATGCAGAGTAAACTGTCCCTCTGCGGCAATTGTTCTGCTTCTTGTTGTTCATGGAAATAAGTGTGCAGAAGACAGTCTGTCAGGGTCAAAAGAAATCGAGGACCTGAGAAGCCTGGGGCTACCAGGGGGGGCTATGAATACTTCATTCCAAGAACCAAAAGGCAGCTGAGCAACACAGGAACTCCAGCAGCCATCCTCCATGGCTCTCCCATGGTAAGGGCACCCACAGTCACAACTGTGAGGTCTGCTGTGGGAAGAGCAGTTTCCCAGAGGTCACAACTTCTGCATTCAAGTCCCACCCTGCCCTGCACAAGAGCAAGACAGTGTGGACATCTTTAACTCAGCTCAGTGTCTCTGGGATGGCTGAGATGATGAACACAGAGAACAGAGCTTCATCAGTGTGACAGATGGCACAGCGTGCACTGGCTCCCGAAGGTTAGTACCAGGGAAGGAAACACTCGCTACTCACATAGGAAATTCACCTCCATCCTTAATGAAGGCAGTTGAGGCCACCATTGAGGAGCCCTGAAGCTCCTAAAGCTTCCAAGCCAGGCTCCCCACCCTCTGGATCATACATATCGCAGGCAGGCTTTTTCCACGGTATCTCTCGTCTTGAATGCCTTGGAGAGGGTTCAACACAGCATTCTTCATAGCGACTGTGATCTCTGCTCTGATAACTAATGGAATACTTCTGACACTTAACGAAATGCCGAGAGGAGTGAACAGGGCGCTCTTTAGGGGTTTGGCTGAGATCAGAGTAACTCAAGCTTGCAAATCTGGCTCCAATCTTCCCTAACCTACAGGCAGAAATGCACAAGCAGCCGAGCCCAGCCCTGCGCTGCGACAGACGGTGGGCGAGGCCTAAGGTTTTCCCATCCAGAACTAAAGCATATTAAACAGCTTATCTGCTTAGCATCCACAGGTAACTTCTTGTCCGACAACTCGAGGACCATGTGATATTCCTGACTCAGAAGGGAAAGAAGCAAATCTTTACTGGAAAGAGAAAGAAAAAACGACGACAACAAAACCAAAACGCGAAGCTGGCATTGCAAACACCTGTACCGGTTTCCTCCTTACCTACCTGGCATGGCCAAAGATTTTTTTTTTCCCAGAAAGAAACACAAACAAGGCATTAGATTTCTCTTTTCCTTACCATGTGGTTTCTGGAAATACTCCCCCAGCCTCACCCCACCTCCCTGTACCATGTAACAAAACTCCCTAGGTATCTACGGAGTGCCGCTCTGTGAAGTTGAGCTAACAGAACATCTTCTTCTCTAACATGAAGGATCCCTGAGCTGCAGAAGCCCCCCAGGACAGGAATAACATGTTAGCCCAGAGCTAATAATGAGAAAACGTGAATGGCTTACAACGAAGGAGGTGGAAAGGAGGGCCTGAAAAGCAAATAATTGCTCCCTGAAGCCAGGACTGGGGAGGGGAAGGGGGGAAATGAATGAAGAAAATCTATGAGGGAGGCATGGCCCTGGCTGTCATTTCTGAAGGCAAATATACAACACACATGCATGCACATGAGAGTGCACACACACACACACACGCACACCCACAAAGAGAGGAGGGAGGGTTCAATAGTTAAGAGCACTTGTTGCTCTTCTAGAAGACCCAAGTTCAGTCCCTAGCACTAAGTCCAGTGACTGTGACTCCAATTCCAGGGCTCCCTATTCTCTTCTGGCCTTGGCAAGCCCTCACACACATGTGGCACATATACATAGACATACTTTCATGCATATCAATAATAAATCTTACGCAAGCACATGCATACAAATACAGACTTATGCATGTAAAGCATGCTTGAACACATACATACAAGAAGTTCCAGAACAACTTCCAAGTACTATCTGCTTCATGATATTAAAATCGCTACATCATGTTGTTTCGAGAGGCCTTATACTTTGTGAGGAACTTTTACAGCTGTGGCCTCATTTGACGCCCCCATAACGTGCCCGTGTTAGACGAAGGACATGCAATTATCCATGTTTTATAGATTACATTAAGCAATTCCCCTTGGTCTTGCCATTAGCCAATGATGAATCTGAGACAGGAAGTGGGGCCTAATGACTCCCAGCTCCAGCAACTTCAACTAGGTAAGAAATGGTAGTCCTTCTAATGCAAAAAGGCTCAGGCCCCGGGGGAGTCCAGTGGAAGTGAGCAACACTTAAGGGAAGTCCAGGAGATGAGATAGAAGTTGAAACATATGGCTTTAAGTAACTGTAACATCGGTACATAGAGAGGAGAAAAAGAAACTGCCAAATGTTCCAGAAGGATGCTTGAAGGCACGAGGTGAGCCGAACCGACACCTTCACTTCCTATTGTACTGGGCGGGGAGAGCAATGTAACGCCATTTAAAACTAACTGGTGTTAGGTCTATGACTCAGCTGGAGGTGAAGTACCAGCCTAGCATGCACGAACTCAGATTTGATCCTCAGCCCGTGGGAAATTAAGACAGGAGGATCAGAGAGTAAGAACAACTTCAGCTACATAGTGGGCTAGAGGTCAGCCCGGGATACATTAGACCCTGTCATAAACAAATACAACAGCTTACCACAGTAACACATACAAGCCCGTAATGACAAAACCGCTGTACTTTGCCAATGTGGAAACTGAGGCCCAGAGAGAGGGGACTTACCCAGAATCAAAGCACATGTGAGAACTAGGATGTGAGCTATGACTTTGGGCTGCAGAACTGTGTATGCCACACCAGCTGCCTTGGGCATGGATTGTCTTAACTTCATTATTATAACCATCCCTAATTAATACCACAAGTTGAAATAAAAACACTTAAGGAGAGGGTGGGGAATGTGTGGTTTCCCTCTTTGTTTTTCTGAGAAACTTCACCTAATTCCACAAATACCCCCCAGGGATGCTTGGAAGAAAGTCCAGCTTGAACAGAAATTATTCTACTGCTTGAAAATCCTCATCACCTTGGGGTATTAGAGTATGTCAGGAGGCTGGCTGATATCTGTCTCAAAGGGGTCCACCAGGCTATCAGTGTTACCTTATGTAGCAAAGGGACTTTGCAGTTAGATGGCTTGGCTGTTAGGAGCATTCCCTGCCTCTCCTGAAGACCCAGATCCAAATCCCAGCCTGTGCACATGTCAGGTTGCTCACAACCACCTTCAACTCCAGCTCTGGGGGAATCCGATAGCCTCTTCTGGCTTCATCAGGCGCCTGCACACGCGTACACATTCCCGCACATAGACACACAAATACATACATAATTTAAAAGTAAAAGAAATCTTTAAAAGGCAATAGAAACAATAGAGATTAAGCCAAGGAACTTGTGACAAAATCGTTCTGGGTGGTCAGGGCAGCTCAGTGAAGTGACATCGGCCCTTCTAAGAAGAGGGTAGACAGTTACTGAGAACCAGGAAATAACAGGATAGACTGTGAGGCTGTAATGATGTGGAGACAGACAGGGAAGCCACCTCTCCCCGGACACTAAGCATGTGGCTCTTCAGCACTGTTAAAATCTATTTAAAGCATTATTATGGTTAGCCCTAGTAAGCTCTTACTGTGACTACTCCCTCATGGTCAGTTTCCTCTGTAAATAGGCAAAGACAATGGGGGAGGGGCAACTTGGCTCCCTGATTGGAAGCTGGTGTACTTTTTCATGTTGCTTTGGCTACCTTGGACAAAAGGATCATTAGTCAAAGAGCGAATTAAATTACCCGTATGCTAGCACCAGCCTTCTTGACCACTCCATGGACATAGCCAGAGAACTGCAAAGGAAGGTGGCTGACTGCACAGCTCCCAGCCTCAGCCACTTCCACTTGGAAGTGGACACTTTATACTGGATGTTTTGCTATTATGAGCCTTGCTGAACTCTAGTGACACAATAATCATTTCTTCTTGGGGTGGGGGGGGCATTTCCTTGGCTGCCTAACAGTGAGCCTGTTGTGGCTGGGACTGAAGAGGAAAGACTGTGATTGCCACACACAAACGGCAGCATTTATATGGGATTCCCATGACTGCTTGTCTCTCCCACTGTTCTCATTTTTCTATCACAGGATAAACAACAGAGACTTGTGTTGGAGGTGGTGTGTCTTCTAGGTGTTTTCAAGGGCAAAACAGTTTTGTTCATTTCTTTTTAAAATTATTGGAAATGTATGATTTCATACAATATATTCTGATTATGGTTTGCCCTCCCAAACTCCTCCCAGATCCTCTCCACCTCTCCACCCATCCAAATCCACATACTTTTTTTTTCCTCTCTTTCATGAGAAAACAAACAGGTACCTGAAAATAATTTTAAAAAAATAAATAAGGTAAGGTAAAAGGTAAAATAATCAGGCCAGAATAGGACAAAACAAACAGGGGGAAAATTGAGGCAAAGAAAAAGTACAAGAAACGCATGCAGGTATAGAGACATACACAACGCACACAGACATACCATAAAAACGCAAATCCAGAAACCATAATATATATGTAAGCAAGACACTTGAAAAGTTTTTTTTAAAAAAATAAAAAGCCTAGACAAAGCATTATGAGATTAAAAAAAAAAATCTCCCAAAATGCCATTGAGTTCATTTTTGTGATGTCCATTGACTGTCTGCCTGTAAGTGTGCTTAAGTGTGGTTTGCACACCTGGTAAGTCTCCCCTGGAGAACAAGTGCAGATAACTTCCGGGTAGTTGATGAGTGAGGACTTGTGTCTGCTTCCCCTCCCCGTGCTGGGACCCATCTGGCTTAGACCTGTGCAGGCCCTAAGTATGTTGCCACAGGCTCCATGAGTTCATACATATATCAGTACAAAGTCTGTTTTTTTTTAATCGAATTCTTTAAGTTAAAATATAAGTACATCATTTCTTCCTTTTAATGCCTTCCATGAGCCTCCAACCTCACCCATCTCAAATCCATGGCTTTTCTCTGTATGTGTACACACATGCACGCACGCACGCGCGCGCACACACACACACACACACACACACACACACGAGGTATATACATGTATAAATAGATAAACACAACCTACTGAGTTCATTTAGTGTTGCTATATGTATATGATTTCGAGACTGATCAATTAGTATTTGATAACCAATTAGGGGGCTTGTCTCCGGGGAAAACTAATTCTCCTACACCGTGGAAAACTAATTCTCCTACACCTGTCTAGGGTTAGAGCCCCATACGATTTCCCCTTCCACTTTAAGATGTCAGTTAGTGTTGGCCTTGTTCAGATCTTGCTTAAGCAGCCACATGGTTGAGATATCATGGGTGAAGCGTCCGTGTCATTTGTAGGGTACAATCTACAGCAGATTCCTGGTCCTATGGTTCTTACACTTTTCTTCCCAAGAGCACATGTCTTGTCTTTTGTTGTTCTCTCCTCCCTGTCACATGCTTGGGGGGGAGGGGCAGCTCATCTCCAGTGAAGGGGTCTGAAGTTGATGGGCTAGCGACCCCACAGCCAGCTTCTCAGTGAGCTCAAACAGAACATGATGATTTTTTTGAATATTCTGTATATTACATACCTGATACTGCCTCCTCCACCCACTGCCATAGCTCACTGCTGCCTAGCTCCATAGGAAACACAGCCTCCCACAGATCAGCACCGGACAAGCCTCTCCTTACCTAGCTATGATTTTTATCAGGGTGGAGCAGAAGGTCCCTAGCCAGCTGATGGGTAATGAAAGGCTGGAGGTCTATGAACAGAGGACTGAACTGAGGGTGACAGCAGCCTAGGAGGACTGACTATGGCCCTGGAAGGTGGACGGGGAAGGAAAAATTCTCCCTGCGGCTGTAGAAGGAACAGGGTCTTGCCAGCTCCTCAATCTTGAACTTCTGGCTTGAACAGATCTTTTTCATTATACGTATTTGCCATTTTCATTATTTTAAACAAATTAAGTTTGTGGTGAGTGGCATACCATCATCAGAAATAAATGAATGTGTTACAGAACTAAGGGACCAAGCCTGGGCTTTTCGGCCAGGAACTACAGCTTTCCTGAGATAGCTGGGTATGCGAAGGTAGGAGGAAGAGCTAACCAATGTGATTCCAAGGGTGCTAAGGAGAAATTTAAATGAAATGCAAACATGGATCCACTGCCTGTTTTAAAGTGAGAGACAGTTGGCCTTCTGGATTTAAGGGGCTTGCCTTTCTCAGAGGATTTCTAATTCAGTCCCCATAGGATGGAAAGTTTCCCCTCTGAACAGGAAGCTGAGGACTTCCCCAGGCTAGGCTCTAGTCCCTACATGCCCTCTACTACCTTAGAGTGTGATATGCTCACTCATGCCCCAGGGCCTCCACCTTTGTGGTTTACTCTTTGGGAAGTGCACTCTTTGTCCAAGGCGTGCTAAATCTCTTCTTCAAAGTGCAGCTCTTAGTGACTTCCTCTTAGAAGACTTTCCTGGTTCCTCAGGTCTCTGACTTCCTGCCTCTCACCCCACATTCTGAGCAGCCCTCTAGCTCCTCCCTGGGTCCTCTGCCATCCTCTTGCTTCCTCTTCTCGCCACCATCATCTGAGCCTCTCCAAGACCAGAAGGGTTAAGTGTCCCTCTTGTATCACCAAGCCACTGGTATCCTTCACATATGCCAAGTCTTCTTTGGCTCGTTCCCATTTCTTCTTACCTAATAAGAATGCAAACTCTTCCTTCCATAGTACTCTCTCTCATGGTCACTTTTGATTGTCCAAGAACTAGACCCACTGTGTGCCCCCAACAGCCCTCTGCTCATACACATCACCAAACATGTGGCATTCCCTCTTAAGACATGGAGGTCTTTGGGAGCCATGTGTCTTTTACTGCCTATTGCTGTTGGGTCTAGCATGGTGTCTGGTGCTTAGCAAATACACAAAGAAAAAGAATGCAATAAAAGGTAAGGAAAAATACATGGAACAGCAATGGCCCTGTCGTCTCTGTTGAGCCTTGAGAGGCAGAGAGAGACCTGAAATCAAAAAAACTGCACATGTCATGATGGTTAGTCTTAACTGTTAGCTACAGTCACCTCTTAGGAAGTGTCTCAGTGAGGGTAGTTTAGATCAGGTTAGCATGTGGGTATGTCTATAGGGGACTGTCTTAATGTGGCTGTAACCATCTCTTGGTCCTAGGGTGTGTAAGAGAAAGGTAGCTAGCTGAACAGAAACATAATATGTCTGTCTTCCTTCTCTACTTGTAGATATGATGTGACCATCTGCCTCGAGTTCTTGCCTTGACTACCCTGAAATAATGGAGTATTACCTGGGATCACAAGCCAAATACTCCCCTTTGTTGCCATTGATAGGATGTTTTATCATGGCAATAGAAGTGAAATTAAAACATGCAAAGGCTTGGCATAGCTACTTTCTCATGCTGGCTAGCCAACTTTCTCTTGCTGGTTAGCCAGGGTTTTCTCTGGGCTCCCCTTGGAGGCTTTGGAGTGCCTGGCAAAGGCAGTGTCTGTGTTTTTAGAGCAAAGCCCAGGGTAGATATTAGAAAATTATTGTCCTTTTCACCTCAGACATGAAACTATTGCTTCATTGGTCTAGGTAATGAGTGCTACCTTTAATCTTGAGCAAGGGCTTTCTAGAAGGGCACATGTGGAATGAGAATCAAGTGCAGACTTGAATTTCAGCCTGACCCCTCTCTGCCATGATCTTGAAGTTCACATCGACTCTGACGTTTGAGTTCATCATCTATAAGTGGCAACAGCACAGACCTACCACACAGTTGTGATGGAGACGGGTGAGAGTGTGGTGTGTAAAACCACTGCCAACATGGCTGGCCATGAAGGGCATGTGGCCGGCCACCTTTAAGAAGTGCTTACAGTCAGAGCATAATGTCAGAAAACAGCTGCTGTTCCTGTTTCAGGCTCCTCCCTTTCACAGATGCTGACCAACCAGGCGCCTGCTGGCCTCTCACCTGGGAAGTGAGCTAACACTGAAGCAGGCATTGCTGCCAGACACATTCTGCTCCCCACCCGCTTCCCTGCTTCCTATCTGGGAGTCACAGAGCCCAGCTTCTGGATCTTACTAAGAGCCACTCCCATCTGCACAACATACCCATGGATATCTCTCTCTGCAGGGACACCTGCCATGCTGTTGTTTTCTGTCTGTCCCTAGCATCAATAACTTTTTAACAAACTCATTGTTCCCCAGTAATCTGTATCAGTGTCTTTTTCAATGCTGCCTGAACCCTAAACCTAACAGAGTTAGGTACCCACAACTATACTAACCACAAGATTTTCAACTCGATCACAGCACCAAATGACAAGCCAGATTTTTATCCTCTCCAGGGAAAACCTGGGCAATGTGGGCAGGACCCAGACCAGTGAATGCACGAGTTAGGCAGAGACTCCAGCCCTGTCCATTCAAGCCAGCTGTGGTCTCTGTAGTCGACTGCAACACAACTTTATTTTAAACTGCCTATAACTGCATGGCATGGATACTACACTCATGAACTCAGAGCAGTAGAGGCTACATGCAGAAGACTGGGTTTATCAACATGTCATCGTGGATGGGAAAGACTCATAAGGTCCCACTTCCCCCAAAGATTGAGACAGTTAATCGTCACTGGGGACGGGGTGGGGGGTTGGGGGTGGGTTCTGGGAGCGTGGGGAGAGGGGGCGGGCAGGATCACATTCCTCAGTGGTGTAGCCACAGCTAGGTTGCCCTTGCTCAAGTAAATAACCCCTATTCCTGTTCATTCCTGCAATCCTAATTAAATGCAGTGGGACACAAAAGGAAGTCTGAAATAATAAGTTAACAATAAAGTACCAGTAATTGATATCTGCCCACAAATCATCCCTGCAATTCAGGTCGGGTTGCAGAGCCTAGAGCAGGGCATCCTGACCTGGGCGGGCATCTCCCAAAGGAAATGAGCTCCATTTCTCAGGGGAATTCTGGGAAGCCCATCCTATACACACACACACATGCAACGGGGGTGGGGGAGAGACTGACTAATTTTTACAGATGGTATTACATGTCTGAGCACCTATCTCCACATCTCCAGGAGGTAAAAGCTGAGACCTGGCAGTGGCTGCTGGAAAGAGGAAAAGCTACCGAGCACCTCATTCCTCAGATCCCAGCGGGCTAACAGGTGTAAGGACACCTACAGGCCAATGGAGGCAAGTGTAAGGGATGCAGCTCACTGGTAGGCCAGGCCAGAGAGCAGGCCTGTGGGCAACCAGAGTACTTGAAAGTACTAAGGGAAGTGGCTGCTGCTGCTCAGCACACTGTCTTTTGGAAACGGAAATCAATGGACTAATAAACATAAAAACATGCATCTGCCCACCCTGAGAGGCACTGCAGGTGTGGCTGCTGTCACATGTATATCAGTAGGTGGCAGAGAGGAGAGAGGCTATGGCTAAAGTTCTGACCTATGAACATCTGAATGTGGCCCGACCTGCCCTGGAAAAAAAAAGAGAGCCCGAAACAGCCACCAGCTGGGCCATGTAGGCCCAGAAAGACTCCCAGAGTAGGGAGTGAGCTGGAGACTAGAAGAGCCTTACCTAGGACCATGGGTCCCAGTGAGTGTGAGCCCGAGATGACCACCCAAAATGAGAGCCTGGACAGGGAGCTAAGCTGAGATGACTACTAGTTTGGCACCATGCAGACTTGAAGGGCACCATGAAGAGAGACAAAACTGGAGACTTGAGGATAGTGAGGAACAGCCTGATGTGAGTAGCTGGTGATGCCACTGGCGACCAAGGTGGGGTCCTGGCCTGTGCTGCCACTGGAGGCCACATCTGGGTCCATAGCAATCTGTTACCATCAGAGGCCAGACACACATTCCTGGTCTAGGCTACTACCTGGGAACGTGTTGATGTCTGAGGGCTGTGAAAAACTGGATCCACCCC